>NC_072486.1:11165000-11782000 GCF_027574615.1 Eptesicus fuscus
AACCAGTTACTTTATTGAGCCATTGTAACCAAGACAATATTCCCTTAATGATATTAAACAATCACATAGATTTCCAAATTCAATGTAAGACTCTGATCTAAAAACAACCTCCGTTATCTACAAATGAAGTCACCAAGAGGGAAATGTATTTGTTTTTACATCATGGTAGTTTAGACAAGATATATTCCTGAATGAGAGTGGGTTTTTTAAGCATTAAAGTTTATTATTATTTAGGGGACATTAAAACAAGACAATGGTCAACAGCAGTCACTTTATAGCACTTGTGGGACATCAGAATTCAGCGTGTTGAGAACCTCTTGTTAAGAGGTCTTGGAGTGGTTACAGTACAGTAGATACTGGTGTCACATAAATTGCAGTAACGTGATATATCATACAGAAGAGGTGTTAAAATCGTCGTTGGCCATGAGCTATTTAAGAGAGAGGCTCCTGCATGGCGTTTCTGAGTCCAAGAAGTGAGTTATGGAATCCTGGAAGAGTCCCCGCTTACCCAGAAGTCACTGCTTTTTAGCAATCCTGGTCTATTTTTCAAAATCCCTGACTTAACAGCCAGGGCAGGATCACAACTTTCCTTTATAGTTTCATCGTATGCCCCTTGGTTCTCTCAATTTCGATGATGATGTTAGGAGACCAGAGGCTAAAATGATGGGGTGGGACTGCTTTTCGGGGAGAAGGTTGGCCTCACTCAAGAACTCTGTGGTTGAGGTGGGATGGCTGGGACCAAGCCCTGAGACTTTCTGCTCGGGCAGGAATCTCATGGAGCCCTCCAGTCAGTCACTAAACTGGCACGTGTTCTAGCGGCTCTGGAAGGCCATCTGGTAAACCCGGGGACCACCTGCTCTCCCAGACCAGCCCCTGGATCACTGAACTCCGCTAGTGGTAGCCACTTTGGAAAAGAGTCATCAATTCAAAAGGAATCTGTGTGTTTGCATATTTAAAGCCACAATAATTATTGGTAGACTCTGCATAACAAATGTAATTTCAATTAGACTGTTTTTCTAAATTAAAAACTATTGCTTGTGGGTAATGAGTATTTCTGGGTGTTTTTTTAAGTGCGTTTTTAATGTTTTTATTCTAGGAACATGAAGAGCATTGAACAAAAGATTTGTCCAACTACGACGCAGTGCTAACGAACCTGCAGAACCCTTCATCTCTGTGCCAGTCAGCAGAGCAGGGCTGTGCACGCTGGTGATCACAGAGATGGTCAACACTGAGCTGCATGGCCCTATATTTGAAGCTGTGTAGTTACACAAGAAATTGTTTGGTTTTCAGTAAAAGTTGCAAGGGGTTATCCAAACACTTCTTCACGGCTTCCTATCCATAACATTTGATAAACTTGTGTTTCTTGTGTTGAAATAATGTGGAAACTTCTAACCACATTTAGGCTTCTGAATAAAAATAAAAACATGATACGGCCTTCTGGTTGTCTATAAAAAGATGGATTGCACCCCCCCCCCAGAATTGGTCACGGTACATAGAATCATGTTTTCCAGAAAATTCTAAAAAGATGGCATTGCATGGAAAAATCAAACCTTGATTGCCTTGCCTTGCCAGCTGGGTTCTGTGGCTTCCGCTGGATGGGAACTCACCAGCACGTGGTCTAGCAGTTGGGACCCTCATTGTGGATGAAGAGAAGTGTGTTTTGTTTTGTTTTTGCTGCCATCTTGGATGGAACAGCTCTAGAAAAGTGGATATCCATATGTAATCTCTCTATCGGACACTGCCTCACCAACCTCAGCCTCTCTGTGGCATTTGCTCTTTTATATCGGAGCCAAGCAATTAAAAACCACCCGCTAAAGTGCATCTCCGCTGCTAGTTTCCTATTTTCTAAAAGCAGGTTGGCTGTTTGCCCTTGAGCCTTAAGAAATGTTGCTGATTGGCTGTTTGTTAGTTTTTAATAATATATGGCATGTATCCAACTGAGCATTCCGATGACCTCGACAATAAAATGTGATTCTTGGCTGCAAGGTCTATTGGGGGATGGCAGGCTGCCAGCCACTCATACATCATTCACAGGTGGCTGTTTCTGGCAGGCCAGTGTTAGTTATTGTAAATGAGTGGCAGTCCCTATAACTCACCTGTAAGGCTTCCTCGGCTGGCCCAGGGATTCCCAGGTCGCCCGGCCCCTTCACCGCACGTGCTCCTCCCTCTCAAAGACCCACTTGCACGGACCCTCCGGTTGCAGCTACTGCCTGCCCGGGCTCATCAGAGCACTGAGGTACCTTGTATGTGATTGACGATAATTAGGTTTCAACTGCCTCCTGATGCAGAAATACACACCATTACAGCACGGCCAATTCCGCGCCTGCAATCTTGCCTCTGAAAGGGTATTGATTCACTCTTTCACATTTTTAAAAGGTCACGGCAATAATTCCATCTGAACTGTGCTAAGTGAAAATAGTTGGTAGAAATAATATGGTTGCTTTCTTCGTTCCATTGTAATTGAAAGCCACACCGGCTTGTTTTTTCAGTGTGTTTTAATTACTTGTGCCTCCGCCCGCCTCGTGCCCTGATGAAGTGTTCGTCAAGTTACAAAGCAGGCGGCCCTCTGTGGTAATGTTGTCGGACTTTTGGGCAAAGGGGACTTGTTTTTGGTTTTGCTTTCCGACGGTGAGGCGAGGCCTAACCAAACATTTAGGTCACCCTGCTTTCTTCATTTAGGCATTAAGAAGAGGAGACCCTGTTCCTGGGCACTCTCCCCTGCCTGCCTGTTTTAATAAGATTGGGATATATTGGCTCCGGCAAACAGGATGCTAAACTTGCTTACTTGCTGCAAATTTTCATTGTAGCTAAACAGCCCTTTCTGGGTTGACTGAAAACTATGATTCTCATTGGCTATGGGACCATAATAAAATGAGTTCATTGTGAGAGTGCGCAGCTCCTAGAGTGTGGCCGCCCTAGCAGGTGACAGGAACTATGAATGATAAAGCATTCCGTTGCCGGAATTTTCGGAGTGCGGAGACTTTTTCCTACGTCTTCATCTTTTCCGAGGGAAGAGAGTTTGAAAGTGCTTGTATTGCATGTTTTGTGAAAGTGGGTGATCAGATTGTATGCTCCCAGCTCCTCGGTAGATCTCTCCCAGTTAGAGGGCAAAAAAAAAAAAAAAAAAAAAAAAGTCTCAGCTGTTTCTAGTTTCAAAAATGAGCCCGTCATTGTACTTGCAAACCGAGGGGCGCACTCTCATCCTGCGCGTGGGGATTTACGCACATAATTACCATCAATGCTAATGGCATTGATGTCTGTACAGCCCCACACATCAAGATGAGAATATATCTCCGTGTCTTCCCGCTGTGAAAGTCCATTTACTATCATTCATTTTACAACTTATTTTTTAAGATGATGTCCGCGTTCTGTCTTGGCCTACAGCTGCCTCGTGAAAAGTAAATGTGGGGAATATTGGGGAAGAGATGTGATCACTAAACTTGTTCCTGGGGATGAAATATTGCCGAACTCACATCCATTCATACTCTCGAAACTCAACGCTCCATTCGGCGTGGAGGCTGCTGGCGCGCTCTTCATTGGGTTATAAATGTGTCAGCCTAATGGGACATTTTGTAGATGTTTTCCTTTTTAAGTGCTTTAGCAGGAGTAGGTATTCCATTGATCCAAAAATTCATCTCAGCGTTTCGTGCCTTAGACGAGAATCATACGTTTAATGTCTTATCAGAAATTAAGTGGTGGGAGGCGCCCTTCAACTCTTCAAGGGAAGAAAATCCACTCCCCGCTGAACTCTGCTCTCTCCTGGCCTCTGAGGCCACCTCAGGAGCAGGGCACGGTTGGCAGCTGCAAACACCCGTGGTCATCAGAATCCGAGGGAGTTCCATCTCCTCATTGATTATGTGATCGTCTTTATGCATCAGGCCCAATAGCCTATTGAAAGGCGTCTTCAGGTCTATGCTGGCCAAGCAAATTCAGGTCCGGGTCTTGATTGATCTCTCCTGGGACTCGGACCATTAAAGGGAAGGAATGGATCTGTCTCACCTGTCTACTGTCTGAAACCCTTATCTTTGAGCCAAACCCAAAGCAAAGGATTTCGTGTTTAACGCATAGAAATAGGAAGGGGGCAGGCATGCAGAAGTCCTTCCTGTGGGGGCTCTTCAGGTCTCCTCAGGGGTGCACTGCCTTCCCTGGGGGAAAGAGAAAAGCCGCACAATGGACCTGTCTGCTCAGCTGCTCGGAGGAGCAAGGTCACTTCTGGATGAGCTAAAGATGGCCAGCCGTGCCCAGCAGGGTGCCTCCAGGCAAGCCACTGGCCCTCTCTCAGCCCGTTTCCTCACTAGTGAGACTGAGCAGGGTGAGTACTGAGTGTTTTACCACCTTGAGATTTTATAACCAGTGCCATGTTGTTTTAGGCTTTCATAAATATTGGGAGTATGTGAACGACTATCAATAACCAGAGGAAACACTGGTTTCCAAGGGACTAGTGCAGAGGAGGAGGCAAGACTCCAGAGAATTGGATGCCTTGACACAGTACACGGGCGATGCAGATAAGATACAGTCCCAGAGCCCAGCTCCCAAGTCCACGCCCCCATCCTGATATGTGGTTGCTTAGCCTTCAACTCGGTGACTTGACTATTAACAACCTGTCTGCTGGAGCTGCTGTCAGTGACACTGGCATTGATTTCCAGGGGCAGAAGGCAGTGGGCACCTGTGAGGAAACTGCCAGCTCTCCTGGCATGACCAAACTGCCAGTGGCGTGGCCTTACCTCGCCAATCACCAACATTTTCTGGGCTTTTCCTCCTGAGATCACCATGTCCTCAATCACAGAGCTCTTTAGCTCCGCAGACCTTGCCCTCCCAATTCCCTTGATCCTAGGAATGCTTTGTTTTTCCTCAATGCTTTGGCCCCTTCCACTCCACATGCATTACAGGTGTTTTCGAAAAGACTATTATTCCATTTAATCACGTGGGTCACCTTATTCCCATTTTTAGAAATAGGGCTTCGTTAGCATTGATTTAGCGCTTCTTGGGCACCTACTGTGTCTCAACATAGGGCAAGGGCCTGGGGATAGAGTTGAATGAAACACTGTCTGTGGTTCTAGGGCAGTGGTTCTCAACCTTTCTAATGCCGCGACCCTTTAATACAGTTCCTCATGTTGTGGTGACCCCCAACCATAAAATTATTTTTGTTGCTACTCCATAACTGTAATTTTGCTACTGTTAATGAATCGTAATGTAAATATCTGTGCTTTCCGATGGTTATGGCTCTACAGCAGTGGTTCTCAACCTGTGGGTTCTGTACAACCGCTGCTGTAGAGCCTAAGACCATCGGAAAACACAGATATTTACATTACGATTCATTAACAGTAGCAAAATTACAGTTATGGAGTAGCAACGAAAATAATTTTATGGTTGGGGGTCACCACAACATGAGGAACTGTATTAAAGGGTCGCGGCATTAGGAAGGCTGAGAACCACTGTCTAGGGCTTGACCATCTGTACTGTGGTGTTTAACAAGTTCAAAGACTTTCACATACATTTTTTCCTGTGCTTTCCACAACAATTTGGAGAGGTGAGCTTGGCAGACACTTTTGTTTTCACTTCAGAGGGAAATGGAGACAAGAAAGACTAGACCAGTTGCTCAAGTTAGAAGTGAGGGGTGTTACCTCAAACCCAAGTCTTCCGACACCAGACCTTTTACCTCTCCGCCAGGCGCCTCCTCGGAGCCACAAGTCAAGACACAGGTGTTCCTGGTAAAGCCTCCTGCATGTGTTCCCTGTTTCTGAGATGCACTGCTGTTGTACTTGAAAGAATACGAGGGCCACGGTGGGTCAGAGAGGCTGGTAAGGTGGTTGACCCAAGCCTAGGCCTTGTTGGACTCATGCCTCCTTCAGATGCAGAGGCCAGGGCAGCTCACCTGCTCTCGAAGTTTCCAGCCTCCCTGTTGTGTACTTTTCTGAACTCACACCGTTGAAAAATATCAAGGTCAGAACATGATTGAAGAACCTCTTCCTCTCTTTTAAGTCGTCGCGCTTATATGATATTGTTTTCCACTAAAGAAGGTTCTCTTAAAAATGAGGTTGAGGTCCCTAAAGAAATTGCTTCAATCAGCAGCAGGGCTTAATGACTGTTAATGGGAAGTGGAGATAGGATAGTAAGTGTTACTTTGATTAATAAGAGAACTGCAGAGAATTTAAATTGTGCCACTGATGGATTATTTTCTTCAAGCTTGATAAGCACTTCTCATTTGTTCTTAAATTTGGTCAATACTGTTAAAGGCAGCAAAATGAAGTATAATTAATTCTATTACCGCTGCTCAGACCAAGTGTTACTAAGAAACAGATTATGATGCAGACGACGGAAGTCACAGTGTTGACAGTTTGATGCTTCGAATACCTGTCACTGCTTGTTAGCCTGAAAGAAGGAAGAAAATATTTCTGGTTCCCGATTTCGAGATACCTAAACCTGTTTTGCTTTTCATGTGTGCCTGTTCCGCTGAGCCAATCCAGGGCGTATCAATAAGATGATCACTGCCACGAGAATTATCCTGCTGTGGAAGTATGGAGAGTAAATAAAACACTGAGATAATACAACCGTCAAAACGTTAAGAGCTGGATGCCCATTTGGATTAATCACTAAGAAAATGGGATATTGATTTGATGTTGAAAGCTTTACATGTCTCCCCTTTTCAATGATTCTGCCCCGTATTATGAACCATGCTTTTCTTTACCTTTGCCTTTTACTCAGAACTATGGATAGTCGGGAGCAGTTGGCTTTTGGAGAAAACATACCTTAATTTAGTAGACAGTTTGGCTCACGGTGAGTACTAACGCCGAGGATGGCACAAAATCAGACCTCTGTCTCCCTGGTTTTCTGTAAACAGCGGGCTGCACCAGTGTTTGCTGAATATCTTTCATCCCCTTGGCCCCTTCTAAATCCATCCCTATCTATTTATGTAGGGACACAACTCACTTTGTAAGCCATGCTAACAGTCAGGCCTGCATGTGGATTGATATATACAAGGTCTTCTCTACTGGATTTCAGCTTCTTCCGTATCTTTCTCGGTCTTGCTGCTCATTCTCCAGGGTGTCCTTGCTGAACTCAAGGAGCCTTCCCAAGCCTTAAAATGAAAATAAACTCATTCCTCTTTATGTTGTATTTTTAAAGAGAATGTGACATGTGTCCGTCCTGCTTCACTGAAGTCACCCATACGTCAGGCTCTCACAACTTCAGAGAGCCCGGACTCCGACTCCCGCTGAGCACCTGCCCTTTGGTTGGCCAGCTCTGTGTCCAGGTCTTGTGCTTCGTCCAACTCATGTAAAGTCACTGGGTGAGTCATCTTGGCTGAATAGGGAACCAAGAGTGGTGGGCTCATGGTGCCATTGTGAAGTTCTCTGAAGTTCAAATTCCGTTATTAAAAATGTAAACCTTATCTATTATGAATTGAGGACTAATTCTTTTGCCCAGGTGTCTCATAAACATAATTTCTAAAGATGGGAGAATTACAGGAAGTGCATTTTCTGCCCAGAATATGAAAGTCATTCTGTTCTAGAAGCTGTTGGCTAGACAGGGCCAGCGGGCTGCCAGGAGCCCAGGCTCCAAGGCTACTTCTGCCGCTGCATCGCCAAATGACCTTCATCCTCCTGGGACTAAGTCCTCTCCTCTCTAAGGTGAAGGATTGACCCAACTGACCTCACACCCTTTCACCCTTGGAAATGCTGGTCTTTGAGGAAAACATCAACATTCAGATGTTGAAACGACCCTTTGAAAGCTGTTGGCTTAGAAAGTGGCTATTTCCATACCTGTGGTCTATACAGATATGGAAATAGCCACTGTGCTTCAAGGTCATGACCTCCCAGGATGGACAATTCGCTCTGCTGATGGAAAGTAGCCCCGGCCACATGCCCGGCCCTGGGCTCGGTGCTGAGGACAGGAGGGTGAGCCAGCCCTCCCTGTCTCTGCCTTTTAAGAGGCTCTTCCGCTGCTGGGGAGGCCGGCAGTCAGCGAGCAAGTGCACAAACCCTCACCTGAAGGAAGTAAGATCATCTTTTAAAAAGTGACTGAAGAGATGCAAACCAGGAAATGTTTGTGTGAGACCAATGGGACCGGAGAAGGCTCCCTGGCAGGGGAAAATGAACAGTGAGACAAGTGACCACCGAGGAGGAGGGGACCTGAAGGCAGAAGGAGGACGGTGCCACTGTGTCGTCTCATTGCCTTGTCTGAGTGTTTCTTTTCTATGACATATACTTCCAAGGTGCTCCTGTCAATTCGAGGAAAGCCAAGCAGAGAAAAGATGGTTTCCAGAGCTTTTATCCAGTCATTCTCACCTTCAGCAACTGCAATCATCTTGACTCTGTTTTTTCCAGATTGCTGCAGACGAGTCAAGTTCCAACACGTTGAGTCGGGTTATTTCCGTTCCTGTTGTATCTCTGTGTGTGCCCGTGGAACCTGGTACCACTTCCGACTCTGGAATTGCTGTGTGATGCTCGGAGGTGTGAAACGGCATCTCGATTACCTTTCCTCGTTTATGATAGATAAATGCTGATGGCAGGCAGCCGTAAAACAAGTCATTACATCCTCCGTGCGAGTGCACCCCACACATTGCTGGAAGCCACAGACATCACCCCAGGCCCCGAGAACACCCCTGCGGATGGTGAGAGAGCACTGGCATCCCAGCTTCCTTGTGCCAAATGGGAAAACGGGGGCATGAGAGACCAACAAAAACTGGGGTGCAGTTTCATTGCCCGTCCATTCTATCCTCTGCTCTCTCTGCTGCCACCCTGGTGAACTCCTGGGCGAGCCAGAAACCTTTGAAACATGGCAGCCATTGACAAACAGGAGCTCTGGTGCTCTGAAAACAGAGACTTGCGATCTAAACCAGTGACCCTGTAAACAGCTGAAGGGCTGGAGGAACCATAAACCCCCTCCGGGGCTGCCGTTGGATGGTTTGACTCCAGCGTCGGTGTGGCGATGAGGAGCTGGGCGTGGGCACATAGAGGCGTGGAGGGGTGGCGATGGGGCCGCAGAGCACTCCTGTTGCTTGAATCCTGGGAGGAGAAATGAAAGGAACCGTCCTCCCATTTAAAGGGCCATCCTCCAGAACCCCAGCCCGGTATAGATTTGAAGCTCCGCCGTGCGGGGTACCCTTTCTTCACGGGGCTTTTAATGGGCCCTGGGTTGTCAAAGACGCCGCTCTGATAATGAGGCTGCGCCCGCGTGCGGGGAGCCCTCTGTAATGAGGGAGGAGCACGATTTGTTACAGTTATGTGGTTACTTGGCCATAATATCTTTTTGAGGTTTATTAAATCATATAAAATTTCAATTTACACTGTAATATTCTATAAAAGATGGAGCACGCAGCAGTAATAAGTAGGACAACATTTCTTTCATTTATGAATCGCACTGTAGATTGTGTTAACACCGCCCCATCCAGCGGCAGGCTTATTTATGTCGGGACAGTCATTTTCCATCTCCAATCTAATTCTGTAAAAGTTAATTACAAATTAGAATAAAATGAAGGCAGTTATGGAAGGCGGCGGAACGCTGAGATCGGATGTTGGGGGGGATATTGACGCGGCTGCTCCTGCGGAGGTCACTGTCACAGACACCCGTGGCGGCCTTGCTGGGAGACAGCGGCTCTGGGCTTCGTTCCTGGGGAATGACCTGTGCTGGAGGGACAGGGGGCACCGCGCGGTCATTCCAGCGAAGCCCCTTCCTTTCCCAGAAGTGGGAACAGAAAGGCTACCTGACCTGCCCTGGTACCCAGCAGGTGCTGACAAGGGAGGACGGGAGGCCAGGCCTCCTGACACCAGGTCAGTCACCCTCCGGTCCCGTTCATGTGCACGTGCATTTGTTTCTGCCTTAAAAGTGGGGGTGGGGCGGGCGGGCCTTAGAGAAGGCAGAAAGTTTCTCCAAATTTCATCCCAAGGCCATGGGTGCCTCAGAGATGGGAAACTGAAATGCAGCGTCCCTCAGATGGCACCTTCTCGCCGGCCGGCCCTGTCCTGTTAGAAGTGCTTGTCCGTCTCGTCGTTGGTGACAACATGGACTTCCTACCCAACAAACCAGCAGAAGAGCCAGTTATAACCCCGCGGGGTCCCCCCTGCCAACCTGGCCCCCAGGAGAGGAAGGAACCACAGCAGAAGTGGAAGGAAGCCTAGGCTCTGGGGTGTGGCCCCCCAGCCCTGGGTGCACGTTCCCTGTCGCTTCTCCACACGCGCTGTCCCCGTCCCGGGACCTGGTCGCGGGCACTGTGCCCTGAGCAGGCGGGGAGCCCAGTGGCGCCCGCGTATTGTCCTCCACATTCACCCCTCGCTTTCCAATCCAACGGTCTCTTCTCCTCCCCACCCTCCCCACCGCACTTGAACCATCGAGGGGCCCTTTGAAATATCAAGATCGACTTGCTAGGCCAAAGACTTTTATACTTAGCTTTTAATAGAGCAAAAGTGACTCTAAATTTGTTAATATTCTTTAGGTTACATAGGACAAATTACAGATAAGTGAATCAGTAATGAAATTTGTAATGAGAATTTCTCAAGTATGAAATGTTGGTGCAAGGAAAGTTAATTGCGGGATTTTACAGCCATTATAGTTTATATCATAAATGCAAAAAGGACTAGGGCCATTTAATTACAGTAGGAACACACTAAATTTTTATGGAGTGCCATTTTGTTAAAGAGGTACTCGGAGCATTGAGAACAAATACCATCCCAACAGCGGGTCCAGGTAGCTTTGGCAACATCAAATAAATATGCTATCGCTACAAAATTGTTCCTTAGATACTGTAATTGACACGATGACTAATGAGATGGGTTTATTCTCACAGCTCCACGTGCTCAATTTACAGTGTCTGAAAGTTATCTTTTCTGTCATCCATAGACCTGGAAGGAACCAGAAAAATCCCTCTTGGAAAACACTGTTTCGCTGCTTCTCTAATTAACCTTCAAAAATGCATTTTGAAATATAGAAGTTGGTGCCTGGCATAGAAATTGGATTGTCTCAGAAAAAAAAAAAAAAGACCCAAGTGCTAATTTGTTCCTTATTAAACATCTGACATGTCAAAATTGCAGGCAGTTAATGTTCCCGTGCTTTCAGCAGAGCTGGGTCAGCCCTTCCTATGAGCTGGGGACAGTGGGGCGGTTCTGGGGACTGGTCCTCCCAGTGCTGGCCTCACTAACCCACGCTTCCCCCGCCCCTTAATCTACCCCTGTGCTGTGGGGTCAGATCCGAGGGTCTCTACTGGAAGGAAGATGTCGAATGGGACAGGCATAGGATCCTGGGGTACACCCATCCCTGTGGGGTGGGGAGTCCCCTCCTCACCTTCTTACCCCAGGCCTCAGGAGCTTCCAGAACAGAAGAGAAGATTTTGTGGAGAAAAGTTGTATATTCACTCTGGATCCCTGCACACGTTTCCGCTTGTTTCGGAAACCAGGGCAGTTGTCCCTGCCTCCGTTATCCAGTGAAGTCCCAGGGAGGAGATTCTTCTAGGCCATTTTTTTTTTCCTACCAGAAGCACATGAAATATATATATGGGGTCTCCTCTGTTTAATCAGTGGAACCAAAATTCAGGGGCCGTTGGGTTAGGGTTAGGGTTAGCATTAGGGTTGCGGGTCGTGTGGTCATTTTACTTTCTTCAGCCCACTCCCTGTGTTGGGTCCTTTATGTCAGTGTTTCTCAGACGTAAGAGTGCACCCCCACCCCCACTGACCCGCTCGATCTTGTTAAAATGCAGAGCCTGGGTCAGCAGGTGTCAGGTGGATCCTGAGGCTCCTCATGTCTAACAAGCACCATCCTGCCGATGGCCCTGGCCCGTGGACCACACACCAAGTAGCCAGGCCTTACGTGGTACCTGTGACTCAAGCTCCATGAACCCGTCCCTTTGATATGGAAGCAACATGCTTGTCCATGATGTGCAAAAAAGTCCCCAGAAAAAGCTGACGTATCTCAGGCTCTGCATTCTCCTGCTTACCACACTGTCTAATTCCTGATCTAATTATAAGGCAACAACATAAAAACATTAAAGTATGTTTACTGATGCATCGGATTCATTATTGAACAAAAGCTTTGCATCTCCCGAGGAGCAGAGCCTAAGCCTTCGGAGAACACCTGCTGTGCAAGGAAGATTAGATGAGGGGATTTGCCGAGTTCTCTGATGTGTGCGAGGCTGAGTTGGAGCTAAAGTCACCGTAGCCTCAGTGGGTTTTGATTTTACTTCCACCCGAGGAGGGCTGATGCGACCTGGGATATCTTCATGGGAGTGATCAGTGTGTACGCAACACAGTATTGACTGCAAAACCCCTAGGACCGACGGCAGGTTTTCCGAATTGAACTCCCGTTCGTGCATGTAGAACCAACTCATTGTCACACAGTTACTCCTACATGTCTCAAAAAATGTTTTTATAAAATACATATGCTTCAAAGTCCACGGAAGACAGGAAGCATGTTTTCACACCAGCGTCAGGACCCTATATTAAGCAAGTAAACGTTGTAAAGGAATGTCCCATGGTCAGTGTCACTGGATAAGGTTAGCACACCATTTCTACAGCGCACTTAGTAGATAAATAGTGAATTGACTCAAATGTCCCGGGAGAAAAAAATATTCTGTTGAGTTAGCAGCAAGCTCTTGCCCAATAAGACATCTATAGGACGAGGGGCACACTGTCTTCTATAAAAGGAGGACCTGCCTTGTGGCTGCCTCAGAGACCACTCGTGGATTGTTGGGAAGGACCCCTGATGTCGTCCAAGAACCTCTTGCAGGCTTGAAATCAGGGCATTGTCTTTCCTTCACCCACTCCCTCTGATTTCATTCAATTACCTAGGCTGATGTCATGTCTGATTCTGTGGTTCTGGGATTTTATTTTCATATCAAACCCTTCCCTTACTCTCTATCCTCATGGGCCCCAGCCCAGGTCCTCCTTCTCTCTCAGCTAAGTATTGCACCAGACTCCCACCTGCCCCTGAAGCCATAACTTCAAACGCCCCTCTGTGCTGCTGACAGGGAAACTTCCTAAAGCCCAGCTTTGATCACGCCACAGTGCCTTCCACGGGCCACCACATTGACAGCAGATGCCTCCACGTGGCCTCGGTCCAGCCTACCACCTTGTCCCTCTTATGCACCCACCTGAACTCTATGGTCCAGGTTGTATCGTTGTTCCCTCAGAGACCTCCCCCTCCCCACTTTGGGCCTCTGATCTTACTCTTCTCTCAACCTAGGTTCTCATCCCACTCCGCCCCCAGGCTTTGCCTCCTGCAGTCTCACTTCTCTCTCAAAACCCATCCTTCCTCCACCACGCCTTTCCTGATCCCACAGAAGGACATTATCACTCAGCTGGTGATGCACCACATTCTGCCCCGTGAGGCATAGTCTTGTCATAGTCTCCACGTGGTGTCATCCTAGTGGGCTTACACTGCCAGTTGGGGACACAACTTGCCATGGACAGGTGCAGGGGAGTGGAAGTGATGTGTGTCCCTTCTGTGATGAGCATGTAACTGCTGGAGTGAGCCCCCCACCTCCATGTCTCCCCATTCCCTCTCCTTAGAGACCTTCAATGTTCAAGGTGGTGGCTGCCATGTCAGCCTGGGTCCTTGAGTGACCATGGTGAGCAGAGACCCCAGCTGTCCTGCTATGGACATGTAGCATGAGTGACAAACAAACTTTGGACAGTTTAAGTCATTGAGGTTTTGAGGTTGTTGCCACAGCAAAACCAAAGTCCCCTGAGCTATAAGATCCAGGCAGCTAGGAATTTTGCCGACGAGAGACGTCTGTGACATCGACCACAGCGCCTACATGTGACAGGAACTCAGAAATCACCAGTGGAATGAAATGCAATGAGCCTGCAGCCAGGAGCAGATGATAAGGCAGGAATGGCAGTGAGCAGGCCGGCGGTGCTGTCTGGTGGCTGGGAGCAGGCGCTCTGGAGTCAGGCCACCACTTAGCAGCTTCATGATTTGGGCAAGTGCCTCCCTCCCTTCCTGGACCCCCACCCCCACCACACCACCACCACCACCACCACCCCACCACCACCCCTCCCGCCGTGCCCTAAGCTTCCATTTCTCCACCATGGAGGGGATAATAACACAACCTCTGTTAGAGGCAGAATCGTCCAGGTTCTTGTGAGGATTGAGTGAGATCATGTGTAGGCACTTTGTAAACAGCCAATAAATGTTGGCTGTTATCAGTTGCTACTATTGTTATTATTAATGCAGCTGGTCTGCCAGTATCACTGTGGTATTTACTGCAACTTAACGACAGGACTGGACAAGGAAGAAGTAGCCGGAAATCAAATAGTGTTTGGATCGGAGTTGCAGTGGCTGGGACGAGAAGACTCCACGCTGAGGGCTGTGCCTGCTGAGGGCCCTGGCTGCTGCCTCCCCCGGTCTGCTGGCCAGGCCACCCAGGGGCCCAGCTCTTCACAACTGGATGGCAGAGGAACCCATGAGGCCAGCAGCAGCTTCTCAATGACCCCGAGTGAATCGGTGATGCTGGGCTCTTTGCCCACATCTGCTCTTGAGGCCCTGACTTTCTTTATTTTTATTTTTTAAAATATATTTTTATTGATTTCAGAGAGGAAGGGAGAGAAAGATAGAAACATCCATGATGAGAGAGAATCACTGATCAGCTGCCTCCTGCATGACCCCCACTGGGGATCGAGCCCATAACCCGGGCCTATGCCCTGAACGGGAATCCAACCATGACCTCCTTCTTGGTTCATAGGTCGACGCTCAAGAACTGAGCCAGGCCAGCCGGGCTTGAGGCCCTGACTTTAACTCCATGAACAAGGTGTGCGTGTTGTGACCAAACACTGAGCACCAGCTCGTGTCACCAGCAGGGAAGAATGATAAGCAAATGTGTTCATTGCCGCTAATTGGCCTCCTATTTTTATCGGCAACCATTTCTTGGAGCCAGAGAAGTCATTATATGTAACCCATTGTGGCCCTCAGGAAAGGAGCTGTATTGGCCTGGACTATGTTTTCTGTGTTCCGCCTTTTACCGGGGTCCTAGACACAAGATTTCTTATACGGTCACCTGCAGGCAGGCCTAAGTCCTATTCACGCTAGCATATGCTTGTCCTTCTTAATAAAAGGGTAAACAGAACTCAGATCTCTCCTCTGCATTTATTCATGGTCATCTATTGAGTGGCCACAGACCCTGCACCCAAGAAGCTGACAGTCTAGGAAGAGGTTCAGGCAAACGCTGACTTGGTGGCTCAGGGGATCTCTGGCAGAGGGCAGAAGCTTCTAGAAGACCCCACGGGGCTCTGGCATGGCTCAGGTGAATGTCTTTGTCCTTGAATTGGTTGAACACAAAGAAAAAGTGCTGATCAAGTTCACGGGTAGAGTACACCAGTGGGAGAAACAGCTGCCTTGTAGGGGACACAATCAGGATTCCAAAAGTCCTCGATGGGCGGAAGCCACAAGGAGGAAGCGAATAAAAATCAACGCCAAGTCCTGCGTCCAGGTGCACGGAATCCAGCACGCAGAGCAGGCACGAACGTTCACGGGAAAAGGGCCTGTGGGTTTCGGCTGGTGTGAGCTCAGCGTGTGCCAACCACACGGGTGTTTGCTTCCCTTCGAAAGGCAGTTCGGGGCCACAAGCACTTGCCGGGTTCAAACGAATGTCTCCGTTGAAGAGAGAGATTGCGGGGGAGTGAGATGGTGGTGTGCCTATAAACAATCTGAAATGAGCAGCACTTAACCAGAAAAGGAAATGACCCCAAAGGACTACAGATGTGTTCAAAAATGTCAAGGACTGTGACGTTAAAAACGGAGAATGCGGGTTCTGTCTCTTCCGAGGGTTGATGTCAGCTTAGCACAAGGTGTCTCGGAACTAGCGCCATCCAGTGGTGGCAGAGGGAACGGAACAGAAAGGAGCGGGTGGTGAAAGCATCCTTCCTGCCAGGCGGCATCCGCATCCCCCAGGGATCCAGGGCAGGCTGAGGCGTTCCCGCGCCTTTGCCCGGGACGGCTCTCCGGTCTACACCAGGTTCGTGAATAGGATAGACCTACTCTGTCGTGGGGTTTTCTGCTTTCTTATAAGGACACACTTTAAATTTAAAAATGGAAAGCAGTGGAAAAATAGGATTCGCTTTCCATACATTTGCCCTGATATATATTTAAACACACAAGTATATGAAACATGTGTTCGGAACAACAAAGATCAATCGGTACACCGAGCTGTTAGCTCTCTTGCTGGGTTGACAGACCAGACCTTGCCACACGCTGGGCTATGGTTGGGCTTGAGCTGCCGTTCCAGAAACTGGGGTGACTGGGTGCCCGTCTCGCACGGCCTTCTCCAAGCCCCTGGACAGCCGATGAGGGGAAATTCCAACGTGCCGGAAGGTTCTGTGGCTCTTTTCTCCCGGATAATAGATGGCTCTGTGGAGCAGTGTGCTTCGTGCTGTGACAATTCATTCCTGCACTTGTGACAGGACCGCTGGCTGGTTTCACTAGGCTCAATTAGGAGAAAATGCATATTTTAATCTGCCCCGCGGTGAGGTAACACTTTGCTCAGTGGCCTTGGCAAACCGGCCAGTTAACCGTTTAGGCGGGTGGAGGCTTTCTCTCCAGCCTGCCGTTCGGCTGCCAGCAGCCTCTCTATTCCCGTTTCGCTGCCAGCACCTCCCAGGCTTTGGAGTATAAACCATCAAGGGCCACTCCATCATCCTTTGAGCCACTGTGCTGCGACCTGGCCTGGACGGCGGTGGCCCACGTCTTGTCTGCTAGCAATGAGCTCGGTGCTGGGGGCACGCACTTGAAATTCCTCTCCTCTCTCCTTCCCTGGCCGGGGTGGTTCGAGCCCAGCATGGAAGCCGGCGCGTGGCCTTCCTGCTGGGTCTGCTGTTTCCACCCCCGGGCCCAGGGCAGGATCTGGGGCCTGCCTTTGCTGGGACTGGAAAGCCGTGCCAGGCAGCTCAGCACCCACCCTGGAATCCGGCAGGTGCCGACTCCTTGAACTGGCCACTCTCACTGCCATCGTGCCCCACGGTCTCCATCGCCCCATAGAAGCTAAGTTATCCCTTTTTTTGTTTGTTTTTTTCAAATAGTGAAAGGATCCCTTTGAGATGTTTTCTTCCTTTTTCCTATTCCATCTTCCTTCCTCGTCTGGCCTTCTAGAGTCCTTAGATCAAGTACACACACGCACCTTGGTATTAGGTGGGGGGCCGAGGGTGCAAATCAGAGTCGGGGGTGGAGACACCTGTGTGCTCCAAGGCTGGGCGGACCTTGACCTGATCTTGGAAGTCCCACTCACTGACTGAAGTTATTGGACCTCTTGGAAGTCATACTTTTCTAACTCTCTAACGGGGAGAATGAGCCCTGGCCTCACAGGGTTTCTGGAGGAGGAGGCCGTGGTACCTAAAGAGCTCATGCTAACGGAGCTTTCTCCTCCTGCTCCAGGAGGGCTGAGGTAAGCGCACCATATCCTGCCATTCCTTAGCTGACTCTCTGATTACCCTCCTTTGACAAAGGCAGGGCCTCCGGGTAGGGAGGGCTGAGCACAGTGTGTGTGTGTGGGGGGGCGGAATTTGAGGGGGGAAAAGGGGGTGGACGGGAGGTTGAAGCTGACCCCGGAGGGCAGAATCCCACAGAGTGTCCTCAGAGCCAAGCACTTTCCTCTTCCCATCTCAAAACTAGGAAGAATCCCCAAATTTTTCATCGTCCCTGATTTTTTTTAAAACCAATTCTTCCCCAGTGGTTTCCTCTAACTCTGCCATTGACGGCCTAGGGCCAGATCCACGGCCCCAGCCAGGCAGGGCCCCGATGCTCTGGGTTCCCTTGGGGGAGCGGCAGCCACTGAGCCCTTAGTGTGACTCTGCCACATGGGCACGTGCATGAGCACATGGAGGGCTGAGCACAGTGTGTGTATGTGGGGGGGGGGGGGGGGGCGAGAGGTGGGCATGAGTTCTGCACTTACTTTTGTGGAATGCCCCTTGGCACCCACCCTCAGAGCCTCACAACCCAAGAGCTTTCTTCTGTCGGGGTCCCAGGCTCTTAGATAAAGAAGCTGCACACCCGATGGCTGTAGCCCCCAGCAGAGGCCTTGGATCTCGTTGCCATCCCGTTGCCCGTTGTGTGGTTTCTTGCCTTCATAACCCGCTGTGGGGAGTCATTCCACTCGACATGAGAGAAAGGGAGAGAGCGAGCGTCGGTTCCCGCTTAGAAGGGCCCCGAGCTCGCTTTAATCCTCTGATGTCATCCTTTTGAAATTATGAAAAATTTTCCAGTAAGGGGCCCCCCAAATTACGTACCTGATCCCGGAGAGAACAGGCATTTGTTGAGCACTT
Organism: Eptesicus fuscus; assembly: GCF_027574615.1. Lineage (NCBI taxonomy): Eukaryota > Metazoa > Chordata > Mammalia > Chiroptera > Vespertilionidae > Eptesicus > Eptesicus fuscus. Next base: position 11,183,240 of record NC_072486.1, read on the forward strand.
AATACTTTCTACCGAATGGCTCCCAACCTTTGCTGCACAATTGAATCACCTGGGGGAGCCCTTAAAATTCTCACTGCCCAGGCCACACCCCGGCCCCATAAAATGAGAATGTCTGGACCTGGTTGTTTTTTAAAGAGCCCCAGGTGAGTGAGGCCAGTGTGCAGGCGCGTCTGGGAGGCCCTCTCATGGTAAGAGGTGTTAATACCTCGCTGGTGCCGATGAGGTAAGGGGAGGTCCAGAGAGGTTGAACGGTGTGCCCAAGCTCACCCCCCTCCTGGGCGATGTCAGGATTTGATCCCAGTCTAACCTGACTCTGAACCCCAGTTCTTCCATCTCACCACACGACCTAAGCCAGCCTCCTCCGCGGCTCCCTCACTAAGTTTGGTCTTTGGAAATCCTCCTGGTTTCTGAATGAAACGGTCAGTCCCCCAGCCCTCCCTCCTCTTAGGAGATCACTCTGAAGTATTTCTTTGCGCTTGCCAAGAACAAGGGAGAACTTTGCATAACTGTCCACACGTACTGGGGACCCTGTGCGGGACACGCGGGCAGACATCCAGAAATGTCCAACAGCCAGCCAAGCTGCAGCCACCTGGAGACGGCTCTGCTCTGAGCAGGAAACCTGTCCCCGTCGACACCTGTCACCCTCTAGGGAAAGGGCACCTCCATTCAGTGAAAGTCATCGGGCCCCTTCGAGAATACCCTGCATCTGCCCTTCATGGGGTCCCGCCCGTCAGACTATTCAGAGACCCTGTAGGACATCGGACAACCCGCAGCAGTGCCCACCTGGGCTCTTCCTTCATTTTTGCCTTTTTTCCCCAATGAAGATTTTTCTCACGTGTATATATCCTCCTATATAATAAAGAGGTAATATGCAAATTGACCATCACGACTTTGCAAAAGATGGCCGCCCCCATGTGGTCACAAGATGGCCACCACAAGATGGCCAGCAGGGGAGGGCAGTTGTGGGCTATCAGGCCAGCAGGGGAGGGCAGTTGGGGGCTACCAGGCCAGCAGGGTAGGGCAGTTAGGGGTGACCAGGCTGGCAGGGGAGGGCAGTTGGGGGTGACTGGGCCAGCAGGGGAGAGCAGTTGGGGGCGATTGGGCCAGCAGGGGAGGACAGTTGGGGGCAATCAGGCCAGCATGGAAGCAGTTAGGCATCGATCAGGTTGGCAGGGGAGTGGTTTGGGAGTGATCAGGCTGGCAGGCAGAAGCGGTGAGGGGCAATCAGGCAGGCAGGCAGGCAAGCGGGTGGGAGCCAGCAGTCCTGGATTGTGAGAGGGATGTGAGATGTCCCAGACTGGAGAGGGTGCAGGCTGGGCTGAGGGACACCCCCCCTCCAGTGCACAAATTTTGTGCACCGGGCCTCTAGTATATATATATATATCAATTTATTTTTCAGTTACAGTTGGCATACGATATTATATTAGTTTCAGAGGTACAGCATAGTGATTAGACTTTTAATATCTTATGAAGTGATCCCCCCAAGAAGTCTAGTACCCATCTGACACCATACATACTTGTTACAATATCATTGACTACACTCCCTATGCCATCCTCTACATCCTGTGACTGTCTTTATAACCGGCGATTTGTACTTCTTAATACCTGTCATCTTGTTCACCCAGCCCCCTCAGCCCTCTCCCATCTGGCGACCATCAGTGTGTTCTCCCAATCAATACATTTGTTTCTGCTTTGTTCGTTCATTGGTTTTGTTTTTAATATTCCACACATAAGTGAAATCATATGGCATTTGTCTATCTCTGTGTGAGGAGTAATGGATAATATTCCATTGTATATATGGACCACATCTTCTTTACCTATTTGTCTGGCGATGGACACTTAGGTTGCTTCCATACCTTGTTTACTGTAAATATCGCTGCAACAAATATAGGAGTGCAAGTACCTTTTTGAATAAAAGAAACCCATCCAATCCAATTGAAAAATGAGCAGAGGGCCTGGATAGACACTTCTCCAAAGAGGACATACAGGTGGCCAACAGACACATCAAAAGATGTCACCGTCACTAATCTGAGAGATGCAAATTAAAACCACAACGAGACACCACCTCACACCTGTCAAAATGGCTACCATCAATAAATTAACAAACAAGTGCTGGCGAGGCTGTGGAGAAAGGGGAACCCTTGTGCACTGCTGGTGGGAATGCAGACTGGTAGAGCCATTATGGAAAGCAGTATGGAGTTTCCTCAAAAAATTAAAAGTGGAACTGCCATATGATCAGCAATTCCACTTCTGGGTATTTATCCGAAGAAATATAAAACACCAAACGAGATTTTTATACAAGACCCCAGAGTTTCCTCTCCCCCAAGTTCATCTGCTCCGCACCCATTTCCTATTTCTGACCCGACCTTTGCCCTTGGCCTGGCCCAGCCCTAGGATGGCTGGGTGTAGAGCAGTGGTTCCCAACATGGGGAACACCCCCCACAGGGGGGAAATTTTATTTTTAAGGGGGGCAATTTGAGAATGAGTTATTAACAGTGAATTATTTGCATTTCTTATGGGTCTAGGGGCCTCATATACAGTATACAGTATAAATATATAGTGACATATTTATGCATTTCAGTTCTCTATTATATGTTTTGAAACTTTATTTGCTATTTTTTTCATATCACTTCATATTATTATTATTATTATATTTTTTAACAATTTCTTAGTGGTTTCTTCCTCAGTACTTCAACTGTCCTTTTGTTCTTTTATTTTACTCTTTCATGGAGACCATGTTCTTTGAAAGCTTGTTTAGACCAAGTTAATGGCCTTTTAGGCTTCCTCCACATGAATAGGAGTTCACTTTTTGAATAATAAGAATTATATGTCACGGGGGTGTGGGCATCAGAATTTTAGAGATGCTTAGGGGGGGCATGGCCAAAAAAGGTTGGGAACCACTGGTACAGAGGGAGGGCTGGGAGAGCTCCTGCCAGGCCTTCCTGCTGCAGGTGGCAGCCTCAGACGGAGCTGCCCCCTTCTCAGTGTGCTTCCTGCTGCCTGGCACCCCCTGGTAGGACACACCCTGTTTAGGAACCAGAAAATGTGCAGGGAAACCTCACCCACAAAGACAAGCTTGCCAGAAGCACCTGCTGTCTCAGCCAGGCGTGGTGCAATGATCTGAGGCTTAGGATACAAGGTCAAAGCACACAGTCCACAAAGGGGTATCCTCAAGGAGAGCCCGGATATTATCAATAATCACAGGGATCAAAGGTGAAAGCCTGGGCTGCCAGCAACACTCCCTCCCCAGCATCCCGTGGGCCCTCCCAAGGCCTGCATGACATCCATCCAACCAACCAATGAGCATGAACACCCAGACGTACCAGGCTCTGGGCAGGAGCTGTGGATGCACAGATAAATAAGGCGTGGTCCTGGTCTGCAAGAAGTCCCTCGTCTATCAGTCGGATGGCCCATAAGACAACAGGCTACTGGCCCCCATTTCGGCCACCCACCCAGACACTGCAGGCTGGGCTTGGGTCCCTGCATCCTTGCGCCCTGGGGGCATATTGCTAGTTTGCCCAGCTGGGCTTCTCTCTCTTTCTCTTTCTCTCTTCTCGGGATTGGTGTGCTGAGCTGCCCTGTTGCTTGCAGCCTGCTTGTGTTTACTTCTCTGGCGCCCACAGGATTAAATGTGCCACCCTCTGACCTTCAAAGGCAGGATGCAGAGAGGGAGGGGGGCGGGCTAAGAGGGCACGGGGGATTCCAGGTGAAGGGTTTGAGGGAAGCTGTGTGCAGAAGTCCATTATGAAAAGCAGGCTTCCTCGGGTTTAATGTGAATGTTTGGAAAAAGAATCTAAATTAAGCAGGTGCTCGGGGATTGTTTACCTTCCCTGCAGTAATTGGCACTTACACGGAATAGAAAGCTTTACCAGATAACAACGCTTTGCCCAGCAGCTGGTTTTCAGAGTGAGGACCATGTGGCTTGGCTGGGTCATCAGCAGGGCTCAGGCACCAGGAGGGCGGGGCCTGGGCAGGCCTCTTCCTCACCTGGTGGGCTCCAGCCCTGGGCCAGCTCCTCGGGGCCAGTCCAAAGAAAACATTCCCATCCACCGCAACTCCTCGAGCTGCCTTCTTCCTCCTTTCTGAGCTAGGACCTGAGGTTAAGGGGATGGTGCCATTGGCCTTGGTGAGGCTGGCGACGGATGGTCATAGAGGGGCTCGGAGAGAGGGCACCTCAGAGATGGGCAGGTTGGCCGGGGAACACACAAAGCATGTCAGTACACCCGTCCCAATGTAACCCAAACACCCCCAGTTCCAGTGTCTGTGGGAGGTTCTACAAGGCCAGGGTCATGGACTCAGTGAGCATGGTGGTGTTAAAGCCAGAGGCCTTCACATTTTTGCTAACAAGTGTCCCCGCTCTGAGTCCCCAGGCACAGGGAGTGGTTGGAGGTCTGGGGTGGGGTTGTTCCCGTAGGTAGCTTTCACAGCCATGGTGTGATCTTCTTAGATGCGCTGGTGTCTTATTAGAATTGCAGTGAATAGAACGTAATGCAATTGGAAGGAAATCCAACAGACTCCAATCTAAAGAATGTCATTTCAGGAAAATAGCAGCGACTTACAATTTATTGCTCCTAAATTGGAAAATCGGTTTTAGAACATCGTAAACTTTTAATTGCATGCGGCACAGAAACAGATTGAAAACAGAGAGGAGGGGAGGGATGCTCCCACTTACCGCCCACCCCCCGCCGTGGGCTGGGCTCAGCGTACCTTCTCCTGTCATCCTCACTACAGTCAAGCGAGACTGAAGTTCTTTTCTCGGAGTCAGAAAGGAGGCCCAGCCAGGAAAAGTCATCTTGCCCAAGGTCATGGGGGGGAAAGTGGCAGAAAGTGGATCAGAAACCAGGTCCATTTGGCTCCAAAGCCTGTACTCACTGGATCTGCTGTGAAACATACTCAGGGGAGCATTTCCTTTCTTCCACACATGAAGCCCAACAACTGCCACTCAGGTGGCTCCAGGGATCGGTGACTTACAAGAAGGTCAGAGCCAGGCGAGGAGACAGGTGGACACGGTGGGAGCCGGGACCTGGGGGTGGTGGAGCCAGAGCCGACGGGCTGCACATAACCAGGTATGTGGCCCTGGTGATGCCTGGGCCCAAGGCCCCTCCCTCCCCCTCATGCTCGTCCTTCTCACCCTCCTCCCCCATTAGGCCTGGCTTTCCTGTGACCACTGTCCTGTTTCTTTTCCTGGGTGTCCCCATTATCTGTCACCAGGAAAGCCCCTGCCCCCTCACCCTCTGTCTTCTCTGACATCCATTTCCTCCGTGTCACCCCACTCAGCGCCCACGGCCCACCTGGTGTGTGTGTCTTCCTCGCCAGCCTCTCTCCCCCTCCCACTTTACATCCCTCCGGCTAGCAGGACATCCCTCCGCCTTCAACACAGTGTCCAAACCACCCAGCTCTCCATCTTCCCCAAGTGGAACCCTCTAGGTTGTCCCATTTTTTGCACGATTCACAAAGACTTGAAACTATAAAGACTTTTTTTCTTTTCAAACAAGTCATCTCCTCTCAAATCTGCTCTTATTTATTATTTTATTTTTAATCGTGGTCAAATACATGTATAAGATAACATGACCCTCTTACCATGAAGTGTGCAGTGCTGTGTGTTCTGTACATTCACACGATTACCCGACCATCACCAACATCCGTCTTCAGAACTCTTCCTCTAGCAACTGAAACCCAGTACCCACTGAACAGCAACGCCCCACCCCACCCCCCTTTGTAAAGACGTGCCGGACCCCTCAGCCACTCAGCCCAGTCACCAGGGGCGAGGTCAAGCTCCTCTGTGTGTCTGCAGGACCTGGGGTAGTACCTGCCATAAGCAAATAAGTCAAGAAAAGTTAAATGAGTGGATGTCCTACTTATTTCGCCATGCATGGCCAATAATCGCTACTTATCCAGTGCCTAGACCTCCATGCATTTTGTTTTCACTTCTCACAACTCCTCTGGTGGTGTAGGTTTTGCTGATGAAGAAACGGAGACTCAGAGGTTAAGCGACAGCCTAGTTACCACGACTTACAAAAGGCAGGCCGGTGTGTCTGACAGCGGCCACCTCAACCACCAGCCTCTGCCCCCTTCTCATTCGTCGCTTCCCTTGTCGAGGCCCCTCAGGCGCCAGCCTCGTTCAGGAGCACTTGTCTGGTGCTGCTCTAGCTCTGTCCCCTGGGTCTCCCCTCTCTGACCCTTTCTCTGCTGGTGCTACCCCATCAGGCATGCTCAGTCCCAGCTCTGCCCGAGGCACCCCCTCCTTGACTTCCCTGCATCTCTACAGGCAGGCCTCTGTAACCACATGGTCCCTGCATGAAGTTCAAGCTCACAGTCCGGCATTGGAACCCTCCCAGCCGTGCCTCCAACTGCCTTCCCAGCTGCTGCTTCTTCCCCAACGTCACGGCCATGCTCTAATTGGCATTTTCCTGTCTGTACCATTTTGTTTCTTTTTTTTTCCATTTCTTTTGTCTCAAATGTTCTTCACTCTCTAGCCTAGAGCTGTGTCTGTTTTCCTTTGCCATGGCCTCCCCAGGGCCCAGCACAGTGCCTGACACATAGTAGCTACTCAATAAATTTGTACTGAATGAGTTAGGGTACGAATGTTGTGCTCCTTCCTGTCATTTCAGGTTCTGTCTCAGGTGCCACCTCCACCAGGACTCCTTCTTTCATACCCTCCACCAGCATTGAATGTTCTTCTTTGCACTTCATTTGTTTCTGCCTTTTCATATTCCATGGTTTGAACTAAATAAAACTTTTTGGCTTTTTAACCTCTCATTTAGGTAGTAAGCTCCTTAAGACAGAAACACTGTCTTTATTTTTAAACATTTATATGCTTCTTTCTGTACAGGCTCATGTGTGTATGCACACACATACGTACTACAGACACACCACAGACAGTGCAATGCTGAGCACCGGCCCTGGGCACACAGCGGCGTCACTCAGCGTGTGTTAGTTGATTTGAACTGAACCAGCGGGTACAATCCCTCCTGCCCTCTCATCTTTCAGCAGGCACAGAAACTTGGTCCTCTTCTCCTCCCCATTCCTGCCCGGGCCCCCTTTCTCCGTCATGTGGCCACCGCAGCGTTGTCAGCTGGCACCTGGGGGCGGAGAATGATCTCCATTGGCTGCCGTGCTATCCAGTTCCCCACACAGCACCACAGGTAAAGGTGAAAATGGGTTCTCATGAGCACCTGAAGCCGGAGAAGGGTGCCAGGCAGGGCATGGGGCAGGGATGTCCAGCAGAGAGCTGAGGCCCAATCGTAAGCTTCTCACTGTTGAGCTTTAAGAGTTCCTTGTATCATTTTGATACAAGTCTTTCATCAGGTTTGGCAAAGATTTTTCTCCCAGGCTCTGGCTTGTCTTTGCATTCTCTTTACAGTATCTTTTGCAGAGCAGACATTTTTAACTTGAATGAAGTGGTGGTAGGTTTGTTTTCAGGGATGATGCTTGGTTGTTTTGTTTTGTTTTTGATCTTAAAGCTCACAACCAAACAAAGATCACCTTAATCCACCCCCCCCCCCCCCCATCCCATGTTATCTTCTAAAAGTTTTCTAGTTTTGCATTTTATATTTAGGCCCATGATCCATTTAAAGTTAATTTTTGTGAAGAGTATAAGGTCAGTTCTTTTTTTTTTTTTTTTTTTTTTGCAACTGTTAGTTGGAAAGATTTTTCTCTGTTTAATTGCCTTTGTTACTTTGTCAAAGATGAGTTGCCTATATTTGTGTATTATATTGTTGACTATATTTCTGGGCTCTGTACTCGGTTACATTGATCCATTGGTCTATTTATTTACTTTTTGCCAATGCCACACTGTCTTGATTACTGTAACTTTATAGTAAGTCTTGAGGTCGGGAAGTGTCAGTCCTCCAACTCTGTTCGTCTTCAACGGTGTGTTGCCTATTCTGGTCTTTTCCCTCTCCATCTAAACCTGAGCATCAGTTTGTCATTATCCACAGAAGGACTTGTTGAGATTTAGATTAGAATTGAGTTTGATCTATACATCAACTTGGGAAGAACTTAAACCTGGACCACACTGAGTCTTCCTACCTATGAACACAGACTACTTCTCCATTTATTTAGACTTTCTCTTACTTCTTTCATCCATTTTTTGGTTTTCTTCATGTAGATCTTATACATATTTTGTTAGATTTATACCTAAGTACTTCATTTTTTTGATGCTAATGTGAACCAAATCAGTTTTGTAAAAATAAGTTGAACTGCATTGTTATTGTTTTTTTAAAACAACTTGGCTATTTCTTCTCCTAGCTTTGCAAATTAAGCCAAATAGGTTTGCAGAGATGGAGATACACTCAAGTTGTCAGCTCTCCTCATTTATAACTAATGAACTTGTTCATATAGAATAATTATCAACTATACTCTACCTTTGGTTATTTGCATGTACATGAGGTCAGAGGTCCCTAAAGTTGAAAAGAAGTTGAATTAGAATTTTAATTTGTTATCAAAAATAAAATACATTTTTCAGGTCAGAGCATTTCCCTGGGTACTGTATCCCAGACCTTTCACTGACAAAATTCAGAAGAAGGAGGAGAAAATTCTTATTTCTCTGTGATGGACCCTTCCCTTCCCAGCCAAGTAAAAGCTTGGATCTTAGAACAGGAAATTAGTCTGTGCAGGTGGCTCAAATTTCTATATTTCATTTGAAATTAAGAGAATGACCAGCTATGTTAATTGGAAATTTAAAAAGTGTCCAGCCACTCAACTTAGTCTCAGCCTATCTACTGGAGAGTCACCATCCTTATAACTAGTAAGCCGATGTGCCGAGACCCCCCTAATCCACATGCCGTAGGCCAGGCAGAGTGAGACGACAATCAGAGAAATACCTTCCAGATTACAGCAGGCCAGTTTTCATGCTTTCATTCATTATGGGGAGGTTTTAAAAAATAAGCTATTTGAAGCAGTCCCCTCCAGAATGTAGCATTTCAAATAACAGTAGATTTAAGAAATGAGTCCCCAGGAATGGCCCTGCCGAAACTGTGATGTCACCTGTGCTTTTCCACCTGGCAGGTGCGCAGCTCGCCAGGTGACACGGTGGCCTGGAGCAGCCCTCCCTCGTGCCTCAGCACCGCCTCTCCGTGAGGCCAGCCTCCCTCGCCTGGCTCTTGCTCCAGGAGGGCCTGCTTGCTCTGGTTCAGGGCCCTCTGAGGAGCTGGCGTTGCGTCTCATGTGTACTCAGAGGCTCGTTGGCTCAAGCTTTCAACCTCACAGCCATTGAACACCTGGGCCTTGAAACCCGATGACTCACCTCGGGGTTTCAGGTGTCAGTGTGGACTCATCCTTGCACAAGGGCGTTCTCTTAAAATCCCCTCTCCCCAGGACTAGAGCACCTCTTGGAAGCAGCCAGGCCCAAACTCCTCATCCCAAGGGTCTGGCCTGAAAACTGTTGCCCATCTAAGCATCTCACTCCATGAATCAGGACTAAGGAATGCCAGCCCACAAGGTTGACACGTCTGGTAATAGAGTGGAAAAGTGTTTGGAGTTCTTCAGAGAAAAAAAGGATATTTAGGGGCTAAATTGCATTACAGTCAGTGGAGTAAGAACAAGGTTTTTAAATTGCAAGGCCGGGTGACAGTTTCTGCGGTGAAACTACGTCTATATTAGAGCACCTCAGAAACTATGTATCAGAGCACACGGATTTCAATCGCCAGCCCAACATGCCCGCGCTGCTCTGCAACGGTTTATGGCAGACCTTCTGATGGAAGTGCTGTGATTTGAGTTTATTAGTTTCTGGCATTGAGACCTGTATTTTTTGAGCGATTCCTATAAAATGTACTGGGAGTTATTATGTTCCTTTAAAGAATGTGATACTAAAACAAGTTTTTAATAAAGTGTTTTGAAAAGGCAATAGTCTGAAAAAAAAAAAAAAAAAAGCTGGGCAACACTTCAAGCTGGTAATGAACTGAATATGTCTCTAATTATATTGAATTTACAAGTAATAGAATGAGGCCGGGTTAGCAATTACTTTTGAGTGAAATTGCGTGCCTGAAGGAAGAGAAATCTCTCTTTAAAGTTGGGGAAAATGGATAAAAGTGCTGTATCATTACATTAGATTTTAAATATCTTTCACTCTCGGTTTTCAAAGGTCTAAATCCATTCAAAAACAGATTCTCCAATAAACATTTTATAGAAATTGATGGGTTTCTCAAACCTAAGTTTGGTTTTGATTTTTTTCTTTTCTTTATAAAGCCTTGAGTATGGATATCTCTTTGCCACGTAGCCCTAAGGCATGAATTTTTAAGGCGGTACCCAAAGCAAAATTTGGAAAGTGATTAGAATTCAATAGAATTCCCACACACCAGGCTGAAGACTCAAGAGTTAAACAGGTTCGAGTTCTCCAATAAAACAGTTTAATTGAATGTATAAATAATTCATTCGATGCTCATAGAACTCCCTCCGTATCATTTGTCTTTAATAATCCAAATCCACAAATAAATGGGGTGCTGGCTGGCACCGAGGTTCTTGCCTCTCATGATGTGACTCGAATCAAACCCCATCTTGACCTGAGGAACCATCCATGCTTTGAGCAGATTGTTCAATGAATAACAGCCTGGAGTAGGCAGCCCTGGGCTGTTATGGGGTGCATTCCCCAAATCGTGCCATTCGTCCCACACTCACAGCGCACTCAGGTCCCCGGTCTGCAGGTGAGGGCTGGTGTGCCAGGTCGCAGGGCAGTGGAGGGCCAGGACCCCGGGCCAGGCGCTCGCTACTTCAAGGGACTCCTTGTGCTCTGTTGTTTAAATGCTCACTTTGTGATCCTGGGAGCTTTCTATTTCATCCCCACAACACCGCACCAGCTGACGTTTTTATCGCTACCCCCATTTTGTGGACGAGGCGTGAGGATTAAAGGATTAGCATCTTATACAGTGTCCTGCTGCTGGCCCGTGGCAGAGCCAGACTTCAATGTAGACATCTGACTATCCAGGCTCAGGGAGTCTTTCCTAAAACACCTAGCATTAGAGAGGTGTTCTGAGAAGTGGATGGGCACAGCTATCGAACAGCTTCATGGGGAAACTGAGGTGCAGAGAATTCAGTGATTTACTAGGATCACATACATGTTCTGTCAAGGGCGGATTGGAGATTATTGGGGGAGCCTGCCTCCCAACTGGAACACGTGGGGCTTGTGGGTGACATTCACACAAGTGACTTGGCCGGAGCCAGGAGCACAGTGAAGGCTCCCGAACCGGCTCTGTCCCCAAGCACTTCTCCCCTGGGCGAGGGCCCCAGTTTCCTCGTCTGTCATAGGAAGGGAGATACATCACCCAGTCTTTTGAGTTCAATTCTATAGCCACCACAGCCAAGAGGGATACTCCACTGTGGGGTCAACCACAGGTCCCCAACTTAAAGCCGGATACACTGGCCCCGCCACCACCCCTGGTGACCTGCCCCGGGGCAAACCCGACCTCCTCTCCCCCGCCCCCCACTCCCAATGATCGAAGGACTTTGGGAGGCTTAAACCAAAGTATTATGGCTTTTCTCTAACTGCTCACTGCCATCTTGGGCGAAATTTGTGCTTATCCGTGAATGGCTCCATATTCCTTTATCCTTCCCCAGAGCCATTTCATCCACCGGATTATGAGTTCCCGAATCAGGAAGTGAGATTTTTTACCTTCCGCGTCCTAGAAATCGCTGTAAGATGTGTCACACAAGGATGAAACAAAGTCATTGTCACCCGAGGCTTTGCTAACCCTTTTAGTCAGATGCCTTTGCATAAAGTGCAATCCTGGGCGAATTGCCCGTGCCAGGAGTTAATGCATTTGCAACGACGGACGCACCGCGGCCAGTGCCACTGCCTGTCAGCTGCTGCGCGTCGGGATCTTAAAGAGCCCGGCTGCTCCAAGTCCGTTATCTCGCCTCTCCTCCGGCCCCTCGGCGCTGGCTTCTGTGTTTTTGGTGTTTGTTTTTTTACAGCCCTTAGATAGAGACCAGAGGATTGCTTCAGGATTGGGACTTACAAGTAAAACTATACTAGCTTGCAAGCTCTAAGACATCCATTCATTTTTTTCCCTTACCAGAATCCAATCTGATTTGTACTCTGATTTCAAAGACTCCAGTGGAGGCGACCTTTAAGATGACCCCTTAAAATAACTGACATGCTAGACGGCAGATCTCCCTATATGCAGGGTCACTGTTTGTCTTGATCTATTCAGCAGTCTGCCTTCTGGTGTTTATGCGCCTCCAAATAGTTTTATTGTAAGCCGTTACTCTTATTATCATCAGCTCTCGGCGCCCGTTTACTTTATCCGTTAAGCAGAAGTGTATTTAGTGCTCAAAGCGATACATCATAAAGGTAGAGAAAGGTGAACCCTCTGATATATTACAAGTCTTTCATAGCATGAAATAACTATTGCCTATTATTTTACTCCTGACGTTTTTATTTTTAAGGGAATTTCACTTGATTTGTGGTGCTGACACCTCTGATATGTTGTTTCCAGTGACCTTACATCCAGAATCAGTAGCGTGTGACGTTTGATGGCCCAGATAAAAAACATTAATGGTGGAAGAGAGGGTTTATTTTCCTGGTCATAAATTAAGTTTAAATAACTCTGAATTTATTTTAAACTCTCCAGTACTTTTTACTGTCCAAGCAATAAATGTATTTATTACGGGGGGTCGGGGGGCTACCTGGGTTCCGACGTGGAGTCCTTTGCTTGGCTGCTTCGAATCCTTTCCTTCCCCCTCGTGAAAAACGCATCTCACCTGTAAACGCTGATTTGCACTAATTGTTCTCTAATTTCCACCAACGGGGGCCAGAGAAAGGGCTGCTTGTCGGAGAGGTAAACCACAGGCGTTTCTGTTGGGGAGTGATCCAGTCTGGAAGGAATTTGGTTCTGGAATGAGCAGGAGAGATGCAGGCCCAGCAGTCATGGCCGGGCCCTCCGTAGCCCTGAGTGAGAAGTTTGCTTCAGACCCTGATATATTTCCACAAAAGTGACAGCCCTTTCCCCCACTGTGATCTTTATAGCGTCCCCTCTTTACGGGTATGTTTTCTGTACTCGATTATTCGGTGTGCTGTGAAATTGCGTTGAGAATTTCTCAGTTAAAAACATTTATGATTTGAGAATTTTTATTTATATGTTTGAGAATTGTCACATATGTTTTTTATTGAGATGTAATTTATATACCGTAAAATTCGCCAGTTTAAAGTGTACAAGTCAGTGGTTTTAGTATATTCACAAGTGTAACCATCACCACTATCTACTTCCAGGACATTTTCATCACCCCAAAAAGAAACTTCCTGTACTTGTCAACAGTCCCTATTCCTCCCTCCCCCGGCCCCTGGCAACCACGGATCTACTTCCTGTCTCTATGGGTTTGCCTATTCTGGACATTTAATATAATTGGAATCATACAATACATGGCCTTTTGTATTTTACTTTCATTTAGCATAACGTTTTCAAGCTTCATCCATTTTGTAGCATGTATAAATACTTCATTCCTTTTTGTGGCTGAATAATATCCCATTATATGAAAGTACCACATTTTGTTTATCTGATGGATAGATTTTTCACTTAAAAAATTTCATCTATATGTTCAAAAGTTTCCATGTCATTCATCCCCCAGGCATTTCTCCTGGTTGGAATATATTTGAAAGTTAGATCTTTTTTAAAATGCTATAGCCTGGCTGGTGTGGCTTAGGGGTTGAGCGTCGACCCAGGAACTAAGAGCTTGCCGGTTCAATTCTCGGTCAGGGCACATGCTCAGGTTTTGGGCTCAATCCCTAGTAGGGGCCGTGTAGGAGGCAGCCCATTGATGATGTTCCTCTCTCGTCAATGTTTCTATCTCTCTATCTGTCTCCCTTCCTCTCTCTCTCTAAAAATCAATAAAAACATATTTTTAAAATGCAATAAAGTATATGCTGCTTTGTCTTCAATCACAATCACATATCTCTTACTGATTTTGCATAAATTTCTTATACACGTTAACAATGTCATCCACTAAATATACATGCCAACTTGAAGATTACATGTGATTCTTGAATATATGGAATGCTGTTCAACGGGCTTTCCATGAAGACCAGTCGCCTGGCCCCTCTTCAGACCCCGGATACTTCTCCTTAGGGCACAGCCATATCCAGTACGAGTTCATCCTTCACTGGGCTGTAAACTCAGTCCAGTGACTGAGGCTGGGAAGTCCAAGATCAAAGTCCAAGAACAGATTCGGTGTCTCTGAGGGTTGGCTTCCTAGCGGTGGAGGGACAGCGGGGCTTCCTACATTCTCTTTTATCCGGGCAATCCCATCCATAAGCGCTCCACCCTCGAGACCTAATCACCTCCCAAAGGCCCCACTTCCTAATACCATCCCGTTGGGGATTATGTTTCAACATAGAAATTTTGGAGGGGACACAAACATTGAGTCTTTAGATCCTTTCCTGGATCCATTTCTCACCATTCATCAGAAGTCAGAGCAATGATGATAAGTCTCATCATTTTCTGCAGCCGGGGGCAGCGTCACTGGAGCCCTCCCCTCCAGGGCCACAGGCTGGAGCGGCTGGCGCAGCCCCAGGCAGACATAGCGAGGAACCTGAAGACCCACGTCTGCTTGCTTGCACCCACTTGCTCAAAGTGAGAAAACTCATTCAAAGCAAGAGAGGCAGGAGAAGATGGGTGAGAGGACAAGAACACTCTACCCAGTAAGAAGAAAAGGGCTCACCTGTCTTTTAGCTTCTTCACGGCGGAGGGAGGTTGGTCATTCTGTCATGGGGACAGACAAAGCTTCAGGGAGGAAAGTCGACCTTCCTCTGGTTGGGGCTGAGTCTAGAGCTGAGTGAGCAGTGCGGCATTTTCTGGTAGAGGAGTCTCTACGGCGCCAGAACGCCACGTCGCATTCGTGTGGGGTGCTGATAACGGTCTGCTAAGCTCTCTCCTTCATTCCCGCTGGCTGCCTTTCGGAAGGCTCCGCAGATGTAACACCTCAGCCAATTACGTGCACCCGCTTCCCCTGGTGTGCCTCGGTAAACCCCGCACACTTCTATGGCCAGGTGCTCGTGCTTTATCAATGGCCATTGCTACTTTTGATTTTCCTAGGGCCGTGGTCGGCAAACCGCGGCTCGCGAGCCACATGCGGCTCTTTGACCCCTTGAGTGTGGCTCTTCCACAAAATGCCATGGCCTGGGCGAGTCTATTTTGAAGAAGTGGCGTTAGAAGAAGTTTAAGTTTAAAAAATTTGGCTCTCAAAAGAAATGCCAATCGTTGTACTGTTGATACTTGGCTCTGTTGACTAATGAGTTTGCCGACCACTGTCCTGGGGGTTTGGGAAGGTCAGGAAGTAAGGGAGAAAAGAAGAAGTGGAGTTTGGTTATCTCTTAACTTTCAGCTGGAAGGCCTGGCTGCTCACAGCCCATCCTGGTGAGCAAAGGGTGGTGAAAACCAGAACCGCCCTTTTCCAAGTTCAACCTCCCCCTTCACACTGACTAATTGATTAAACAAGGCTTCTTGAAGACAGTGATTGGATGAGGGCAATTTATTGAGATGGTATCTTTTGTCAGCCTTTGTCTTGGGGATCGAGGAAGAAAGCTACTTTGAAGAGGATGCAGCCCAGCAACACAGCATCAGTTACCCGGCCACTCAATTCTGTGCCTTCCCAGCGAGTCACATATCCACTAACCACAAAGCGGAGGAAACACATCCTCACGTCTCGTGTTTTAAACTTTTCCAGTGCTGGCTTAGGAAAATATTTGGGGTTGTTCAGTGCTCTGCTCTCTGTAGCATAAACATTTATTTAAATGGGGCTGTCTCTAGTAATGAAGAATGAAGGAAAAACAATGGTCTGATTTTGACAAATTAACTTGTGATTTGGAGAGTCAGTGAAGCAGGGACGAGACATTCCTAACTATACTAATTAAATGAGCTTGCAACATTTATTTTAATGCAATGGAACCAGCCATATGAAGATGAACATTTTAATTTATTTTGCAGTGACATTATGAAAAATTTCGCTGCTGCAGATTATCTACAAAAACAAATCTCATCAGCATCTAGGTTTGTGCGGGAAATTTCCATCTCTCACACGAGCCTGACCTTCCCCAGCGGGAGCAAATGCGAATGAGCGAAGTTACTTGAAAAGTTTTTTTGTTTTTTTTTCTGAAGGTTGTCTTTCCACCGAGGCTGGGCTTTATGTTCAAACGACTTCTGTGCCCAAACACATTCATTTTTCATGGTGCGGCGTAGATGAAAAATTCCGAACCCGTTCTACGGGGAATGCAAATATAGCTCATTAGTTCTCAAACATTTTTCATGAAAGACTGCAGAGTGTTTGCGGCAGATGAGGCTGCATAGCGCCAGCCAAGAATGAGCACCACATGTCCCGCTAATTGTTTTTTAAACTTGCGCCTTTCCTCCCGGCGCCCAGGAGCTATTGGAAATAGGGAGCGACGTGAAGAATGGAGGGGCGCCTCGCACACTGACATCATTCTGCACTCGGTGTCTCGTGTGTTCCTCTCTCTCTCTCTCTCTCTCTCTCTCTCCCTCTCCCTGCAGCCATGTTCTAGGGGGAGAAGGCACCGTTTTGGAGACAATGGCAGCATTTTTGCTTCTCCTCGAGACACACCGAGTGCACGTTCTCTGCAGTCGACGATCCCCCGAGGCCGGAGCTGGCGCAGCACCAGGCAGGCGGACGAAGTGGCCTCCTTCCAGGGAGAGGGTGGGTGGGCTGCTGGCTCCAGGCCCGCCACCGCCAGCTTCAAGGAAGTCACGCCGGCCAGATGTCGTCCAGACTGACGTGCCCGTTGGAGCTCTGCCAAGGAACCCTGGCGGGGAGCAGACGCCCTCCTTCCCAAGTCAGTCCTGCCCCCTGGCTAACGCTCAAGGCCTGGGGGTGCAAACCGCTCTTGCTCCCCACACCCCATCCCAACCTCTGCTCCCAGCTGAGGGCCCGATGGCCTGGAGTAGACCACCTGCGCTGCGTGGACCCCAGCTCCCACGTCAGGCCCCTCCAGGAGTTTGCCCTTTTCTACCCACCTCACCCCGTATGGCTGGGACTGAGAGGAGGCCACACCCTCCTGGGGTTTTGGGGTCTGCACACCTTAGGGGGTCTTGGGGTCTGCAGTCACCGGCAGGAGCTGAGCTTCCCACCCTCCAGGGCTCAGTCCTCGGAGCCTGGCCGCCCTGCTCCTAGTGCTGTCCCTCGGCCTGGGGCTCAGGAGCCGCTGAGAGCCCTAGTGTACCCCGTGCCCTAGGTACTTACAGGGCTGGTGGCCACGGGCCCAGCAACATTCACGGCCTGTGGGGTAGCGTGGGTGCAACCCGCCCCCAGCGTGCAGGGACGGGCAGGTCCTGGCGGCCCGGGGGACCCAGCCCTCGGAGTGGGTCTGAGAAGCGAACAGCCTGCCCTCCCGCCTGGTGCTGCGGGCAGGTGGCCTGAGGGAAGGGTCACCTCGCCGGAAGCTGTCAGGTTCTTTGGGATCTTCTCACACATGCCCACGGCATTGCTTAGAAAAGTAACCGTGTCACTGTCCTTTCCTCAGTAGAGGACACCCCCGCCAGTCCAGCTCCCATCAGCTAGTTGAGGAATGGTCACTTCGGGTAAAAATGTCATGTGCTCAAAAGAGTAAATGCACGGTTTCTCACGGCAGCGAATTACAGCGAATTACAAGCAAATCCATCGGTAGGACAATGTGTTCCCATTTCTCCACCTTCTCTTGGCAAAAGCCACGTAAGCCAGTTGAACATTAGGAAGAACATAAATCGCAGGGCAAGAGGGGCCCATGTAGGGCTCTGTTGGGACCACGCTGAGAGCCCCACGGAGAATTCCTACCGAGTCCAATGAGACGATAGGGTTAGGTTTCCTGGAATGAACACGATACATCTGAATGTGAGTCCCTAATGTGGAAACTGACCTCCTGCCAACAGTCCCCCACTCCCGCCCCTTTTAACGGACCTCATTTTAGATCCCTGCCCAAACCCAAGACGGCCTGGCACATGGTGGGCATTCAGTAGATGTTTGTGAAATGACCAAGTTAGACAATAATCATTTGGGGGAAAAGAGCGTATTGGTGGAAGCGGGCCTTGGCTGAGGGAGCTCTTTGGCACATGTCTTGGAGAGGAGAAAAAGAAGCTGGGATGGATGGCGTTTCTAACCGCAAGGCGGAACACTGGAGACTTGAGAGACCTGAGTCTTAATCTTGTAATGGTTTTCTGTGTGACCCTACAGTGGCATCGCCTCCCCTTCGGCTTTGTCCCTCCCTCCCTCACACAGGGGCTGACGACCTGCTTCCTACGGTGGCTGAGGGGAACCAGCAGAAGGCATGACTGCAAAAGTCGTGTTTTTTTTTTAATATATTTTATTGATTTTTTACAGAGAGGAAGGGAGAGGGATAGAGAGTTAGAAACATCAATCAGCTGCCTCCTGCACACTCCCCACTGAGGATGTGCCTGCAACCAAGGTACCTTGACCGGAAACGAACCTGGGACCCTTCAGTCCGCAGGCCAACGCTCTATCCACCGAGTCAAACCGGTTTCGGCTCTTTTTTATAATCATGAAGATGCTTTTAGACGCTGTAAATAACAATAGTGCAGAAGAATATACCTCTTTTCAAAACTCATGCCATCTGTAGAGAAAAGCACGAGCTCTAATATCCGAAACCCATTCCCTGTGGTTTAGACCTGTGGTCGGCAAACTGCGGCTCTCGAGCCACATGAGGCTCTTTGGCCCCTTGAGTGTGGCTCTTCCACAAAATACCACGTGTGGGCGCGCACGTACAGTGCGATTGAAACTTCGTGGCCCTTGCGCAGAAGTCGGTTTGCGGCTCTCAAGAGAAATTTCAATCGTTGTACTGTTGATACTTGGCTCTGTTGACTAATGAGTTTGCCGACCACTGGTTTAGAGGATTGCTAAGAGGGAGAAGGAGTTTTCCCATCAGCGGTGAAGGGAGAGCTTGGGGGCATTTGCCCAACGGAAGAGACATGGATTCTGTGAAATTCAGGCCAACACAGAACACATTCGGCACAATCCTCCAGTGACAGTGTGTCAAAGACAAGCAAATCCTCCAGGACATTCTCTTTAATATATTTTTAATAAATGTTTTATTGTATTGGATTATGGGAATTAAAGGGAACGAAGGATCCATACCATATTTTTCAAAAGCAATATTTTTAGAATCACAAATTATATTGAAATGTTTATGCCACGAAAATAAAAACAAAGATCAGAAGAACTAAACAGCATTTATACATGTCTCTGCAGAGATATATATGTATATTAGCAAATTGAAATATAGCAAATACCCACAAAAACACCCACATAAAAGAGATGCAAATTATATTTTTGACACATTTTCAGCACAATCACCTAATACAATTTTCTTTTATAGGCAGAGGTAATAAATAGTGCAAATGTATATTTATGGTGTGTTTGACAAATGTGTTTGCTTTGAGTCAGAGGGAAAAGCTCCAGTGATTTTTACGGTAAAAATGTGTCTCATGCACCTGGGCTGAATTGCTCTTTTTCTCCTGGATTTCTCCCTGTGACCGCGCCTGAGGGGGGAACCACCTTTTGGTCTCAGAGCTCGGTACATGCTTGGAATAAGGGTTTGGCACATACTTGAAAATGGAGATGTCGTAGTATCTGAGTGTGTTTATATTTGAGTGTGTTTCTATGGCTTCCCTCTAAGACTCTGTGCTCCTTGAGAGTAAGGACAATGTCTGTTACTTCTCTACAAGTCTTTCCACCTAGAGAAGAAGGGGGATTCACAGGTGAGGGGTCGCCATCGGGCTGTGCTTGTTATTTTTCTGCCAGTGGCGATGGGGTCTTCAGGGAACCAGACACGTGCTACGTGCCCCAAGAGGATGCCCCCTTCCGCATGTGTGAGAATCAGAGCAGTGACTTACCCTTAACCCAAGGCTATGAGAGTGTTCCCCAGCGGATGGACTTAACTCCCAAGTTAAGTGTCTCCTTTTAGGTGGATCCATCTCTCCAGTGTGTCATATGGGGGTGCAGATGTTGACAAGTTGGTTTGGTCAAAAGGGGCAGACCTCAGACTAGGCACGTGGACAGCGGCACATCCGACAGGCCCAGGTCGGAGGGAAGCAAGCCCAGGGGCTCAGCTCTGGCAAGGAAGGGGCAGCGGAGGATGGAAGTGGAAAAGGAGGTTCTAGGACCTTTGACCCTCAGCTCCAGAGCCCCTGCCTCCCCTCAGGTGTCCCCAGGGAAGGTTGTGTCGGGCCCGGGGTGTGGAGACTGTTGGGGAAAGCCTGTGTGTGAGTTCACTCTTGTTGCAGAGAGAGGGGACCACCCCACAGGGCAGAGGGAATGATGGAGACAGCTGAGGATCCGAGGTAGAGAGGGGCAGGGAGCCGGCATCAGACCCGCGCCGGAGCCTTGGTGCTCACCTGGGGGACAGCTCCGGGAGAGAAGGCCTGGGCGCTGGGCTGAGTTCATCCCAGGAGCAGCTGGTGGACAGCCTTTCTCATCAGTGCCCAGGCTCCGGGAGGCAGCAGACCGGCCAGGCTTCCCATGCAAAGGGGCTTCAGGGAAACCGGTCGGGCCTCCCCCTATCGGGTCCCTTTCTCGGGTTCATGTCTGGTGAGGAGGTCCCAATGGGGAAGGCCAGGTGCTTCCGTCCTTAACGTGGGCACGTCTCTCCCCAGGCCTGGCGGGGAGCCCCAGACCACCCCTCCACGCTGCTGTGAACAGACATAAGTATATTTCTTTAAGCTTGGGCGACGTCCTCGCTGAGGAGCTCTAAGTACCAAGAATTATTGTTATTACTATGTAGTTCCTGCCTGGCATGCAGCGAATTACCCCGCCCCGCTGTGTGGAAGACGTATAGTCGCTGGGAAGCGTGGAAGGAGGAGAGCCGTGGAGACTGCGAGGAGTCGGGAGAAATGTACCGAAGAGGGGCTGGGACAGGGCGCCCACACACCAGTCTCCACCAGCACACTCATGCCCGGCAGCAAGAGAGGACTTCTTTCCGCTCAGCAAACATCCGGTGCCAGCCCTGGAGAGGAAGCCGGGCCTGGACTTCAATCCCAGCTCCAGCACTCGGCGCTGTGCTTTGGATGAGCCAGTGAGCCTGTCTGGGCCCTGGTGTGTGGTGCTTGGCACACAGAGAGCTCTAAATGGTTGTAGCAGTTATTATTCCTACTATTACTGCTGCTATTATTAGGCCTTGGGCCAGTTGTCAGTGATTTGCAGAAGGAGCCCGTACACAATCTAAGGCACTGTTTTCAGAGTCGGGATTCCTGCGAGGGGTCACCAAAGAGATCCAGGAGAAATGGGAACCCACAGCCAGCGGGGAACCTCTGAAAGGGGTCAAATGGATGCCCCCCAGAATTGCCCAGAACCCCCGTGAGGAGGCTCTCAACTCCACTTAAAAATAGTTGTTGAGAGGTGGCAGCCTTGCTCCTGAACTGTGGGTCTGTTTGCGGGAGAGCAGCCAGCATGGCATATGCTTATCAATGAAGAGTGAGATCGATAACCCTCATCAGTCTCTCCAGCAAGAAATCCTGAGACTATTCTGGAAACCAGGGCTGCATACTGTGCATCTGGTTCCTCTCCGGGCATCAGGAGCAGGTGTGGGGCTGCCATCTCTGCCGAGACTTCTCATCCGGTCTCTGCTTCAAGCACACACAGCACACACAGCACACAGGCTGGGGTGACCGCTGTGGTTTACAGTCGCTGGACAAGCCTTGCTGACCTAGGGGAGTCTGTGCTCAGTATCCCTCGTGGTCCTTCTGCAGAGAACTAATGAGGAGGTAAGACCGAGCATCTGGGAAAGATGATGGATAAGGTGAGAAGTGACCGAGACTCAGTGTAACTGGAGTTGGGATTCAGAGTTCTTCTAGCTCCCATGGTCAGGGGATGCTTCGCTGCTTCCTGGGAAATCTCGTGGCAACTCAAAATAAGAACATCCTATCTAGAATGCAAATAAACACGCCCCCAGGGATATGCTTAGGGGTGTGTATATGCTTTCAAAGCAAGACTAAAAAGGGCCTTGTCTTAATAACTGGTTGCCTGATCCAGTTAAGGTCGCATCTGGTGGAGGTTGGTAGTTGGATTGTTTTCTACCCAGTTGTTTGAAGCGGTCTGATGATTTGGGGACACGTAACTAAAAGCACCACCCCTCCCCCCAAGGAACTGAGTGATACGAATTAACTCAGAACAAGTTCCACCCTGAATTAAAAAAAAACATTGAGTGGCAGGAACTATTGGGCTGTTGGCTGTGCAAGCTGAAACCCTCATCCACTTCCCTCTTATTCAGTCCTGTCTTGGTCTATTCCCAGAGTGGTGGTCCTTCCAGGCCTGAGGATAATAAGTCATCATTCACCGGAGCATTCATTGAAAGGTATCTTTTCCATCTTCCCTCTTAAAGGCTCAAGCGTTATTTATCAAACTTCTCTCTGTGTTGAACTAATCAAACAGAACAAAAACACGTTTTTTAAAAAAGTAAAAAAAAATACCCCATCTGCCCTGGCCAGTGTGGCTCAGTTGGTTGGGCATGCACCGAAAGATTGCCGGTACAGTTGCGGTCGGGGCATGTTGCCCCGGTTTCGAGCTCGATCCCTGGTGGGAGTAGGTGCAGGAGGCAATTGATCATGTTTCTCTCTCATTGGTGTTTCTCCCTCTTCTTCCCTCTCTCTCTAAAATCAACTAAAATATCTTATTAAAAAATACAAGAGGAGTTAACCACACACATGCTAATGAGAGGTTCAAATAGGTTTGTACACTTGAAACCTATACCCCAATAAATTCAATTTTTTAAAAAAGGAGCAAATGCTATGTTTGTTGGAGATAATTTTTATGGCTGGTCGTTCATTGCAGATTGTGACCATCCTGACACAGTCTCTCCCTCCTGCCCCTTCTCCCAGTTGGCTTTGAGGAGACACACTTCCAAGTTTGAGAATTCATCTTGCCTGATTAATGATGTGTACACAGAGATTTCAGTCTCATCTTCCTTCTCTCAGTCTCTTTTATTCCGTTGTTTGCTGTGTTACAACCCTGCGGATAGATGGTTCTGCCGTGATAAATGTGAAGTTTGCATAAGCCATGTAACAGCAGGACAGCCCATTATCACTGTACATTTTCCATGGCTGTGCAAACCTCTGTAGGCTATTTTATTGCTAATAGATCCACAGAGAAACAGTAGTGATTTTACGACTCTTTTTAAAATGGAAATTCATGTTTGAGAAATACAACTGGGAGGAAACAGATGTAAACCACTTAAGCATTTGCAGAAAATTGAGATGCACACTCTTATTTACAGACCTACATAGCCTCCGTCGCTTTATTTTCAAAATTAAAATAAGCAATCTGTTTACCAAGGGAAATGAGGAACTGTAAACTTGTTGTTTTTCCTTTTATACGGCAATGGCCACCATCGTTGGGTTTAATGGCAGCGCTGAAACGGGATGGCAATTTTTCCCCCTTAGATTTTATTGTCTATAACACATTCCCTCCGTAATCTGTGTGAGAGGTAGGCAAGTGGGAGAGATTAGAGTATAACTGTATGTCTGAACTCACATTATGCTTTAACAGCTAAAATGATTACCAGGCTCATTAGAAAGATTCTTACCAAGTATTTAACACTACCTGTAAATGGCTTAAAATATTGGAAGAGTCAATCAACATCTACAAAAAATGCTTTTATGTGTTCAAACACAAAACACAGCCCACCCCAAAATACTTATTCTTACCTCATATTTTCGTTTCAATCTTCATAGATTAAGAAATGGTGACAAATCTCACATTTTGGGAAAGGAGATGTAATTGAATATCACAGAACAACATGTCAATGAGATACTTGTGTGTCAGGTTCATCAGAGAAAGTTCCTTAGGACATGTGGATGCTCCTCTGATTTTTGTTGTTGTTGTTGGTGTTGTTGTTATTGTTATTTTTAGTTTTGGGCCCACGTTTTTAAAAATTGTGGTAAAATATACGTAACATAAAATATGTAATTTTATTCATTTCCAAGTGTACAATTCAGAAGCATGAAGTACATTCACAGTTGTGCAACCATCACCATCATCCACCTTCAGAACTTTTTCATCTTCCCAAACAAAAACTCTGTGCCCATTAAACCCCAACTCCTCATCACCCCCTCCCAATAGTCCCTTATAACTTCTGTTACAGTCGCTGCCACAATGAATGTTACTACTCCAAGAACCTCATATAAGTGGAGCCATACAATATTTGTTCTCTTGTGAGTGGCTTATTTCACTTAACATAATGTCTTCAAGGTTCATCCATGTTGTAGCATGTGTCAGAATTTCCTTCTTAAGGCTGAATAGCATTCCCTTGTATATACGTGCCACATTTTGTTTCTGCACTCACCTGCTGGTGGTCGTCTGGTTTTAATTTTGAGGAGTATTCCCAGAACCATGGGGATGGAGGTAGCCTGCCTGTCACTGAGCACTGCACAGCAAGCTAAGGAGAATGAGGACTGCCCGGACCAGACCTGCAAAGCAAGGTGGGGAGGCCTCCTGTGAGCTATAGAATTCTGGTCTCTGCATAATCCCTTGCTCTCTGAATCTTTGCTTTCATCCCAGATCTTTGTTATAATGTGAAAGGGGGCAAAACTAGACCCTCTGAAAAATTGAAATTCTTCTCAGACACTGGTTATGATGAACTTCAACCCAAGATCAGAGATTAGAACGTGTTCTCCATGCTCCTGTGCCACTCTAAAGCCTCCCCCAAGCCACTCATTTCCACCATCCTGGACAGAGGCTCAGGGAGAGTTCCCGGTCATGGCTTTCGGGTCACATCCATCGAGGCACAGCCATCCCTCCAGGCTCCAAGCTCGCCCACCCTTAGTGAAAACTGTGCTCTATTGAGATGGTATGAAGAGCATTCAGAAACCTATTTATCCCTTAGGCTGGAGGAATTAAACCACTGCCCTCTAGTTACCTTGTTGTCTCATGGTGCATAGGATGTATAGGAGCTTGTTCATGGCCCCTTGGTGACAAAAGCTAGTTACAAACCCACGTGGAAGAGGCTTCAAGGCTTGACTGCCGTTGCTGTCCTCACAATTACCACGGCTTTTCCTGGACTCACCCGTGTTCTCTGCATTATAGGGTGTTGTTAACAAAGCAGAGTATTTCCCAGTACCTGTGAAATTAACTTCTGTCATCCGTGTACTATCCAATAATTAAATAACCATGGGGTTTGCCTAAACGTCTCTGACATTTTACAAGGGAAAATAGACGTTTGTCGAGAGGAAATCTTATTGATAGAGAGATTCTTTGGCATTACACGTGTGTTGTGGTGTGACCTCTGACAAACAATGTTCGCGCACATTTATTTACTCTACACAGCAATGCTGTGAGGTCTCCAGGATGGTCCTGTCGTCCCCATTTTATTGATGAGGCTCAGGTGATGCGTCCATGGACCTCAGGCCAAGTTGTGTTTCCCCTGAGGCCAGCCCACCGTCTCTTCCCAGCAGCAAGGGCCTCATGGCAACGCCTCCTGCTTTCTGTGTTGATGCCTCTCCTGCAGTGCTCTTGCCCTTTACCCTTCCTTAGCATCTCTGCAGCCATTTTCTCTTTTACTTCCCGTGTCTTCCCCAAAACTTTGCCTTCAACTTTTGACTTCACTCTCTCCTTTGTCACTTGAAAACACTCAATCGTGCCTTTCCTCCAGGCTCTGGATGCTGACAGGCCTGGGACACCTCCTCATCATGGCGACAGTCCCCCACAGAGCTTGCATGCATTGATGTGCCTTCGTGTAAACGTTAAATATAGCCTCTGCTAAATCACCTTCCTCTATGCTTAAAACACGTTTTCTGTTAGGCATCAAAGTGGTTTTTGCTTGTTTGTTTTGTCTGTGCATGACCTTAGGTGCCACAATTGTTTGCTCTCCTTAAATCCATTGCCTCGGCTCCCATTGACCCCATATGCCCCACTCACACTCCCCAAATGACCTGCCACTCTCACTGATACTAATATTGATGCCAACATTTCTTGAGTGTTACCTAAATATCAGACAGATAGGTCCCAATTAATCCTTAAAACAACCCTGTGAAGTAGTTGGAATTGTTAAACCCCTTTTACTGATGAAGAAACTGAAGCACAAAGAGATAAATTCATTTGCTCAAAGTCATACAGCTGGTCAGTGGGAAACAGGGGTTTGAACCCAGGCAGCCTGACTCCATAACACATGAACTGCTCCCCGCAGCTGGCTCCCTGCAATGTATCACCATCTGTATCCCTCCCTGTCACAGGGTCACCTACTGTGTCCACTACTTCCTTCTTGGAGAGAATGAGTAGAGTACTTGACCTTGGCCTACGAAGTGGAATAAAGTTCTTCCTGTCGTGTTTCTTTTCTCCTTGTGATGGCCTCTAAAACAAAGCCAACTTATCCGCTGATAAAGTTCAGGGACTGAATGACAGCAAACGTGATCCTTGGTTTTATTCCAACTAACTCCTAATTCGAGGTTGGCCGCGCTAGGCACGTGTTTCTCAGATAAGGAGCCTTCTTACCATACATCGTCCCTTTCATTTTCCTCAACCTTTCACGGATGCTTCAAGGGTTCATTTCCATCCCCGCTCTTCTGGAAAATGGAACTCAGCAAGCAGCCAGTCCCAGCCCCTTCCCTGTCCGTGGATTTGTGGTGTATCTCTGCCACAGTCACTGTCTGAAACTTCAGCTCTGTCTCGCTTCCCTTTCCAGCTGACTTGCCCCAAGTGCCACCGTGTCACATGGAGATTCATTCTGGTCACTACTGTCATTCTAGAAACTTGCTTCCTTTTTCCATCCCCTGTAGGTTTTGCCCAGCACTTACCCATTCATTCTTTCCCTCCTGGGGTTTTCATCCATCCCACCTGCTTCTCCCAGACACACGCCTTTATTGAACATGTCCTGAATATCATAGCACCTATGAGATGGGGGAGAGAGAGTGCTTCTATCCCTAAGAGCTGCTTCTAAGGGAATCTGCTTCCCTTTTACTCAACAGGGTCATTTTCTTCTCCTCCATGAAGCCTTCCTGGATCACCTTTCCCAGTCACTGGCCTTTCTCTGAATTCAGAGCATCTACTTTCTGACTTCCATGTTCTGCAATTCATCCTATTCTGTCTTGTGGCATTTCTTATGTTACTGTCATGTATTGTTATTAATGTTTCATGTATTTATGCATATCACTCCTCAACTAAGTGTTAAGTTCCTTCAAGGGGTTTATACTTCTGAATATTCTTCATACTGCCTTGATTTCAATGAATTTGCTATTTAATTTAAGCTCTGGTTGGATAGCAAAATACATTTTATTGAGCATCCAAAGCAAGAGGATTAGGTGAGCCATTCTGAAATTCCTTGAATTCTAGTTAATCATGTTCCCTTTGCCAGTTGGCATTCTAATTCTAAATTAGTGAATGAACAAAGAAGCTAATAGTTAGCATGTTATCTTCTAGTTATCTTCTAAAAGAAACTAGTTTTCAGAATGACTCCATATGTCCCCAAGATAAAAATTATAAAAATACAAAACAATTTATTTTATGTGCATCAGTATCATTTACTGGTTAAGATGCATGTTATGGACAGAATTGTGTGCCTCATCCCCACCCCCCAAATTCATATGTTGAAGCCTTTCCCCCTGGTACCAAGGTATGCAACCCTATTTAGAGATAGGTCTTGAAAGAGGTAATTGAGTTAAAATGACATCATTAGGGTTGGCCCCAGTCCAGTATGAATGGTGTCCTTATAAAAAGAGGAAGCTTGTACACACAGAAGAGAGAGAGAGCAGACACACAAAGAGAGGCACAAGTGGAGGGTGACCATGTGAGAACACAGCAAGAAGGTGGATCTGCAAGCCAAGGAGAGAGGCCTCAGGAGAAACCAAACCTGCCAACACCTTGGTCTTGGACTTCCAGCCTCCACAACTGTGAGAAAATAAATGTTGTTTGAGCCCGCCCAGCCTGTGGTATTTTATTATGGCAGCCTGAGTAGACTAACACAATGCAATCTGTACTAAAAGAAACTTAAGATCCCTTCTCTGTCATCTAGTCCCTGCATGCCTTGGGGCACGTTATTTAATTTGTCTATTGGTTTCTTCATCTGTGAAATGGGAATACCACACCCACATCTCTGTGTTGTGGGAGGTGGTGGAGCCGAAGGTTAAAGACAGGGCTTTGAAGTTGGACTGTCCAGACTTTGAATCCAGACTCTGCAACTTATTAACTGTGGCATCCTGGGAAATGCTCCTTAATGACCAACTGCATGATGTTTTCATGAAGATTGAATGAGAATGTGTCACACAAATTCTCAGTAAATGTTGGCTTTTCTTTCTTATTTGGGGGAGAGATAGTCTTAGCCAATGGGTCTCAAAGGCAAGATCATCCTACCAGTAGGTGGACATGTCAGGTTGTTTTGGTTAAACATTTAATTCCTCTAACTCCCTTTGTTGTGATCCCACACTCACAAAGCCACCTTCCCCAGGGCTCTGCCAAGCAAGAGAAGACTTGGTGGAGGTGGGCAGAGTACCCAGTTCTCCCGACACTTGTATTTCTCATTGTCACTCTGCCACTTACCAGTTGGCTTGGGCAGTTACTGAAGTTCTTTGTCTTCGTTTTCTTGTTTGCAGAAAGCGGGTAATGTCACCTAGATACCATGGTGAGTTGAGGGGGTAAGTGGTATTAGGAATAATGCCAGCTAACACAAATGGGACACTGAGTGTGGGGTAGGCATGTGCTAAGTGCTTTGCAAACATGATCCCATTAAACAAGGTGTTGCTAAGTCCTGTATAGTACCCAGCACACCATAAACCGTACAGAGTAGCAGGTAAATGGATGTGGTGAATAGGAGATACTTCCCATGTAGTTTATTTCTAGGAATTGAACATGCTGATTATTCCCATCTAAATAGTCCAGGACATGCAACAGATTTCTGAATATAAAATGCTACATTATCATTCTGCTTTAATGCCATCTCATAAATGCAGTTAACATGTGCCCATTCCTGAGAAATAGGTCCCCTCTCCATGTGAAGGCAAAATCCGGTTTCTTATCTTAAAAATAAAAAAATGGCCAAACTTAGACTGTAAAAAAGTTCACCAAGCTAGTGAATATAGGAGACTTTTTCTGTTGTTGAACTTCTGATTTGGGTAAACTTCATTTTTAATGGGTCTGTTAGAATCCATTGTATGAATTTTGCCTACTTTACATAACCATTTCCCTATTCTAAGACATCTAGACTTAATCTCCTCCCCCCTCCCCCCCCCCCGCCATTTTTATAAATAAACTACAAAAGAACAAAATTCTGTATAAAGATATCTTCTTTCTTTCTTTGATCTGTGGAAATGTTTCCAAAACACACACACACACACACACACACACACACACACCCCCCAAATTAAGGAATGCTGAGTGATATCAATTAGGAAGCCAACCAGCCTGCCCTTAAAGGACTCTAGGAATGAAGTTGGCGCCCTTTTTTCTTGTCCCTGGTGCCCATTGGAGGCGGTGGGTGGGGCTGAGATGGGCAATAGGATAACAGAGGCAGAGGGTTTGGGATCGCCTCCCCTGGGGTGCAGGGCGAGTCACTGCTGAAGCCATTTACGGAGGAGGACACTGTCTCCTCACTCACGTCTGACTCTAATCGCCAGAGCCGCCTGCACACAGCACTCAGGCGCTGTCGCCCCAACAACCATATCTTAAGGGGGGCGCGGAGCAATCAAGACTGTTGAGAGCGCCAGTGAAGGTTATGCCTGCCAGCCACGCACGTCCCACTCGCAGGCTGATTAGTACCCTGAAGAGCTCCCATTGACATTTCGTGGTTTAGCATAAAGAGTTCTTTTGCATAGCTCAGGAAAGAGAGACAGATTTTCCAACAGCTGTCTAATATCTCTGTCAACGTAGAAATTAAATAGATTTAGGAACTTCAGGAAAACATACGCACATTCAATGCCCAGTAATGATCAATTCCAATTTCCAGTTGCAGAAACAGGAATCGTTTTCAATGTGTTCCGTGGGTTATTCCAGATAAACATCTGGCATCATTTTATTTCTTTTTAATCATTTGAATGGGGATATTGTAGGTCTATCTATTTATTTGTCCAGCTATAGAGCTGATGATATTATGAAGATATTGAAATGAATGCATGTCTCCATCAACTTTTAAATGTTGTTTACATTGTTTTAAAGCAACCATTTTGCTTTTAGATTTGGATTATAAACTTCCTCCAAACTTGTTAGCAGTATTTTTTTTATATAATTCTCACCCGTGGATGTTTTCTATTGATTTTTAGAGAGAGAAGAGAGAGAGAGAGAGAAAGAGAGAGAGAGAGAGAGAGAGAGAGAGAGAGAGAGAAACATCTGAAAAAAAATACATTGATCAGCTGCCTCCAACTGGGGATCGAACCTGCAACCTAGGTATGTGCCCTGATGGGGAATCAAATCCGCAACCTTTTGGTGTACCGGACAATGCTCCAACCAACTGAGCTACCTGGCCAGAGCAGCAGTATTTTGGTTTTTTTTAAACCAGTGATAATGAAAGACAGAAACACCACCTTGCCTTGGGTTTGTGTTTAAAGGAGGACTGCCCTTTGCTTTCCATATTGTAGAGAGAGAGCCCACGGAAGAATGATTCAAAAATCCCGATTCTGGTGGGATGTTCTTTCTGTTGCCTTGTCAGTCTCAACCAATCAGAAAAACAATTCCCACACAGGCATGGTGTACAGGGAGAGGCCCAAATCCCAGCTCCCCTCCTTTGTGACCTTCATCTAAGTGACGCCCTTCTCTGAGCTCCAAGTTCTTCCTCATTAGTGCAGATTAATAGCAATTGAATATTAAGTGAGATAATGTATAGGGAGCATCTCAAACTATACACAGGAGGTAAAGCAATAAGGAATTCTGCTAAATCAAAATATAATTTTCTTCTATTAATTGCTAAAAGCTAAGGGCTGCAATTTCTGACTCTGCCCATGTTTGACGTCTGTGTGGTGACAGATACCCTGGAAGATTAATAATGCTCTGAAATAGTTAGCAAATTAGCTATTTCCTTTTCTGCATCTCTTGAGGTGAAAAATTCCAGCCTAATGAAGTTTCGTATTCCAGTGTAGGAAGGTGTGTAATTGCAAATTGCACCCTTTCATTATACCTCTCAGGTCTTGGTGTGCAACTTTATCACCTGGAAAATGGGCTAAAACACACTCCTATAGACTCAGGAGGCTTAGAGAAGGGTTCAGGTATCTGCATTTTTATTAAGTGCCCAGAAGATTGTAATGCACCTCAAGTTTAAGGACCAGTGCATTATCTTCTTAGATTATCCATGCCTTAATCCACTCTGAACCAAGCACGTATCAGTTTAATCCACTAGTGTGGCAGCCCCATGCTCCCCATGCCACACCACGTTCTCCAATGCTGGGCTGGTAGACGATGACTGTTATCCATTCCTTCAGGGACACCAAAACTAGGGGAGAAGGCAGAACTTTGAGCTGAGGGGACACCTCAAGTTCATCAAGCTGAAAAGGAATTGCCCAACCTGTTACCAACACCAAAGAGGCCATGACTAGGAACCAGAAATCCAATGGGAAGCTGAGAAGCAACAGCAGTGTGTCAAGGGGAGAAGCCATGGCCATTGTGAAGGTCAAGCGTTGACTTCTACTTGTCTGCTAGAGGCTGGGGCAGCTGCCCCTGCACTACCAGCATTGTCTGACAACTGGAGGGGACCAACCTGTGACTTTCCAGGAGTTAACTGAGAACGAATCTTTGGCCAAGAGAGGGGCTGCATGAATGCAACCACTTGATCTGCTATTGGGTCAGCCAGCTCCTTAAGAGAAGCCAGACCTCAGGGACCTAAGAACAGAAGACTGAGGTTGGAATCCTGACTCTGCCATCGCCACTGTGTGAACTTGGGCAGGTCAATGTCATCTCCTCGCGTCTCAGTATTCTCAGATGTAAATGGGAATAACGTCTATCTCATGGAGTTGTTGTGAGAATGAAGGGAAAGTGCGGGCACGAGGTAATACTCAGTCAATGTTGGTAAGTTTGAGAGCAGACTCCTCATGTTTGTTTTTCTCTGTCTTTGTGAGTAATCATCCAGCAGAGTGCTTCACATACAGTTAGTACTCAGATGATACCCCCTGAATGAACAGATTCCTAAAAACAACAAAAATAGTGTAGCCATGCGATGCAACTCACTGATAAACACCAGGCTTAAATTCTGTCTCTGGAACTTGCTGAGCCCTGCTCAGCCATAGTGAGATTAGGAGGCAAATGGGTAAAAAACAGTGGTAAGTACATAAAGACTATTTAATAACAAATGAATGAATAAATGAATGAATTGTTGAATCTGAACTACACTGGGGGCATTAAATCACAAAATGCTAAATACCCACATGAAAAATGTATATTTGCTGTTAAAATTCAATCAAATATTTTAGTTACCTCCAAATGTCTGGATATCTGGGTGAAGTTAGCCAAATGGCTGATTATTTACTGAATGCCTCATTTTAATTGAGTCTATTTTGAGATGGTGCAGCCTGAGCCATTCTTGAGGACACGGTGAAGGAGGAATGTGAGGAGGAGCCATCCCCACGGGCAGCCTTGGATGCCTCAGGAGCTCAGGCTGCAAACAGAACTTCAGTGCCACCACAGCCATCGCAGATTCACAATGATCATTTCAGAGTCTCTGTGTTTAGATTCCATCATAATAAAATGGAGCTTTGAAGTTTTCCAAGACCTTTCTCTCCTCATTTTTAATTTATGGGAATTGCTTTATCACTTAAGTTAGGTATATAATCTTCTCAGGGGCATAAAGTCCAGCTGGTGGCCAATTGCCCTTTAACCTGTTTAACAAAATTTTGTAATAAATATCTGATCGATGAATATTTGTACTGTGTGTGCTTTATGCTAACACATGGTGACATAAATGCCTAGTCAGAGGTGCATGTGTGTGGCCCACATCAATACTGTTCAGGCTCCTCTGTCTTATAGATTTATAACTGATCTGCTTTCCATGTTTTCTGCATTTGGGGGGCAAAATCCCATGTACAGTTTAAATTTCTAATATTCAAATTTATATCTAGAAGTTAGTCGCCAAACAGAAGTTAGTGACCCACCACTGAGAATTTTCCATGCAGATTTTTATGGGTTGCACTGAGCCAAGCCTTACAAACCTATGGCGTGCTCATTTGTTGCTGCTTTTTAGTCTATTGACTGCAGAATTGTCAAATGAAAGAGGCGAGAATTTCTCACCCCAATCCATGAGTCGAAGGCAGCAGTTCAAAAAGTTCAGGGGTTCTCCTAGCTGCTCAACTGAATCTGGACATTTCTCTCCTTTGTTTACTACTTTTTTTGTGCAATGTTTTGCTCTAACCCAGGAAGGGAGGATTAAGTAAATAATGAATAAACATATCTCATTGAAGTGACTTTGACATTTCATCTCAGTTTCCGCATTAATTAAGGTAAGATTGTTCTAGTCCCCCAAGAGGGGTTCTTTTTTTTCCCTTTGAACAACTAGACTGAAATATAGTATAAAAGTGTATGAACACTCTGTTAAATGCACAGATTTAACCCCGCTGTTTTGCTCCTAATCATTATTAATTGCCTCCAGTGGTGGACATTAATTTCCCTATTGCAGCAACATGTATCTTGAGCTTGGGCATATCCTAATACATCAAGTGGGACAGGTGATATAATTCAGTTGGTCACAGCTGGAAAGGAGACAGCCACCCACATGCAGGCAGTCTGTCAACCTTAGTTACACTGCAGACACCACCACAGCCTCCGAAACAACATTGTACATTTATCTCTGGGGATAACTTTACAAGAAGTATGGCCGCTTGATTCATCCTATTTAATCTGTTATTGTCTTAATAGCTACAAGAATCAAACAGTTGAAACTCAAAACTCTGAATTCGCTTTTAGTCGTTGAGGGAGGAATAACAGAGACATATGGTCGGACTCATGGTGCAGATAAAGTGATAAGTGCTGGGTTCAGAGTGGATTATATTTTAAGGTAGATGTCACCCAAGGATTTGGAGTGAGCTGCTGATGATGTTTACTGTGATGCGACTTCAGGGTCCTGCCTCGTTTTGTGGACCTTTCAGAGATCTTGACAAGTTGCCCATAGCACCTTGTGTTTATATGTGACTGGCTCTTTGGAACAAAGTCTTTAGCTTTGTTTTCTTTGAAGCTTAGCTTACTGCTCCTTAGGGATAACACAGAAAACAGAGGCAGGGTGGGTATTAGAGTCCTCCGTTATATGTCTGAGAAAAGTGAGAAAGACTCAGGCGTCCTCAAACTACGGCCCACAGGCCACATGCGGGTGTTTTTGCCGTTTTGGTTTTTACTTTAAAATAAGATATGTGCAGTGTGCATAGGAATTTGTTCATAGTTTTCTTTAAACTATAGTCCGGCCCTCCAACGGTCTGAGGGACAGTGAACTGGCCCCCTGTTTAAAAAGTTTGAGGACCCCTGGAACGTGATGAGGCTGTGTGGCATTGTGAGCCAACATCAAATCTCTGACTAGGACTCAATTCCTGAATTTTGACTCATGAGTCTGGCTCTCTCTGGCAGAGGTACTTCCTCTTCCTCTCTAGGATTCATTTTAGGTTAGAGAAATGCAAATGAAAACCATAATGAGATACTACCCCACACCTATTAGGATGGCCTCGATCAAAACAACAGAAAATAAATATTTGGCGAGAGTGTGGAGAAATTGGAATACCTGAGCACTGTTGGTGGGAATGTAAAATGGCACAGCTGCTATGAAAAGCAGCACAGTAGTTTCTCAAAAAATACAAGAACCATATGGTCCAGAAATCCTACTTCTAGGCCTATATCTAAAAGAATTGAATGCAGAATCTCAAAGAGATATTTGTACATGCCTGTTCATAGCGATATAATTCACAATAGCCAAGAGCTGGAAACAACCCAAATATCCTTTGACAGATGAATGGATAAAGAAAATGTAGTGCATACGTACAATGGAATATTGTGCGGCCTTAAAAAAGAAGAAAACCCTGTCACATGCTACAACATAGTCGAACCTCAAAGACATTGTGCTAAGCAAGAAATAAGCCAGTCACAAAAGGACAATTACTGCATAATTCCATTCATCTGAAGTATCTAAAGTAGTCAAAATCATTCAAACAGAAAGTATAAAGGGTGGGAAGGAAAGTGCTAAGGAGTGGAAATTGGTTTTCGGTGGGTATGGAGTTTCAGTTTTGCAAGGTGAAAATTTTCTAGAGATCTGCTGCACGTCAGTGTGAATATACTTACTCACTACCAAACTCTACACTTAAAATGGTTAGGATGGTACATTTAATGTTATGTGGCTTCTTACCACTATAAAAATATGAATAGATGTGTAAATAAATAGAAAAGTCTAGAAGAAAAGTTTAAAAGAATACTCCACATAATGTTAACAGTGAGTGTTAGAATTATGGGTGATATCTTCTATTTTTTCTTCTTACATACCTATATTTGAAATTTTTCTCTATAATAATAAATTCATGCATGGGGGGGGGGGTGGCGGGGATCCCTCAGCCCGGCCTGCAACAACGCCAGTGTCCCGCACCCCGGCTGGCCTCTGGCCAGAGGCCCGCCCGCCCACCCTCCCTCCCTCCACGGGCCGGGACGTGCGGGATGCTGGGGCCCATTGCCGGGGTGACACCGCCAGCGTCCAGCGCCCCAGGCACTATGGGCGCTGCCATCTTTGTGACGGAGTGATGGTTAATTTGAATATTACCCTTTTATTAGATAGGATATATTGGAATTCTGTCCAGATTAATTTTTCATAGTAACTATATTTCATAAAAATGGCCCAGAGCCCAGAGGTGTCTTGTCCAAGTCACAGAAAGAGTGAGTAGTAAACCCAGGAGGAGAGTCAGCTCACCCAGCGAGGCAGCAAACACAACAGCGCTCCTCTCACGCTCCGCTCCCATAGACACAGACTAGTTCATAGGGGGGTTGGCTCCGCTCCCATAGACACAGACTATTTCATAGGGGGGTTGGCTGCGCCTTCTCTGCAAAGCATTCTTGGAATTTTCCTCACCACCCACCTCCAATGGCCAAAGTCAGGCCGATAAGTGGGATGTAACTCCCCCTGGCACTTCCTTTGCATTTATCACATCCTTCCTTGTATAATATTCTGTGTGAACCTGTTTTCTCCTTCTCGTTAGATTATATACTCCCTGAGGGTATGAGCCATGTTTGCTGCATTTGTGTATATTCCCCAACACAGTGTGTCCTCACAAGCGCCCTGTGGAGAGACAGCAGCTGAAGGCATGACAGTGACGCCTGAGTACGGGAATGAATGAATGACATGACATGATGGCTGATCTCTCAATGAGCACATCCACAAATCAAGACAGCAGGGCAACATTTTTCTTATGAGTTCTGGGTTGGTTCTTATTTTATTCAAAACAGTGATCCTTATGACTTCTCTTTGATCACGCCAATTTTTATTCCTTGCACTTAGCAAGAATTATAATACGAATTATAAATTTTGTAACTATGTCATCTCAGTTCCATCTTTTAAATATGACTATGAATCCATTTTTACCTCCATAAAGGCAAATTTTCATCACTCTAATTTGCTTTAGCATGGAACGCAGACATTTTATATCCAGACAGGACACATGGGTTATACAATGACCCTGCTCCATGTTATGTCTCCAGCCTGGTCTCAGGGGAAAGTCACGGGTGGGTTCTATCTTGTATATTGGAGATGCCGCTTTGTGTAAATAAACTTTTCATACATTACAATATGGGCGTTCCCGGTATCAGTGATCCACAGGAACATGTCAGCAGGGTCTATAGAAAAGCCTTCTCAATCAGGTGGTACCCAGCCACCGTTTGCACAGTTTGTAAATTTTCTATTTCAGGTTTTCTAAAAGTGAAGCATGAGGTTTTATCTATCGGTTTGTCATAAGATTGGAGGGGGGGGGGGTCACAAATACATTCCCGGCTTCTGCACGAGGCACTTCAATAAATCAAACCACACAAAGACTCGGGATTTCCTACGACAAGCCCCAGGTGTGCGGAGACTGTCACACCTTCCCTGCTTTCACCTCCCCTGCTTTTCCAGAGAAGTTTCTCGCAGGATCCAGGCCCTGGGCCACAGTGAATTCCTCTCATTCTGCTTTCTCTTGGAAGAGTTCGAGCTCCTCTGCAGAGCCGGCCTCCAGGGCCTTTGTCAGCTTGAACTCGGGGCCTGGCGTGGCTTTTGCGGTGGCTTTTGCGGCTGCTCCCGCAGGGTGCGCGGTCCTTTGTCGCCTCTGAAGAGTCCGGCGCGCAGGGTTTGGACGTTCCTCCCCCACCCCCACCCCGCTTCTGCCAGGAGGCGGGAGCACAGCCAGGTGGGGATGCAGGGCTTCAGGTGGTGGGTCTGCCTGTGCCGCCAGCGCCGCCTCCCACCTGGAGCTCCTCTGGGGCTGCTGTCAGGGACTCATGCGTGACATTTTTGTTATCTAGGCAGAAAGCGTGTTTGGGTTAAGTTGCCAGGGTCACCGTGTCACTGAGCCCTCTGCTGAGCCGGGGACAGGCACTCCCTCTCAGCGATCGCTGCTGCAGCCAGGGATCGGCCGCCTCTCAGGCAGCCTCAGTTCCCAGAGCATCGCCGGCGGCGCCCGGACTGGGACCAGCATTGTCTCCGAGCCCCGAGCCCCAGAACAAAGCCTGCTCCTGAACATGCGCGCGGAGGAGCGAGATCGCAAACCGTCCTGTGACTTCAGAGATGCCTTTGCAACAACGTGCAGTCCTGCCGTTAATTAAAAGAGTTACACTTGGAAGCTAGACTTTGATGCAATATGTTGTTTCCATTCTTGGAAATACATTCACAAGGAGCTAATAAATAATCCATGAATGCTAATCTTTTAAAGTCATTTCAAAGGGATGAAGTCAGCCTGGATAATTGTAAATGCAATGGCTCAACCCCAACTCCATTAAAATGGAAAGGTGTGAACTGATTAGACACTCAACTGCTTTTGATAGAAGCCTTAAATTCAAATGCCACATCATTTGTTTTTTTTCACAAGTGGAGTAATTACAATAATATTTTCTTCATTTTTAAGGTCAGCTCCCTTAAAGCCTACATGCCTGTGCCTGATTTAAATGCAGCCAGAACCACTTTCCTTGCATTCATTGATTAAATGTGTATGTAGCTTAAAGGTAACATC
Source organism: Eptesicus fuscus (assembly GCF_027574615.1). Lineage (NCBI taxonomy): Eukaryota > Metazoa > Chordata > Mammalia > Chiroptera > Vespertilionidae > Eptesicus > Eptesicus fuscus. Next base: position 11,221,285 of record NC_072486.1, read on the forward strand.
CACCCTTATTTTCTCTGGAGGGGAAATAAATAAGTATTCCAGGTGTCTAGCTACAAAGATGGAAGGGAGAGTTGTAATATTTTTTTCATTTCAGATATTACTAAGTGAAACTGAAATTAACGTGATTTTTCACCCTAGTAACTCTTCTTACTGAGAAAGGTAGCTTTGCGTAAAACAAAAGTGTGTTCTTACTACCGTAGCTTCAAACCTATTGTGATCTTAATTTTTAAAACAATGAGAAAGAAATCACTCGGTGATAAAGCCAATACTTCTAACATTCTTGTAGCATCACTATCCAAAGCAAATGTTGTAAATATTTATCTCCTGTGGGAATTGGGGTATATTAAAATACATATAAAAATCTGTATTTTTTTAGGATTTTGGTGAATATCTGAAAAGTTCCCTTTAAGAGAAAACTATACAAGATTTGATTGTTTTAAGTGGGCCTGGCATTTTAAATGAGCCAGAAAATAACAACTGATCTCTGCTAACCATAAATGAAAAGGTTTCCTTTTGCCTCCTCCCTCCTGCTGTGGGCTCCGGAAGTCAGCCACTGGGCTGAAGTTAAGTGACAGAGCCGGAAGCCGTCATTCCATTTGTTTCAGGCTGGCAAGTCTGGTTGTAACCGGACCCCAGAACCTCCGGATGGTCTTATGTGCTGTCAAAATACTGAAATGTCCTTCAAACAAACAGCTGTCTGTCTACTTTCAGAATTTTAGCAAAACAAAAGGATCAAGTACAATTCAATAAAACCCGGTAATGCTGACCAGATAGGAAACCACTGACTCAACTGGGTTAAGTCTGGGTAGAGCTCTAACCAGGTCTATCAGGGTTACTAGGGAGCAGCTTCCCAAACACATGTATTCAGAGATTCTGGTTCCAGGGTCCATGGCACCAGGGGTCCAACCCTCAGAAGGACCCATTCACAGTTTATTTGTCATCTGTTTAGGTATTAGAAAATGTAGTGGTGAGGGTGGGATGAGGGCTAGATGTGGGAATGTTTAACAGAAGCCAGGGAGAGGCAGCCCTCTGAAAGACGCTGCCTGGACACCAGGAAAACTCACCTCTGCGCGTGAGTCTTCCCGTGCGTGGCTGGGTAACCTTGGGTCCACAATTTGTCTTTACAGCTTCCTCATCTGTAAAACAGGATAATAATATTACCTCCTTCCTAAAACTGTTAGGACAGTTAAATGAGCTAATGAATGTAAACCAAAAGCAATGAACTCTGTTTAGTACATAGTAAGTGCTAAGCAATTATTTTTCATAGATTTGCAGACCATCTACAAAGGGGGTCCAGGGCTGGAAAGGAGTTTAAAGGTCTTCTAATCCAGCATCTCACACATGTCCCATTGGAAACGTGAATCTGTGGCTCAGAGCCAGGATTAGGGAAGCCCTGTTCAGAGAGCAGTGAGAAGACTGGTTGGAGGCGAGGCTTAGAAGATAACCTTGACAAAGAATTTTGAAAGTCATCACAATAAAAAATGGGGCTCCTTTGTGGAACCTTCTGTGGCAGTTACATGCTCCAAATGTTAGCGTAGGGCCTGACTGACTGCCGGCTGTAGAACCCATGAGAAAATCATGGTAGGGGTGTGAGGTCATGTGGCCTTGACCTTGTGAGGGCAGTGGGTTTAGAAGGAAAGAGCCAGGAGGGAGGAAGACTGAAGTGTAAAGAATGAATTAATGGGGTGGCGCATGAGACAGAAAGTGGGGGGTTAAGGGCTCTCTGTTTTGAGTCCACGCAGAAATCTGTGCATCCTCTGGTGATGAAAATGTCTGCAGGGGTTTTTCAGGTTGTGTTGTCCTTTCAGTTTGTACTCATTTGATTGCCTTCATGTGTGTGTCCCTCATGTAGACTCACATAACTGTGAATTCTGTATTCCTAGAAGTATCATAAAAAGTCGCTGGTGTTTATTGAGAACTCACTAGGTGTGCGCCAAGTACATTAACTTATTTGGTCCTCACAACAACCCTAAGGGGTAGGTACTGTCATTATCCCCAATTCACAGATGAGGAAATCAAGACACTGAAAGGAGAACCTCATAACCATGTCTGACAAGGTTAGCTAATTCCTAGAGTTGAGCAAAGCTGGGTGTGTGGAGAAGACAGTTGACCCACCACTGACACCAACACACCAGGCAAATAAGCAGGTACGGGCTTGGAGTCTGAAAAAGGAAAAGAAAACACACACTCACATGTACACCGCACACTTGTACACACACATCCAGGAAGACATGCTTGCAGAATGGTAAGTGCTTAAGAAAAACTAAAGGAGAGTGGACGCTGCTCTTAAGCTTCCCTGAGAGGCAGCACCCGCCGGGGGAAGACCTCCGGCCCTGGATTCCCACACTTCTGAGTTTGCGATCCCACTCGGCCACGTCCTAACTACCAAAACCTGTTTTATGGACTGTGTGATGGGAGTAATAAAAGCATCATTATGAAGTTTTGAAGATTGATGGGACAATGGAAGTAAACTAACCACAGGAATTATTCATTAAATGTTAGCTAGCTTTGCTGTTATAATAGATATACTGTGCCAGTGTCATGATAAAGGTACACTGTGACCTTAAAAAGAATATGTTACTGGAGCATCGTACAGGCTGCATAGAGGTGAACTGTTATTATTATTACAATTGTTTGTTCAGCCAGCGTAGCAATTTATCACCACAATGGCGAGAATTTGCCAATCTGGTTCTTGACGGTGGGTTTGCCGGCCTTTGCTGCTTGCTGGTCTTCACTGGCACGGGGTTGGGGGGCACAGGGTTCTGTCAGATCTGGTATTTCCAGCGGAGCCTCCAAGGCTCCCCACCCCAGCTGCCAATATACCAGAGGCCCTGAAGCCCATGCCCTCACGAGAGTTCTGTAGCATTCTCCCAGCCCACCTTCAGAATCCCCCAGTAAGCCAATCAGGAAAGTTTCTGCTCTAAAATGAGAAGAAAGGAAGTAGGGAGGTAATTTAATACCGGAGGTTTTCCCCACTGGACATCTTTACGGCCTCGTACTGAAGGAGGGTCCTTTCTAACAGCACTGTTCTATTTGTTTCCCAGTTTGGTGGCACGTACAGTAGCGTTTTCATACTGAAAAATGAAGGCTCTAAAATTAGATGGTGGCCGTAAATGTTTAATGGGTGCCTTGCACCGTTTATACTCCCGCTTTACCTCTGGGCTGCACTCCGCGGGGACAGCTCGAAGCTGCGGGAAACTTGCAGCCTGATTTGCAGCCAGTTCCACTGGCTCAGGAGTGGCCGCCCACCCACAGCTCTGCAGGCAGGCGGGCCAGCAGGCTCCGCCCCTTTTCCAGGTGTCATCACCAGCTGCTTCTGCCAGGGTGGAGAAGCCACTCCCCCTGGGACTTCTTAGACCCCAGCTGCCTGGGGTCAAGTCCAGCTGTCTACTTCCCTGCTGTGTCACCCTGGGCCCTGGCTTGACCTCCACGAGCCCGTTCCTCACCTGTAAGGTGAGAATAGCAATAGACTCACCTGCTCCAGTGGTGGGGATTAAATTAGATAATGTACAGGAAGGCTCTGGGCATACTTGGTAATTCCTCATGAGTGTGCACATTACTACTGAGCAGACTGGCCACACCCTCATGCCATGTGCTGTACTGGTGCTATCTTGTTGAATCTTCACAACCCTGAAAGGTCGTCACTGTTCCCATGTACATGTGGGGGCAACTCAGGTTTAGGGGCAAAATCACTTGCCCCCAGACCTATAGCTGATGGGTATAGAACTGGAATTCCAACGTGGCCTGTGTGATGTCAAGGTCTTACTCTTCCTACCTCATGCGCCACGCAGAGCCTCATAAACAATTCCTTTCTCATGGGGCTTGGGGGCTTGACTAGCTGTGGGGCCTTCCCCACAAGCATCCCAGCAGGCTCTGCTCTGGGCTTTGTGGTTCCCCCAGAGCCATTTGTTAGGCACTCACTTACCAGCCTGGCTTATCTACTTTGGGGCAGGGCCTTCCTGGCTGTGGGTTCATGACCTGGCACAATTGCTGTGGCCACAGTGAAGCCACTAGCTTTGCCCAGGAGCCACCAAGGCCAGGAGCCAGAGAAGAGGCAGGAAGGGGCTTTGTTTTATATTTTTTCAAAGGCTGGGGTGAAGGGGTCAGCCCCCCAACTTCCTACTTGGTTCTGTCTTTATTCTTTTGGTCCTCTCATTATTTCCAGAACTGAAAACTGAAATAAAGTGATTTTTCCTTCTCTCATACCTGACTGCTCTCTTGCAAATGGCAGTGCTAGGGACAGCCGTCCAGTTGCTTTTTCTCCACCTGTGCAGGCCGGCTGCTGGGGGTTACCGGGCAGCCATGCCCCCGTCTTCTGCCTCCCGTCTGCTCTTTCCTCTGAGGAGTCACTGCTTCTCTTCTCTCAGCCCTTGGGCTTTGGTAAGACAACCCCCACCTCCCACTCCAGGCTCCTGGGCATAGCATGTGACTCAGCCCACGCCAATCAAAGCATCGCCCTCCACTGACCACAGGATGTTCAGGAGTAGACATCGGCCAAAGAAACCTTTGCCAGGACTTCTCAAACATCATTTTGAATTGGTTGCCATCAAGGAAGGAAATAAAGTTTTCATCCATATTTACATACTTCTTGGCATATACTGGGTACCCCTGGAGTTACATGTCCCCCATTTTGAGAAGCATGGTCCCACAGACAAATTCACAGTTCCTGTGTATTCCATATACAAATCTCCACAGTACAATAAAGACCCAGCTTTTCAGCCCCATCTCTTGCCATACTGAGTTTCTTGCCAATTCTGGAAAAAAACATCTTCCCCTCCTCTAGATCTTTGAACAAACTCTTCCCCTTGCCTAGAATGCATTTCCTCCTATGCCTCAAAAATTCTACCTATACTTCTATCTAGACCCACATCAAATGTCTGCTCCTCAAGAAACATTTTAACTTCCCAGAGTTTTAGTTGATTTCTCTTCTGTTAGAGGATTTTATCTGATAAGGGTTTGTCTGGTTCTCTCTTCCTCTCTGGATTGTGAGCACCCCCAAGGACCTCTGTATGCCCAGAAGCTAATGCAGGGCCTGAAAAAAGGCTTATTGGATGGATAGATAGATGATGATAGATAGATAGATAGATAGATAGATAGATAGATAAATAGACAGACAGATAGACCATTGTGTTTAGAAAAAGCATCTTGTGCACCTACCACAGCATCCTGGCCCAACTGGCATCACTTTCATGTTTCATTAATAGTGAATAACACATAACCTGGTTCCTACATGGGCTTAATTTTATTTATTAATTGCCAACTTTATAACAATTCCTTTCACTGTCTGTGCCTGTTAAAGTCTTGAACCCTTAATAAGAAAGGGAAAGCCCGCTGCTCTTTCTCTTAGTCTGCTTGCTTCCTGACGGCTGCCAGGAAGGAGTCAATCTTAGGGCTGTGGCAGAAACCGGCTGGCTGCCCACCAACCCCATTTCCTTTCCTTCTTGTTCGCTCAGCTAGACTATATTTCCCAGCATCCCTTGAAGTTGGGTGTGGCCATGTGACAGAATTCCAGCCAGTGAAACATGGACAAAGTGACACATGCCACGAAATACACCAAGTGTGGCCCATGAAAACCGCCCACATGAGATTGTTGTGTTCTCTTTCCCCAGCTGCTGGCTGGGAGAGAAAAGCTCTGAGATCCCTGAGGGGGATCGTGGTAGTGGGGGCCGGGGAGAGATAATAGACATTCAAGATGGAGGGAGCCTGGGTCCCTGAATCACCATGTGCACAGCCACTGCCAAGTTTTCACATTGATCTAGGTTTCAATGAGAATCGTCACATTATACTCTTAAACCCAGTAACGTGCTGGAACTGACTTATTCTAGTCTGTAAAGCCAATGATTAAATTTTGACGAATTTTGCACATCAATTGTTAAATATGGTGATTATAAAAAGTCAAATTTTAAAAACTAACAATGAAATGCATTATAATTTTAAATAATATTCAAAACTCCTCCTGACCTTATAATTTTACCATATTTAACTGTTATGTACTGCTATTCAGATTATTTTTATGAAAATACTATGTCATCGAAGCGTTACAAATATCTCTTCCCAACTCTGCATTCAGTGATGTCACATTGTGGCTTGAAATCAGCCATGGTGTCAGTATTTACACCATGGAAATTGGCAAACATTATACACCAGGATTCCCCTCACCCTCACTGGAAAAGGTTAACCAATTGCCAGAATACCATTCTAAGGCTTATCTCTAACAGGAGCAAATACTTCTCTAACACGTTGACTTGCTACTTCAGGAAAGAGCATAACAGATTACAGGCACCGTGGCTAAGTGCAGCTCGACATAGAGGAAGAGAGCCAGAGAGCCCTCCGCAGCAGCCCAGAGCCCTGGGAACGAAGCATCACGCAGGGCTGCACACACCCAGGCTGAACGTGACAGTGTGCGCTTGAGATCCTCACTGCCCTTCAGAGCACGAGATGATTAGGCCGGAGGCACAGCAGTTGTCACTGCCTGCTTTCATGTTTACTGGGTGCAAATAGCGGGGAATGGAAATGTGGGCACTGGGTTTCAACCCACATCTCTTGCTAGAGGATACAAAAGTGGGGACACGCTTTGTTCCTGCCCAGATTCTTTGGGGAAGAGGATTTGTCCACGTTTTAACTCTCAGCAAGTGCATAGATTTTGGCACCCGTGTCTGGAGTGGACCTAGGCAGTGCAGAGATGCCAAAAGGATGGGAAGTCCAGGGCCAAGGCAGGCCCTGGGCTGCAGGTGTGAGGACAGCAGGCTTTGGGCCCGAGCCCAATCGACAGCATTTGAATTCACCAGGTTTGCACATGGCAAAATGATCGAAATAATTATCCTTTGTGGAAGCCATAATATTTCACGTGGAGGAAGGCAGTCAGATCCTGGGGCAGCTCGGTCCTCCTCCACAGGATATAAACTGCTGAAGTAGACCCCAGAGTGCAGGGCCATTTGCGAGAGACATCACACAATTTGCAGGACGTTTCCGTGCAGGCACTGGATGGACTAATTCTGCTAATAGAGTCTTTGATTTAATGGCACATTAAAGGGGACGGGGAGCGCCGCGCACATCCTTCAGCTCCGCGGCTGATGGTCACCGTAGATACCAGGAGGAAGGAGTCCATCCCTCCTCGGCGTCACCAGGACGGTGAGAGGCGCGGGAGCGGACACGGGTCATTTTGCAGGTTGGGTTTGGGTTCAGGAGTTTGGAGCAAAAATCATCAGGTTAATGCAGTTCTTTCGCACTGACGCTATGGCAACTGCTTGGAATGGCTGCTCCACACAATGAAGATGAGTTTCTTTCCCTTTTTATTTTAAAAAAAAAAAAAGGAATTTTCTAGATGATGCTAGAGTGGAATAAAACAGAAACAGCGGTTCCTTAGTGGACCATCACATTTCCTCTCAGCATTATTTGTTTCCAGCCTTGTGCCCTTTGGTTCCTTCTGTCATTTTTGAGTGCTTTCACTGTGCCAGGCTCATTCCACGTATGCCCAGGCATTTACATGTGTGTTGTGGTATAACCCTGCGAGGGACCTGATATTGTCATCCTACTTTACAGATGAGTAATCTGAGATGCAGAGAGGTTAAGTACATTTCTCAAGGTTGCACGGCTTGCTGGGGCCAGAGCTTGGATTTAAATCCAAATTTCTCTGACCCCAGAAGCTGGGTCCTTGACCCTACAAAGACCTGTCCTTTCAGCTGGAAGGTGGGGGACAGCAGGACTCATCAAACATCGTCACCAGAAAAGCCCAAGCCAGGAGTGGTTTGTTTAGAGACGCAAACAAACCGTGTGCGTGTGTGTGTGTGTGTGTGTGTGTGTGTGTGTGTGTTATCCTAAGTACATGATAGAATTACCCAGAAATTCTGATTTATTTGGTCAGTGGTGGGTTGAGAAGTTCTGTCATTGAGGCTTGCTAACTGACTGATTGCATGGGTCAATGGATGGATGAATGAATGAATGATGAATGAATGAACACACTTGAGACACAAAGCCTTAGACTCTGGCTGACCCCCACCAGATGACTCGCTCTGCCCTGGAGTACTTAGAATTTGTCTAGCACGGCCTCTTGGTCATGCCCCAGGTCAGGGGACTGTGAATTCAGACCCAGTATGTTCATGGACCCCTTGGTTGACTTCAGGAACACTAATGAACTTCTGTTTGTCCCGATTTACAAAACGAGAAGGATGATTCCTCCCACAAGAAGGAACTGAAAAATGCTTTCTAAGGTTGGGTGGCAGATGCCGTGAGGCTACAATTTGGATTCAAAAGATGCCCCCTTCCTTCTTGATCAGCTCAGGCAAGAGCTCATCTTCAACTAAGAACGCCAGAACCCGTGGTGGTTAGAGGCTGTAAGAGCACTCAGGCCCAGCGACCGCAGGTAACACCTTCGGGTGCGAGAGGGCTGTCATCCTGACTACACCTCAGGCAGAAGCTTCCTGTAAGCCCATCCCTGAGGCCTGAGTGGAGCAGACCCCACCATCACAGCCAGCTCTGGGAGGCCAGTTCACAGAAAGGGCCAACCTCGTTCTGCTGTTCCCGGGAGCCAAACGTCACGGACAGAGACCCCTTGCTAAGCCTGCTCCCCTTTGTCCACCTTCTGAGGAGGAAAAAGCCAGAAGTCCAGGGGAGTTCAGCTTGCAGAGCCCAATCTCTCCCGCCATCAAATGGTTGGCGATCCCCTGCATTTGAAACGCCACAGATGCCTGCTCTGCCTTCCAGCACCGGGCAGGAGAAATGAGACAAACAAGCTTGGAAAATAAATCTGACTCTCTGCCGGCTCCAATAGCCAGCCGACAAGTGTTCGTCCATCTGCCGCGAACATTCACGCTGTGAATTCGTTGATTGGATAAGACCCTCGCATAATTGATTGAGGATGAGACTGGCTCCTTGACTGGCCGCTCTGTCTGTTGCCTGATATCTTCCCAGCGCTGCTCAAACCGCTTGATGTGTGACGAAGAAAGAGAAACCAAAGATTGGTCTGGTCCTTATTGATGGAATGGCACATAGACTATTGGCTTTCCTGGGATAGTATACTTTTTAAAAATATTTATTGATTGATTTCAGAGTGGAAGGAAGAGGGAAAAAGAGATAGAAATACCAATGATGAGAGAGAATCACTGATCAGCTGCCTCCTGCACACCCCCAATTGGGGATGGAGCCCAAAACCTAGGCTTGTGCCCTGACCAGAAATCAAACCATGAACTCCTGGTTCATAGGTTGATGCTCAATCACTGAGCCACACCAGCTGGGATGAGATAGTATATTTTTTTGAGTTCTTGAATGGCAGACACTGTTCATTGAGTGCTTCTTTCCACTAACATACTTGCCTCATCTTCACAATATTGCATGCGTTCTCTCCACCCTGGCTGTCCGGTTGTAACAAAAAATAGCTAGAGGTCTGTTGCTATACCTGAAGTCTGTCCCTAGTAAGAGGGACACAGCAGCAACCATGGACTGACCAGAGCAATGCTAACTGCAGAATTGTTGTTTGAGATATTAGCCTGGGAATAATACTGATGTTACTACTCACGGCAACCTCAACAACCCATCCACCTCTGTGGCTGTGGCATTCAGATGTCACCACCATTTCATTAAATGGAATCAAAACAGCTGTGAGGGTGGCTGTTTTGTGTTATCGTACAAAGTCATCATAACTTACTTTACAAAACAGCTCTCACGGCAACCACAACCAACCCACCCGCCTCTGCGGCTGTGGCATTCAGATGTCACCACCACTTCATTAAATGGGATCAAAACAGCTGTGAGGATGGCTGTTTTATTTTGTCATACAAAGTCATCGTAACTTACTTTACAAAGCAGCTAGCAGCTAGCTAGCAAGCATGCCTGAAATGGATAAGCTGATCGCAAAAGGATGAACATGACAGAGGAACAAAACGGGGGCTGGTGGAATTGGGAGATAGCTAGGAGTCGTGGCTCACTGAAAATGACCCAGAGCACATGACCATACGGTTATTTGCTATTGACTATTAGGTAAAGATATACCCTAGGACAAGTTGAGTTTAGCCTCTAATAAACAAACACCTAGATACTAAGATTCAATTCAGTCTAAAATTGATCACTAACTGGCCACTCCTAGAGACAGAAGTTCAGGTAATATAGCACTTCTAGATCTCCTCTCCTACCTGCAATATTCACCTCCCTCCCAACCACCCCACCCAGCCCTGAAGCAGCATAAACCCCATCAAAACATGGTTTTTACATCTTGGAGACATGCCAACTTCCTCAGCTGGACAGCATGGCCAAGCCTGTGCGGCTAAGTTAAGTCATTGACTTTCAAGTGAAACAGAGGCTAGATTTGCATTTTGCCCGTGATGCTTATTAGCTGTGTGTCACCAGGAAAATTTCGTACCTCTATTATCTCAGTTTACTCATCTGCAAAATGGGCTTCACGGGGACAGCAGATCTTGTCAATGCTCTGCCCTTACCTTAAACCTTACCTCTTCCAACTGCATTCTTCGCCTTAAAGCTTTTTCTGGTGGTCAGAGCCCACTGTGCCTGCTCACCTGGCAGGTTGGATGCACCAGAGAATTAATATTCTGGGAGAGGAGCTCTCAACCAATGAGGATGGGGGCTGGTGTATACGTTGGTACTGGTATATAAACACCTCAACGCCCTGGCCCCTTGAGTGGAACAACTCTAAGACACAGGTTCTACATCAACTCCCAGACTTCTACAGCAACATCAATCTCCAGTTGACCACAACATGACTTGCTTAATAATAAGCCTTTGTTAGCTGTCTCCTTTCCTTGTCTCACTTCCCCACTCACCTTCTGAGGTTTCCTGAAATCATCTCCCAGATAACTTCTGAGTGCCTTTTTCTCATTGGCCGCTCCAGAGAGAAAGCCTGTTCTAATTGGTCTCCCCACTTGATGTGCTTTTTTTAAGCCGGTGGTCAGGGACACCCTGCAGATCTATACATGAGATTGTCTAGTTCCCAGATATATTTGGTCTCTCTATCCTCAAGGCCCAGCAATGCTCCTTCCCCAAGTGGGATACACGTCTGCATTCATGCTGTTTGATACTGGAAATAGCCTAGGATTTCCTTTTGAAAACTCCATTATTGGGGCAGTGAATTAAGTTGCACAATGCTATTTCCTTTCTGAAATTGGTACATTCCGTCCCACATCATACTTCTACAATGTGGCGGATCAATACTACTCTGACAACCTCCCCTCTCCGAGGACAGCACAGCAAATTTCTTTACCACAAATCCCATTTTATTCTTGACTTCCAGTATATAACTGGGAATATTTTCGCAGAGGAAAAATATCCATGAATCACGTTTTCTCTCTTAACCTTGTAGGGTCGTATGAGCATGCAGGCATTCAAAAAATGAGTAACTATATACCCAGCCAATGTGGCTCAGTGGTTGAGCATCATCTTATGAACCAAGAGGGCTTTGGGCTCAATCCCCAGTATGGGGTGTGCAGGAGGCAGCCCATCGATAATTCTCTCTCATCATTGATGTTTCTATCTATCTCCCTCTTCTTTCCTCTCTGAAATCAATAAAAATATTTTTTAAATGATCAACTATACACCAAGCGTTTAGGGTTTCTTGGTAATGGGACTAGTTGAGAATTAGCAGTTATTAGTGGGAAAGTTGAAGCCTAGAGCTTGTTAGCACATTTAGTTGGAGCAACGGTGTTAATGAAAGTAGTATTTGCATTTATTCCTCATCAAGGCTAAATGAAACTAGGTATAAGGGTTAGGTCAAGTTCATCTTCTGGGAGGAAAAACAATTCAGAGCACATACTCTCCTAACAGTGGGACAGTCGCATAAGAATAACAGCCAATATTATTATTAATCCTCATTATTTGAACTTGAGCTTTTGGGTCAGGGCACCTATGCAAAGGAGTACCTGTAGGCCTGGACACCGGGGAGCCATATACAGCCACACCGCATGGCCATGGCACTCTGCAGAGATGCCATTTCCTAGAGAGCAGCACCAGTGCCAACTCCCGCTGGAGAGCTTTCTCCTCCCTGAGGGTCTATAATCCATGAGACGCCTGGTAATTCTGATATGTGTCTCAGGGTAACACTTGTTTCAATTCTTCCCCCTTTTAATCAGTTCAAAGTCAAACCCATTTCAGTGCTGATGTGCCAACACCGCCCTTGGGGAGTGCTCACAATCTGTTTTCCGCTCATTTGAGGGATTTAGGAATGCCTGATAGACAGTATCTTATTGGGACCAATGAAGCCTATATAAAGCGTAAGGGATGTTGACAAAGTGGCTCTTGGCTTTCATAGCATTTCTTCCTCTGGTGTCCTGGAAAGCCCATAATTTGTCCATGGAAAGGGCCGCTTCAGAAAATTGCACTCTTTATGGTGGCAATTCAGTCTCACATCTGAGTTCTTGATAGTAAAGTATTTAATGTAAAAGTATATTTTGATATAAAGTCTGTAGGAACACACTCCCTCTGTTATTCGGGTGCTCTCGCCAAGCAGAGACCTTGGGGCTGGCTGCTTCATGACTGTTTCGTTTTCCCATTCAATCCATTTTCACTGAAAAGGAGACATAAGCAGTGAAGCCAATATAGTTTTATTGGATCCAATGCACTGCCACTAAAACAAATATATGTACACTCAGGCCAATACACTTTTATTAAAACAAATAGAATTTAATTCAAACCAGCATTCAATACATTTTCTCAAAGCAATGAAATTAAGCTGTGCCAGTACTTCTGCTCAATATGTTTTCCCAATCAGATCCATTTGGACAAAGTGAAATATATTTATCATAGATAACACACTTTTATTAAAAACAAATTCGCTGAAACCAAGTTTTGCTCTGAACTGATAGATAAAAATTCTAACCAATTGTCCAATTAGATCATAAAAACGGATGTATTTTTATTTTTAGCAAAAGCATTTCTATTTAGGTTCACTTTAAAGCACACTAATGAATAATAAAAGTTGCTCCAACAATGTCTTTAATGGAGTATTTTCTCAAAAGTGTGTCCCTTGGGGTTGAAGTACAATCTAGACAAAGAAAAGAACCACTTAGGGAAAAAGAACAGTGCTGGGAATCGGGTTACAATAAATTCAGATTCGCAATGATTCCATATGTAAGTCTACCTATGTGGACTTAGAGTGAAGTTGTTGGACACGTGCGAATGCAAAAGACATGTTTGGACACAACATGGCTGAGCACCATGTAGTTGTGTACTATATCACATTATCCCGAAAAACCCTTCCTTATAGGCGTTCAAACATAGATTCTCGTCCACCTGAGGTTCACTAGGGATTGTTCTGCACAGGCAGAACTTGATGGAAGAGTGTCCTGGGCTCCTGACCTGAGGCAGGCCCTCAGGTAGAGAAGCACAGCCAGAGCAGTTAGAGCCCAGCCCCTCAGGGCACATCAGGGCTTTACTTTAATCCATTGCCTAGAACCCCTTCCTGTTTGCCTCTGCAGTGATCCCCATACTCTGTCTTATCTGCTTCCTCCCTACCCTAAGGCCACAAGTCTGTATTTCTACTGCCTTCACTAAGCAGCCCAGGAAATGGTCTTTAAATCAAGACTGTGGGTTCCCAGTACTACTTCCTCCTTCCTGCCTGGCCAAGTGCAAGAAGTACAAATTATGCCCATGAGTCACTGGGCAAATAATTCATTGACCTCTGAGGCACCCTGGCCTTGAGTGGACCCGCCCTCTGAAACACAGCTGGTCACAAAGGATACTTGGAGCACAGTTAGCACAAGATGTTCACCACAGAATTATACATAAAGGTGAAATGTTGGAAACCCAAATAGCTAGCACCTGGGGGATTGGCTAAATACATTGTAATAAATCTTCCCAATGTATTCTATAGTATTAGTATCAGCACAGTGTTAAAAGCATTCAAAGTGATATTGTAAAGATGGGAAATGCCCGTGGTATATAATTAAATAAAAAATCCTTAACAAAACACGATACATAGTAGTACCTTGTCTTTTTAAAATAGACATACATGTCTATGCATAGACAAAATGATGGGATGACACTAAAATGTTAATAGGGTTAAATGAGTGATATTATCGATTTCTCTTCTTTCAAAAATCTGCATTTTACAAATTTCCTATAATGAGCATGTATTACTTTTGATATAAGAAAAAATATTTTAAAAGTGATTATTTTTTAAAGATGGTGTTAAGTCCAACCTGGTAACCAAATACTGGGTCTGCCTCTGTAATCTGAATTCTCCCATCTTTTTGAAAAGGGGCAGCATTCCACCTCACTTTCCTTTTTTAATATATTTTTATTGATTTCAGAGAGGAAGGGGGAGAGAGAGAGAGAGAGAGAGAGAGAGAGAGAGAGAGAGAGAGAGAAGCATCAATGCTGAGAGAGAATCATTGATTGACTGCCTCCTGCACACCCTCCACTGGGGATTGAGCCCACAACCCAGGCATGTGCCCTTGACCTGAATCAAACTCAGGACCCTTCGGTCCACAGGTCGATGCTCTATCCACTGAGCCAAACCAGCTAGGGCCCACCTCACTTTCCTTGTCTTTTTGCAAGACTCTATTTGAAGACCTTGTTTAACTGGCCAGCCATCACGCACTTATACAAGAACCCAGGTAATCAATGTCTCTTTGAGTTTGTTCCAGAAGCAGTGGCCCAGCAAAAAAAAAGATGGGTATGCTTTACCTTGTCAGATAATATGAACTGTGTCCCCCCCAGATTTTCCTCATTGCCTTAGCTCGAGCCATGCTTGGCTGTTCAAATGATCTCATCTCAGATGTCTGGTAACATCTAATGCCTTTACTCCTTTTTAGTAATTAAATTCTACTTTCTTCCTCTATGTTCTGGTTTTTTATTGTACTGATTTATTAAAAAGATTCAGGTTTGTTTTGGGAAAAGATTTGAATTTTTAAGGATTCTATAGAATGCTTGCTTTGGCAGCACATATACAAAACTGAAACAAAAGCAGAGAAGATTAGCATGGCTTCTGCACGATGATACACTAATTTGTGAACCATTCCCCATTTTTTGATGGTTGCCAGAGGTGAGGGGTGTGGGGGGGAGGGGGGAAAGGCGGTGAAAATGATGAAGAGGAATAAGAGCTACAAACTTCCTATCTAATAAAAGAGTAATATGCAAATTAACCATCACTCCGCTACACCCACAAGCCATGCCCACAAGACAATCAGGAGCGAGTATGCAAATTAATCCAACCAAGATGGCTGCAGCCCCAGAGAGAGCAGGAGGGAGGCTTGGGTTTCCCTGGCGATGGAGGAAGCCAAGCTTTCCGCACACCCTGGCCGGCCCAGGCCTCCGCTTAAGGCTACAAAGTTTCAATTATAGAAGATACATAAATCCCAATAGAAATGTCTGCAGCCACAGAGCTGGAGAGAGCAGGAGCCTAGGGTTGCCCCCGCCGATGGAGGAAGCCAAGCTTCTGCAGCCCTGGCCAGCCCAGGCCTTCGCTTAAGGCTACAAAGTTTCAATTATAGAAGATAAATTAATTCCAACAGAAATGGCTGCCGCCACTGAGCAAGCAGAAGGCTTGGCTCCGCTCCAGGCTACAAAGTTTCAATTGTAGAAGATAAATAAATCCCAGATACCAGGGCCTCCACTTGGGTCACTGGGGGGGCATGGCTGGCCTGCAAACCACCACAGGCCCCTTGCCCAGGCCACCCCACGCCCCAAGGGAACCCTGATCCAGGACACCCTTCAGGGCAAACCAGCTGGCCCCCACCCATGCACCAGGCCTTTATCCTATCTAATAAAAGGGTAATATGCAGATTGACCATCACTCCAACACAGAAGATGGCTGCCCCCATGTGGTCAAAGATCCTGCCCCCATGTGGACACAAGATGGCCACCACAAGATGGCCAGCAGGGGAGGGCAGTTGGGAGGGACCAGGCCTGCAAGGGAGGGCAGTTGGGGGCGATCAAGCCTGCAGGGGAGGGCAGTTAAGGGGTGACCAGGCTGGCAGAGGAGAGAAGTTGGGGGCAAACAGGCTGGCAGGGGAGCAGTTAGACATCAATCAGGCTGGCAGGGGAGTGGTTAGGGGTGATCAGGCTGGCAGGCAGAAGCGGTTAGGGGCAATCAGGAAGGTAGGCAGGCAAGTGGTTGGGAGCCAGCAGTCCTGGATTGTGAGAAGGATGTCCCAGATTGGAGAGGGTGTAGGCTGGGCTGAAGGACACCCCCACCCCATGCACAAATTTCATGCACCAGGCCTCTAGTCTAGTTATAAAATAAATAAGTCACATGGATGTAATGTACAGCACAGGGAATATACTCATATACTCAAAAATATCATAATACCTTTGTATGGTGATAGATGGGTTACTAGACTTATCGTGGTGAACACATCATCCTATATAATAAAAGGCCAGCGACCGGAACAACCACTTGACCAGTCGCCATGAGGTGCATTGACCACCTCTTGGTCCTTTCCCCTCCGCCCCACCCCCCGGTCCGCAGGCTCCGATTGCAGCATGGCAAACAGGGAACCACAGAGAACTGAGGTGAGTGGCGAACAGCTGACCGGAGCCCTGCTGCAGTCAAACTGGCCTCTTGGTCCTTTCCCCTGGCCCACAGGCTCCAGGGAACTGCAGCCATGCTGCGATCGGGAACCATGATGAACCTGGGGGTGGCGGTGGGGTGGGACTGGGGACTGGCGAGTGGGCAGAAGATGGCCCTGATTGCAGGCTAGGCCTAGGGACCCTCCCCGTGCACGATTTCATGCACTGGGCCTCTAGTAAGGTAAATAAATGTAGAATCACTATGTTGTATACCTGAAACTAATATAATATTGTGTCAACTATACTTTTACCGATAGAAGCACATCCCAAACAAACACAAATATTTGACCATGATTACACGAAAAAAATTCCTGCTGCCTTCTCGGGGTCATGGTGTGTCACAGAGCCCCAGCTACACTGGGTGAGTGACACCTGAGGAGGAACTGTGGAAAAAAAACTGAAGCTTGGGAGTCATCTCATTCCCTTTGCTCAGGTACAAGGTCCTCTATCCTCTGCTTGGCACTGACAGGGGCAGGTCAGCTTCCCTGACTGGAGGATCAGCTAGGGCACCCCTGTGGCCTGGAGGTATTGGACAGTGAGCCCAGGAATGGAAGGTGTCCTCTCTCCTTCATTAGGATCCTCTGTGTACCCTGAGGAGAAGGTTTGCTTTTCTGGACTTCTTCATGCATGTGGTTCTTAGTCATGGGTTCAGCCCCTTCAATTCAACTGTGTCCTTATTTGGATTTTCCTGCCTCCCCCTGCGAGGAGGGGAATGGGGACAAGAAGAAGGAGAGGGATGGTTTGGTGGTTGGAAGAGAAAGAGAAATACAGACAGACAGACGGGACAACACAGAGTACACAGGACATGTTTAATTAATACTGACATTTATCCCGCTGCAGTTGAAACACTGGTGGAAAAATTTGCTATTAGTTTTATTGTTTTAGATGAAAATGGCGGAAATAAATGGAACTGTCAAAGTTATAAACCTTCCCATCTTCATTAAAAATAAAGAGTTAAGAAATGAACAGCAGTAGCAAGGAGCCAAGGTGTTCAGAGATTTCTTTTTCTTCCCCCCTAAGGCAATGTTCCCAACAAAGACTGTCATCTAGGCATTGGGTTTTCTGTCCCACTATTATAGTCATTTCGCTTTCTCCTCCCCTGGCAAGGATCGCTCAGAGCCCCATCCCCACCCCTAGGACAGGCCTCTTCTAGCCTGGACTTCTTCTTGGGCCAGTCACCCTCCCTCACTGACCTTCAAAGCCTCCCATTCCCCAGTTCTTCCTTCTGCCCCTGGGGAAATGCCTTCTCCAGAAGTTGTCTGTGCTTTAACCAATCTAAATATCTTAATGACCCCCTGAGATAGACATCTCATCCCCTTTTCACAGAGGTAGACACTGAGCCTCAGAGAAGTCAAGTGACTGATCCCAGGTCACACAGCTCCTGCAGCAACTGAGTGACAGAGCTTAAGATTCACACCAGTCAGCTGACCCCAGAGCAGGTGATTGCCCTGCTTCTCGCTGCTTCCCTAGGAAGTCTCAGGGATCGTCTGACTTGATGTCGGCTGGTGCAGAAAAGGAAACTGAGGCCCAGAAAGAGGACGTAGCTTGTCCAAGGTCACCTGGATCGTGTCAGTTAGCCTTGGGCTCTCTCCACTCCACCACATTGCAAAGCTCGTTATATTCAAATAATTTAGCCAATATATTCAGTAAAATTACTGCCACTAAAATTACTGCCAGCATTTTCTAAGAGAAAGCAGCTTCGTTCCAGTCTCATTCCCCATCATTTATTTCTTTAACCAGAGGCCTAATAAGCATCGCAGCTGTGGTTTTGTTTCATCTCCTTTCATTTCCTCTCCCTGCCCTTAGGTGGGGGTGCCAATGTATGACAACATGGCTTTAAAGAGGGCCAAGAGGAGAAGGGAAAAGCTTGGAAAATATAGATAGGGTCAGCTCTCTCGCTCTCTCTCTCTCTCTCTCTCTCTCTCTCTCTCTCTCTCTCTCAATTTCTTTCCTCAGATGTCCCTTCCGATGTCCCTGGGAATCCAACCTCAGTCTGTTGGGCTTAGGAAGTTGCTGAAGCCAAAGGCTGGTCTACAAAGGAAAGAGGAGGCAGACACACCAGGGAACTGGGAAGAACTTTGAAACCACATCAGTTGCTGCTTCCCCTTGAGAGGGAGAAGATCAATCACCCATTTCTACCAGATTCATAGACTCTGTCAAAAAAAAGAGACCAGACAGAGATATTTAATGTCTGTTGCAACATGAAGGCCTGACTGTTGATTGAGACACAGAGGGTGGTAGAAGCAGGGACCTGAGAATCAGATGGATTTTGTTCAAAGTTGGGACTAAGTAGTCAGTAGACTAACCACTCGGCTAGTGGTCTGGGGGAAGTAATTTATCCTCTCTGAACCTCAGCTCACACCCGTAAAATGGGACACTAGAACACAGTGGACTCTCAATATATATAGGGTGGGGCAAAAGTAGGTTTACAGTTGTCAGTATGCAAAACAGTTATTCTTGTATTATTATTTACTAATTTTTGTATTACTTATCATTATTATTATTAACCTACTTTTCTTTACCCCTGTATATATTTGATGAGTTTGAATTGGAGTATTTAAAATCATTTGGTTTAAAATAAGCAGAATAACCCAATTCCTGTTCATCTGGAATTCAATTGTCCAGCTTGGAGTTTCAAAGGCAACAAAATCTCTCTTTTTTTTAAAGGTTGTTATCTCTTAAAATATATATGTATATATTTTTTATTATTTCAGAGAGGAAGGGAGAGAGAGAGATAGAAACATCAATGATGAGAGAGAATCATTGGGCAACAAAATCTTAATGGCTGAATGTCATTGTGGTAGTCCTAAAATTTGTTAGGAGTCTAACAAGCTCCATGACGTTGGTATCCTGGAGGCAATGCCCGATGCCTTTAGTTAGACCTCTGATAGACAGACTCGAATTTGCAGGACCACTCACTTACGAGTGATGGTATGCATGAATGTATGCACACTCGTGCACTCACACACAGGGCCATGAAACTCACACTAAAAGAAAGGAGGGGGGAAATCATTACATTCATCTAGCATGAGCCCTGTAGAACTCAACAGTGAGGGTAAGTTTTCCCCTTAATATCCCAACCGGCTAGAGTAGCCACAAGCTTTTAGATAAAGTATTTATTATCCAAACGCTAGCAGATATTTTACTTAAACCCAGGAATGCTCTGCCAAGAAAGAAAGGGAACTAAGAAAACAGAAGGTAAGTGGTATTTCTCAGCTACTTAATCTCATCACAACTTCAACAAAACCAAGTGTACCCTTGCCTTGTCCCTGCTGGTTCTGCCAACCAAGTGACTGGACCGGGCAGATTTAGGTTTTAAATGCCTAAATGCCCTCTAATATCATCTGGGCAAATTAACATTGTGTTCCAGCCACACAGAGGATGTTCTTTTTATTTAATTCTTTTTTTACATCCTCACCTGAGGATATGTTTATTGATGAGAGAGAGAGAGAGAGAGAGAGAGAGAGAGAGAGAGAGAGAGAGAGAGAGATTGGCTGCCTCCGGTACATGCCCAACTGGGGATGGAACAGGAAACCTAGCTAGGTATGTGCCCTGATCGGGAATCGAACCCACAATTTTTTTGGTCCAACCAATCGAGCCACCTGGCTGAGGAGATCATTCTTTTCCTGTCAGAAGCTCCAGCGGCCCAATGCCACGGTGAAATATCGGTAACCTCTTAACATTTTTCTTGATTTCTTTAAGAGTGAACATTAGATGTATTAAGAACAACAACCCAATCGTTAAGCCCCTTGCGGTTCTCCTAGGAGCCAGCTCTGTCGCTTCAATCAGATTACGGACAACTCATTCTCATCCTGGCCATCCGTCTTTTTTGTTTACGCACACACCGAGTGACGTTCATCTGAGCATCAAAAAATAGTGATCGGAATTGAGCACAACAAAAGATCTTTCATTATTTGCAGTGTTAAGTAACATCTATTTGCTTTCATTTGTTTCCAAACAATCAAGTACTGGGTTCTGATTAAACCTGGCACGTGTTAATTACATCTGGGGCCTGGGGTTGTTTTGCCTGCAATAAAGGGTTCCTTAAGGGTGGGGCCTGAGCTGAAACGGGAGGCTCTGGGCCTCAGAAGTCACCAGCCTCCATGTGCTTCCTCGGTGGAAGTTTCCAGCCTCAGAATGGCAGGAGCGGATGCAAGCTTGCCACCGAAAAGTGACAGGAGTTTTGGTTTGGTTTTGGTTTGAAGCCCTCAGCTTTATCACCCGTTTTATGGGCTGGAGTTAAGTGGCAGTACAATGCAGTTTGCTCTCTCGCTGCTCAGCACTAACAGCCATCATGAGCCATAATTAGAAGTAAAACCACCACATAAATAACGTGGCAGAAAAATTGCCACGAGGACGAGGCAGACTTTGGCGATGGGAAACTTCAGCGGGTCCTGGGTATCCATCACACTTAAGGGGCACTGTGCGTTTTAGCCCATATTTGTCTCACTAAAGCCAAAATGGGAGCCATTTAGACTTTCAAATACGCTTTTAAAAATAGACAATGCCATTGGAAACAGACTGTCTGCTATTAAGTGTGATGGAGAAACCCTTCGCCTGGAGGCCAGGGCAGCTGCGAGGGCTGGGAGGGGGAGAGAGGGAGCCCAGAGGCAAGGAAGTGGGGAGACTGAAGAGGATGCCTGGACTTCCCCCAACAGGGAGGCCTGGAATAGTTCACTCAGAACCCAGAAGGGCTGCACCCCACGGAGCGCGAGAGGTGGACTGCGCTGGGGGAGCAGAAGCTGGTGGCGGTGAAAACGCTGCTCCGTGGCTTCCACTCGGTGATGAAGTGAGAGCCGGGAGACTAGCATTTTGAGGTGCCTGGACACCTTACATCAATTTTCTTGAATTCTCATAACGGTTTTAGGAAGTCAGAGAAAGAGAAAACGCATTGAGCTGTGCACCTGAAAATGACCTTGAGGATTTACAACTAGCAGCCGGCTCTCTGTATTGGGCCTGCCCCTTTGCACAGAGGCAGCAGCTCTGAGTGAGCAGAGGGTGCCATACAGTAATCAGAACAATCTCCTTTTATCTGAGTTAGCCTCCCTCCTGCTGGGGATTGGGAACCAGACCAAAAAGAGAAAACCTGTTCTGGAAGAAACACGCTTTGTCGTGTGCAGCATTTCTCAAAGCCTGAACCGTTTTTTAAAAGAAAGTGATTAAAATACATCCACTTGCTTTTCAAAATGTCTTATGTATTTTTCTATTGATCAGCCAGAATAGTTAAGATCTAATCTTCACATGAAAAGAGAACATTCCTTTGGATATTCTAAAAGTCCACATATTCTCTGAAGAGGGTGGTTTGCTTACTCTTTTCTCTTCCTTCCTTGGCAAAATCCATCACTCAAACAAACAAAATGAAAAACAAAACAAAATTCATCAAAAACTCTGTGTTGAGAGTTTTTAAGAAAATTGCATCTGGCATTAAGCAGGATATTTAGTGAAATGGCCTTAACCTTCCATAGGCAACGTGGCTCTGTTTCACATGGGGATCTTCGTCTGCCCCGATACCTGCACAGGCCAGATACAGCGTGACACCGACATTTCTAAAATTAAGATATGAGGTGCTCATTTGTGTGTGTGTGGACCTGCTGTATTCTAACAAATTGACTACAGGTCTCAGCAAACATAGCTTTGCCAAAGTCGGTGAGTAACCCAGCATGGTTTATCTCCGGCCCACAGCTCTTTCCCTGAATTCAATACTGCAGGCACAATTTAATGCAAACCCAATTTATGACTTAATGCTCTGGGGACCGTAGTGGGAGATGGTTACATTATTCTTTTCTAATCCTATTTGTGTTTTAATTTGCTAAGTCTGTAATGAGGTGCATGCTTTGAATAGATTCAAGATCTTTCGCATTGCTTTTTGACTTTGTTTAATATAATAGATTTTACAGTTTGCATTAAATACCCAGGTGCTACGGTCAGTATTATCTCTTTATTTTCTCAACTAGAGTGACTAAAATTACACCGTGAAAGTAATTGTGTACATGCGTCCTTGTTTATTGTAATGGTTTATTTCCTATTATAATTCTCGATTCGAATTACATCTAGTTCTCCAAAAGCCAATTCTCTGTGGGCTCCTCCTTCCTTCCCATACAATTGTTAAGTCTCCAAAGAGAATGGAGTCTTGGCTGACAATTGATTCGTTGAGAAATAATAGATTAAGTTTTCTAGTCTAAGTTATGATACTTCAATTAAACAGAAAGGGGAAAAAGTGAGGAAGAAAGGAAGAAGGGGAGAGAGGGAGCGATAGAAGAAGGGAGAGAAGAAGGAAGGAAGGGAAGAAGGAAGGAAGGAAGGAAGGAAGGAAGGGAAGGAAGGAAGGAAGGAAGGAAGGAAGGAAGGAAGGAAGGGTGGGAGGAAAGGAGAGAGAGACAGAAGGAGGGAAAAAGAGAAGGAGGGAGGGAGGAAGGAAGGAAGGGGGTCACCATACACTCACTATTTTATTTCCGGCGTTCGGCTACAACATACCATCCCTAACCCAAGCTGCTACATCACCCACCTTCACTGTGTGTCATTTTCCGTCCCTAACTATGTTATAGCCAATTACAGCTAAATTCTCATTTCTGTATGCACAATCAAAGGGCGTCTGGAATGCATTTTGCTATTTTCTGAATCCTATTATTGCAGACATGTTTATTACATTCCGAAGATGGCTTTCTGAAATTACATTGGAATTGTGCAGCCCACCTGCCATTTACAAACAAAAGGGCCTAAACATTTCTTAACAAAGTTCATTTAGCTCCCTCCTGGTAACTTTCCCCATGTTGTCTTCTTCCACAACCATTTGTGTAAGACTCGCTGCTCAAGCCTCTATATATCTGTAAAAACATCGAAGCTCTCCTGTTAATGTTTACTTTTAAATTAATAACAGCACAGCAGGTCAAAAAGGAATTGTAAGTAAACTACTGCCATCTGGGGTAGATGCTCACTGCCATGTTTATTGTGGCGTTTTCTCAGACCACGTAGAAAGGGATTGTAGAATGGATCCTAAATTATAACTATTTGATCACCCTGAAATAATTCCTCTAGGCTGCCTGTCAAAAGAAAAAAAATTCAAGTTATGGCTTTAGATTTCATTTGGGGCCATTTTAAGAGGAAAGTGAGTGCTGTTAGAAAGACACACGATATCTATTGGAAAACGCAGCACCTCGTCATTAATTATTAAGGGAGAAATGGAAGTGTTTCTAAACCACACGCTTCCCTTTTCCCTTCCACCGAAGTTTAGACTCCTGAGTGCCCCCCACCCCCAGCTTACTTTATTACTGGCATGTGCCTGGCAGAGCCCGGGGATATTACTACCTTTTTATTTGCTATTTTTACAGGGCCCAACAAAGTGCTTTTAAAATATAGAACCACTTAATTCAAGTCAAGCTTCTTCAATACTCCTTTCATTCAAGCCCTTTCTAATTTGTTTTCCACCAGCCAGGAGCCCGGAGAAGACACTGTGATTTATGTTTTCATTTATTTATTTTATTTGGGCTTTTCATTTAAGAAAGGAAATTCTGCACAGCCCCCGCCGCCCTCAGCTCCGCATCATCTCTCCCTGCCCCACCCCTTTGTGTTCAGATCATTAAGATTCTCTCAAGGCCAGACCGTGGAGTTTTAAACAATTAACTGGGAGCTTGGACCCTGGTCTGGAGGGAGCTGGGCCTGGGTGGCTTCCAGGCAACACCAAGGGAGGGTCCTTACACCACCCAGGAGGAAGCAGGCCGTTAGATGGCCATCTCCTTGAGGACAGCCTCTACCTTTCTCTTCCTTTCACACTCTCCTCCTGCCCAGTACAAAGCTCCCACACAGAGCCCTGGGGGAGGGCAGCCTTGCCCCAGTGGCAAAAAATGCTTTGCCACTGAGCTTACCTTTCCACGCAGATTAAAGGTGTGTGCCTCGGCAGCAGGAAGGATATTACTGTTCACATCAACATATCGTTTTGGTTTGGGCACTGGGCATGAATGGGGTGGAGGAAATTCCTACGTGATATTTGAGACCTTGGGCTGAAGTACTGCAGCCATGGGTTTAAATCTCAGTTCCACATCCTACCCACTCGTTTTGAGTGAGTTATTCCTCCTCTCTACACTGATCCATTGATCCAGCCAGTGAGTCAGCAAATACTTATTAGGCACCTACTATATGCCAGGCACTGAGTTAGGCAGAGTAGGTGACAGGTAGCAACACAGACCTGATTCCTGCCCTCACTGATCTAGTGGGGCCAACAGATAGACACGTATTGTCAGTAAAATGTGACAGGCAGGATATTAGGGGAAACCAGGAAGCCTCCCAGAAAAAAAGTGATAGATAGATGACATGAGATCAGTATCCTCCAAGGTAAAATAGGAGGCAATATAATTCCTGACTCATGGGGGCACTATGAGAATAAGAAGATCATTTACAATGGGGCTTTGCATTTGATCCCCACAAAAAGTAAAAACTCGGTTAAAAAAAAATTGGAAAGCAGGTATTGTCATTATTGCTAAGTACCATCCAGGGTTCCAAAGAAATTAGTATTAGAGAACCACATTTCCCCTTTTAGAACACACAAGCCTTACCCTGTAGTTTAATAGGATTAAATAATGTTGTCTATAGAACATTAAAGTAAATGTGAAGATAAACAAACTCAAATTAACGGGCTCTTTCAAGTAAAAATCTCTAGCAATTGGCTTTTTATCTAACACCAGCTTCTCTAGCGGGGGAAGAGCCAGATGAGTCCGTTCTACCCGCTTCGAAAGAGGACTCATTTCCCACATGAGCCAGGGACGTTCCCAGCAGAAGAGTGCTCCCCCAACGCGGGCCAACCAGTTTCTAAAAGGTAATAGCATTTACTTTCCTTTAAAGATAGCCAGGAAGCATTTCTAGGTGAATATTTTTAAATACGTCATATAAATTATAAGTTTAGAAATGCATTCCCACAGAGGCAACTTTGGCTCCACCTATCCCCAAAGAGAACCCCCCTCAGGAGACCCGTTCAGCAAATACTTGTTAGGTACCTTCTATCTGCCAGGCACCGAGTTGCTCTGTCTTGATGGACGCAGTGTGGGTAATGGAGTTCTCCAACACAATTCCTGAAAATAATAATGTCATCAAGTGTTCATGCGCATGAACTTTGATTACTGACCCAATGTCACAGGTATTTGAGGAAAATTGTCTGTTAGTTTAGCTGTAGCAGCGTTCATCTTAGAGGAGGAAGAAGATTATCTTCATTTTAGCAAATACTTGGATGCACCATGTCAGTGCCTTCGGATGGGGTCCAAGACAGAGGGGGACTAATAGGAGAGATTTTGAGGTTCAAATGGAGCAGCCTGAGAAGCAGAGAAGGGGAAAGGAGGTTTTCGAGGGAGAAGGACAGAGCAGTTGGTGGGAGCTGTTTAAGAGGAAAGCTGGTAAAGAGGTTTACCTTGAGGTGGGTCTGGTAGAGGAACAATTCCCCAAAATGATGTTCAACATTCAGTTCTTAGTTAGCAGTTAGTTGTCTCCCAAGCTGGATCTCCAGGTAACATTTGCATAGACACTACACGGAACTGTCACCATAGGTCAGTGAACATGGCATTGTGTGAGTAGTTATGAGAGACCCTCAACGAAACTGGGGGTGTCTTGGTGGCCACAGAACAGAGAAGAAATAGCAGCCTTGAGGGTCCAAGTGAGACCCAGAGGTCAGTAGGAACAAGGTATTAGAGGAAAAGGCCCCCAAGAATGTGATTCCCTAGAAAGTCACAGAAATCATGGGCAAAGCAACGATACCCATCCAGCACATGGACAAGAGGATTAGAGCCGGTTTTATCCCACCTGGGCCACGTACTACATGTAAACTACAGCACGCCCTTCATTCTGTCATCGGGAATTCTTACTAAGTCCAGGTAACCTGAAAATTTAAGCAGCTCCTACTGGATGAACCCTCACTTCAACTGACCACGCGGAGATATTCTTTTTTAGCATTTCAGAGATGCCAGCTTGGCTCATTTGTACTATCCCTTTAAGTAGTACTATCCCTTTAAGTAGTTAATAGTACTATCCCTTTAAGTAGAAGAACCCTGTCATCAATGAATGGTTGCTGATTTAATGACTAATTTATAGCAGAGTCTCTAATGACCTAATAGCTCATTAGGGTTGACTGAGCCAGCAGGGGTCTTGGAAAATGTTTTTTATTCCACTCTGAGGCTTGTGAGTTTTCCTGTACATACATCAAACCGGGGCCCAGGTTATTAAACTTACAAATGTGAAACCACAGCAAGAACAGGATGGACCTATACAACTATAAGGACAAATATAGAACCCGCATGACAAAGATTTATAACACTGCCAAAGTTGTATGATGGGTAGCGAGAGAGAAACATGCTGGAGAACAAATGGGTTCCCAACAGGTAAGATCTTATGCCAAGAATTGAGTCGTCACCATGATAGTATGGGAACAGCTCAGAGGGAGTAAGTTCACCATTTGGCCATCATTTAATAAATCAATTTTTATTAAATACCTATTACTCATAAGGTAGTACATATAAATGCTTTATAGATGTTGTAGCAATTTATACAATTGTTATGGTCATTTCACATATAAGGAAATCAAGCCTCTAGCTAGTTAGGAGGCTCAAGAGAGTTATATAATCTACTAGAGTTATATAATGCACTGGGGGGGGGGGTCCCTCAGCCCAGCCTGCCCCCTCTCACAGTTTGGGAGCCCTCAGGGGTGGGAGGCAACCCGGTGATCAGGGGAAGGCAACGCTCCCATCACACCTCTGCTGCTGCCACTGCTGGCAGCGCAAGCCTCGGCTGGCCCTGGTTACCTAAGCCTCAGGCTGGCCTGGGCGGCTGGGCAGCCACCATCTGAGGCTTGCCTGTGCCTTGGGCTGGCCCTGGATGGCTGAGGGGCTGAGGGCGGGTCCGGACACACTGCATGCCTGCCATCCTCCACCCCTCTTCGGTGGGGCTGAAAGGACTGGGGGACTCTGGAGGGGCTGAGAGGACTGGGCGCCGCCATCTTGTGGCTATGGGTGCCGTCATCTTTATGATGGTGTGATGGTCAATTTGCATATTCCCTCTTTATTATATAGGATAATAATAAAAGCATAATATGCTAATTAGACCGGACGTTCTTCCAGACAAACTTTCAAATGAAGCCGGAGCTGTGAGGGAATCCCAGGATCCAGGTGCCTGCCAGCGACCAGAGGGAAGCCCAGGTCCCTGGTGCCAGAGGGAAGCCAGTGCTGGCAGCCGGGGGAAGGAAGGCCTACTCTTGTACAAACTTCATGCATCAGGCCTCTAGTATATAAATAATATATACATTGAGTGGCCATATTATTATGATCTCTGAACGCATAATAATCTGGCCACTCAGTGTATATCCTATATAATAAAAGGCTAATATGCAAATTGTCCCCTTGACCAGGAGTTCGACCAGCAGGCAGCAACTGCCCATGTCCCCTACCCCTGGCCAGGCTGGCCGGACCCCACCCATGCACGAATTCATGCACCGGGCCTCTAATACACACACACACACACACACACACACACACACACACACACACTGAGTGGCCAGATTATTATGCATTCAGAGATCATAATAATCTGGCCACTCAGTGTATATGCCAGGTAAGGAACAGATCTGGGACACAAACCCAGGCCTCTCTCCAAAGTTTCTGTTATGTTCGGTTCAGACAACTCAAGTATCTTGTTTCTTGGGAAATATTTGTGTCTAAAGATATAAGGAAAGGCGAGTGCTGCTCATATCCAACCAGAAAGAAATAGCCAGTCCTAATAGGGTGAATAATTAAAATATTGAGGTAAGCCCCAAGCGAGAGTGGTGAAGAATTCTCATTCATGCTCCTCTTTCCACCTTAGCCCTCCACTCCTGGGCTGTCACCAGGATGCCCCGTGGATGAATGAGTTCCCTCCCTGTCAACAACCTTCATCCGCTGATGGAGCTGGAACTGCCGAGAAACAGGGAGATGAGAAGCAAAGACCTGGAAGGCTGATCTATGGGAACCAAGTGTCTCTAGTTACATTTGAGAAGATACTGACATTTTTGTCCAACACAACCAACCCCACCGTATGTGTAGGCGAAGCTGTAACTGAAAGCAATCATCAGAGAAGCAACTTAATGTATCAAGAGCATGGCCAACTGATAGGTTTTGAAAAGAGAGGCATGTCTATACATTTGGCCAAGATATTTATTCTCCAACTTCCATCCACCAGGGCTGAGGGCTGGTCCCAGGGGCACTAATTCCCTGGCACTTCCAGCTCCGGCTGGCCCAGGGCAGGCCCTCTGGCAGAGATGCTCGCTGAAGGATGCTCAAGACAAGGGCCAAGGGGGTATGAGCATGTCTTGGACAACACCTGCTACATCTGCTTTCTTCCTAGAATGACCAGAACAGCCCCAAGCCCACATCTGTTCATGAGCATACAGAACAGGAACCTATTTTACCGTAGGAACGTGTGGCTGATACACCCTCTCCCGTACCGGGAGAGTATATAACATGAGCCTAAACATGCAGAAATATGTCGTGCTGTGGAGAGGCAGCTGTTCACCTCTCTTTTAAAGGGTCCAGGCAATGTTGGTTGACCTCCATTACAGAACGGGCATATATTAGCTGAAATAACCCTTTAACAGTTTTTTAGTACCCAACTATATGTTCTGTTATAAGGAATAGCAAATGTTTAATCATAAATATTTTAATGGCTTCAGGGATTCATGGTATTCAATGACCGTGTTAAATGATAATAATCACATCTGGTTTATTACTATAGTAATTCAGCAGCTTCTCTTCAGCAGTTATTTTTTATTATATGTGCTGTGCTACTGTCATGGTCATTTATAGCAGTAATATTTTAAAGTGGCTCATTTGTTTGTTTAAGGACAGCTTCACAATATATTTCTGCATTAATATACATTTCACACTATTATTTCCAAGCTGCCACCGGAAAATTGATCCTAGCCTGTTACGACTGGAGAGGTTGGAAGACACGAGAAATACCCAAGCAGAGATGGAGTGGGCGCCCAGATGGGGCTGTCCTGGCGCCACGGGGGTTATGACAACTGCCATTGAGCCTTAAGCCTAAGTGAAGATGCGCACGAAGAAAGAGTTAAGCAATGATAACTCTAAAGAGAAGGCCCTAGATTTGGGGAGGCATTTCAAGGGAAATGCCATCCCAGACCCAGAAGCATCTGGGAAGAACCCGAAGACGCACAGCTTGCAAAGCTCGGGGTATTCATCAGGGTTTGGCAGGCATACCGTTGCAATGACGCAATAATCGTGAGGGCACGACGAGTGAGACCATGTGCACTCACAAGAGTGAAACGAGGGCAGATCAAGGTTATCCGCTGGATGGCTTACACACTGACATCCATTTCCAATCTGCTCCAAGTAGGCGCTGGGAGGGGATTGCAGAGGCCGGGGCGAGCAGCGCCCCATCCGCCCCCTTCCCTCTGAAGGGTCCAGAGCACCAGGTGCTACAGGGCTCGCGTGTGACGCCTGCTGCACTCTTGCCCCCTCTGTCACAAGGTGTTGCTTGCGATGAGGTAAATACTGGCCTGAAATCAGATCTTGCTCTGCAGCGGGGAGTGGGGGGAGGGAGGGAGTCTGAAGAACCCGGGAGAGTTCGTTTTCTGTAACCTGCCGCTGAGCCAGGGTGTGGGAATTCAGAGGAGTGCAGAGAGAACTGCCAGGCTCCGGCTCCGCTTCCTCTTGGCTGGGTCCTGATTGGTTGGGTGGCGGAGGGCAAATGGCTCTTGCGGCTCTGAATGATGTATGGCTGTAAAATGGTCTGTAACCAGAAGTGCCAGCTGACATGCCTGCTGATTTAACGGACACCCAGGGTTATGTTTGCGCAGAGACGCTTAAATAAACACGTGCTAGGCTTGACGTCGTTTCCTGAGCAATCATTTCTCTCGCTCGTCTTTTCCATTTTATTTTACTTCATCATAAAAACGAGGAGAGTACAACTGTGATTCCCTTTTTTATAACCATGAAGATTTACTCATTGCGCTGGCAGCTCCTCTTTTTTTCCCCCGCTTTAGGGATTCTGGCCCCCTTCTCCCTCTTCCCACCTGCAGGGGGCGCTGCAGTGGACTTGCCGGAGCCCAGGCAGGGTTGGCAAGCGCAGCCACAATGAATGAGTTGCCTCTGGGGAGTGGACGGGTTGTGGTCTAGCTGCTTTCGCAGTTGGTGGATTAGGAAAAGAAAGCCCTGAGGTCGCATTTCATGGCTGGAATGGGAAGATTTCTGTTCAGCTACAAATCAGCAAAGGCACCAAAGTCACGGAAGATGATCTGCTCTTGATGGTCCTCAAACTCAAAAGCATCCCATGAGCTTACTGGGTTTTTTTTCTGATCCATTGCTATGCCCATAACAGTGATGCTTAATGAAAAGCTAGATTTGGGCCTGGAAGCTTAATCGAGATGATTGTTATAGCGCTCCTGAACGGTCATTAGAGGAATATAAATTTTACGGAATGCAAGTTTTCTCAAATAAATTGATCAGAAATCCGTAAGACATCATAGAGTAATTCCTGGCTCTATGTGTAGAAAATATCCCATAAGGTCCATTTGACTTCATATTCCAAGCTAAGTCAGGGGTGGCAAATCAAACCCCATTTTTTCCCCCACTGGATTTCAACGGGGCCCCATAATCTCTCTCACAGGGGCCGCCAAGCAGGCACCACCTGTCGATCTGAGTTGGCACTCAAGATAAGACATTTGCCGCTCCTGTTCTGGAACTTGTAGCTCTTTAAGAAGAGGAGTTTATAGAACTTCCCACCTTTTCGCCATTTTTCTTTTTTTTTTAACTAGTAAGATTATCTGTTTTTCAAAGAGTATGTAAACCCATCTGATTCTGGTACCTTTTGCAATGGTAAATCTTCAATCAACTTTCTTCTCTGGTAATCCACTCAGGTTTCAGTTCTTGGGTCAGTTTCTGCTAGGAAATGGTTTCTTTTACATTTTCAATTTTATTGCTATTGAGCTGTAGGTAGTAGAGTCTCTTACATTTTTTAAGCAATGTTTAAACAAAAGAATCCGTGACAGAGACCATAGGGCCCCCAAAGCTCTGGCCCTAAAGAAAAAGTTTGCTGACCCCCGATAAAACCAGTGAAGGCTATACCTTTCCCTCCGAGTACAGCTTTCCCTCCATTTCATAGATTCATGTAGTGTCCTACTTTCTCTTGCTTCTTAGAAACTTCATAATTTACCTTTTCATTTTCTCTTTTACCAAAGGACTATTCAAGAGTGTACAGTATTTGAGTTTTCTTTCTTTGCTTAATCCCTTCACCTTTTTCACCCAACTCCCAACCCCCTTCCCCTCTGTTTCTCTGTTGACTGTGAAATACGTTCCAAACAAAGAATGTATCAGAAAATAAAAATAATAATTTAAAAAATTTAAAGAGTGTATTGCATAATGGCTAAGTATATTTTTATTCACCTTTTGTGTATTCGTGTCTAATGTTATCAGCTTATAATAAGAGAATGTGTCCAATCTCTATTCTCTAGCTTGATGTATTCCCTTCCAATCCTGCCTGTCTGGTCCTGGAGGCACTGGGGTTTACTACCAATATAGTATTTTTATTTATTTTTTTACCTTTCTAAACCCATTCTCCTGAACACGTTTTTTGTCACTGACGATTTTTTTTAGATATAATTGTCATGTAACATTGTGTAAGCTTAAAGTGTGCATGTTGATTTGATACATATCTATATTGCAAAATGATTACCACCAGAGCATTTGCTAACACTGCTATCATATCACACAGCTCTGAGAATAATTAAGATCTAGTCTCTTAGCAACTTTGAAGTTTATAATACAGTATTGTTGGCTATAATCACTACATGGTGGATTAGATCTCCAAGATATATTTATCTAGTAGTTGCAGAAATGTGGAAACACTGGTCTCAGGGTCTCTCCATCTCCCCTCCCACGTGGGTCCTGTGGAAGTGGCACTTACTGAGCACTTCATATGTGCTGAGGACTGCCAGAGCCTTTACAATCTTAGCCCCTTTGTTTATGACAATCACATGTGGGAGTTGGGATTGTGCCTTTTTCACAAACAAGAAAACTGAGGATCCGTAAAGTAGATCATTTGCCCAAGATCAAAAAGCTAGTGAGTGGCTGAATTAGGATTCAAACCCAAGTTCTGCCTGCTGCAAAGTCATGCTCTCCATCATTATTAGATCCCGCCTCCCTCTCGTCCATACCTTCTTCTCCAGTCCCTCCAAACTCAGTCTCCTTCCCCCACGTAGGTCTCCCTTCTTGTTTGGAGGGAGGGGTCTGATAGTCTCTCAGAGCACATAACCCAACACAGCGTAGATTTTCCATCAGTGTTTTGTGCGATGATGGTGGGGATCTCTCAATAACGCTGATGCGATAATGACTGCTCTCTTCCCGGGGACAGACACCTTAAGTAAAGAGTGTGATGCTTAACTTAATGGGTGAGTTACTGAGAATAGAACACTAATTCTGTGTTACAGAAAGAGAAACTGACAGACTGGGACAGTGGGAACACCATGTGAGTCTCTGCTATGCCCAGCCCAGGAAGGCCTAAGTCATCTTCTCAGAAGGAACCGTCTGGGCCATGGAGCCATTCTTCATGCTACATGCAGGGCCCACTCTTTGTCACAGGCCAGGTGACTGATGATGGGCTCCTGCAGTATGATCCTGCCCTATTTTAGGAGGCAAATTCTGGCACCTGCATTGAGAATAGACTGTGGTGGGGCAAGGACAGAAGCAAGGAGACCAGGTGCGATAATCCAGGTGAGCAGCGAGGGCAGTTGGGAAAGAAGTGGAGGTCATGGGGGGTAGTGAAGCAGTGGGGGGGCGGGGGGGGGGACGTGCTGGGTGTCTTTTGAAGGTCTTTGGAAGTGAAATTCTCCTTCAAGACAATTGAGCTTAATTCTGCACAGTGACTGGTCATGGCTGTATGTTATTCACGGGGATTTAGTTAAATGTGGAATCCATGACTAGAATTTGGTGGCGCCGGAGTTTGTGGAAAGACAAAAATGTGTCTGGCTTTTAATCTAATTCAACCCCCTTGTGGGTCATCTTCTAAAAGGAAAATCCCCTGCAGGTTCTGGTTGCACTCCACACTCACCCTTCCCACAGCAGTGAACATGCCTTCTCTCCAAGCACATCCTCTTCCCCTCCCTTTCTCTATGTCCCTCCTGAGCTCTTGGTAAATTTCCTGGGGACACTCCAAAGCTGTGGGGACCCACAAATTTTGAGTCCTTTGATTGTCACCCTCCAGTGCCTCTGGACAGTCGGAAACCCAGCCGGCTGGCCACATGGAGACACCCCTGCCGGGCCTGGGCCGCCGGCCAGGAGCAGGTTGTGGAGTTTGCAGCTCAGCCAGGGCAGAATGCTGGAGTCCAGTCAAGAGAACAGATG
Source organism: Eptesicus fuscus (assembly GCF_027574615.1). Classification (NCBI taxonomy): domain Eukaryota; kingdom Metazoa; phylum Chordata; class Mammalia; order Chiroptera; family Vespertilionidae; genus Eptesicus; species Eptesicus fuscus. Next base: position 11,255,160 of record NC_072486.1, read on the forward strand.
TGCGTTATGGACCAATCTGACCACAGAGAAACATTTCCCCGTGCCTTTTAAAGGTGCACGATTGCCTGCTTAGGCCAAGGCAATTTGACATACATTACCTTGTTTATAAACAGGTGGAGAGAGAGAGGGAGGGACGAGAGAGAGGGGGGGGGCCTTCTTCCCTAAGGGTATGCAAACAGTCGAAGAGCAAGCCAAGGACCTCAGAAATGCTGCAGAGCAGCCTCGGGAAATGGCCATGGAAAGGGCCCAACAGCATATTAATGGCCCGATGTTACCCCACCCAGGCCAGCAGCAAGAAGCTATCAATCATCTGCTCACTCTTCACTTCGAGGCACGAGTGGAGCTATCTTTACACGGGGGACAAAAGCTTCCATTCCATTTAAAGGAGCCCGCCCCTGCAGACCTTTCACTCTCTCCTCCAACACCTACCCTTCATCTGTTCTTCTTAATAGCACCTGCTACTTCTGGTAATGTCACAGAATCCCAAGGAAGTGGCAGCATATTTGTTCTGAAGACACTTAAAATAGAGCTGGGGGGACCAGATGTCTCTTAAGTGAAACACCCAAGGCAATCTATATATATATATGAAACCTTAATTGGCAAATAGACCAAATGGCGGAACAACTGAACAACCGGTCGCTGTGACGTGAGCTGACCACCAGGGGGCGCGCGCGAAGCATGGTAGGTGTTGGCCATGGTGGGATGGTGGAGCAGGTGAGCCGGGGGCACCAGGCCAAGGTGGGGCACCAGTCGCTGTCATCGGGGCGAGCCTCTGGTGGTTACTGAAAATTCTTTGCTCCCACATGCCGTGGTCCCGCCTGGTGCTCGCACCCACTGCCAGCACCTGGCGCTGGCCCCGATTGCTCGGCGCCGTCAGCAGGTGTGAGCAGCGGCTGCTGGCCTCGATCGCCCCTGAGGTCTTCTCCACCTCCCCCTGCTCCAGAGGGGCAATCGGGGCAGCAGCCGCCACTTCCACCTGCTGATGGCGCTGGCCCCGCTCGCACCCGCTGCTGGCACCAGCCCCAATTGCTCTGCACTGTCAGCGGGTGCGAGTGGGGCCAGCACTGTCAGCATGTGGGAGCGGCCGTGTCAGCAGGTGCGAGCAGGGCTGGTGCCATCAGCACATGGGAGCGGCGGCGGCGGGATCAGGTCTGCCAGCAGACAGGGGACCAGGGACCACGGTGGGAGGGGCTGGGCAGGGGCACAGAAGTGGGCCGAGACCTTCCCCTGTTCCCACCGTAGCCTCGGAGCCCACAGTTCCTTTCAAGGTGCATGAATTTGTGCATTGGGCCCCTAGTCTATATATATAAAAACCCAGTGACCATTATGGCAGAACGACCAGAATGACTGGTTGACCAGTCACTATGATGTGCACTGACCACCAGGGGGGCAGACGCTCAACACAGCTGCCCCCATAGTGGGAGAGCCGCTCAGCTGACCGGGATGAGCTGTGCTCCCACAGCGGACCAATCCCCATAGGCCACGCTCCCCACCAGTGCATGAATCCATGCACCAGGCCTCTAGTAGGGTAATAATGCTGAGAGGGAGAGAAAGGAATTCATCAGTGAGACCAGTCCTGTATTCTTTCCCCTCTGCCTGGCATGTTCCATTGACCACCACTATCCACCCACCTTGTGCCATCCCACGCCACATACCTGGTGATTGCCATATTCTCCTTTAAGACTAAACTTAAAGGAGGGGGGGGGTCTTTTGTTTAAAAAACTTTCAAAAAAATATCTGTTGTTTCACAATCTAAGATACCAGGAAGACACATAGTTTGATGTTTTCCCCTATTCTCTAAAACGTGGTCCTGCAAGAGGCCATTTGCTTTGAAAACAAAACCAAAAAATTCACACCTGCCAATTTACCATTTCCAAAAGGATGGCTCCACTTGGTTTCACAGTGAATTCCTTCCCCTTTAGAACCTTCAGGACTCCTCCTCCAGGAAGCCCTTGGTGCACAGTTTCTGTTGTCTATGTGTGCTCCTTAGCACACCATGGGCACCCATCCCTTTAGCATTAAGGCATTTTAACCTAGCTTTTGGCAAGGAGGAGGTGGCTGGAACTGCACCAAAGCCTGTTTATAACAGATGTCAGCAGCCTGTGTTATAAAATGCACGTTATTTGTCAATAAAATAAAATGATCAAAGCAAAAACAAAAACAAAAAAATGCATAGTACATTTACTTCTAAACTCTTTGCCATTTCACCAGACAATAAAAGAAGGTTGTATTTGCATCAAATACTTTAATTCTTAAACCAGTGTTGGAGATTGCTCTTCCTTCTCTAATAGGAGGCCAATCTATCCCACATTCTACACAACTGTGGCAATTCTAGCAGAAGAAGGAGGAAGCAAATTTAGTATGTATGACTGTGTGGAGCTATGTGGATAAATGGCCAGTTTCCTACTTCTGGGCACATGAGCAGGAACAAAAAAAAACCCTCATTAAATAAGAAGCTTATTGGGCACATGAGCAGGAACAAAAAAAAACCCCTCATTAAATAAGAAGGCAATCTACAGATTCCTTCAAGGATTGGAAGGGAGCTCTTCCTCTCCTCTTCCTTCTGACTCATATGATGACTGCATCATTATTCCTTCTGACTCATATGATGACTGCATCATTATTTTCTAGAGCCTTAGATTGCAGCGAGAACATGGTCAAGATGTGGAATTTTTCTTGTATGTAATGTTTCTCTAGTTCATTGTGTGAGAAAATTTGGTTGAGAAATTGGTTTGTATATGTTGAATCTTTGGTAAAAAGTAAATGCCATTATTCAAACACTTGTGACTAGTTTTACTTGTTTAATTTTTCATTTTAAATTCATTTTACTGAGGTGTAATTACATAAAATAGAATGCCTCTACTTTAAATATACAGTTCAATGAGTTTTGACAAATGTATATACCCATCATATAACAATCACCTTAATAAAGAAACGAACTATTCCCAACACCCCCAAAATTTTCCTTATACACTGTTGCAGTTTCCTCCACCCCTAAATCCTATAAAACCACTGCTCTGCTCTCTGTCATTATAGATTAGTTCTGCTTTTTTATGATGAAGTGGAAATAAAATCATTCATTATGTAGTCTTTGGTTTCTGGCTCCTTTCTCTCAGCACAATGTGTTTGAGGTTCATCTGTGTTATTTTGTGCACCAATAGTTCTTGTCTTGATCATATATGAGAAACTTACAGCAACATCCTTCTCAAAGGGAAAAAACTAAAACCATTTTTTCCTAAGCACTGGAACAAGACAGGGGTGTCTGCTTTCACCACTCTTGTTCAACATAGCACTGGAAGTCCTAGCCATAGCAATCAGACAAGAAGAAAAAAATAAAAGGCATCCAAATTGGAAAGGAGGAAGTAAAATTTATTCACAGATGGCATAGAATACCCTAAAGACTACATCAAAAAACTACTAGATTTAATAAATGAATTCAGCAATGTAGCAGAATACAAAATTAACACCCAGAAATCTATGGCATTTTTATACACCAATAATGAATTCTCAGAAAGAGAAATGAAAAACACAATCCATTTATCATTGCAACAAAAAAAATTAAAATACTTAGGTATAAACTTAACCAAGGAGGTAAAAGACCTGTACTCAGAAAAATACAGGATGTTGAAAAAAGAGATAGAAGATATAAACAAGTGGAAGAATATACTGTGTTCATAGTTGGTAGAATCAACATCATTAAAATGTACATACTACCCAAGGCAATCTACAGATTCAATGCAATCCCTATTAAAATACCAATGGCAAAAATCACAGATCTGGAACAAATACTCCAAAAATGTATATGGAACCAAAAAAGACTCCAAATAGCTGCAGCAATCTTGAAAAAAGAAGAACAAAGTTGGAGGAATCACAATATCAAATATCAAGTTATACTGCAAAGCCACTGTACTCAAAACAGTCTGGTACTGGCACAAGAACAGGCATATAGCAATGAAACAAAACAGAGAACCCAGAAATTAACTCAAGCCATTATGCTCAATTAATATTTGACAAAGGAGGCAAGAGCATACAATGGAGTAAAGACAGTCTCTTCAATTTAAAAGGTATTGGGAAAATTGGACAGATACATGCAATAAAATGAAACTAGACCACCAACTTACATCATACTCAAGAATAAACTCAAAATGGAAAAAGACTTAAATATAAGTCATGGAACCATAAAAATCTTAGAACAAACCATAGGCAGCAAAATCTCAGACATCTCTCATAGCAATATGTTTACTGATACATCTCCTAAGGCAATGTTGATTTCACTCATTGGATTTTAAAATATCAAATATTAAAATTTGAATCCAGTAAATTTTAAAAAATAAGGTCAATGCTGTTAAAGACAGATCAAATTATGGAATATGTAAACAGGCCTGGTGGGGTAGCTCTGTTGGTTAGAGTTTTGTACCGATACAATTGGATACGCCAAGGAGCACATAACAATGAATGAATAAATAAGTGAAACAACAAATTGATGTTTCTCTATCTGTCTATCTATCTATCTATCTATCTATCTATCTATCTATCTATCTCTCTATCCTCTCTCTCTCTCTCTCTAAGTCAATAAAAATAAAAATAAAAACAGCCCTGAAAGAAAGTACCCATTTGGGTGTGCGCCCTGCCCTCACCAGGCACAGCCCTTAGAGACCGGAGACTAGGCCTGACTCAGGCTTCTCTACCCAATGCCTGACATTCATGGGCTCCCAGTGTACACATTCATGGAGGAAGAAAGGAAGGAAAGAAGGAGGGAAGGAAGGGAGGGAGGGAGAGGGAAGGAGGATTTATGGTGGCAACATAAAACAAAACAGAGCTTTGTGGCTATTTCTGCTGTCCCCAGAAGAGCTATCTATTTCCCCAAATTTATTCGATCTCCCCATAGTTGCCAGGTGGTTCTTTCCTTACGTGAAACAGCAACTTGGACTAGAACCAAAGGTTCTTATCATCCTTCAGTGAAGGCCAAGTCTCAGTAGAGGGGGCTCCTGTCTGAGTTCCTATCTGCTCTATGCCTCAGTTTCCTGATGTGTATTTAATAGCATTTCATGAGGCATCAATGAGCTAATGCTTCCACAGTCTTAAGTGGCCGGAAACATTTCTCCTGGGCCCCACTCACTGCTGGATTGTGACTGCTCACCTTTCCAGGAAGGAAGAGACAGCAGCGGCTGACTCATTGCCCTCAGCCCCTGCAGGCTGCTGCTGAGATGTCCACATTCTCGCACAAATGGTCCATCAGACCTGACCCCTCTCTGCCTCTGAGCCAGTGGGTGGCAGCACCCTCTGTGACTGGCCTGGGAGACGCCCCCCAGGGGAGGCCCAAGCAGCAGCTCTGCCCAGGAAACCAGATGCAGGGCCAGACAGCACAGACCCCCAGTCCTGTCCACACACACACACACACACACACACACACACCTCTGAGGAAAACTGGTCCCTCTCTCCTTTTGCTTTTCCCAAACATTTTTCTCTTCGTCATGCATCCTCTACTAGCACATTTGTCCCCTGAAGTGACCAACATAGCTGACTAGCTGCTGGAGAGGGAAGACGGGAATAAAGAGAGAAACATCAAGGGCTAAAAGAACAAAGGGTCTCAATTAGATTAAGTGTCTGGAACACTGGATGTAATCAATTAATGTGAGTTGCGTTGTTGTTATTGTTGTATTATTACTATTCATGGGGGAGCCACAGCGGAGGAGCCCCCCTTTCTGACAGGAGGTAGAATGAGGCCTTGCCACCAGGCTGGCCACAGGGGGCCGCCTTCCTTTCCCTGCTGTTCGTGGAGCGCCAGCCAGCTCTCGGCCCATGTGACTGTGCTGCCATCCAAGACAGTTTGAATTAATTTGGGGCATGAAATTTGGTGGGATGCAGAGCCAAATGTTTAACTGAAATCAAGATGCAAACTTCCCTTCCTCGACTCGTTTTGTAAATCCTGTCAAAAATAAAATAAAAGCCATTAAGCTTGTCTGGCAACATTTGTCCTTTATGCACCAAGCTCTTCATTGTTCCTGATTCCCTCATCCTGCTCCCCCGTCGCCGTCCCCCCACCCCCCACCCCCAATATCTGTTCTGTTATATTTATGGTCCCTGAGCAGGCCCAGGACTCTGTCAGCTTTACTGGCTTTGCCAAGTCTAAAATCCCTTTTAGGGACTTATTTTATTTAAAGAGCACCCCCATTAATGGGTGTAATGGCCTTTCAATCACTTAGTATGCATTGTCAATGAGGGAGAATCGATTTTCTGAGAATTCCTGCTCTGGGAGGAAAACAAACAGCCCTTCCTTCCCGTTGCCGTTTGGCCCACGCACAGACGCCGGACGCGCTCTGTCCTGGGCTCACCGGCTTTCCTTGCAGCAGGACTGTGAGGAATGGCCTCGCCAGCGGCCCACGGAGTAAGCCTTACTCCTTCTTTCTGTGTTTCCTTTCTCCTTTGAGGTTGTAACCTGCTGGGCGGTGGGGACACCTTGCATCTGAACTTGGGATGAGGTTGAGTGTTGCTCTCACCGAAGACCCCCTTCCCGGGGAAGAAGCCACCCTCTTTGGGGAAGAAGCAGACCACCACGCTTGGGGCTTTACCAGGCCCTCTAGGCCACAGCAACAGGCGGGAAAGAACGGCTGGCATTCCAGGGGCCCCCAGGCCCAGACTTCTAAGAAGAGCGCTGACCCTCCACGGTCTTGAGTTCCAGAACCTCGAGGCAATCATCCAACACGTATACTCTCACTGGGGTAACTTCTAATTAGCTAAACTCTCCCCGGGGGATCTCTAATTCCATAAATGTCTGTTGACGACTTTCTGTGTATAAGACATGCTTGACACCGTGGGAGATCCACGCAGGGACATCAAGAGAATAAAACACAGCCTCAGTCTACTCAGGGTCTGTCTCTTCCAAGTTAGGATCTTTTAGGTGGTGTTAACTAAAATTCTCTCTCCCTCTCTGGTTCTCCTCCCGCTCCTCCCCCTTCTTTCCCTCCTCCTCCTCCTCCTCTCCCTCTGCAGCCCTTCCCCAAGAATCCTGCATTAGTCCCCACATTCTCAGCAACAACTGCTGTATTTTATGGAGACTGACAATGAGCCAGAGCCCCTCCTTGGCATCCTACATGCACCCGTCTACATCACCCTCACCACAGCTCTGTGTAAGTGCTATTCTATTATTACTAAACCCCTTTTTTCAGAGAAGAAAGGCGAGTTTAAGAAAGGTCATGTCATTATTTGTGGAGCCAGATCCATCTGACTTGAAAAGCTTTCCACTTAAACCCAACGCTTACTATGTCTCCTCCTGCTCTTTTTAGGGTACTTTGCTCCCCAGGGAGTCCTACCCAGCAGGTACCCACTGTCCTAAGCTAAGGTAAGTGGAACAGGCTTCCTGCTGTCTGGCCAGTTAGAATAATATTAATAACCATGGCCGTCTTCTACGAAGTGCCCGTCCTGTGCCAAACTCCTTATACACCGTTTTTCCACTTAATCTTCACAACTGCCTCAAGAGATGGAGAAAAGGACAATGTGAGGTTAAGGGACTTGCTCAGTGTCTCACAATTATTAAGTAACTAGAGGCCCGATGCACAAAATTCATGCAAGGGGCTCGGCCCTCACAGTCCCAGCTTCGTCCGGATAGTCGTTCTGCTGTTTGGTCTAATTAGCATATTAGCTCTTTATTATATAGGATAATAATGATGAAATTGCTAGCACTGATTGCAGGCTTATTGTATGACAAGTGCTGGGCTAATGTTTTTATGTCTATGTATTTTTTAATCCTAACAAGATAATATTATTTATAGTTTACAGAGGAGGAAACTGAGGCTCAGAGACTAAAGTAACTTTCCCAAGGTCACCCAGCCTGCAAGCAGTGGAGCTAGCATTTGACCCACATGGCCTGTGGCTGTGCTTGTAATGACAATGCCACAGTCAGATCCCAAAGCTCACATCCTTCATATTACACCGAAGCCGCCTCCCTCCCCAAAAGCCCTTTGGAAAGTGTCCCCTAAGTTTTCCCAAAACAATAGCTGAAGACAAACCTGAGAGACCTGGAGCTTCGTGGCAGGGCTGTCTCTTCACAAGCTCCTGCGCGGCACCGGAATCTCATTTGCATTTGTCCTTTCGCAGTAGTTTCCAATTCCCAAGCAGAACACAATTTAACTGTAAAATTCGCCTTAACTAGGCAGCTGTCTGCGGCAGTCAGGCACCAGACTCAGGTGCGACTCCCAGTAGGCGCCCCGAAGCAGCGTGCCAGCCTCTGTAAAGCAATATGAAGTCACCTCCGAGAAATTAGATGCCGCTTGGAAGAGGCATATGCTGCCATGCCCGCTTGTTGTCAGCTTGGAACGGCGCAGGGAGTGCCAATCATGACTCAATTACTCCCAGGACTTCTCTCCTGAAGGCCTCCCTGCCACTGATGAGAGCCGGTGCAGGGAAAACTACCAAATGTCCTGGACCAGGAGCGTTACTTGGGATGGGATCTCGGGAGGGAGGAGTTCCAGGTTTAATTGGCTTCCCTTCACCACAGTGTCAACAAGCCATCAAAATGAGAGCTCGAAACATCCAACAAGCAAGATAACGCGATTCAACAAATGTCGTCTGAGCCCCTGCTACACTCAGGACATAATGCTAGGGCCGTGGTTGGCAACCTGCGGCTCGTGAGTCACATGCGGCTCTTTGGCCCCTTGAGCGTGGCTCTTCCACAAAATACCACGGCCTGGGCGAGTCTATTTTGAAGAAGTGGCGTTAGAAGAAGTTTAAGTTTAAAAAATTTGGCTCTCAAAAGAAATTTCAATCGTTGTACTGTTGATATTTGGCTCTGTTGACTAATGAGTTTGCCGACCACTGAGCTAGGGGATACGAAAGTGAATCAAAAGCCAATCTCAGCTTGACATACCCCTACAATTTAGGCAGGTACCTAGAAGTGCCAAGAAGAGTAAGAAAAAGTACCCTGAGCAAGGTCTAAGCAATGGAGTTCAGAGACATCTGGTTAGAGGCTGTAGTTGAAATGAAGGGAGCAGATGAGATTATTGGGAGAAAGATTATAGGGAAAGAAGAGAAAATGCCCAGAAGGGCATTTATGCAGAGGCCTAAATCTGTGGGGCAGAGGAAATGGCAAAGACATCCTAGAAATAGAGCCAGAAAAGAGAGTGACAGCTCAGAATCCCAGGGTGACAAGTGTGAGGGATGTGTCCATAGTATCCACTCAGACCAGGTTATAATACAAGAGAAAAGGCCATGGAGCCTGGAGTTTAGGAGGATGCTGACACCCCAACAAAACAGTGTTGGTAAAGGGCAACCAGAGGTTTGCCCAAGGTCAAGGAGACACGTGGGTTGTGAGGAAAATAACTGAAGAGTATAGGCTGATCTTTAGAAATGTACTACACAATAAAGAGCTAATATGCAAATTGTCCCCTCGGGAGTTTGACCTCTCACTATGACGTGTGCTGACCACCAGGGGTTGGTGCAGAATGAAGGAAAGCCCCAGCTGGTAGCTGGCAGCCAGGGGAAGGAAGGCCCTGATCGACCCTGATCGCCAGCCAGGCCTAGGGACCCTACCTGTGCACAGATTTCGTGCACCGGGCCTCTAGTTTAATAATAAAAGGAAAAAGAGGTGGATGTCAGTAAGGTAAGAGAGTAGTGGGCCTGAGGGACATGCTTAGAAGGATCGGGGAGAGTCAAGCACACTTACAGGTCCCGGGACAAGAGAGCTGGAAAATACAGGAGAGCATGGGTTCCTGGTAGAGTAAGCTTCTAGAGCAGGCAGGAGGGACCAAGGGCACAAAGGGGGACAAATTCACAGTGAAAAGGTGGAGAGACATTTCACAGACAGGAGCAAGGAAGGAGGGGAAGAGATAGTGCAGCCATTTTGAGATGGAGAAGGGGATGTTGAAAGAACTTACAACTGGTAACCTTGACTTTGCCATAACAACCAAAAGTGATTTCCAAAACAGTGACTGTTCTATCACAATAGTGGGGGGACTGTGCTAAAATAGTCTTCTGAAGGAAGATGCTAGAGGATATGGCAAAAAGAGTCCCTACATTCATTTTTCATCAGGCAAATTTCCATCTTTTCCTTTCTTGTTGATTTTTTTAAATTACATTTATAATTACAGTAAATTTAGCGCTTCAACCTTCCCTGTCTTTAGGAATATCTTATAAACTTTATCTCAAGGATTTGCTTCCGATTATTACCATCAACTCTAGAGTCTGTAGGGGCTAATTATTCAGGCTGAAGATTATCTGGGTCTTTCTTGTCTTCTCCCCCTCGGACTCCTTGCATCTTAGCCATTCCATTTGCTCATCAATCCTTCCACTGATGTGGGCAGGGGAAACCTGGAAAGCTCAAACTCAGATCAGTTCATTCTATTACTTATTTTGGGATCTAGCCAAATATTTTAAGATATTACCTCAAATGAGGTTGGGGGCAAACTGATGTTCATAATTATTTCATTATCCCTGAATGGAACTACCACCCACAATTAGTCCCAAAGTCAGAATGATGAAAATGTCTATGCGAAAAGAAAGACACACCTAGTGAAGGTCCTACTGGCAGGGTGCTAAAGAAATAACCCTTGGGTCATAGCTTTGACTGTCTCCTTGCTGTTCACTCTGAGTCTTGCTTTCTCATAGGGTTTATCTAATTTGCAATTTCATATATTGCATTTTCAGATTGGAAGCTAAGAGTTAGCGCTGCCGGTATTAACAGATCAGTGGCTTTTCCAGTCCCTGAAATGTGATGCTCAGAGAATTCATCAGCATTATGGTTAGGGCAGCTTTGGATGCTCCATAACCTGTCTCTCTTGTTGACAATGACAACTGGGCATGATCAGATAGTACCTGGTTTCTTTTTATTTATTACACTTTGGGAAGTGTGAATTATTTTTCTTTTTGTGTGTGTTTTTCTTTTTGGTTTCTTTCTGGAAAGTGTGTATTTTTAAAAGATCCAATAGGTTGTGATGTTGTACTACAGTTTTTCAAGATGTTACCATTGGGAGAATATGGATAAAGAATCCATAGAACTTCTCATATTATTGTTAATCTACAATTGTATTGTGAATGTACTATTGTCTCAAAATAAAAAGTTTAATAATAAAGTTTCCAAGAACTTTTTACCATTAGAACAGCAAAAACAAAACAAAATCTAACAATGATTTTCACATATTCAGTACAATCCACTAAAATGGCTAAAATTAAAGACTGACAACATCAAGTGTTGACAAGGATGTGAATGAACTAAGAAGGTCCTATCCTGCTGATGGAATATACAACCATTTTGGAAAACAGCATGGCAATTTTTTGTAAAGTTAAACATACACTTATGATATGACCTAACACTTCCACTCCCAGGTTTTTACTCAAGAAAAGTGAAAACATATGCCCACAAAAAAAAAAAAACAACTTGTATACAAATGTTGAGTGCACTTTATACATAATAGCTTCAAACTGGAAACAACCCAAATGTCCATCAACTAGCTAAACAAATTTTGATATATTCATGCAACGGAATACTACTCAGCAATAAAAAGATTAAAACCACTGACACATATAATATGAATGCATTTTAAGAACATTATGCTGAGTAATAGAATTTACACACAAGAATACATTACTATATGATTCCATTTATTTGAAATTCTAAAACAAACAATGCAATCTATACTAACAGAAAGCAGACCTGTGGTTTCCCGGAGACATGAGAGATCAGGAGGGGAAATTAACTGAAAAAAGGCACAATGGAATTTATTTGGGGATATAAATGTACAATATCTTGATTGGGTGGTGGTGGTGGTGGTGGTGGTGGTGGTGGTGGTGATGATGATGGTGGTTACACAGGTGTGTGTGTGTGTGTGTGTGTGTGTGTGTGTTATTTTATATAAAGTATATCTCAATAAAGTTGATTGAGAGGAAAAAAAGACACCAAGGACCTTAATCAAATAAGAAAAATAAAATAAGCCCTAGCAATAATTTTTTAATACTTAATATCTTAATTTCCTAATTTTAAAGGCTTCTTCAGCAATCAACCGGTATCCATAGTGAACAGACTCTGGCTTAGATCAGCCAGTAGAGGGAACTCTTTTTCAAAGTGAGGCCCCATGAACTCAATGACCTACAAGATTAATCTCATATAACTCTCTTATGTCTCCACATCTCTCCCCTCTTTATAGATGCAGCCACTTAGCTGCAGGTAAGTTCTCAAACTCTCCCAGTGGAGAAACCAACCGTGTTCCCATGGAGAGGCTGGGGATGGGAGGAGTTCCAGACACCAGGTCGGTGCTTCAGCACCAAAGCCTATTTCCTACTTTTTTCCCTCTCTGATCTTTAGATGAAGCTGGTGATTATTAAGAATGTTTTTAAGTTAGCCCTTCTCTTACTCCCCAGCCCCGGACATCAGAGCCCTGCCCCAGTGCTGTGCCTGCTCCCCACCCACCCCACCCACCGTCTCAGTTGCCTAAGGTGGGGTCATGACTTGTTTTTGCCTGCAGTTCTATAACCCAGAGTCCCAGGGTCACTTAATGTCGGGCCACCCTAGAGCCAGCCTGGTCTTCCAATTTCCTGCAGCCAGGTTCCCATGATGTTCCATTCTGTCCATTTACAGGACCATACCCAGGAAACACCCACCCCACCTCACCCCCAAGGGACTCTGTGCTCTGAGTCTGAATGTCCTTGTCACCATCTCCTGAGGTCTTCTCAGATTTATGAATTCCATTTCATCCCCAGGGATGCCTACCCATTACCAGCTATACTCTGATTCTCAAAGACATTTCTGCAAATCATTGTTCACCAGAAACCATATTGGTGACACAATCCCAAGTTCTAAAAGGACAAATTCTGAGCTGCTGTAAAGTAATTACCTTTCTGTTGCATCTAGAATTACAGAACTTAGTCAGAAGATTTTCAGAGCCCATGCGCTTCAGTCTGCCACAGCGGGCATCACTGAGAAATGGCCATGGAAGTCCTACTTCTGAATATTCCCAGTAGGGGGCACTCACTACTTTTCAAGATAATTCATACCATTATTAGCAGATATAATTGCTAAAATCTCCTTTATATGGACTTCAAATTTATCTCCTTGGAAAACCACCTATTATCTTGGTTCCTACTCTTTTGTGAGGAACACAGAATTCCTTCTTCTGTGCAATAGCACTTTAATGGTTCTAAGTCAGCACCCATGTGCTCCTCTTCCTGCTGCTTCTCACATTATTTCTTCTTCATTATGGGGGGGGGGTGTCAATTAAATTCAATTCAGTTCCTACTAAGTTCTAGGTAGCATCCTGAGTGCTTGAGATGCAAAGATGAATAATTTGTGGTCCCTGCCTACAAAGAGTTTATAGCATGAAAGGGAAGGGTTGGAGAGTCTGGGGTGGACATTCAGAGGAGATAGTAGCACTGGGTGAGGAGGGAGAGATGGGGAGAGTATTGCAGGCATTGGAAATAGTATGTGCAAAGGCTCAGTGGCACGGCTGGAGAGTAGGGGTGCATGGAATGGGAGTGTAATAAGAGATGATACTGGAGAAGCAAATCAGAACCAGGTTGTGAAGGACATTGTAGGTCATGAAGGGGGATGACACACTACTCTTCTAGTTTTAGCAACATGTCCTTGACTTCTATGTGCAGAAGTGATTAGAGAGAGGCCAGACTGGAGACAGGGATGTCCATGAAGAAGCTACCATGAGAACCAGGGAGAGATGCCCATGGCCTTACCTCAGGTAGTAGCAGAGGGAATGACAAGAAGTGGATTCAATAGAGAGTGGCCAAAAATATTGACTTAATAGACTTGGATGTGGGGCTACGGGAGAAGAAAATTCAGCTCCCATTTTTCTGGCTTGACTGGGTGATGATGCTTTGACAAAGAAGAGAGACAACAGAGAAGGAAAACCAGGCACAGAGCAAGGAGCTGGTGAGGGCAGCTCTGCAAGTTTTCAGCCTGTGGAGATGACATTTAGATATGGCTGGTATTCATTACAGATGCCTGTAAGGAAGGCTCCTCAAAATAGATACTTAGACTAATTAAAATGTAAACTTCTGTTTCACTATAATAATAATGAAAAGGTGACCCAAAAAATGGGAGAAAATATTTGCAACCATATAACTAATGAGGGATTGGTATCTAGAATAGTTAAGGAGCTTCTGCAACCTAGCAACAACAACAAAAATCCAATTTAAATATGGGCAATGAACTTGAATAGACATTTTCCAAAGATGATACAGAATGGCCACTAAGCACATGAAAAGATGATTCCCCAGCACTAATCATTAGACAAATGTAAATCAAAACCACAATAAGATACCACGGCACACCCATTAGGATGACTTTCATAAAAAAGAAAGAAAGAAAATACCGAGCATTGGTGAGGATGTAAGAGAAATGGAAACTCTTGTGCACTGTTGGTTGGAATGTAAAATGGTGTAACTTCTATGAAAAACAATATAGTGGTTCCTCAAAAAATTCAACATAAAATTACCATATGATCCAGCAATTCCACTTCTAGGCAAATACCCCGAGGAATCGAAGGTAGGGACTCAAACATATTTGTGTACCAATGTTCATATCAGCATTATTCACAATAGCCAAAAGATGAAATCAACCCAGATGTCCATTGACAGGCCATGAATAAATAAAATGTGGTTTATAAGTACACTATAACATTATTCTGCTTTAAAAAGGAATGAGTTCTGACACATGCTACAACATGGGTGAATCTCAAAGACTTTATGCTAAGTGAAATAAGCCAGACCTAAAAGAACAAATATTGTATCATTGCATTTATATGTGGTATTTAGAATAGCCAAATTAATAGAGACAGTGAATAAAACAGAATTTACCAGAGGTAGAAGGGAAGAGATGATGGGGAGTTATTGTTTAGTGGGTACAGAGATTCCATTGAGGATGATAAAAAAAAAGTTCTAGAAATGGATGGGGGTGATGGTTACAAAACAGCATGAATTTACTTACTTCTACTAAATTGTATATAGTCAATGCACTGCATATGACCTTTTGATCAATGAAGACTGCAAATAGGATGGTGGTCTCATCGGTCATAACACAAGGCATTATTCACGTGTTGTGGGGATGCTGGTGTGAACACCTACTGCACTGCCAGTCGTATGAAAGCGCAGCACATACCATTATGCACAGTACATGACATTTGATAATGATAACACATGACTATGTCATTGGTTTATGTATTACTAGACTATACTTTATCATGATGTTAGAGTGCACTCTTTCTACTTAGAAAAAAGTTTTTATTGTGCGACAGCAGCCATGTTACACCGGCAGCAGCCTCGTACATCTCGTGTTTATAGCGTCTCTTTCGCATCATTTTCTCTTTTGCTTGGGTTGTTTTGCACGATACCATGCAGACTTGTAGCCGAGGTGTGTGGTAGGCTGTACCATCTAGGCTTGTGTAAGTGCACTCTGTGATGTTCGCACCATGACGGAGTAGCCTAACAGTGCATTTCTCAGAACATATGCCTGTCATGAAGTGGCGTATGGCTGTATTTTTAAATGGTTAAAATGATAGATTGTATGTTGGATCTATTTTACCGCAATGAAAATCTAAGAAATAAAATCAAAACAAAACATGAAATCCAGTTCGTAGCTTGTGCCAGGTGCTGTCCGTGCGTTACTTCAGTGGATTCTCTCAATAAGCCCATGAAGCAGGGATGATTATCGTCCCCATTGGACAGATGAGAAATGGAGGCTCAGAGGAGTTAAGTGCTTTGCCAATGGAAGCAGAGAGAGAAGGTGGTAGAGCTGGGCAAGGAACCCAGAGAGTCAGGCTCCAGGTTCAGCTCTGTAACCTGCACATCACACATCCTCCCACCTGACTAACAAGTGATGAGCATTACCTGTGCTTGGGTAGGGAGAGGACTAAGTGAGGGAGTACGGGACCAGACCCTGGCCTGGCTATCGGCCCATGACTCTGCATCTTCATGATGCTGGACAAGCTAGGTACACCCAGGCCAGCACCTCTTCCTCCTGACCTTTACTGCTAGAGCCCTGTGAAAGATTCCACCCCACATGCAGGTAACCTCTCTGTGCTTTAATTTTCTCACTATAAAGTAGGATTCATGATAATAATAGTAGCTGTTGTGAGAATTGAGTAAATATACATACACCACCTAGAATAACATATAGGAAATTCCCTATAATTGTTGGCAGTTATTGGCAAACATAAGCAAGTGTGTTTTTTTTAATATTGTCTAAGCATATCTTTCCAACAAGATGGCACAGTCCTCAAAATCTTTTTGCAGTTCCCATAGTGCCTAGCACATAGTATGAATTTAATAAATCCTATATAATAAAACCCTAATATGCAAATCAATTGAACGGCAGAATGACCAGACGCTATGATGCACACTGACCACCAGGGGGCAGACGCTCAACGCAGGAGTTGGCCCCTGGTGGTCAGTGCGCTCCCACAGGGGGAGCACTGCTCAGCCAGAAGTCAGGCTCATGGCTGGCAAGCACAGGGGCAGTGGCAGGAGACTCTCCCGCCTCCAAAGAAGCGCTAAGGACCCCTCAGGCAGTGGGCCTAAGCCAGCAGTCAGACATCCCCTGAGGGGTTGGGACCCCCCACCCCCACCCCCCAGTGCACGAATGTCATGCACCAGGCATCTAGTTCTTATAGAATAAGCAAATGGAGTAACTGATTAAATATGGTTGGATCAATGTAACTCCAGAACATTCTTGCCACAAATAAGATATTCAGTCTCTGGATCCTGGACACATTTTATGTCTCCATGAGCCTCTCTAAAGGGAAGGAGAATAACTAAGAATAAGTACTTGGAGTAATTTGTCAGAGTTGTTAACATGTATTTATGTTGAAGAATATTTACTAGATATAAACAAGAAAAAATGAAAACAACCTAAATGTTCAACAATAAGGGAAAGGTTGAATAAATTATGATGTAACTACTAAATATTTATGTTTTCAGTATTTATTAGTATGAAAAAAATGGCCTAATTGTAATATGTGAAAAAGCAGCATATAAAATGGTATAAACCATATAATCCCAATGTTTATTTTTTATAATGTGTTTGTATTAAAGGATAAATTTTTTTAAAAGACAGAGACTTACCAAAAATATACTGAAATCATAACAGTAGCCATCTCTGATTAATGGGACTTAGGGTGATTTTTTTTTTCTTGATATATATTTTTTCTGTATTTTCTAAAAATGATAAAAAGAAAAGATGAAATAGATCTGGACTATCAACCAGGGAGTTAGTAGCTCAGGAATGAAAGTACATATATTCTGTGTACATAGATTCACTGACCTAACCACCTCTGAACACTCATCCACACATCCACCCAGGCTGACATTGGCCACCACCCATCTCCATCCACTTTCAGTCTCTGAAAGTATCCCAAACCTGACATGACAGCATAATCTACGTTTTGCAAATATGACTCCAATATCCAGCGATTCCAGAGCACCAATGATTACCTTAATTTTTCACATTCCCTTCAGATATCTAGTATTGGGTAAATACAGTCAACCTTACGTAGACATATTTCCACTATTAAAATCCAAGCACATTTGTGTTATCTCCTGCCCTTGAGGTACCTGATACAAGGGAAGCATGATTGAGTACCTTACTGATAAGGCTGAGCAAATATGTCTTTTGAAATAGGCTATAGGAAAAGCCCAGGTTCAGGTGTGGAATACACATTAAAATCTAGCTAAAACTGGGGAAAAGGTATGTCTCGATTTAGCAAAGTGTGACTTCTAGGATATTTGCTTAATAAGAACCATTTTATTACTCTCAAACCCAAATAGACTTGAAGCACACTATTGTGAGTGTGAATTTAGGTAGCAAGTATATAGTTGGCTCCAGCTTTGAGGCATAGGTAAGAATTATCTATAACAACAAAAAGGTAACATGATAATTAGACCAGACATCTTCCAGATGTCCTTCCTGACAAAGCTGGGGCTGGAGGGAAGCCAGCCTGGGTCCCAGGTGCCTGCGGGCGGCCGGAGGAGGGAAGCAGCCGGGGAAAGGAAGGCCTACTCTTGCACACATTTTCGTGCATCGGGCCTCTAGTTTATAATAATGAGCGTATCAGTCAAGTATGACATAGTCCTTTTGATGTGCTTAAGACAACGTATTCAAAATAATAAAAGGCGACTTAGTCCCTTCAGTACTGCAATGTTTAGCAATCTCATTTTTATTCTTAATTTGCTTACATCCACCTCTCAAGGCAATCTCAAGCCAAAGTCTATCTAAAGCATCATAAATTTCAAACTGCTGAGCTAAATCGATAAGGTTTTATGGCACATCTTTTTAAAAAAGAAATAAGAGGCATAATTTAAATATAGCTGGAGACATGCACAAAAGTTGGTTCTGTCTTAGCGCCTTCACTGGGATCAAGGGCCAAACAGATGTTACCTTTTCACTCATGGGGGAAATCTCAAAACAGTGGGTGCAGCGTGGGACACGATCAATTCACACAAGAAGAAAGAGGACTCCATCCCAGGACCCACACCTCCATCTAAGGACCCAAACCCCAGACCTCTATCCGGGACCCAAACCTCCATTCCAGTGCACTGACCTACATCTGGGGCCCAGAACACCTTCCAGGGCCCAGGGCTCCATCCAAGGCCCAGAACTCCATCCGGGGTCCAGAACTCCATCTGTAATGTACACCTTCATGGCAGGACACATATTTCCAAGGAGGAACTCAGACCTCCATCCTGGGCACAGACCTGCATACGGAGCGCTGACCTTCATCTGGGGCCCTGACCTTCATGGCAGGACCCATATTTTCATGACAGGACTCAGATGTCCATAGGAAGACTCTGACCTCCATCCAGGGTCCAGACCTCCATCCCAGGTCCCAGACCTCAATCCCAGAACCTACATCCCCATCTGGGACCCAGACCTCCATGGCAGGATCCAGGTGTCCAAGACAGGACTCAGACCTCCATCAGGGGTCCAGAATCCATCCCAGGGCCCTGACCTCCATCCAAGACACAGACCTCCATAAAGGACTGTGACCTTCATCCCAAATCAGGCTCTGACATCCATCTGGGGACCAGACCTTCATCTGGGGCCCAGACCTCCTTCGGGGGCCTAGACCTTCATGGCAGGACCCATATTTCCATGGTGGGACTCAGACTTCCATTTGGGGCCCAGACCTCCATGGAAGGACCCAAATGACCAAGGCAGTACTCAGACCTCCATCTGGGGTCAAGACTTATTCCCGAACTCAGACGTCCACCAGGGCCCAGACCTCCATCCCAGAGCCCTGACCTCCATCCAGGACACAGACCTCCATATAGGGCTCTGACCTTCATCTGAGGATAGGCCCTGATATCCACCCTGGGACAAGACCACCATCCGGGGCCCAAACCTCAATCTCAGGGCCCTGACCTTCATCCGGGGCCCAGAACACCTTCCGGGGCCTAGACCTCCATTAGAACCCCAGACCTCCATCCTGGGACCAAGACCTCCCTCCACTGGGGGATCATGCCATGGCCCAGAACTCCATCCCGGGACCATGACCTCAAACTGAGAATCCAGTCCTCTATCGAGTGCCTAGACCTCGATACCAGCCCAGATGTCCATCCCACAATCCAGCCCTCCAGTTGGGGTCCAGACCTCCATCCCAGGACCCAGACATCCCTCCAGGCCCACACCACCATCCCAAACCCCAGACCACAATCTGGGGCTCAGACCTACATTTGGTTCCCAGACCTTCTTGCCAGGGCCCAGAGTTGCATCCTGGGACCCTGACCAGGAACCCAGAATCCAGTCCTGAATGGGGTTCCCAGACCCCCATCCCAGAACCCAAAAATTCCTCCAAGGCCCACTACTTCTTTGGGGCCCAGACTTCCAACCCAGAACCCAGACCTCTCTCCAGGGCCCACAGCTCCATCCAAGTTTCAGACCTACTTCCAGGTCCCAGAACATCATGCCAGGGCCCAGAACTCCATCCCGGGACCCTGACCTCGACCCCAGTATCCTGTCTTGTGCCGCAGGCCCAGACCCTCATCAGGGGCCCAGAGCTCCATTCCATGACCCAGAGGTTCATCCCATGAATGAGACCTCCCTCCAAGGCATAGCCCTTCATCCCCAGTCCAGACCTTCCTCCGGGGCCCAGACCTATATCCGGGTCCCAACCCTCATGGCAGGGCCCAGAAGTCCATCCAGGGCTTTGACTTCATACCCTGAATCCAGTCCTGTATCCAGGACCCACACCTCCATACCAGGACTCAGACCTTCCTCCAGGGCCCAGACCTCCATCCGTGGTCCAGACCTTCATTCCATGACTCAGAAGTCCATCCCTGACCCAGCCCACCTTCCAGGGCACAGCCCTCCATCCTGGGCCTGGACTTCCATCCAAGCAGTCCTCCATCCCAGAGTCAGACTTTCTTCCAGTACCCAGACCTACATTGAGGACCCAGATCTCCAACCTGGGCCCAGACCTCCAACCCAGGGCCCACATCTCCATCCCAGAACTTAGACCTCCATCTCAGGACCCAGACCTCCATGCCAGGACCCAGACCTCCACCCAGGACCCAGACCTCCACCCAGGACCCAGACCTCCACCCAGGGCCCAGACCTCCATCCGGGGGAGCCCCAGGTAGATCCCAGACTTTGGCTGGTCCTCAAAAACTCTGCTGTGGCCGCTTATCTTGGAAATAGGGCCCCCTCTCCTGCATGTGTGGGGAGCCTCTCTGAGTCATGGGCAGCTGCTTGGCAACAGGCCCAATCTGTCTGGGTCCACCTTAAGGCTGGCCCTGCTTGCTCTCTGAGGCACCCTGGTCGTTGGAATGTGAGCCTGGCCTATACCCAGAGGTTGATTCATCAACTCTGAAAACCACACCAGGCTTTTCAAATTCAGTTGTGCTAAGCAGCTCTGCCAGGGTACCAGCTCACCGGTGTACCCCAGGAACCTAGAACCCGGCATCCCTCGCCTTGGCACCCCTCCCTCAGGCACAGACACAATAACACCAGCCCTGTCGGCATCGCCAGCCATGTGCCATTTCCGGTGCACAGAGGGCTCTCCCAGGCCCCTTCCTGGGCTCCCCATCATCACACATCTCCAGAGGGCATGCGTGGGGCCAGGCCCCACCTCCTTGGAATGTTCAGGAGACAGCACTGTTTCTGCCCAGCCAGCCTCGAAGCAAGGCTGGAATCCCCCAGGACCAAACAAACCCAGCCAAACTCAGCGCAGGACTGGGAGCAGCCCAACCTGGGCCCCCGGTGCTGAGTCAGCGTGCCACCTCTCCTGACGTCATCGTGTGTCAGTGTCACTCAGCCCGAATGGGACCCAGGACAGAGGGGACTGGGGAAGTCAGGATGAGTGAGCGGAAGCAGCTGAGAGAGTCTCCCTCTATCAGAGTCTTGGAGGAGCCCGGCACAGGGGGCGCTGGGAAGATGTAAGCTATCCAAGGTTCTAGTCAAATATTTATTAGTTAATTTAAAAAGAAGAAGAAGAAGAAGAAACAGGAGGGCTTCATCAGCTCCTGAAATACTTTAGGGTAGGAAGTTGCTAAAAAAATATTTGCCTGAACCGAAATGTGTTGCCTCTGTGAGTGTGTCACGAATTTCTTGGAAATAACTTCCTTACCTAACATTTGTTAAGTGCCCCTTGACCTCCTCTGCTTTATTCTTCTCCGCAGCACATGCCACTTACTTCTTTACTCTTGTTGTCCGCCTCCCCAAATTAGAATGTAAGCTCCATGACGGAATGGATTTGGGGGGTGGGGGTGTGTCTAGTTTTTGTTGTTGTTTTGCCATATGCATTTAGAATGTGTCAGGACATTGGAGATGCCCCCCAAAAAAAATATTTGTTGAATGACTCAAGTTCTCTCATGATTAAGGGGCATCCTCCTGAGCTATCTATGGTGAAGTGCAAAGAGCACTGGATTCAGAGTCCCAAGTAGCACCTTGCTTGGCTCCTAATAGACACTGTTACAACGATAACTCTCCTGATCTGTAAATGGGGGTAAGAGTTTATTGTGGAAGCAGTTGTGGCATCTTAGCTCCTCCGTAACTCTTTTTTCCTTATAGCTGGTGTACAGGGGCTGAGACAAGGCAGTAAGAATCCTAGCCATACAGGATAGGGGAAGAAATCATTTGATCTCCCATGAAAAAGAACAGAGACAGGAATCTGGGGAGAAGTGTATGTTTTTATTCTGTCTTGTCGCCCTGCCAAGTCAAGACAGAGTTTGAGCAGAGAGGCAGGGGAGAGGCAGCCAAGTGGAGCAGGTGAGCGGGCCCCCAGCTTCCCAGGTGACAGGTGGAAAAAGCAGTGTCGGGCTCACTTCAGCGGCCACCTTGAACGGAGGGACATCCAGCTGTCAGGCGAGGCGACGAACGCCCTTGACAGAGCTCTGGCTCTGAGTTCTAGTCATTACGTCTCAAGGGCAGTCCAGCCCCAGGGTTCTTGTTCTTAGGTTGTGCTTTGTGCTCCAAGAGACAGAGCCTCCTGCTTCTCCCTCCCTGCAGAGCTTCAGATTCGTGGTGGGAGCGGCTTGCTGTCCTCAGAGTGCAGCTCCGTCTGCTTTAGTGGGAGCAGGGCAAGGGCACCCCTGAGCAGATCCACTGAGTGTCCAGACAGCTCGGGTCACTGATGTTTCGTCCCAAAACAGAAAGGAACCGAGAGCAGCATTGGGTTGGTGGTTTCCCACCTGTGACTGACATGGAAACCGGCTGGAGCTGGTTCTAGGGGCCCAGACGAGGCCGTCACATCCCTGTTTCCAGTTGAGCAACCTAATTCCTGTAGGTGCTGCCCATCGAGGTTCTACTCCCTCCTCCCCTCTCCACATTTGGACCCGTCCTTCAGGAGAGTCTGTTGGAAGGGGTGGCCCAGGGAAGTAAAATTTCAAATGATGTTTCTCAGATGAAGGAGAAGGCCACTGAAAACACTCCATCATTTCCTTTGCAGTCCTCTTTCATCCAGGGTGGCACACACGGCTGCCTCGAGGCCCAGTCCTTACGCCTTCCACATGCACCATGTCACTGTATGTGTGAGTGTGTCCCTTCAGGGCAGACTAGCTGACAATATCCACCTGGGATTATGCCAGCAGAGCTTTCCAATGCATCACCTTGTGGAACAAGTTGCCTCAGCATGTACCATGTGGCACCTTTGGGTGGGATTTTTCTACAAAAGGACACTGCTCCTCCTGCTATTATCCTACTTTGGGCCCCAAGACCAATAAATCAAGTTCCCCTCCAGTCTTCTGGGAAACATGGCTCATGATCCGGTTTGTGGACCTTCATGGCGTGGAAAATCCAAGCAATGGTGTGGACCAGGAGTGACCCGGAAACAGAACATTCCAGAAGGCGTTCAGTTTATCATTGTCATTCAACCAACCAGCACGGCCTCAGTGCCTGTCCCGGGAGCTCTGGGGAAAGGTGCTGTGGAATGTGAAAGGAAATATAAGACCCTGCCCTCCACACACTTTTCATGCAGTCAGGAGACAACCCATGCTCATGTCCAAGGAGGCCCATGGGCGGTACGTATAGGTGTCAAACATA
The DNA here is from genome assembly GCF_027574615.1 of Eptesicus fuscus. Classification (NCBI taxonomy): domain Eukaryota; kingdom Metazoa; phylum Chordata; class Mammalia; order Chiroptera; family Vespertilionidae; genus Eptesicus; species Eptesicus fuscus. The sequence continues at coordinate 11,278,630 of NC_072486.1, forward strand.
ACGGCTATGAGGATTAGGGTGTTCAGGGCCTGGGTAAGCTTCCTGAGGGCTGGGCTGCTTGGGAAATCATGGGGAAGAGGTGGCTTGGAGGGGAGGAGAAGGCAGGAGCAGCAGGGGGGTGTGGGGAGAGCTTACACAGATATGACACGAGACCTCTCAGTTTTCTGTCCTTCTTCTCAACCCAAATGACTTCGACAGTCACTGGCTCTGATTTGGGAACTCAGCAGGGCAACTGTTGCGTGTGTGGGCGTTTCTACTTCCATCCCGCCTCCCCCCCCGCCCCCTACACTGTACATCCAAGGCAGCCACACCGGCTGCTGAATTACATCTCTTAAGGCAACTCCAGACTTACACCATGAGCTGAACTTCTGTCTAGCTCCGTGAAGAATTTCTTGTGACATTTCCCAGGCTTTACACAGTGTCTTTATGATGGAAACAAAAATCACTTTTGTCCCAAGTTTTTCAGGTTCCCAAACCCCACCAGTATTGTTCCCTTTCTGGGTGTCTTAAATTCACATTTTCTTTTCTATTTCACAATCACTACCTTCTCCCAGGCACCATTACCTCCAGGGCTCACTACCTGTAGATTGCCCCACTGTCCCCAGCTACTCTTTATAACTCATTCACTAAAAGTTTTGAAAATGGGCATACACCTTGACCCATTCGTTCCATTTCTCAAAATGCAACAGAGCCTAGCTTTCCTCTGCTATTCACTCTTTCATTTGTCCAGACAACGTGTACCTGGAGTCCTGCTAGATACTGGGGTGAAGCAGCCATGCACAAGCCAGAGCTTGAGGCCCTGCATGAGCTTATAGCCTTGTTTGTTTCTCCCCTAAATCCAGATTTTTTTTTTTTTTTTTTTTTTTTGGCTTTTGGACAAGATATGCCTGTAGAATTCTCAGAGGAAATACATAATAACTGTCTCATAATAAAATAAAGCCCATTGACTATGCCCCAGACACAGAGGGACAGGTGTAGACAGAATGGGGAAGACATTGTTCCAGGTCAGAAGTTTTCAAACAGAGTGCCTCATCTTATGAGCCTCAGGGGTACAGTAGGGTGGGTGGGGTGGGAACACACAGCACAGAAGGGAGAGGAGAGTTCGCCCAAGCATCACACCAGGGCTCTCACTTCCCCGGAACCCCCACCCACCAAGCAGTTCTGTAGATTTCTCCTCGTTTCTGGTAAGATTTATTTGGACAGAACGTTCTGTGGCTGAAAAAGTTTCAAAACCACTAGTTGTCTCAAATTTCTATATTTAGTCTGGAAATATTCCAGACTAGGAGATTTTTTCCCCATATTCCCTTTAAATCCTCTTTCAGGATTTAATTTAATTCTCTTAAGCTTTTGTGTTTAACTAATGGGCTGTACTGCTACCTGATGCGTGATGGGTGTGTAATTAATGGGCAGTGATAACGTGGGTGTGATAAATAACCGAATCTCATAGACCAGGCAAACGTGCTAGAAACTAAAAGACCTAAACAATTTTGCACAATAAGTAATGGGAGGAGGGGGGAATTGGTTTAGTTACGAACGTATCGAAAGCAGCAACAAAAACTTAAGCAGTTTTAAACAATTTGGCATGACTTCTACACGGTGTCATTTGGTATTTATTTAACATTTCCGAAGTTCCTGCAATAATAATTTCTTTCCTCTCTCTTTATCACCTGGAACCAAGCCATTTTACACCTAAACTTTTATGATTCACATACCATCATGGGGATGATTTTTCTAACAATATTTACCGCTCACTTGTAATAGTAAATATTTTATTTAAATAGGTTCCTGTTTAATTTGAAGTTACTCTAAAAGAAAACTTTATATCACTACCCATAAACAGAAGACCAGAAACACCTGCCAAAAATAAAGGTTAACTGTAACAATCCTACATAATAAAGAGCTAATATACTGATTAGACCCAACAGCAGAAAGACCATCCAGACGACCTTCCGGACGAAGCTGGGGCTGCGAGGGCGGAGCCCCTTGCACAGATTTTGTGCGTCGGGCCTCTAGTAAATTTATAATAATAAAGATTGTAAATATTTTTCTATCTGCATACCATTTAGAATCTGCTTTGGTTCCACCAGGGGTATGGATACCCATATGGGAAACACTGTTCGCTCAGACCACCATGTACTCAGCGAGGCAATTAGAAAGCAAATAGAGCTGGCCTTTGTTCCCTCCCAACTCACCGTACAGTCCCACACACCCACATTCCCCTCCCCTCTAAGTACTTGCCTTGCTCTAAGCTAGCTGATAACTAATAGTTGATCATTATTAAGCTTATTAACCTCCTATTTTTGCATACTAATAAGATACTATTAACTCTTCAAAACTCAAATATCAGAACTCCGTTGGAGTTTTAGACATAATGCAAGCAAATTATACCATTTAGCTCAAATCATATATATTAAATGATTTACTAACCACCTACTCGTACACCAGACCTCATGCCTTCCCACAAGCTCATATTTAGATTTTCTCAAAATGTGGAAATTTGCCCAAGATGAACTAAAGAGTAGGATAGGACAGATATGGTCTTTCCAGATTATGATGACATTCTAGAAAAAGAAATATGGATCAAATACCTCACTGGAATACACTTTATTATAATTCCACCTGTAACTATATTCTCCCCAGACTCACTAGGAAAGAGGAGGGTAAGGGTCTAAATGTTGAACCTGTATCACTGATGACAGTTGTCATTGTGTTTTCTCCCTTTCACATTCCAGAATTCTCCCTTCCCTTGCTGCTCCTAGGGACTTGGGGAGAGTTTCACAGATCAGGTCTCCTGGGAAGCAGACTCTGAGATGAGATTATGTGCAGAAGGTTCATTGGCGAGTGGACCTGCGAACCACCCTGTGGGGCCCAGGGGAGCAGAACGGAGCAGGAGGGGCTGTGTTATGGTCACAGTAGAGGCCTTGGCCAGCCCAGAGGAACTAGGATGGCCCTTCCGAGTTGAACCAACTGAGGCAAGAGGGTTGGGTCTTTGTACCCTCCACACTAGCCAATGATGGGATGCAAGATGCCTTCTGGGAAGGGTCATAATCTTGGGCAGGGCAGCCTTCTTTGGCCAAATGCAATTCTTGGGTAGGGAGTCACCTGCAAGCCAGCAGAGGCAGCGCTCCGGGCAGTGCGGGAATGAGACTTCAGTCCCCGGGGAGGATCTGGGCAGAAGCATTGGGCCTCTCTGCCTCGGGGCTGGCACCGGGAGGGTCTTTGCTCTTCCCCATGGAGTTGGAGCCCTCCCTGGCCCTGGGCACAGGTGCATGGTGTTCTGCTCTCCATTGTGTACACTCAATGTCGGGCATGGTGAGGAGACGGTCCACATTGGCCCCCAGGACTAACGGCAGGGGAGAACCCGCGTCGTCTTCAATAAGGTTGACTGAACTTAGTTGCCATAGAGGCCTGATTAACTGAGCGTTCTCCCAATGGGACCGTAAGTCCTAGGAGGGTCCAAGAGGAGGTCTAACAGGGCACCTGGTAACCTTCAGTGAGGGCCGCAGGTCAGGCCACGTGAGCAGAGCAAGCCACCTCCTCTCAAATGTTGGATGTGCTGACACTCCCATAGGGGACATCATCCCTGTGTGGAGGGGGAGGGGGAAGTGTTGGATTTGGGAACCGATGGGCAGGCTCCTCCCAGGCCTCCAAACGACGCTGCTCTGAGGACACAGGCTCTGAGCAGCCCTCGTTCTCAGAGGGTTACTGGTTACTCCCGGGGGTCAGGAAAGCTCTCCGTCACTCCGGGCTCGGAGTGGCAGGGGTTAGTACTAGTATAGCTCGTCACACTCGCTGAGCACTCACAATGTGCCGGCACCATGCGGGGTCCCACTTGTATCCTCTCATCTAATTCTTACCAGCACCCTCTGGGGCAGATGTGAACACCCTGTTTCTACTGAGAGAAATCAAAGATCAGAGAAAGCAGGGAACGTGCCATGGACTCAGACACACCCCTAGTAAAAGGCCAAGTCGAGACTTGAACCCAGGTCTGTCTGGTGCCAGCCCATTTACGCTGATCTCTAAGAAACCCCAGTTCCCCCCGTCGCCACCCAGGGGCCACCCTGCAGTTGTCCTTTCACAGAGAAAGGACATTTCCCGGCAACTTCTGGTGAGCCCAGCATCTCATCCCCGTCCAGACGCCCGGGGCTCCGGGACAGGCTTCTGCGCGGCCTCTCGGCCACCTTCCCTGTCACCCGTCACCCACCGCAACGCCCTGAGCACGAGGAGCCAGCGAATGCTGCCAACGGGCTGGCTGATGCACAGGCGAGGCTGAGAGATAAATCAGCCAGGGAGAGAGCCCGCCCGTATTTCCACAAACTGCCAGAGTCATTCCACAAACAAGCTCTGTGCGCCCTGATGGTTCTCTGGACCCAAACCTCCTTTATTTGCTCTGAAAATCTGGGTCACCCTTTGCTTATATTAAGCTGATTTTTTTTTTTTTAATTTTAACCCAGGGAGAAAATGCGGCTGGTAAAGTAAGCCCGTGTCTGTAATTAATTCCTGTAACGGGTATTCTTCCTCTCCCTCCTGGTGGAGGCCCGCCGGCCCATGCAGACCCGGGTACGAGCGGTCATACCTGTTTATGTATGGCTTGTCCTTCCCATATTTCACAGATGATGGGATACAGCTCTGCATCTCTTCCTGTTAATTCCATTTGAAATACTCCCCACCAACATCTTAGGGCTCTGCCATCTAATAAGTGCAGCCAATTTATTGATAGTAAATCTGGGATGAGACAGACTCGCATTGATGTGGGCCACAGGGCATTCAAATTAAACAGGAACTCTCCCGCCATCTGTGTTTTCACTTTTTTATGCCTTGATAATAAGCCCTGTTTAGAATAATTTGCTGTGGAAACTGGGACTCGGTGACTGACAGAGAAAGGCCGGGTATAAACAACCCAAGCAGGCCCCTGAATTTGCGAGAATGTCAGGCGAATTTAGACTCATCATAAAAGAATTCTCAGCGACTGTATTTCAATATGACACTTTTATGGTTTTTTATTTTCTAGTCCATTGCAGCCCCAGAGCCCCGGCGTGATTTATATAGCCTGGCAGTGCATAATCTTTTGTATAAGATATACAGGCCTCCGGAGGTTTAATTTCTTTCCTCACCGCCACTGACAGCGTTTGTGCTTCCCTTCTCTTCTATTTTCATTTCTAATGAGATATTGGACTTTGCTCAGTGAGAGGTGATATTTCCACATTTGCAGCCTGACAGGCTAAATCACCAGATCTCAGTGGTGAGGATACAAACCCATTTAAACTGTGTCAAAATATTCATGGAGCCCCATTGATTTGGGCAACGGTTATTAGGAAGCTATTTGGAAAGTTCAGGTTTAATTTTTGGAGCTTTCTGCTGCAAAACCACTCAGTTACAATACAGAAAAAGGGTATCAAAGGGTAAAGAAGACCAAGGGGGTGGGGTGGTGCACGGGTTTGGCTGGAATTATTTTTAGTAGAGAGATGGCCTTTGTTAAAAATAAAAATAAAAATGAACGTCTCACAATGATGCATTGGTTAATGTGTGGCATCAAGCACAGTAAATTCTTCCTATTGCACATAAATGAATAATATGTCAAGCCATTGACATGTTTTTTGAAAAAGCAACAGTGAACACAACTGACATAGGAGATGAATGCTTTGCGCTGCTGCCCTGATTTTTTACCTCTGCCTTTGATCTGAAACCTAGCTGAGACCATTGCAACAGGAGTTGAGCTTCTAAGTGGGGTGGCTTCAAATAGCCCTGGTTCACTTAGCATCCAGAAGCATCACAGAGGACAATTCCTGTGAACAGGAGAAGCGAATGTGGCGGCCCCATGAGGGGCTGTGGGAATGCAAATACAACCAATAGCCAACTGAGGGAATCTGGGAATTCCCAGGAGAACTCAGGAAAAGCACGTGCTGAAGGGAGCCTGGATAGGAGGCCATTGGAACCGTGTGGGGATGACCTTGGACACTGCAAAAGAGCAAAGTCCTTTGATGGGGCCAAGCCCAGGTGATCTTTAGATGGTAAGTCATTTGCAATAGTTGCTTGATTTATGACCTGGGACTTCATATGAAGTTTATATTTACCATTCGGGTCCCCGAGTTCACAAGGATTTCATTAAATGGCACACACATCATACATGCCCACATGGGAGGTATTGCGCTGGCAATTTGTGGGCAATAGAGTGTTTTCTGTGACACTTTACAGTAAGTGGACATTAACGAATGCTAAATTACAATGGCATTCCTATGGAATGACACATTACACTCACATTAATACCAAATGGGTTTATTGTGAGACACATCATTGCAGCAAATATCACAGGAATTAGTCTAGAATCAGGAAACGCCTGCAATTAGGCCAGTGTGGTGAGAAGCAGCCACCCATTCAGTCGGTGGGCTACTCGCATACCAACACTGTCTGGCCTGGCGTGAGGGAAATGTTGGTGCCAAGTGGCTTGCGTAGTCCTCTGAGGACACGACACTTTTATGCGAACACATGTGAGAACTTCCTAGAACCTAAGATCCGCAAAATCCCCAAGGACTACCGCTGTGTGAGCTTCCTGATAACAGGCACCTCGCTATGGGAACTGAACTCAAATCTGGTGAGAAATTCAGGGCAGATGTGAACTCAGAATTCTTGGAAGTAAAAACTGTTCAACGGGAACAAGCCACTTGAGGAGTGTTCCGGAGTGTCCCTCTCCAGGGTGCTGTAAGGACAAGCTTGGCACGCAACAGGCTTCCTGTGATCCCACTCTCCTCCCGCGCCCCAGGACTTGACCTCCGTGACAGAAGCCAGGGAAGTTCCCAGCGGTTAAGTTGTCTCCTGAGACACAGGGCCTCGTAGCAGCCTCTCTGGCTTCAGAAAAGTTCCCAGTGGAGAGAATCACGAAACTACAAAAAAAGCTCAAACGTGCTCTTGGGGCAGACTCATAAACACACCGAAACATGACCCCAAACATTACCCATGGCCAGGATGCTGGGGGACATGAGAAAGGAAAGCCCTGTGTTTCCAATCCTCATATGCAGCGAGAGAGCGGCCGGCACAGCCCCCTGAACTGGGCCTGTGAGGCGGGCATCCCAGCTCTGCTACCAACTGGTTAGGTGGTTTAACCTCTCTGAGCCTCAATTTTCTTCAATGTAAAATGGATTGATTATATCCTTCACAAGGCTGTGGGTGAGTTTTAAATAAATGATCACTTGTAGAATATACAGCACAGTCCCTGGCACCTAGCAAGGATTTCATGCCCACTAGTATAACCTGTATAACTAATTTAACTAGTACAACCTCATCTTGTCATTTCTTCTTCCCTCTCCTTCCTCACCCAGCTGCAGTCTTCATCTTGCCCCAACACAGGGGTACTGATACCAAAAGTAAGGTGCTTTCAAAGACTGCACCATGAGCAGAGAAGATGGTTGAGGGGTGGGGAGCCAAGCTCAGGTACCATCCCAAATACGAAACTATCCGAGAGATTCTTGCAAATGCAACAGCCATGTCATCCCCTTTGCTGGTCCCCAATTAGAGTGGACCATGGAGTCTACATTTCTTTGTTCCATTTTCTGGTCCTCCTGTGTTTTACTCTGGCCGTGGGTGTATTTCTCAACTAGCTATTAGCTGGCATGTTTGTATTGAGATATACAATATGTTGAGCATTTTTTTTTTAATATATTTTTATTGATTTCAGAGAGTAAGGGAGAGGGAGTAAGAGAGAGAAACATCAATGATGAGAGAGAATTATTGATCAGCTGCCTCCTTCACGCCCCCTACTGGGGATACAGCCCACAACCTGGGTATATGCCCTGATGGGGAGTGGAACCATGACCTCCTGGTTTATAGGTCAATGCTCAACCACTGAGCCACACTGGCCAGGTGTTGTACATTTTTGAGCACTTACTGAATACAAGCTCTGTTCCAGGCAAAAGAGCAGATAAAGGATTGAATCAGACAGGGGCTCTTTACTCGAGAAATACATAGCCCAGAAGATGAGGTAACACTGCCTCTGAGTAAGTTTGCTCCCTATTTGGGTTCCCAAGGAATCATCCACTAGTCTATATTTGTAAGGTGATTACAGCAGTGATGTGCTGGCATGTTTACCAACCAGCTCACAGTGTTTGGGGAAAGAACAGCGGGGAGATGCCTGTATATGTGTGTACATGGGTTTATTATAAATTTTACTGATTTGAAGGATGCATAGCACATAATCCTATATAATAAAAGCCTAATATGCTAAGTGTCCCATCATCTGGTCAGCCGTCCAACCAAAGTGTAATATGCTACTGATATGCTATGGCCGCTCAACTGCTTGCTATGACGTGCACTGACCACCAGGGGGCAGACGCTCAATGCAGGAGCTGCCCCCTGGTGGTCATTGCACTCCCACAGGGAGAGCTCTGCTCAACCAGAAGCCAGCACAGCAGTAGTCAGACATCCCCTGAGGGCTCCTGGACTGCGAGAGGGCATAGGCCAGGCTGAGGGACAAATTTGGGAAGAAAACTCCCCCCGCCCCCCGCAAGTGCACAAATTTGTATAACCTGTACATGCTCACTAGTATAACCTGTATAACTAATTTAACTAGTATAACCTCATCTTATTTCTTCTTCCCTCTCCTTCCTCACCCAGCTGCAATCTTCATCTTACCCCAACACATGAGTACTGATACCAAAAGTAAGGTGCTTTCAAAGACTGCACCATGAGCAGAGAAGTGCACAAATTTCATGCACTGGGCCTCTAGTTTATAAATAAAAATAAGTAAAACTTTACTGTCATTCCACATAGAAGGCTTTTGCCAATTTTTTATGAACTCATGTTTCCATACCCATCTCAGTTTGCAAGTGATGAATGAATGTAGTTCCAACATGAATAGTGGTTGATATTTTCATTTACATTAATGAGTAGGACAAAAGTGAAAAACGAAGACATGTGTCAGAACTATACTCGTTCGTCAATGACATGAGTGACTTCTTTGCCGAATCAGATAATGGTTTTCGAATACTGGAAGACTATTTCCTCAAATGTTTGTGCTAGTCGCAATGTAGCAGCCATAAACGTGACACACTTTTAAGTTTAATCTGCATTATTAACATTTTCTCCATCACTTTCTTAAGTCTAGATAATCAACAAAACAATAAATCAAGTGCTGGTTTGCAACATTTGCTGGTTGCTGTGGTGTAAATATGCCTATCATGGTCAATTTCAAGCTACCAAGATGATGTCACTGAATATGGAATTGGGATAAGACACAGAATAGCCCACCATTGTCTAGTATGTCAACCATAGAGAGACAATGGAAATAACCTCAAGAGCACAGATAATAATAAAATACAGTGAAAGAATGAGGAATTGGTGACTTTAAGTATTTATCTTTGTTTTGCATAAAATGTATTTAATTGTACCTGTTCCATGAGTTTTCTTCCCAAATTCCAGTAGGTTCTTGCAGATCTACCCCATCCTTTCCAGGGGCCACTTTTCAGCATGTGTTACCTGAGAGCAAAAACAGGTTTGGTGCTTTCGCTGCATTCCCAGAGAAAGCTCCCTCCCACACCAGCATCTTCTCTCGTCTGACCTCCCTGGACACCTCGAGGGTTTCTCTCAGTGACCCAACCTAGGAAGTGCGTCTATTAATTCCCTGAACACAGCATTCTCCTTGAGCCTCTGGAGGGCTTTGTTACTGAGTGGTAGTTTGCATATGTTTTTATTCTAGAATATTTTTCTTCTTTCTCTCCTCTCCTTCCTGTCTCTTCACCTCACAATTCTATTATGTGTCTAATTCTTTTGGAAAGGAAAGAGCAGCATTAATATCATTGCTGATTTGGGCCTTTCTCGTAAGCGACTATGTTCTCCTCTGTAATACGGGAGAGCAGAGCTGAAAGAGGCAGAGCCTGGAGGAAGCCTGGAGGGAGGGATGGGGCGAGTCAGCTGGGTCACAGCAGATGCCTGGGCCCGAGCCGCACACCATCACCCCCCACCTACCTCACCCCACCCCACCCCAAGCATAGTCCTGGGTCCCACCCCAAGCCTGCATTTCTGGGGTTGGAGTTCAGGAGTTTGCTTCTCAACAAACTCCCCCAGCAATTCTCACTCATGCTCAACACGGAACCACTGACTTGGACCCTCTGCATGGAGACCACCTGACTTCTGGGTACTAGTAATTTGGGAATTTTCATATGGCAGGTGAAGATGGCTTTGATTGGTTCTCAGAGAATCAGGCACCTTCAAGAGTAATGAGAAATGAATAGCATGGAATGATGGAGTAATTCTATTCATAGGCCAGAATAGCAGAGAAAGGTAAGGGAAGCTAGCCTCAATGACAGGAGAAGGCAGTAATTAATACCCCAACATAAAACGATAATGCAGCTGGCACCATATCATGCAATCCCACCGGGAACTGCAGATTGCATCCTAGCATCCCGTTGCCACGAAGCCCACAGGATGCAGCCCACACCGGCCAGGGCAGAGCCTCTTCAGCACTGACTATTCTGCCATGTAGCAGGCACATTTATTTTATTCAAAGGAAGAATGGTCCTGTTGCCAAGCCAGCTGATGGCAAAAGGAGATATGTTTGACGGATCATAAGAACGGGTCTGCCACGGCCTTCTTATACCACGTGTCTGATGTAAGTGCATCTGGTACGTGCAGCCCGTACCTCCGATGTGTAGATCTCTGCCGAGAAAGGCAAGCAGGGACTAGAAGAACCGTGTGGGGCGAGGCAAGAGTCTGACCGGAGAGAGGGAGACGCGTATCTTCAACAATAACAAACAACAACAAAAAACCCACTTGGCAAACATCACTCACGTTTCCCAACCTGTTCTTGTGATACAGATTGACAGCCCTTTTAATATGAAATAAATCAGGCAGGAGAAGGAGTGTCTGGAAGAACAGACAGATTGAGGGCTGAGTGGCGGGACGCCTCCGGAACGCGCTCTGTTTGCATTTGCCTCGCAGTTGCTCACTTGAAAGGATGTCAGGCGCTCTGAAGGCTGCGCGGACGTGTTTTGAACCTGGAGGACGCGTGTGCAATACGCGTGCTCCAGCTCCTTGTGCCAGTGGAGCCCGCCTGTTGGCATGAGTGCAGACCCCGCAGATACAAGAGGCCCTTTCCATCTCCCTCCCCCACCTTGGGGTAAAAAGGCATTTTGTCCAATATATGGTCTCATATTTAGCCAGGCCCAGCCAGTCATCTCAAGCCAGTGTGCTCACACTGGTGCATTAGAGTCTGGTCCCTTCTCACCAAAAAAAACTGGCTGGCAATGAGCCGTGTCACCTTTAGGGTCTGGTCCCTTCTCACCAAAAAAAACTGGCTGGTAATGAGCCGTGTCACCTTTCGAGACATCCCTGTCAAGTGCACCCCTGCCGTGGTCCAGCCTTCCAGATGCTGAAGTTCCTTTGGCTAGCTGTCTCCTTGGACGTCCTGGACTGCCCAGTGTTCATGGGTATCCTGCAAAGCAAATGCCAGTACCCATCGGTCATGAGACAACCAAAGTCGGTTTCAACATCTCCCCTGGCACAGGAGGAAGTATTTCTGCTCTAAGGCGAGAAAATGCTTGAAAGGGCTGGGGTGAGCCAGGAGTGAGCCCGGAGGGAAACAGGAGAACAAGGCAGCAGGCCAGCACAGGAAAAGGACCCAGGGCACGAATCGTGTCTCCATTCCAAAGCCCCACACCTGCCTCTCTTCTGCCAGGGGACCCTGCCGAGCCTTCACATTACCAGGCGCAGGTATTTAATCCGAAGATTTGAAGTCTGGCTCCTGCTAGCATGGCTCTTTGATCAATTAACGGATACTGGCTGAGCATCAGTGACGTGGTGGTCCCCTGGATGCTGGACTAGAGTGATAAATGATTCAGACAAAGCTGCTCTCCTCGCGGAATTTGCATTGCAGTGCGAGACAATAAAGAAACTCAATGCTATCCCAACAAGGTAAGTATAGATTGTGACAAATGCTGTAAAAGAAAGAGAGTTGATATAGTAACTGACGCCTACCCAGTCAGACAAGAGGCCTCCTTTACATGGAGTGATCAGGGATGGCCTACCAAAGGAGGTGACATGTGAGCTGATACCTAAAATGTGAAGAGAACCCAGCCACATGGTGAGCAGGAGGAGCAGGCCAGGTAGAAGGAACATAGTGTGCAAAGGCGCTGAGCCAGGAATGGTCTCAGTGCAATGGTCTCCAAATGGGATGCAACGCCTCCTTGCAGCACCTACCTCATGGGGCTGTTGTGTAGATCACAGGAGATGAGGCAATGTCTGCAGAATGCTCCTGGCATCGAGTCAGCACTCAAGAAATGTGGACTGCCACTATGATATTCAAAGACCTGGGTTCATTTTGGGAGTATTGGGTGGGATGGGAGTATTAAGTCACCATCTTGGAGACATTCTGGGCCAGCTTGCCTGAGTCCCCATGATATCAGGTCACCAAAAGCATATGAGAGCAATTATAAAGAAATTACTTTCCCAGCAATTAATCATCAGTGTAAGACTGCCAATACACATCATTGCCGCATTATGACACATTGCATCACATGATGAGAATATAGAGTAGAAAAGGGGCCATTTGGAGCTGACCTTATTTAAGTAAAATCAATTGAAAGTCAGTGGGAGTTTTGCCTGAGTAAGGGTCAAGACCAATTATCGAAAGGCATAAGAGAACAAGGGGATGCTTTTGAGGGTATTATAGTAATTTGTCTGAATTATAGTAATTTTTTCACAGTTCAGGGATACATTGAGGTAGCACCTCTATAATACAGGAAATACGTTGTTCATAAAGGTTTTCTCTCTAGTCCCTTATTTCAAGAGAGTTTATGCATCTTTTAAATTTTCTTGGACAGATGCAAGAATACAGTAAACAGTACAAAATGGTTAAGATATGTATGTAGCCTTGGACAGATTGCTCAGTTGGTTTGAACGTCATCCTGTGCACCAAAGGGTTTTAGGTTCAATTTCCGGTCAGGGCACATACCTAGGTTTCAGGTTTGATCCCCAGTTGGAGCATATGTGGGAGGCAACCAATTGATATTTCTCTCTCTCTCTTCTCTCTCTCTCTCTCTCTAAAAATCAATAAAAACATATCCTCAGGTGAGGATTAAAAAATATACATGTAGAGGAGAAACCAAGATGGCGGCATAGGTAAACACCTGAACTTGCCACCTCGCACAACAACTTCAAAACTACAACTAAAAGACAAAATGGACATCATCCAGAACCACAGGAAGGCTGGCTGAGTGGAAATTCTACAACTAGAAGGAAAGAGAAAAACACACTAAGACTCAGAGGAACTGCGAAAGTAAAGGCAGAGGTACGGAGGCAGGTGCGCATGGAGAGGGCTGGCAACTGAGTATGCGGCTGGCTTTTTCAAGCCGGAGGGAGACACAAGCTCCCAACTGCTCTGAATTCCAGTTCCAGGTGGTTAGGGGCAATCAGGCAGAGGCAGGCGAGCAGTTGGGAGCCAGCAGTCCTGGATTGTGAGAGGGATGTCCGACTGCCCATTTAGGCCCTATCCTGGTGGGATCAGGCCTAAACAGGCAGTCGGTCATCCCTCAAGGGGTCCCAGATTCGAGAGGGTGCAGGCTAGGCTGAGGGACACACACACACACACACCACCCCTCCCCCCCCGCATGAATTTTGTGTACCGGGCCTCTAGTATATATATATTATATATTTTATATTTTATTAATTTTTTACAGAGATAAAGGGAGAGGGATAGATAGTTAGAAACATTGATGAGAGAGAAACATCAATCAGCTGCCTCCTACACACTCCCTACTAGGTATGTGCCTGCAACCAAGGAACATGCCCTTGACCAGAATCGAACCTGGGACCCTTGCGTCCGCAGGCCAACTCTCTATCCACTGAGCCAAACCGGTTAGGGCAGGGACTAGGGCTCTTTACTTCTGCTCTTTCCTCAGCACAGTGCCTTGAACTGAGCCATGTCCCCTCAAAGTTGTTTCTACCTGCCAGCCTGATCACCCCCTAACCATTCCCCTGCCAGCCTGGTTGATGCCTAACTGCTCCCTGGCCAGCCCGATTTTCCCTAACTGCCCTCCCCTGCCAGCCTGGTCACCACTAACTGCCCTCCTCTGCTGGCCCGGTCACCCCTAACTTCCCTCCCTGCTGGCCTGATTGCCTACAACTGCCCTCCCCTGCAGACCTGATCTCCCCCAACTGCCCTCCTCCCTGCTGGCCTGATCACCCACAACTGCCCTCCTCTGCAGGCCTGGTACCCCCCAATAGCCCTATCCTGCAGGCCTGGTCTCCCCCAACTGCCCTCCCCTGCAGGCCTGGGTCCCCCACAACTGTCCTCCACTGCAGGCCTGGGTCCCCCACAACTGTCCTCCACTGCAGGCCTGGTCCCACCCCAACTGTCCTCCACTGCAGGCCTGGTCCCCCAACTGCCCTCCTCTGCTGACCTGGTCTCTCCCAACTGCCCTCCTCTGCTGGCCCGGTCAACCCTAACTGCCCTCCCTGCTTTCCTGATCGCCCACAACTCCCCTCCCCTGCTGGCCTGGTCCCCCCAACTGCCCTCCCCTGCAGGCCTGGGTCCCCCCCAACTGCCCTCCCTTGCTGGCCTGGTCCCCCCAACTGCCCTCCCCTGCAGGCCTGGGTCCCCCACAACTGCCCTTCCCTGCTGGCCTGGTCTCCCCAACTGCCCTCCTCTGCCAGCCTGGTCACCTCCAACTGCCCTCCTCTGCTGGCCTGGTCACCCCTTACTGCCCACAACTGCCCTCCCCTGCAGACCATCTTGTGGCAGCCATCTTGTGTCCACATGGGGGCAGCCATCTTGTGTCTTTGGAGTGACAGTCAATTTGCATATTACTCTTTTATTAAGTAGAGTATTAATTTACATTATTACATGTAACTAAAATTGAAGTGGGATAATAGGAAAACAAAAACTTCTCATCGACTATCAGTTATGCTATTAACTTGGGTTATCTGTTCCTCTACCGTAGATATAGCAGGTGGATATTGGAATGGTCCAAAGCTTAGTTTTAGCCATCAGATTTCTCCTCCATCTTGCAAGTCTATCTGCTTTAGAGAATCAATTGTATCATGATATTGTTTTAAGTTTTAATTCAGATTATAAATCTAAAAAGAGAGCTATTTGGTGTTTTATTTCAGAGCCAGCAATAGCTATGGATTGTTTTTCTGTGGGTCTACTCCATTCAAGTCCTCTCAAAATGTCAATAAGCACCTGGAGCAAAAGGCCACCTAGATCCACTGATGGTCTTTCACTGGCACGAGCTACTGAATCTTTTCCTCTGGAATCTCCATGCCTGCTTTGCACCTCATGGCTCATCGTCACTGAGATTCTCAATGGCCCCAACAGAATCATTTGAATTTTGAAACATCTTGGTCAAAGACTTCACGTGTCATAAATATTTCACATGTCTAACTTGATAACTATATTCCCAATTTGATGAGAGGACCAAAAGCAAAAAAATGCTCAGTAGACTGTAAATAATTTGGAAGCAGAAATCATATCTTTTATTCTCCATGCCCTTCATGTCCTGCACTTATGAAGTCTCCAATGAATAAGTGCCCTGTAATTGGTAAATTACCAAGAAGTTGAATTGCTTTGTCTAGACAGACAGGATTGATTTGGGCTATAAGCTGACAACGTTACACTGCAGATTCTATACACAAGTGGTAATAATATTTCCTGCCCTTGAAGCTTGGTACATAATCTACCACAGGTCTTTAACTGGTCAAAGGGAATCAGCTGAAACTTTGCAGTAAGAGATTCTTGAAATGTGAACAAAATACAAAGTTGGGGGGAGGGGGAGGCATGTTTGCGCAATGAGCTCCTGGCTTTAATTGGGTCAGCGAAGGGGTTTGCTGGCTCAGTGGTGGAGATGGTCTTCAGGGAGGCCATGTGAAATTCTGCCTTCCAGCCAATCTGCTGGAGGGTGTGTGGGGTGGAGCGGGGGGGGGGGGGGGCGGGCAGGGAAGGGCAGGAAGAATAATTCATCCACTGACTCCCATACTTCAATGGCCTAAGTTCCATTTTATATGTCTACTTGGAGGACGTCCTCGTTGGATGACATTAACGTTGAAATTAGTGACCGCCTGCTGGCCTTCACACTAGAACTGCACCATCAGCTCTCCTGGGTCTTGAGCCCATCTAGGATTGGCCCACACTGCAGATTTTGGACTCAGCCAACCTCCACAATCAGATGAGTCAATTCATTACACACACTAACTAGTAAACCCCTGTATTTCCAAGCTGCTTGTGCCGTGGTGCGGATTGGGGTTCTGAGTAGTCTCATGCATCAGTGCCCAAGGGTGGCTCATGGACAGGCATGAGTAATGTTGGGTTATGCCCATAAAAGACAGTCACCATGGCAACCTGGGGCAAATCAAGTGACCAAGGGCCCCGTGGTAGTTTAGGCAAAGAGGATGTGAAGTGATGCCTAAGGAGCAAATGAATGTGGGATGGGAAATGCCAAGAACAGGTTCTGATTCTAAAAGGGTATGTTTACAAAGCTACCCATAGTGGCCTATGAATACAGTGAGGAAATGTGTGCTTACATTACAGTGGGGTAAATTTTCAAATAACAAGGCAACATATACTCAAAGAGTATCTATGGTTTAGTGTCATTAGATGCAGGATTTTGCAACAGTTATTTAGCTTCTTAATTCTTGATTGGTTTTTAAAATGAAAGCATTGGGTTGATGTCTAAGCTTTCTCTCAGCTCTAAAATTCTGATCTTTTCTATACTGTGGACAAAGAACAGAAATTTAAAGATTACACAGCTCTCTTACATTAAATGTCAGAATCAGAATTTTCAAATATTTCCTTAACAGAAATAATGCACCAAAATCAGTATGATGATATCGAGCATAACTAAATGTCAAGTCTGAGATTTGGGTCCAAATAATCAAGTCTACAAATACAGATGAGGGGAGATTTGACTTGAGAGTCATTTGTATTAAACAACAACAGCATGTAGAGATTGCAGGGGGAGAGGAGGGTTGAAGGTGGAAGAGGGTGTGGGGGGATAAATGGTGATAAGAAAAAAATTAAATAAAAAATAAATAAATAAAACAGCAGCCAACCCTGGGATTTCTGTTGACCTCAAAGTCTAATGAATCAACTGCTGGATAAACATGTTCTTACTGGAGTTCCTTCACTCAGTGAGAGGCTGGCTAAGATGGGCTGGATGGACTCTGATGGTCCTTCTGAAGATTCCAAGCTTCATTCATACCTATCTCTTTCCTTTACCCTTTGCCTCAGTACAATGAGATGGTGGCACAGGGCACAATCACCTCAAGGTCAAGTGCTCCCGTAGGATTTTCATGAGATTGCTGAGTGGCACAAGGTCACTCAGAGAGCCTCTCAGCTTTTCCTTCTCCTCACCCTCCCGGGGCAATTGTTCTGGATTGTGGCTCCCCTGCCTCGTGTACAAAGTCACCTAAACACAAAGCTCACAGCCAGATGGCAGTTTTGGGAATCCTCCCTCAGCAATTCAAGAGTTAGAGGCCTTAAAGGTGGCCCCCTGGAGTGCTCCGCCACTCTGCTGACTGGAACCAAATCTATCTGAGACTTGGAAATATGATCCAGGTGGGGACGGGCTGTGATTTAATGTCACCCAAGTACAACAGGCCACACTTCTTAAAGAAACCGCTATAAATTATTTGTGCCTAATTCTGCTGGTGGATGGAGGACATGGTATAGTCTCAAGTACAAGAGCCCAGCTTGTATCTAATAATTGTTATATCTTCTCTGAAATTGACTGCCGATGTCTCAATTTTAACAATTTAAATAACAAGCTTAACCAAGTGGAACGAGGCGCAGGCAGGCAGGCACTCTTGATGAAAGCAGGACAACTCTCATGTCTGAGCGCATTTTTACTTTGACATGAGCGGTGACACACAGAGATGAAATCTGGTTAAAGCGGCAGCCTTCTCAACCCCGTGACAGCTTCTTAGGCTCAGCAAAACAATTTCCAGCAAGTGCACACACACTTGTTAACTTTACTCCAGAAGACTGATTAGAAACAACGCTTATGAATATGATAATAAGAGGTGAGAGCTGGAAAGGTAAGCCAGTGGAGCTGGGCAATTGGAATGTTGTTTTCTTCAGTTTTAATGGGCCGCTCTATAATAGTCTTAATCTTAGGGTGCATCCAGTTTGCTTAGAAACTAGACGGATCTCTTTCGTGCCCCAGGTGTTAATGATGACAGCACATTTTTATTTTACCGGCTGTTGAATTGCTGTTGATACTGTGAGTGGTCCGATATGATTTCCTATAGATTGCTCTCATTACCCTTTTGAGGCTCTTCCTTCCACATCCTGAAAATGTTGCCCATTTCAAAAGCTGTTCCATGCTCAAAGTTATGTAACACATGCAAAGCGAGGCCAATTTGGAAAGACGTTTGTGTCCTTGGGCGGCCATGACACAAGGTCGTGCTGGGAAGTCACCATGTGACTTGTAGAATTTCTCCCAAATTGCAAGGTCTTGTAGAAGGGTGAAGAGACTAGCCTGTGAGATAAAAGGTTTTGGAACAGCCACTTAATCTTTCCAGATCCCGGTTTCTTCTTTAGCAAAGCAAAGAGCTGGGTTATGATATCAAGTTCCTCTATGATCTTATGCTCCTAGTCCAGTGGTCGGCAAACTGCGGTTCTGTTGACTAATGAGTTTGCCGACCACTGTCCTAGTCTAAGGGCAATTAAAACAAACTCAAATTCACTTGCATTATTTTAAACTAAATATCAAAAGTCTTAATAGCCACTTTGTCAAATAGTTTGGCAGTCTCTTAAAAAGTTAAGCATAACCTACCTACCTTATGACCCAGCCAATACACTTCTAGGTATTGGCTCAAGAGAAATGAAACCTGAAATCTATTTAAAATGTTGGTCACAAATGTTCACAGTATCTTTATTTGTAATAGCCGCAAACTAAAACAACCCTAATATCCATCAGCAGGTGAATGGATAAATTGTACTCTACTCACACAATAGCAATAATGTCAGCAATAATAAGGAATGGACTCTGTTTTTACCTATCCTTAGCTGAGGAAGAGAGATGTGAACTGAGTTTTCTAGAATAGCCTCCACTTAGGTCCTCATGGGACTGCCATTCAGGCATGTCCGGGGTCAGTCTCCTCACAGTGACCTAACCAAAGCCACATAGGCCTCCCTCTATTACAAATCTAAAGTCACAATAAATTGTAAGCATTCAACTCTCCAAAGCTTTGAACACCAGAAAATATAGTGCAATACAATAGTGCTACTCATAATATAATGACATGATTTGTTTGAAGACATTAATCTATAAGGCTCTATCAGTAGCTTTGTCCTATATAGGAAATGATCATGTGAACATTTTTCCTCCATGGTTAGGTAGTCTCTTTGGAAGGGAGCATCAAAAGTCTAGGCTGAGGCCCTTCTTGAATGTAAGGCTGGTTCCCACACTTTTTAACACCCACCTTGCCCCAGCATTAGCGCAAGTTCCGGCTATCATTACAGACTCAGTCCCTGTGGTGAGCCCCACATTTGAAAGGGCGGGGATCCCAAAGGAAATCTGGGACACTTCACCATAAATGCAGCCAAGCAGCATGGAAGCTTTCCTGTCAAGTTACGCACATACACGCACACACGCACATGTGCACACACACACACACAGTCATCCACCAATTCAGAATTTTTGCAATCAGAAAAATAGGAGTTTCTTTAAATTAATGGATTGTCCATTTGTGGTTATTAGAGCAAGTGCCCCAGACACCATCAGAAGCTATCCGAGATCTAAGAATAGTCTTTCTAAGTGTTGCTTTTAGGAATTCTGGCCAGCTCACCCACCAGGGATCTCACTGACCCTGGGTACTGTGTCTTCTGTGAAAACATCTCACCCAAACAGAGACTCTGACTGAAGGGGCTTAGCCTCGCCTCATTTGGCTGAGTGTTACCTGGGTCTCTGCCGCCTGTGTCACTCACCACCTTCTCTCTGAGCCGTGTGCTTCCACATGTCTAGCTCCAGCCCCTCCCTCCAGGAAGTAGGGCAGAAAAAACGTTAAAAAGCACACACTGGCCAAAACCGGTTTGGCTCAGTGGATAGAGTGTCGGCCTGCGGACTCAAGGGTCCCGGGTTCGATTCCGGTCGGGGGCATGTACCTTGGTTGCGGGCACATCCCCAGTAGGGGGTGTGCAAGAGGCAGCTGATCGATGTTCCTCTCTCATCGATGTTTCTAACTCTCTGTCCCTCTCTCTTCCTCTCTGTAAAAAATCAATAAAATATATTTTAAAAAAAAAAACACACACTGAATCCTGTTGGGCAAGCACTGGGCCACCCAGGGCACTGCACTGGGGAACCGAGGCTCAGGGTGGCCAGTGAGAACCTTGGAGTCAGAAGTAGGTTGGAGATGCTCAGATCCTGAGGCATGCTGGGAACTACGTCAGGGATTCTCCAAAATTTTTGTATACCAACCCATGGTAAGAGATAGTTTATATGGTGATCCAGTACACAGGACCTACACGTGGACACAGATATGACCATCTAACGGAACCCAGCCCCTCGAACACTGCCCACCACAGAACAGCTATTCAAAAACTGTATTTTGAATGAACAAAGCAAAACCAAGCCTTAGTAAAATAATACTATCCCCAGGTGCAATGCACTTTGATATTTTCTCTCCTATTCTATCTTTTCGGGGGCCCTGACGGGAACGTTTACACACTGCCTGCCCCTCACTGAAGATGACTGACACCTGTCACTTAGGAAGCAGGGGCTTGGGGACATTGCAGGCTAGCAGGCTGGCTCTGGGCTGTAACGGGGTCGGGCAGAGAAGACCGGTGAGCGAGCCCTGGCATCACAGAGCAGCAGGGGAGCCGTGTTCTTGGCCAAGGGCAAGGGCAAGGGCACCGCTCTCTGGGTGCAGACCCATGTCCTGTCTCCATGTTCCAGTCCACACACTGTCCCACTGTCCCCTCATTTGAAACCATTCCTCAAGCCCGGGAAGATTTTGCAAATGGAGTCAGAAGTCAGACTGGCGATTGCGTTGCTTGGGTATCATTCGAAGGATCGAGAAGGGGGAGAAGGGCGGTTGTGTAAGCTGCTGTGAAAATCATGGAGTAACTTGGCAAGTGAGAAATCCACTCAGACCCACAAGGAGCACAAAAGTGAGGAATTAACAACTTTATAAATAAAGGATCATTACTCTCGATGCATTAATACACGCTTTAGACCTACTGAAAACTTCCCATTTCAAGATAAATGAAGACACTTCCTGAGCCGGATGGGCTGTTCTCACAGCCACACCTGGGATCTGAGCTCTGGGTCAGCCAGGGCTGGTGCAGGTGACCTGCCCTTGGGTCGGCATCAGGAATCCAGGAGGGGACGGCCCCTGCACATCTAGGATGAAGATTGAACCCGTAGCCCCGTTTTTCACTAAAGGGATGTGCTCGGTGCGTACCTGATGAAGTCGGGAAGAAAGTTCTACGCCAGTGCGTTTGCCTCCTCCAAGTTTCATCATCATTCACCAAATAAGCATAATTGCTGCGTGTTTAAGAGGCGCCGGGAACAGAGGCGCTGCCGGTAATTGCCTAATGGGCAGGCGAAATGAGGTGTGAGGCACATCGGTGTGAAGAAAGCCATCGCCACAAGTTTATTAACATTGGAAATTAAAGGAAGCCCGGCCCCAGCCAGGCAGCCCTTGCTGAAATGAATCCCATTATCCCTCTGATAACGGCATGGGGCTCCATCGGATGCCACCCAGGGGGTAGAGAGGCCTGAATACAGGTCACCCTCTGCCGGCTTGGGGAGCTGAAGTTCCTCTGGTTCACGGATGCTGATCCAACAGGAAACACAAACGCCTGCCTGCCTGCAGCTCCTCCAGCTCCACTGAACTCCACGGCCTTTGTGCAGCAGTGAAGAGGGGGAGGCCGAGACAACTGTATACCTTCTGGCCTGGTGCCACTTTTACCGTTGCTGGAAGGAGTTTGCCAAGGTGTGTTACAGGTGCTGGAACTGAGTACTACGGGTCCATTGGAAGGAAGTCGGGGGCCCAGCCTGGGGCTCAGGAACCAACCTTGCCCTCTTTTCTCACCTGGATCATTTTGTTAAATATTTCTAGATGTCTAGGGCTCGAAGGAGAGTTGTCCTTAACCTCAAGCACATCCCATCTATGCAGGAAACAAGGCTGTCTGGGTACAATAATCAGAAAACAACCAGTGTGTGCTGCAGCCGACAGCCTGGGGAAAATGCAGAGGAAGGAGAGCTGGGGCGGTCAGGGAACTCCAGGAGGGCACGCTGCTGAGGTAAAGGAAAGGCAGAGGGAACCGCATGAGCAGAAACTCACAGACAGGAGGCTCTTGAAAGGAGGCGGGCTTTGAGCTGGGAACTAGTAGACAGCCAGCTTGGGTGGATTGAGAGAATGGCACAGGGTGGAGTTTGGGCTTAATGCTGGGTTGAAAGGGAATCCTTTTAGGTTTCAGAAAAATACAGGAATCATAGGATTAACGCATTTAAATCATTCTACATTGAATTTGCTTCACGTTTTTAAAAAGAGTTTGAATTTTATATTTTCTGTCTGCCCTCTGTTTCTGCGAGTGGGCCTCCGTGCCCCTGGAGGCCACCCTTCCACCTGCTCCAGGTCCCCTCCCGCCCCTCCTCCAGGAGGGAGGGAGGGAGGGAGGGAGGGGAAGGGAGAGGGAGGGAGAGAAAAGAGGGAAGAAAAGAGGAAAAGAAGGAAAACAAATTCTTTCTTGACTTCACATTTCGGTTTCCATCCCACTTCTCTGCTCTGCCTAGCAGGACAATTCCTCAAAAGAGCTGTCTACACTGGCACACTGCACACCTCTCCTCCCATTCTCTCTTGAACCTGCTCCAAAATCAGGCTTGACCTGCCGCATGTCAAGGTCACCACTGACCTCTGTGCTGCTAAATGCAGTGGCCAATTCTCCATTCTCATCTTATTTGAATTCTCAACAGCTCTCCTCGCTTGCCTCCCAAGACACAGCTCCTTCTCGGTCTCCAGCTAGTTTCTTCCACCTCTAAAAATGATAGCACCCCGGGGCTCAGTCCCTGGACCTCTTCTCTCTCTAAATCACCCCGAGTTGATCTCTTCTAGTTTCTTGGCTGAAAACACCATCTAATGCTAACAAGTCCCTAATTTATATCCCAGTCTGGACCACCTCAGACTCCAGAGAGATCTCTACTTGGACAAGCAACAACCATCTCAAATTTAATATTTCCAAAAATGAACTTCTGGTTCCTGCTCCCCTCCCACGCCCACATGACACACACATGCATCAAAACTTCCTCCTCCAGCAGCCTCTCAGTTAAGGTCAACTTCCTCCTATCCTTTGCTCAGGACCAAAACCTTAGTCAACCTTGACCCCTTGTGTACCCCATATGCCAATCCATCAGCAAATCCAATTTGACTCTGTTTTCAAACTATATCCAGACTCTGACCATTTCTCACCACCTCCACTGCCTTCTTCCTGCTCCAAACCACCATCCCTCACCTGGATAACTGCACAGCCTCCTAACGGCTCTCCCTGCCTCCACCACCCTTGCCCCAGGACGGGCCATGCCCAACACAGCAGCCAGGGTGACCCTTTTAAAGTAAAAGTCAAAGCATGTCACTTCTCTGCTCACAACCTTCTAATGACCTCCCACACCACTCAGAATAAAATCTGACATTTTTACAGTGGTCTAAAAAGTCCTGTACTCTCTGGCTCCAACTACTTCCCTATCTGTCCTCCACTCTTCTCCCCTCACTCAACCACACTGGCCCCTTGCTATTTCTCAAACACACACACACACACACACACACACACACACACACACACACACACACTCCTGCCTCATGGCCTTTGTGTTACTGCTCCTCTGGCTGAAATGGGTTTCTCCCAGATAGTCACAGGGCTCCCTCCTTCAGTTCCAGCGCCTGTCACCTTATCAGTGAAGCCTTCCCTGACCATCCTATAGAAAACACAGTTACACTGGTCCCCTAGTTCTCTGCTTCTGCTCGGCTTCTCTCCATTCAGCTTATCACCGTCTGCTAAACAGCATTTCACTTGTTATTTATTCGTTGTATCTACATTAGAATATAAGCTCATTTGGGGCAAGGTCTATGCTGTGTTCCTTCCTGTGTCAGCACCTACTGTGTAGTAGGAGCCCAAAAGTACCTGAGGGAACAAGATTTATTTGAACCCATCTTTCAAGCACCTGCCTTTTACAAGAAAGACACAAAAACTCTCTCTGCTTCAGCCATCCCTGGCCAGGTGGCTCAACATCCAGGGCCTTGACAACTCCCATGGATGCCACAGAAAATAGCTTGAACACATGGTGTTGCTGGCATCCCCTTCCCTCCATCCCCACACCCTCCAGGGTTCCCAAGATGAGTTTATTTCTTCCCTCTGTTCCCTTGCCTAGGAAATAAGTTTTCTGATGCCAGCTGCTGCCTGGTTGCTCCCCACCAAAACAGAAGTAATTGACTGTAGCCCACTGTTTCCTTCCATTAAGCTGAGGGAGCAGTGGCCGGGATATCAAGTTTCAGCTCCTTCGCTTACTTACTCTGTGATTTTCACCAATTTTTTTAATGTCCTGAATCTCAGTTTTCTTAAAAATTGAATGGGAAAAATAAAGCTAACTTCTAGAATTATCGTGGGATCCTAGGAAATGAAGCATGCATAATGGTTGGCATGCAGTACTTGCTCACTAAAGGTTGATTTCCTTTCTCATCCCACCAGAAGGTGAGTTTAGAATTACTCCAAAATCACCATTTCTAACCCAATATTTGACCATGGCCCTCCAGAGATGCCTGGCCAGGGCTCAGCTGTGATGGAGACCATCATGGGCTATGTAAACTGTTTAGGCCATTCTCTCCCTTCTCCTTTTCCCCTCCCCTTCCTCCTTCAACAAGCCCACAGAGGGACAGGCTGCCCTTGGCATCCCTCTTGCAGTCCTTCCCTGTCCTGCAAGGGTGGTGAACTGAATTCCGAAAAATGACAAGTCATTACAAACATATTGCATGTTGCAAATGAAAGAATGTCCTTGTTGGAAAGCCAAATGACTTACTTTGGGAGTAACTTTAAATGTTAGGGATAGGATATTGCAAATGCAGAGTGCAATATCCTATACCTAACACGTT
Organism: Eptesicus fuscus; assembly: GCF_027574615.1. Lineage (NCBI taxonomy): Eukaryota > Metazoa > Chordata > Mammalia > Chiroptera > Vespertilionidae > Eptesicus > Eptesicus fuscus. The sequence continues at coordinate 11,303,701 of NC_072486.1, forward strand.
GGTATAATACTTTAAATATACATGTGGTGCTCTAATAACGACCCACATGGACATTGGCATGAGTTTTTTAACTGGAATGCTCTCTCACATTACTAAGTTATTGATTTGGGTTCATCTCTAAAAGTTCAGACTTGGAGAATACTCAGGCCAGGTCTCCTCTGAGGAGGTTGGCATAAAGAGTTGGTAATTATCCAATGAATTCCGGTAATTATGCAATGAATTACAAATTGTCTATACCAGTGCTTCCTAGAATGTTTCATTCAGTATCGTACCAGTGAACTTCCTAGGACACCTTTGTGGGAGTAGGTTGGGAAGGAGGGTGCCCAGTGGGAGGGCCTTGTCCAGGTACCACTGCCCTTGTACTTGTTTATCTACATCTCCTCACCCCAATACATTCTTATAAACACATGTAATTTCCATGATGTTGGCTTCAGTATGACACCATCCCCTTCTGCCTCTAAAGTTAAAACTCTAAAATAAATTTTAAAAATACTAAGGGAGTGGGAGAAGAGGGTCAATGAGGGGGGAAAAGAGGGACATCTGTAATACTTTCAATAATAAAGATAAATTTTTAAAAAATACTGCAGGGGACTGATGCGGCGGGGGCCAGACATGGCGGGTATCTCCCTTTTCCGCGTCTCGCGCGGAAAGAGAGATGAACGAACCGGTCCTAAATGGAGGCGGCCAGGGATTGAGAAATAATAGAAATAAAGAAAACAAGACGCAAAAATAGATTCATGAAGCTGGGGCTGGGTGGGACGCCATCTTTCCTCTCTGATGGAGAGGCAGCATGATGACGACCCTGATATAAGGTTTATCTTATATCCCAAAAATCCAGGAAGTAACACCAAAACTTAGGATCAAAGGAGCTTATTTGCATTCTTAACTAGGCCCCAGCATTACTGGATTTACATATCTAGACCCACCCCTGCTGACACCTGGGCTGCTATGAAGTCAGAACTGATTAACATGTCCAGCCTCATTGGGGAAGCATGTTCCCAGGGCATGACTCGGCCTAAGCCCTGAGTTCAGCTGATGATAATTAAGGAAATGCCCAGGTGCCTCCCAGGCGGCCCTCTACAAATACAAAGCAAACCCTAACTGGCTGTGATACCTTGGGTAAGTCACTATCTACACTAATAGCTTAACTAAAGTTCTGTGATTCCTGCTCTGCAACCAAGACTTTGACACACAGGTCATGGACGTCTTCAAAAGTTAAATAAATAATGGGCTCTATGCTCATAACTCAACATAGCTGATAGATACAATTCTCCCAAAGTATATTTGATTGTGGTTGTTTCCAGGTTCCTGCAAACTTACTATATATGAGCGCACGATTTGGCAGAGTTGATCCAGCATGAGTTACGTGCCTTTTGTTGGACAAATTGTTTTCCTGATGTTCATTTTCAACAACAGACTTTATCAAAGTGAATGAGTGCCAGAAGCTGTGTAGTTTTGATGATGAATGAATCTGGAAATGAGGGGAGAGTCTCCAGATACTTCTGAAGACATAGCATCTCTCCCACTTTCAATGGTCCTTTCCTTTGAACACTCCCATAACAAATATTCATTGCAAATTCTTCCAAATCAGATGATGACAATACTAATTAAACTCCTGAGATGTCATTTTCCCTTCTGGGCCATGATTCATATCTAGCCAGAAAAACATAGCGGGATGAATCTGTGGTTGTCTTCAGGGTAACTACAGGGCAAGAGAATGCTTGTTAAAGCTCTCGTTCCTCCGTGAGCTCAGGCTTTCTTCTGGGGAAAATTGTTAGGTCCATTTCTCTCCTCAACATAGTCACATACACACTTGCCACAGAAATAGGGGGTATGAAACCCATTGGGGTCGAAGTAGCGGGTGTGGCCATCACCTCTACTCCAAGGGGTCTCCATCAGTCAGTCAGAAAACTAGCTGGTCTCCCTCAAAAAATGTTATCATTGTCTTCAAGACCACTTCAGATCTTCAACCAAGACCATGTAGCACTCATGCTGTTGGCTATTGAGGCATGTTGGGGCAGGGAGGGCGAGAGTAACAAAACTTACTCAAGAAATGTTAATTCAACATCTTCTATGACCAGTCCTGTGCTAGAACATTGAATACAGCAGTTAAGGAGGTAGAGATTGCTGCTGTCCTTGCAGATATTGCTTTTATGATTTTTTTTTTAAAAAGCCCTAGGATTGTGGTTAGAAGGTCAGCATTTGACTCCAAGATCCTCCATTTACCTTTTTGAACCTCTGTTTACCTTAAACAGAATGAAGATGATAGCCCTGTCTATCTTCCTACCTATCTACTCATAGGATTAGAACAATATGTTGACATGCTTTGTAAAATATAGAGCACTGTGGAAAGATCAGGTATGGCTAATACGGAAATGTATGATGCTTTTTCTCTCATATTCAAAAGAATTAAAAGCAGAGATTGAACAGATATTTGTACATCCATATTTAAGCTGCATTATTCACAAGTCAAAAGGTAGAAACAACCCAAATGTCCATCAGGAGATGAAAGGTTTAACAAAATGTGGTATATACATGAGTATTATTCAGCTTAAAAAGGAAGGAAATTCTCGGATGCTCACCTTCAATTGTTTCCATGCTCCGGTCTCTCAGGTGTGCATCTGTGCTGAGCAGGGATTTCTTTGTTGAATTATAAATGGTAAACTTGTTGAAATGTCAGGGGGAGAGGAAAAGATTTGTCCTTACGCTGCCATTCCTCTGATGTCACTGTCAAGGAAATTCTAATACTAGTTACAACCTGGATGAAACTCGAAGACATTATGCTACATGAAACACATAAAACACAAAAGGACAAGTATTGTGTGATTCCACTTAGCCACAGTACCTAAAGCAGCCAAATTCACAGAGACAGAAAGTAGAACAGTGGTTACCAGAAGATGTAGGGAGGTAAAATGGGGTGTATTGTTTAATGGGTACCAAGTTTCAAGTTGGGATAATGAAGATGGATAGTGATGATGTGAATGCACTTAAAAATAGTTAAAATGTTGTTGTTTTTTTAATTCTTCCAGGAATGCAGCTGTGTCCAGGTAAGTGCCAAGGTGAAGTGCCAGCAGCTTTTCCTGGAGGAGTCTTCTTAACATGACATCAGCTTAGTGAATTCCCACTGCCCCAGGTCTTCAGCTTGAAGGCTCAAGACCCTGCCTTTGTCAGCACAGAGAGGACTGGCCCAAGTCTTTTTGGACACACATCAGGAATACAATATTCTATGTGTAAGATCAAAACACATCATTAGCATTTCTAGTGAGAAATCACTGTCAGGGATATTCTAAGTCAGTGTCATCACTGTGTCTGCTTTCTGTTGGCAAATGGTCGTGGGAAGCAACAATCTGAAGACTATTTGATGAACACTGAATCAAGACAAGGAAAACTAAATGTGTAAGTGGCACCATGATAGGATAGAATGTTCTTATCAAAGGAACCTGCATCCTTGAAGTCTGTCAGACACACACGCCTAATGGCCATGGCTTCCATCACCACATTAGAGACACCACTGCCAAAAGTTTCAGAAATTACCTATCAATTGACTTCCACTCTCTCTCTTTTTGTCCTGCTTCCATGGCTGAGCAATCTTCCCCCTTTCTGATCAAATCATTCTTTGTTTAGATTGTCTAATAATATGTTCAAACAGCCTGAATCGGTTTGGCTCAGTGGATAGAGTGTCAGCCTGCAGACTGAAGGGTCCCAGGTTCAATTCCGGTCAAGGGCATGTACCTTGGTTGTGGGCACATCCCCAGTAGGGAGTGTGCAGGAGGCAGCTGATGGATGTTTCTCTCTCATCGATGTTTCTAACTCTCTAGCCCTCTCCCCTCCTCTCTGTAAAAAATCAATAAAATATATTTTTTAAAATGTTCAAACAGGTTGTATTTGAGTTGGAGTTGTGTAGGCTCACGAGACTATTTCAGTGCCTTCAGATGACTTCTAGTACCTCCACAATGATGTATTTGTGTTGAAGGTTTAAATCTCAGAGAAAAATGACAGCCCCTCCTATGGAGCTCAAAGGGACACCTACTGGAGCCCCCACGTACTTACAACAACTACTATTACCCATCTTTTCCATTTATCTCGGCATATGGCTGACTAGGGAGAAGGTGAAAGATCTCTTTTGTGTACAGTTGAGGTGGGAACGCAAACGGTGACTGATGCAGAGATAATGATCTTGCTGGAGAGGCAGAGCCTCCCTCTCTCAGTTCTCCTTCAGCTCTGTGTGCCAGTAATTGCCTGGTGTCCATGACAAATCACAGGTAAATCCCAGACTGAGCTCAAAATGGACTTTAACTATTTCTCTTCCTGACAGGCTCTGTGCAAAGAGGCAAAGGATTGCTGGCAGTGAGGATGTCTCCACTCAAATCCACCTGGTGGAGGTCAGGAACAAGGGTCCAGTGTGAATTTGGCCTTAAGCAGACCAGATCTGCAGGTAAACAAAAGGAACGGTGGTTTCGAACCTGGTCACTTTCTTAATCCTCTATAAGCACACACATTAATCACTGCAAATTCTTATCCCAACGTGGAATTCTCCGGAAGAAATCAATTTATGGAGGCAGATGTTTCTTCTCTAGCATGTATTCTGTTAAGCAAAATAAATTGCACAACTAGCAAGATTGATAGTAATATTAAGTTCATAATGACCCAAATCAATTCTGAGTGCGAGACCTGGAAAGGTCAGTTGGGGACAAGTTTATGGCAAAGGCATGGTTCTTGGGAGATGCAATACTAGTCTGCTGTGTGCTGCCTTTAACTAGAAAACATGGACTTTGGAGTTAGACCAACCTATGGTCAATTCCCAGCCCTTCTATCATGTCATCCTGGGTCATGGTTGGGCCATTCCCTAAGTCATAAATGAGATAATGAGATTTGATGGGCCAACTTTGTGATGCCCCAGCCCCCTTCAGCCATCAGAGAATGAGGACTTTGGAGATATGGGAGGTACCCAAGCTCCAGCAGGGCAGGCTGCCCAGGCACTGACCAAAAGGAGGCGGTGGAGAATTTAGAGCTCTACTTGCTCCTCTTGTCTTTCCTCGACATCCCCTATAAGATTATAGGTCCCCCAAGACCAAATCACCTCCATTTTAAGCTGTCCTCACATTTGGAACTCCCATAAAGAGCAATCAAGTGAGAAGTACCCTCAGATTTCCATTGCAGGTGTTCCAAGACGCAGCGAGTCATGTGAATCTTAGCCCAGCGGATTCTCTCCATCTGTGCTGGCCATTCAATCGAGACTGGTATTTTCTGATGTGCAGCTTTCCTGAAGAAAAATCAGTGTTTCCATCCACAACCAAAAATAGCCTCTTTTCACCCCAACCTGTATCCTCACCCCATGACGAATACATTTTGTGCATCCACCTTCAAGGCTGTTGTGCGTCCATCCTGCTTTTCCCTTTCGTTATACACAATTTCCAGTTATTCCCTATTTTGTTCTCATCAGAACACTGCTTGTCACATGTTTTCACCAGAAACATTCATCACCAAGGTCAAAGGGTGAATATTGTGATCTATTATGCTTAGAGGAATCTAATGAAAAGCCACATAATTATCCAATTTAAAGAGGAGCATGTAAAAAAAACGGGGGGGGGGAGCACTTGCTATAATTTAAATTGTTTTGTTTCCCTGAAGCAAAATTCAGCACCTGATTGACAGGACCTAATGATAATTCTTATTGATATGGTGATGTTAATTGTGGAGAGATATTTAATAAGCCCCCTATTCCGGAGGTAAATGCGTGCTCTTAACCTGCACCTGAACCTGATTTTTGATGCAGCGTGGGGATGAGGTACAGATACAGATAAGTGAGCACAAGTGGATTTTCAGTCTTGTGTGGCAGAATGGAAATTGGAATCTTCAGAATCTATTAGGAGAACAATTCCACAGTTGCTCACACTTTTATAAATTAGACTGTATATTACAGAAAGACACAAAGTCAGGAGAGGTTCAAGAGAGGGTATTGTCGTGACTTTGCTGAGTAGTTTTTAGGGTGGTACTTGGCGGTGGCGTTGTGTTCCTGCTTCTAACCACAGACACACACTGAAGAATGTGATCTGTTTTCATTTTCAAACAAAATGGGCTAAAGAAATCCATTTCCATTGTCACCTCTCTCCACCCCCGGGTAAGGCTGACCTTCCAGAAAATGAGGCCAACTTTGAAACCTAGGTAGATCCTTGGAAGACAATGAATTCTTACACCATGAACGAAACCTTTTGAGAGGTTCATGGGCCTAAATTCCAAATGGAACCAACTGGGGGATCAACAAAATCTGTGCCATCCTGAGGTCATGGACATAGCTGTTGGGGCTGCGGACGCAGCTGGGATCAGCAATGTCTTTCTTTTTTCTTTTTTTTAATTTTTTGGGGAGACAAGCCCATCATTTGGGAGCTAATATTCATGTAGACATCTTTAGGCAAATGATAAAAAGTGAAAAAACTAAAGTTACTCTAACAACAACCAGACTTTAAAAAATAATCAGAGTGGCTTACATTGGAGGGAAGGCAAGTTGTGGACTTGAGTTTAAATTATTTTTTTTAAACTCCAACTTCACTTAGTTGTCTATTTTTTCTTAGGAAAAAAGAGTATCATATGGTTAACCTTTTCATGTGATATCCTGATTGCTATAATTATTCTTGCCAAACTATATTTCACTTCAAAATAACCAAACCAAAGATTGTTACCTATAACCTGAATCACAATTGGGTCACTGTCACCAGAAACTAAGAGCACCAATCTACAAATAAAAATGAGAGAGCCAAAATGTAATGATTAAAAGGGTGTCGCAGCCCTGGCTGGTGTGGCTCAGTGAACTGAGCCTTGTCCCATGCACCTGGGTTGTGGGCTCAATCCCCAATCGGGAGGAGGGTGTGCAGAAGGCAGCTTTTTCTCTCACATCAATGCGTTCTCTCTCCCTCTCTCTTCTCTCTCTCTCTCTAAAATCAATAAAAACATATACATATATTTTTTAAAGTTCTTACATAAAAAAGTGTGTCCTAGAAAACAAGAGTAATCTTTAATGAACAAAATATTTAAAATATTCCAAGCATTCCAAGATAAGATTCTTCTGAACATGGTGTCTGGACTGTGGTATATAGTAGATGATCAGTAAATGAGCGAAGACCAAGAAATTCTTTCTTTTTGCTTCCTGAATTTGTGTCACTGTTTTTGCTTTTAATGCACACACCTTGGAATATTCCAGATGGAAGTTATATTGACATGGAACCACTTATTCACCTTAATTGGAAAAAAAAAAGTCAAGTTGATTGGAGATCACCAAATTGATTGCGGGTCATGAGAGCAATGGCAGTTCAATCGACTACTATGATTTTCAACTTCTTAGGCCAAAGCATTACATCATGCACAGATTATAACTTCTCTGAACATTTCTGGTATCTCACTACCCGAAAGGCAATATGCTCGCAAATTGAAGAGTTCAGAGAAAAGCAATAAAAATAATTAAGGAGGCCCTCAGATTGACTGATGGAAAGAGCCCCAAAAAAATTAAATGTGGGCTGTGTGGCCCTATGATGACCCGGTGGTTCTAGGAATGATGTGCAGAATCTGGAGGGAGAAGATTCCCGTCTGCAGTAGGCTTTAGTCCACACAGACTCATAATGAAATAATAAACAAAGAGCCTGGCACTGACCCAGATCCAAAGCCTGGGCTATGCCTGCATGGGCAGCTGCCAACACCCGCCCTTGTACTTCTGTGCCTCTTAGTGTGGGATCAGGGTAGGCCCAGACCTAAGAGAGGCTGGGGATATTGCCAAGGTCCCCTTATTTCTACGCTGATACTTATCTAACTGTACACTCATCCTATTCCTGGCTCCTTGAAATGGCCTGTACCTCAAAAGGGAGAAAGTAAGGGCTGGTTAACATTATGTTAGGAGTCTGGATTCAAATCCCAGCTCCAATGCCTTCAAGCTGAGGGGCTTTGGAAAAGTTACTCAACCTCTCTGAGTGGCTTGTTCTTCACTTGTCAAATGGAGAGAACAATAGTGCCCTACTCCTAGGGCTGTTGAATGAAATTGTTCACATAAAGCACTTCTCAGAGGGCCTGGCCTATAGGAAGCACTGAATGTACAGTAGCTATTGTTCTTGTTTATTATAATTAACAGCAAGAGCAGGGAAAACCCTAACCCTCCTAAGAGGGGTTCCAGGCCCTAAAACATTCACCTGTGCTTGCTTGGCCTGAGGGACTAAACCAGAGTCTGAGCAAATTTCACAAAACTTTTATTATTGCTCTCCTCTCTCCAACATGCCAGTTTCCTTTATACCTTTTATAGGTTTGGGGAATAAATGTCCCAGTTTGCCCAGAGCAGTCCTGGTTTATGCCTGTTGACTTGGAGTCATTATTTATAGCACCTCCTTTTGCTCATAAAAGTCACCCTTATGATGATGAATGGTATGATCACCCTCAGTTACAGGTCTCTTGACATCTTTTTCTCCAAACCTGTTCCATCCTGTACCACCTCTTACAATGAGTTTCATAAGTATATTGAAGTTACTATGAAAAAGCATTTTTCATCAGTCCTTACCTTACCTGGGCCAATGTTGAGGGTTTCCCTCCATTTATTTCAGGATCTGCTGAATGGATCCATGTCCACCCTAGCCACATTTGTCCACATTTTAATGTGCTCAGGCCAAAGGACCTAGCCAGTTAGACTATCCTGTACTGATAAGCTTCTCTATCCCCATTTTCATTTTATTTTCTCTAGAAAATTTCCAATGACACTGAATCTTTTGTAAATTTTACTTGGGATATTTTTTATGACAATGAAATATTTCCTCTTCTTATTCCAGTGTTTGAAGTCAGAAGACCTAGGTTTCAGTGCCAGCTCCATCATTATGACCTGCTAGAACTCACAGAGGCCACTTAATCTCCCTGAGTCTGTTTCCTCATCTCTACAGTGGCAATAATATGAAGATAGTCATGTCATCTACAAATAATGTTAGCTTTACTTCTTCTTTTCCAATCTGTCTTTTCTTTTTCTTGCCTTAGTACGATGGCTAAGACCTCCAGTACAATGGTGAATTGAAGTGGTGCATGAATGTCTTAACCTTACTCCCATTCTTATGGGAAATAGGCTTAATGTTTCACCACTAAATATGATGTTACCTATAGGTTTTTCATCAATGTCCTCTATCAAGTTGAAGAGGTCCCCTTCTAGTTCTGTTTACTGAGAGTGTAGAATTTTGTCAAATGTGTTTTCTCTGTTCATTGACACCATCACATGATTTCCTTCCATATTCAGTAATGTATCTAATTACAATGATTGATTTTTAAATGTTTAAAGAATCTTGCATTCTTGAAATAAATCCCACTTATGGCTAGACTCAATTTGCTAATATCTTGTTAATGACTTTTGTGGCTATGTTATTAGTGTAATGCTATAAGGAAAATACCTTTACTCCCTTCCTATACTTGAGAATCAAATGAGATTGCTCATTTTAATTTGTCTTATAGACTGAAAAGTGCTGTCTACATACAGGCTCTAAAGCTACTGAACCTGCTAATGTTGATGTCAATACATGGCACAAATGTGGCCCTTACCACAGCCACAGCCACAGCCCATAGGCTAGTCAGGGACCAGCCTCAATGACTCAATTCCACTGTCTCAAAAACTCAGTCATAGCCAATATCTTAACCCTCAGCCTATGAAGTCTGGCAAAGATGCCTCCCGGATTTTCCAGGGAAGATCTAATTTTAAATATTTTCTCCTACTATCAAACCTCATCACGCCATATGTCCTGATTTTGAATTTAAGAAATAGTTTTCCCTGAATGCATTGACTTATTCTGGCTTAGAAGAAAACTCATCTGCCACTTTGCTGGCTACTTAAGTAGATTCACAATATTTCTCCGCCATGCCCAAACTCAGGAAATGGCAGAGCTTCTGCACAAAGTTTTAACATATCTATAAAAATTTTAGCCTCTACTTTGGAAGTTTAAAGTCAAATAAAGTTCCTCAATTTTGACAAAGATTATTAAAAGTATCCTAATTTGTATATTCCTTGCAAATTAGGAATCATGCATGTTCTTTCATTCAGCCACTCATTCAGCAAATATCTACTGAGATCTACTATGTGCTAGGGGAACAAGGTAGGCAAGACAGTGCTCTCTTGAGGCTAGTGTTGTTCAGGTGCTAATTTGACGTTAAAGCTCTGGAGTGGGTGCTGGGCAGTTCTGCCCAGACCTCCCTTCAAGACCACAATACTCACTCTCCTAGCCTCCAGGCATTTCAGCTACTGATAACTCACAGCTGAGATCCTCCCCAGGCCTTGCCCTTGGCCAACACCAGAGGGCCATGCCCTTCCAGCCACATCTCATACTGATGGTTGGGGGATGGGGTACAAAAACCCACTCCTTTGCTTCAGTGTAAGACCACTGTGAGGGGCCACCCTAGTTTTAGATCCTAGCTTTATTGCAACTCAACTCCTCCTTCTCCCCCATTCTCCTTCCCCCATCCCTCCCAGATATTTTTTTCCAGCACATTCTCTAATCAGCTTTCTGCACACAAATCCCCAAGCTCTGGAGCTTAAACCAGGCCTAAATCCTGATATCTTCTTAAATGTTACCTCGGGAAAGAGGTAAGAGATTAACTGAATGACTATTAAATGCCTTTCTTCAAAAATAGTAGAGCTTAAAAACATACCAGGACCTAAGTAGAAAAGTTTATTGAAGGAGGGAAGTCATTTTTCCCCCCAAATTAAAGCTCTAATGGACAACTCCTTAGGGAAATCATGACTTCCAACTAACATACTTCCTAAAAGTTTAACAAACAAACAAAACCACCCACCATCATGAAACAAGAGTTCAGGAAAACTTTTCTAATGTTCAAAGTTCAGGTGTGAAATGTCACAGACATCAACTGTGGAAGTTAGTGTAGCACTCTTAAATGGGCAGAACTCTCCGCTATGATGCGGGTCACAGGCTGCCACAAGCTGTGAGATGGCATTTCTGTTTCACAAGAACTTTTATAACCGAGCCACCTAGAATCTTCACATGAAGAGTGTCACTTACCTGCTGCGTGGTCCGTGACCTTCTTTCCAAAAGTTTGGTTTCTCTTGGATGGCACAGCAAAATCTGTCACTGGTGCGGTTATACACTGCAAGCCACAAGGGAGCTTTCAGGTGGGCAAGATTTGGATACTCCACCAGCTTAGGGCAGTTCCTGGTGTGTATTTTTCCGGTGCCCAGCAGGTGCGCATGAGTGATTCCTAGTGATGATGACTGCCTCTTCTTGCCCCTGGTATGATGGCAGAGGGTAGAATGGTGAGCCCCTGCTGATTCACTCACTCACTTGACAACTATTTATTCAACAGTGTACTGGTCAGGCTGAGAGCTAAGCCAAATCATAAAGAGCCCACCACATAGAGTGGCTTAAAGAAGCACAAGTTTGTTCCAAATTCATGTAACATTACAAGGTGAATGGTCCAAGTTGGGGGAAGCTCTGCCATATGTGGTCATTCAGGCCCAAGTCTTTCCATCCAATCGCTCTGCCACCCTCCAGAGGGTTGCTCTTGTCTACACAGTCAAGCTGATCATGGGCACCCCCACACTCCTGCCCTCAGGAGGGTGAGTACAAGTCCAGGGCTAGGGATTGGCTTCTGAGTAAGCAAAATGAGGCAGAAGTTACACACATCACTTTCTCTCTCATTCCGTAGGTGATGACTTGGGCACCTAGCCACCCACAAGGGGAGCTGGTAATATGGTCTACCTGGGCACCTGGCAATGTGCAGCTTAAACCCATTACCCTGGGAAAGAGAACATGCTTTGGTGGACAACTGGTAGTCTGTGCCAACAACACCAACTTTGAGCCTGGCATCCTGTGAGGCTCGGATGGATGGTGGTGTGACATGTAATGCTTGGTCCCATGGACTTTATAGTCTGGTAGGAAAGATAATAGATAAGCAAAGAAGTAATTACCAAACATAAAGGTCCAAGGAGAGAATGAAGATGATGCTGTGATAAATACAAGAAAAGAGTGTATAGCGAGAGGAACCTAATGCACCAAGTCCCTGGAGGAACACAGGGTTGGGTGTGCCTGAGGCCAGTCTGCTGAGTGGAGCTGGAGTAGAGGGAAAGAGGAGGAGCAAGACAGGACCCAAAGGCCCTTGCAGGCCATGGAGAAGCATTCTCATGGTGACATGCATTGAGAAGGTGGCTAGCTAATATGATGTGCTTACACTTTTAAAGATCCCTGTGTCTACTATGGGGAGAAAATAGCCATCTGTGTAATCCACCTGTTAATCTGAAGAGGCAGTTCTAAGGCCAAGAGAGTGAATGTTTAAATCTTGTCTCTAAAGAATAATTTTAAGATGAGGAATGAATCCCCTGTGGCTGAAGCTTCTTTGGTTTTTCACAGACCAGCCACCAGGACAGCAGCCTGACGCCATCGGCAAAACTCCAGAGCACAGCCCGGCCAGCGTGGCTCAGGGCGTGGCTCAGTGGTTGAGGGTCAACCTATGAACTAGGAGGTCATGATTCGATTCCTGGTCAGGGCACATGCCTGGATTGCAGGCTTGATCCCCAGTGTGAGTTGTGCAGGAGGCAGCCAGTCAATGGTCCTCTCTCATCATTGATGTTTCTATCTCTCTCTCCCCCTTTCCCTTCCTCTCTGAAATAAATAAAACTATATATATATAGTTTTATATAAGGCTCTGTGATATATATATCACAGAGCCTTCAAACCATCTGTACTGGAAGGAAGATGATCAGGAAGCACATGGGGAATGGGGATAGTGATGGGTGTTCGTCCAAGTCACTTACCTCCAATGGAGGGGCTCCTCATGCTTTGAATTGCAGCATCCTCATGCTTTATCCTCATGGTTTCTCCTGGGGATACAGAAGGATATGAAAAGTAGAAATACCTTCTCTGGTTTTGTTTAGCTTAATATGAAAAACAATAAAGATTTATTTGTAGCAGAAATGGTAGGCAAATATAGGCAGTTGTTTGTTTACACCTTTTTAAAATGCAGTCTTGTATTTTCTAACCTTTTTAAAATGCAGTCTTGTATTTTCTAACTGCCTGCAGACATTAATAATACCTAAAAGTTGCATAATTTTCACTAATTTACAAAGTCTTTGTCTGCATTACCATTTGCAGATACTTAGTCAAATTGATTTTTCTATAAATGACTCTTAATAAGTAAATGAGATCAATTGACTAAAAATTGAAATGTGTAATGGGCCTGTATTACCTATTCATGCATCATAAGCATTAAAGTCTTTAAAAATAGTTGGTGGGCCCTGATGATTCAAGAGGCCTGGATTTCTTGAGCCCTTGGTTTATAAACTGGTGACAACCTTGGATGAAATTCTGCACATTTGTAAGTAAAATTCTGAACCTTGGAGATAAAGGGTTATTTGAAGTCTTATGAGAATACACATGCAAACTGTGTCTGTGTTAACTCAAATTCTAAATTAGTTGCAGTGTGAACTAATCATTTCAAGCACTAAAGCTTGGCCTTGGGATGAAATTAAAAAAGAAACATTTAGGTGGAATCATTGGAGAATTATGCTCAAAGTAAGATTGCTAAATCCATAACTATTTTCCTAAGGGAAAAAGTGAACGTATCATCAGTTTCTGAACAGAAAAAAAAATTTAGCTTATGGACCATAGAAAACAACTTTGTGTCAGACACTGAATTATATTTTTTCTATCTCTCATTTTCATTATAACTAATATTTCCTAATATATTTAACAAAGAAATTTAAAATAGAAATCTGCATTAGAGGGCTCCAATTTTTCAATCATAAGAGCTCAAGTGACTGTTCTGGTATGGGGTTTTATCTGGGTATCCATGTCCCAAACACACAAGCCCAGCATGACAGGTATTTCCAGAGAACTAAGGATGCCCCACAATAATGAGTGTGAGAGGAGCAGTGCGAGAGAAAGAATGAAAGAAAAACAGGAGACAAGAAAGTAGAGGGTACCACTTACCATTCATGACTTATCACTCTTCTCAGAAAACATTTGCCCATGTCTTTACCAGCGAGCACTCCTCCCTCCTTCTCAGGCGTCCATTCATTCATTAACAAGCATTTACTGCCCATCTGCCGTGAGCCGGACACTGAGCCGGACCCCGAGACTACAGAGATGAATCACACATGACCTCTATCCTCAAAGAACCACGGACTTGCTAAGAAATGGGCACAGAAAGGAACAATCTTCTAGAGCAGAGGTCCTCAAACTTTTTTTTTTTTTTACATGTGGGAGCCAGTCTCTGATGCGGGAAAGGCTAGAGAGAGATCTCTTTGTCATCAAGCCTTTCCCAGCTCCTATATAATATATGTGGCAGAGTCAGGCACATTTGAAAGGTCCTCAAACTTTTTAAACAGGGGACCAGTTCACTGTCCCTCAGACCGTTGGAGGGCCGGACTATAGTTTTTAAAAAAAAAAAACTATGAACAAATTCCTATGCACACTGCACATATCTTATTTTGAAGTAAAAAAACAAAGCGGCAAAAACACCCGCATGTGGCCCGCGGGCCGTAGTTTGAGGACGCCTGGTCTAGAGAGAGGAAACTGTCTGATGCTAAAAGCCTAGATTCACTCTGGCCTCCACTGTTGGTCTGGCTTCACAGATGGTGAGTTTTAGCCAGCCTCTGAATATAGATATGCTTTCCCTGAGCAACCAAGGGGTGAGAGTGTGGGGATGCCGGGGAGAGTAGCAGGAGACGAGGCTACAGGGAAGGCGAGGAGCCCACTGTGAAGGACCCAGGCACCAGGCTGAGAATGTAGGCTGGATCCTGCAGAGAGGACCCATGGAAGCTCTTAAACCCAAGGAAGTGCATGATCAAGTCTGGGTTTAGGAAAGGCCAATGGCACAACATGAAGCATGTTGCCTCACATTTGACCTTGAGACATACCCCATGCAGAAGACGCTTCTCCGGGACAGGTCTCATCAATGTCAGCCCTCCTGTGGTCTGGATCAGTGACTCATCCTGGGATGCTGTGGGCAGGGAACTGCACAGTGGGGACAGCTTGTCTCTGCCTCTCCATGAGGCCTAGGATCTCAGCCAGGAAGATGCGAAGCCTGGACTGACTTCACGACTGGAAGTAGGACCCCTCTGTTGCCTACAAGGAAAACAATGGGTCGCTCAGTGTCTTCTATATCTCCGATTTCCCCTCTCCAGAGGTATTTCATGATTATGCAAGAAAATACATACACGACGACTCCTTGCTGTTGACCTATTTTGACCTAGTTCCCTTTTATTTCTCACTGCATCATACGGCTGTGACCCACCATAAAAAAGACCTCCAAGATGTGTCTCTTTTCAGCCTCAACTTCCCCCCTAAATCAGCGGCAGACAGTGCTTGAAGTTGTCCAAAGACGATCTTTCTTACTCCTTCTTGCCTTTTCACACACTGCTTCCTCCACCTGGAATGTTCCCTGTGTAGCTGGCAACCTCCCCCTTACCCTTTCCAGATTCAACCCTAGTAGAGCTCTCTGAGACCTTTGCTGATGTCTCCAGTTTGAGTTAACGCCATCCTTCTCTCTGCCCCTTTACACTGTGTATTCTAGTCTGTTCTACACTGAGCACATTGCTGCAATTAATGGCCTTCACATCTGACTCTCTCACTTGCTCATGAGCCTTCAAAAGCCTTGAAGGTTGGAGAATGTGTTACTTTTATTGGTTGTCTCCCAAGTTCTCAAACATCTCGGCACATAGGAGAAGTTGAGCCAATGTGGGGGTTTTTATAGTAACTTTCAAGATAACTCTTCACATTTTTATTGCATCTTATAGAGCTTACACTAGAAAAGCCCTCTTAACAGCGTTCATCTTCTACATGCAACAATCTTGCATTTACTAGCCCCACTTAGAGATGAGAAAACAGAGGTTCAGAGACTTGTGGTGATTTGTCCAAAGTCACGTGGTGAAAAACTGGCAGAGCTCAGTCTTGCTCCTGGATGGTCTGGTCTGCTCAGAGCTCTCTGGGCTGCACAATGGGAGAGCGACACTGAGCTCCAAATCTCAGGTTCAAAGATTTACTTTAGACACAGTCTCCATCCAATGCCCAGGGCCATGTCTGCTCCTCTTCTCACCCAGTCCCACCAGTTTCAGTCTGAGCCTCACTCAGGGGGTTACCCTGATGGTAGGACTCCTAGGAGCCAGACAGAGGGGGTGCTGTAAGAGGTTACTAGGGATGGCCTCTGGCAGGCTGACTCAAGTTCAAGCTATGGTCAAGTCAGCTAGCTGTGGCTGCAGCCAGGACTGCAGTAGCAGGGAGAAGAATGAGAACTTAAATTATTTCTCTTGCAACCCCACCCCTCGCCTGGACTTACATAGAGAATCTTCCGTTAGAGCCCAGGTCCTATCAAAGTGACCATAAAACCAGAAATATCAGAGCTCAGATTAGTGAGATCTTTAGGTGCTTATGAATTGCCTTAATTTTCATTTAATTGATTGATTTCTTTGAACAGGAAATATATTTACAGGGTTTGAAATTCCAAAGGCACAAGAAGGTAGGCAGTAAAAATTGTCCTTCCCACCCTTGTCCACCCCCTCACCAATTTCCCCTCTCCAGAGGTATTTCATGAATATGCAAGAAAATACATACACACATATATATGTACATACACATGCTTTTCTCCCACTTTGATATGACGGGCAGCCAATTTATACACCGTTCTACATCTTGATGTGTTTTATACTTGACAGTGTGTCTTGGAATTCCTTTACCTCAGCACACAAAGAGGTGGCCCCATCTTTTTCACAGCTCTGCGGTATCCCATTGTGTGGCGGTGCCAAAATGTGTTTAGCCAACCAGTCCCCTAGCAAGGGCATTTGGTTTGTCTCCCATCTGTTGCTATTATAAATAATGTTGCCGTGAATAACCTTATACATACACCATGTGGTTCACAGGGGAGTATAGCCATAGGACAGATTCCTAGGCTTGGAACTGCTGGGTCAAAGGGTGCGTGCATTTGTAATTTCAATGCGGAGTGTTGCCAAGTGGGCTTTCACAGAGCTTGGACTAATTTAAAATCTAACTAGAGGCACAGGAGCCAATAGAAGCCTCTTTAGCATATTAGCCAGCAGGGATGATTGGGGTGTCCAAGAAGCCAGGAACGCCAAACAAGTCCTGTGCATTGAGAAAATAAAAACAGGGGAAATGCAAACCAAAACCACAGAGAGACACGGCTTCATGCCCACTAGGAGGACTAGAATAAAAAACAAACTAAATAAAAAAACAGGAAATAAGTGTTGGCACAGCTGTGGAGAAATTGGAACGCTTGTGCATCATAGGTGGGAAGGGGATAACAGTTTGGTGGTTTCTCAAAAAGTTAAACATAAAGGTATCCAATGACCCAGCAATCCCATGCCTACATATATACCCAAAAGAAGTCAGGTACTCAAACAAAAACTTGCTCATGTATGTTCATAGCAGCATTACTCACAATAGCCAGAAGGTGGGAAAACCCAAATATCCATCCATGGATGAATTAATAAACAAAATGTGACAGGTACAAATAAGGGAATGTTAGCCATAAAAAAAGAATAAAATTCTGATGCATGCTACAACACGAACGAACCCCAAGAACATTATGCTGAGTGAAAGAAGCCAGACACAAAAGGTCACATGTGTAGGATTACATTTATATGAAATATCCAGAATAGGTTAATCCAGAGAGGCAGGTGAAAATTGATGGTTGCCAGGGGAGAGACTGGGATTCCCTGGCTTGGGATGTGTTGCCTCCTGACAGCGCCTGGCTCCTACCACAGGTGGGCAGCCCTGCCTCATTCTGCCCCAAATTGGCCCTGAGGCCCCTTTTTCCCTTGTCACCTCAGGCGAATCGCCTTTGCTTGAACTAGCCTGAGGGGTCGCTGCTCTTTGCATCCACAGGATCCAAGCAGACAGTTACTCAGTGGTCCCTGTTCCTTGCTCTTTGGCCCCTCCATCGGTGCGCAGGGTTTCCACATGCTCACTGGGAACCTCTTGTGGGGGGAAATGAGTGAACAAAATTTACACCCAAAGCAATGGCTGAGAGCCACTTGGTGCTTGTTTTTCTCAGGCATGTCCGTTTTAATTGGCACATTCTGCACCCTGGATAAAAAGCAGCATTTCACAGCGTGGCCCCTGCAGTGAACCTAGAAAGTCCTGGGGTAAGAAGCTGCTTCAACAAACATCATTTAGCGCCTTGCAACATAGACAATTGATCCTCACCAAATATGAAGTCCCCTCCATTTCCCAGCCTCCTTGGCTGTTAGGAGGCCGTACAATTAGTTCGAGCCTATGGACTCTGGGAAAGTCCTGTGGGACGTGTCTAGGCTGAGACAGACCAAAGCCAGCTGGCGGCCTCCACCTCCTTCCCCGGCCAGTCTCACTGAACTTTTAGTGCATTAAGTCTCTGAGATTTAGGGGTCAATGTGTTGCCACAGTTCAATCCAGCCTACTCTGGGCCTCACCCTGCGAGATGCTGGGCAGGAAATACTGAAAGGTCAGAAACAGTCCTGACCTCAAGGAGCTTACGGTCTGGGCTGGGAGAGAGCAGGCGGATACTCCCACGTCGACTGCTGACATTCAGACCACAAAGCTGGCAAGTGGAGATATATATTTTTCGAACAGCTCCATAATTGAAAGGCGATCTTAACCCAGGAGGTAAAAGAAGATCAGCTGACAGGCAAACAGTCACAGCCCTAAGAGATAAAAGTTCACTGAATAGGAGGTGCCATATGGTGACCCATGCAAATATGTAAATATGCAATCCTGAGGCTGCAGGCTAACTTCTTCTAACTTTGTAATATAGAGTATTTTAAAACATGCAGAAAATTAGAGGGCCTGGTGTAATAAACAATTATTCTAAACAGCACCCGGCTTGAACAATGATCATCATTTCCCAGTGTGGTTTTAGCTACCCTATTTGTTTCTTTGCTTGTACTATTTTTTTTTAAGTGATCTAATAACCAGTTCATGGTCAAATGTCCCCAATTGTCTAAAAAAAAACAAAAAACAACACATCTTTTTACAGTTAGTTTGTTCAAATCAGGACCCAAACAAGTTCTAACACTGAACCTCATTGGTAGGTCTTTAAAAATCTGATTTCAGTTCCGAGTTTACCCTCCCATACACTGTTCAGTGTCATTTATACACGCCAACTTCATAAGCATAAACAATGCATTGTACAGGCCCTGCCTCCTCTGTTCTCACATAGGACAAACTCGCCCTGAATTATCGACAGCCACCTAATCGTGTTGGGTTTGCAGAGGCCAGACAGCAACATGTGTGGCCAGACTGCATATGCCAGACACACATGACATGTGGTCCATGAGGGGAGTCAGATCTGAGACTCAGACAAGCCCTTCAGAAAGCGGCTGCAGGAAGAAGAGAGGCCACAGAGTGTGTCCATCTCCTTAACCGCCGGATACACGCGGTCCCATCCTGAGACTCGGGGGCTGTGGGGAAGGTTTTTCTATCAGATAAGGTGGAAAGTGGCCCGTGACTCTGGCCCCTATCTTTGGCTTCTCGCCAAGAATAAATAAGTGGCGTCTAGGGCAGCGACCTGGAAAGGTATTCAGTCGGAGTTCTGGGAGGGAATGACTGACACCCCGGAGGGGAGAGGGGAGGGTGTTAAACCTGTGCCTTTGGCCCAATTGCAAGACTACCAACCAGCTGAGCAAGTGAGACTAGAAGGTCACATGGCCAAATTCCAAACTCAGATATTACTGATATTGTGGAATCAGAGAGGATTTTAGAATCTGAGAAAGAAAGAAAGAAAGAAAGAAAGAAAGAAAGAAAGAAAGAAAGAAAGAAAGAAAGAAAGAAAGAAAGAAAGAAAGAAAGAAAGAGAGGGAAAGACCAAGAGTAAGGAACAGAGACACAGAGGACAAGAGCGAGGACGCATCCATCACCATCCATCCACCCACATCCACACAAAGGAGACATGAAGGCATCCAGAAGGAGCCAGAAAAAGGGACAGGCCAAGAGCAGGTGTGAGGCAGAAAGGAGAACAGAGTGGAGGGAAATGCCGTCTTCTCAGGCCTGACAGTTTTCTAAGAACTCCACTCCCAAACCTAGCCACTGCGGAAGAAACTAACACGTCAGCTTCGGTTTCCTGCAAAGGACGCTGCCCGCGAGCTTCGGTGAACAGCAGCAGCAGTGCGCTAGCTGGATGGACGCAAACAGCTAGCCTTTGTTTGGTTTTCCCAACTATGATGCAAACCACATTAAGCGGTCCGCACAACAGCCTATCCGGTGTGGGTTACTTGCGTGGGAGAGGACCCAGATCCCAGAAACCCGCCGAAGATCAGGAAAAGGTCTGAAGAGAAAGCAGAAGGCCGCGGGCTAGGGTGAAGTGCCCGTTAAGAGGGTTTGTTTGGAACAACTTCGGTGGCAGTGCGAACAGTGCATGCAAATGATCAAAAGCGGTGGGGACCCTCTCCCATCAGTCACGAAAGATGCTTAAGGCCGGTGCCTTTGAATGCTGTTTCAGTTGTGGTCTCATACAATACATCTTAAGGAACATTTATACTGTGTTCACTGTGCATTCAACTGTGGCCACTTCAAAGGTTTAGCCAAGTATTTTATGGCCATGGTAAAGGGCTCTTATTGATTTAAATTACAAGCTTGGCTCCCGTCAGCTCCACTTGAGGGCAAAAATGCAATAAAATATCCCACAGCACAAGAGACAGACGTATCGCATTGAAAATTTTAAGAGATCCTTTTCACGATAATCACTCTGAATGGTATTTATCGATATGGGCAAGGTTATCAGTGAGATTTGTCTACAATCTTTAGGCCTTGGGGTTTGTCTTGGTTTGGGTGTTGGCTTGTTTAAGAATCGAGTTGTGACCTGGGCCAGAGAAAGGTCAGGAGTGCATTCCAGGTCCCCTGGCTTCATCTCTCCCCGGCTCTGGACAGAATGGCTGTTTCCCAGAATAGTGACATTGACATACTGGCCATCACAGCTGAGGGATTATGGTTTTCAGTCCTCCGATCATTTGCATATCCAGCAGGCCAACCTCAGATGAATGAGAGGTGTCAAGGCATGAATGACAAGCCCATCAAGACGATGGAGAGCTGTCCCCAGATTAACTGTCAGGGAGACAAACGCCGCTCCGGAGGCAGAGGCCTGGACGCGCGATTGGAAGGCTCTAAAACGGAGAGGGGCTCGGAGCTGTCGATACCAAACGCTGTTTATGCTGCTCGCTAAACCCCGTGGTAATCAGCACAAAGGAAGCCCTCTTATGTCAAGAAAAAAAAGGAGAAAGCCACAGCAGCGTGCTCTGGTCGGCCTCGTTCCTGGCTCCTTTATAATAATTTGCCTGAAACACACCCAAGACGGAGCTAACCCCCGGACATACACAGAAAACAGCAAATGACTATTATGTATCTGACATTTGAAATAACATGTTTCTGGAGGGTTGGCATTACAAGAGTCATTTCACTTCAAAATGTTATTCCTAATGTAATTTTTTAAAATTCATAAGAGGCACTTGCTAGAATTCATTGTAGCACTGAAGTCACTCGGAAGACAGAGGTCAAATTCATTTCATTTCTTTTATGTTTTCTTCTCTGTGCGAGATGAAATAAATGATTAAGCCTAGAACACTTGGCAGTTCAGCGAATGCGCTCCGTGGCACCATTACAAGATCGATTTTCTCAATACAGGAGTCTTTCTAGGGTGCACATTGCTTAGCTGACATCTGTCGCCGTTGTCATGGCAGCGCTCTCTCCAGCATAGTGAGAGGTCAGGCCTGACAGGGAAGGCCTCGCCAGCTCTACCCCAGTCACTTCAAGGTTAACAGCCAATGGACCAAAGAAATAGGCAATTATAGTACAGTCAATTCCGGTTAAGGAAATATCTGAGAAGTAAATATGTCTGATAAGTGAATGGAAATGAAACAGCCAATGCTATTGATGCGATCCCGTAATATCAATATCACTTCGTGGAGCGGTTTGGTGGTTCCTTGTAAAATTTCCAATGCTCAGGGGAATCTAGCAAGAGAGAGAGCGAGCAAAACTTCACGCTGCTGCCCTTCGCCTCTGGACGTGAAGAATAGAATTCCCACCAGTGGGGATGCATCCCAGCAGAGGAGCAAAGCATCCTCAAGGGAAAAGGGCACAGAAGAGTCCCTGGGAGTCCATCCCCTGCTGGGTGAGTTCCCTGGTATTCCCGTATATGCCCAAACGAAGGTCTCCGCATCTTAAAAGAAATGGACTGAAATAATCTTCCGCATTGCTACTTCTTATTTAGTAAATGTATTACTTATTGGGATGGAAGTCCTTTCTATAGTTTCAACAACCCTGAAAAATATCAAGCTTTCCAAATTACTAACATGTTGGAATTAATAGTTTCTAATGCTACACATTTCTGCTAAAGCATAACTTTTGATAGACAGGGAAAGGGATTATTGTAATAGACATTCTTTGAATAGAATTAGAAAAATGACAGGTGGAACTAAAATGTAAAGATTTTCAATTACAAGTTGCATAGCCCAGGAATTCAGCTACTGACAACCTCTGCAGATTCATTAAAGTACACACATTCGTATTACCCACTCCTGATTAAATCTTGCATTTAGTATGAAGAGATCTTTAGATTTCATCAGACACTTGAACAAATGGCAATGACTATCCTTCGGCTGTGAGATTTTGTTGCTCACAAAGAACAATGGAAAATTGCAGGTTAAAAAAAAAAATCGTATGTTGTCACCGTGGTGGCGGGTCTCAGATTCCTGTCAAGATGCTTTGGTCAGTGTCGACCATAGGGCCGGCTAAGGTCTCTGGTCCATCTTTGGCCACATCCAGAGGAGGAATCTCACCAAGCAGTACTCACAGGTCACTTGCCAACTTGCTTCCCAGGGTTCTCACTAATAACCCGTGGAGGCTGGTTCAGCACCTAAGCTGGTGAGCTGGCATGACTCCCTTCAGCCTGGTGGTCTCTGGAGAGCCTATGGCTTCATTTGAGAAGGGTTATATGTGGATGCGAGAGAGAGGAACCCACTCAAATTAGCTTACATGTCGAGAATTCTACTGAACATACAACAGGCAATGCTGAAAGGGGTTGGAAACATAGGGAAGAAATTGCATGCAAGCCAAACAGAAAGGAGGACTGGAGGACTGGAACTGGGAAATAGAAATGAGGGTCATTCTCTCTTCATGCATTTCATCTCTGCCAGGCTTTCTCTCTCTCTCTCTCTCTCTCTCTCTCTCTCTCTCTCTCTCTCTCAGCTTCCTTTGCTTTCAATGTTTCAACGTGCTTCACTTGGCACTTTTGGTCCTGGCATCATTCTCATCTTATTAACTCAGTTTCTCAATGTCCAAATTTCAAATCCCTATACGACAGTCTGATTAGCTCAGCCCAGGCCCTGAATTGGTTCGCCCACAGTCAGGTGCCCAGTTGGATTTAACCAGCTAGGTGGAGATAAGGTTGGGTAAGGTTATACAATTTAAATATGACTGCCCCTTGGAGGGAACACTTTGTAAAGTATATGATTGTCTAACCACTATGCTGTATACCTTAAACCAATACAAATAATATTGAAAGTAAAGTGTAATTTAAAAATAAAAAATTAGCCTAGCCAGTGAGGCTCAGTGGTTGAGTGCCAAACTATGAACCAGGAGGTCACGGTTCAATTCCTGGTTGGGATATATGGTTGCGGGCTCGATCCCCAGTGTGAGGTGTGCAGGGGGCAGCCTTCAATGATTTTCTCTCATCATTGATGTTTCTATCTCTCTCTCTCCTTCTCCCTTCCTCTCTGAAATCAATAAAAATATATATTTTAAAAATTAAAAATAAACATGTCTGCCCAGGTTCACCACTTAAGCAAGGCAAGGTACAACTCAAAACATATCCTCTGTGTCCTCTACAAGGATCAAAGATGACACACGCTTTGAAACTCCTCCACATGACCAAAAGAGATCTAAAAACATGATGCTGAGATGGTTACTCAACAACATAACCGTGAATTTGCATTAGCTATAGTATTATCAGAGTCCTCCCCATCAGTATAAAATGGCACCCCTGCAAAAGTATTGCACAAACTCCTTCCTTGTCTAATTACAGAAAAAAATGCCCACTCTTAAGCCTTGACCTTCACAAAGGGCTTTTGTCAGCATTGCACCCTCCGTCCCTCTGTAGCCTGCATTTGTCCGCACTTCAGTTAACCTGAACTGTGTCCTGTTTCCTGCCCAAGCCCACCTTTCCATCTCTCCTGCCTCCCTCCACACTGTGTTCCCATTCCATCTTCTCTCTGGGCCACACTATAATTAAATATAACTAACACATAGGGGCTCTCAAAGAATAACAGGAAGTAATGAATGGCCCCTGGAAGTGGGCTATTTTCTCAAGCAGATAGTTTAAATGGAGGACACTTGGCGTCATTTGTTACGAGAGAGCATACAGGGCCTGCCCTTGAGGGCCAGCTCAGATGCCAGCTCCCTCATAAAATCTTCCCTTGACTATCCAGATAAAAAATCCATAATGTCTCCTTAGAGGAAGCATTTATCGTCTCTATCACTGTTTTCCAAGTGTAAAAATTGGTGAGTCCTTGAGTTACAAGCCCACAGACAGCTGAGAAACAGTGCATTAGAAGTTAGGCCCTGTCACTTGAGGAGCCATTTGAGCCATGTTCACTCATAAACTTGGGACTTGAAATTACATGGCAGCTCTACGTTATTAGCTTGACCTCCAGATGATCTAGAATACTCGTTTACTAATACGTATTTAGATGATCATTAAAATAAAAACACAGCCCTAGCCGATTTGGCTCAGTGGATAGAGCTTCGGCCTGAGGACTGAAGGATCCCAGGTTCAATTCTGGTCAGGGCACGTACCTTGGTTGTAGGCTCGATCCCCGGCCCTGGTCAGGGTGCTTGTGATAGGCAATCAATCAATGTGTGTCTTTCACATAGATGTTTCTCTCTTTCTGTCTCTCCCCTTCCCTTCCACGCTCTCTAAAAATCAATGGGAAAATATCCTCAGGTGATTTTAAGTCTCAATTTCAAATACCTAATTGTTCAGGGCCAGTGTAGTCTGCATACCCAGAAGACTCTGATTTCAAATCACTGGCTCCACATGGAATTAACCAGAAACCAACTTAACCATTTTGTATTTGACTATGTAGCTCTGGCATCTAAAAAAAATGGCAATAAACAAAAGCAGCACATGTGGCGAGGTAAATGAAATACCTCCTTATTTTCTCTTGGTCAAAGCCATAATTCCAGGGCTTATTTTGAACAGTGATAGATTTCCAACTTGTTCACCTATAAACCTGCTCAAAACACTGGTCCTGGTCATTTACAGAACTTGTGATTCTAGGCACATCACCTCAGCAGGAATGCCTATCATTTGCTAACACAAGAACACAGAGAACTGCTTTATATGCTCATATGTTGTGAAAAAATACAATATTGACTCCATTTGAGAATTTTCTGTTTATTTATCTGGCCAAATCTGAGAATTGCTGTGGGAAAGATAGAAATGATGTTTTTTACCCTCTGTCTTCTTCTCTGATTGATTTTTTTTTTTCAGATTGGGGCTGTAGCTATTTTTTAATCCCTTATCCAATATATACCTGGTAAGATGCTGGGAGATATGCCAGGCATCTAAGAATACAAATACCTTATAGCCTAATGCAGAAGACAGATATAAAAATAGATAATGTGAAGAAATAAATTTTGCAAATGAGGTATATTCTAAAGGCTATGAGAAAAAAGAAAGTTGTTAACACTCAGGTATCTCAGGAGAGTGTCATAGAAAAGAATCTTTTAACTGGGGTATTGTATTAGTTATAGATTGCTGCATAACCAATTACGCCAAAACACAGCTGCTTAAAATAAACATTTTTTTCTCTCCATGAGTCAAGGATTTGAGAGCTAGCTTAAGGTTTGTCTTGACGTTACAATCAAGTTCACTCATGTGGCTGTTGGAATGAGGCCTCACTCAGTTCACCTCAGTCGGCTTCCCCCTGGGGCTGTTGGAATGTCCTCCTGAAATGTCAGCTGGCTTTCCCAAGAATGAGTAAAATGAGAGAGAGAGACAGAGAGAGAGAGACAAAGAGACAGGGAGGTCCTAGCTTAGACTACACACACCAGGAATCGAACCGTGACCTCCTAGTTCATAGGCTGATGCTCAACCACTGAGCCACACCGGCCAGACGGACCCCATCCTTTAAAGAAATAAGTATCAGAGAACTCATGGACATATTTTTAAATCACCATGAAGAATGAATAAAAGCTTTCTACAGAGAAATAGAGAGAGAGGGAGCCGACTGCCCAGAGCAGTCTGGACAGAAGGAACAGCATGTACAGGTGTGAAAAATCATGAGTTTCAAGGAAAGTGAGGAATTTACTGGAGGAGTTCAAACTTATTTTAGCCTGTTAGTTATATAAAATCTTACAAAGAAGCCCAGTGTACAAAACAAATAAAATTTGTTGTACTACAGCTGAAACTAGGTGACGGTGGGAGAGAGGGAACTCCCACTCCAAAGCAGCCTTTACGAGAGGCTCTCGAACTTTACTTGTTGTTTGAAAGCCACTGCTATACCCAGCAGCTATTGGGGCTCATCTACAGGTACCAGGCCTCCTCTGTTCATGTTTGTCTTATCAGGTAACAAACTGTGTTCCTGTTCTATCACTTGGCTGTAACTAAATAAAAAGTAAACAAAATTCTCATTAAAAAGAGAATAATGATCTCGTTGCAATATGGGGAAAATCCCAATTTACTAATGGGTTATATTCTAAGAGTTCACTTGTAAGAGGGCTCTTTAGAACTCTGTGTGTCAGTTAGCTATGCCACAAAGATGCTGTGTAACAAACTATCCCAAAACTCAGTGACTTTAAACAACGTTCATTTATTCTCATGGCTGCAGGTCAGCTGAGGACCAGCTCATTGAAGCTGCTGCTCGGTTCCATGGCTCTGCTTCACGTTGCAGGTCAGCTAAAGGGTTATAGCTGTCCGTGGAAAGCTCATCTCATAGAGAGAGGAGAAACACAAAAGGGCACAAGAGGCAAGCGGAAAACAAAGCCTCTTAAGGCCTCGGGTCAGAATTGGCACCCTTTTGCCCATAAGGCTGGCCTAAACAAGTTTCAAGGACCAGCCCAAAATCAAAGGGCAGGAAAATACAGTCTACCCACATGAGGCTAAAGCAAGAGGGTGAAGAATT
This sequence comes from Eptesicus fuscus, assembly GCF_027574615.1. Lineage (NCBI taxonomy): Eukaryota > Metazoa > Chordata > Mammalia > Chiroptera > Vespertilionidae > Eptesicus > Eptesicus fuscus. The sequence goes on from NC_072486.1 coordinate 11,330,816, forward strand.
GGAGCCATTCGACCCGCTGCGTTCTCAATGCATTTTTTATAAAAACAAAATTCAAATTGTAGTTTATCATATTAGCTCACCAAAACTGATTTAATGCTAAGAAGAGTAATACCAGTGGCCTAGATTCAGGCAGTCATAGGACGCAAGCACATTTTTTAAGGAAGCCAAATTTGTCTTCCCAGCTCGCTTTCTTCACCGCCTTCTCAACAATGCTCACATCTCTCCCCATGTGCTCTATATCTTCACAGCTGCCCTAAACCCCTCACCTCTGTGCCTCACTCATCCCTCCACACTTCCCTCAATTATTTCAGCCCCCAAATTCAGAACTCTGAACCCCTCAATACAGACCCTCCCAGCTGGCTGTCAAAAGGAAACACATCTGATTGATCCAATTCATACTCACATGTGAATGGCCTATTGCTTCTCAACACTCCCCAAGGTATCTGCCTTTGGAACGGGGTCTGTCCATAGCCCAATGACCCTCTCACTGGGGGGATTAAAGACGGTAAACACATTGGTAAAAGTCAAAAAGTCTGGGCTATTTTCCAAAAGGGGGACCATGTCTTAGCTAGGCCTGCCAGTTATTCTCAGTTTGTGAAGGAATCACCATTCATACACGTGGAGCCTGCTGGATTCACTTTTTAACTCTCAGTTCCAATGTTTTCTGTTACTCTCTCTGCTGCTTCAGGGAACTGAACTCACCAGGAGAAGATAAATGTCGGTGGCGTGATTTACATCTCATTACAGGACCAGTGTTGTTTCCCATTTTGAAATTTACTCCATAGGCCAAATCTTTAAAGACTTCCTTTTTTATTTTTCAACATTAAAATGACATATTTCACCATGATATATGCCTACTTTGACTTAGGAAGTAGCTTAATGATTTGGCCTTTGCATTGTGTTTTCATATGAACATCCCTATTTTGAACAAACAACAACAGCAAAAAAGAAATTACTATCTTGAGAACAATGCTATTCATCATCTTTGAAAATGTGTTTACTTTTAAAGAGAGATCATAAAGAAAGATTCCCAGGATTAAATTGTAGTGACACCACTTTTCTACCCTGTTCAAATGTCTGTGTACAGACAAAGGGAAGTAGGAAGTTAAGGATGGAGGATACCATGTAAAAGACTAATCTGAATAATTTGGACCAAAAAAATATAGCTTTATTGATCCTGAGGTATGAATTTATGTATGGTTCATCATTTCTGCTGATGTTTTCGTGACAAAAAATAGCAATGCCTGTATGCCTTATGACAGTATTATTATGTCATCTTTTAGCCATTTTGAGCCGCCTTTGAAATAGTCAATATCCTCCCCCATCACTTTGCCATGCAAACTGCAGTATCTATCATCAAGCTACCTGCGGATGGGCCAGTGGGAACAATTATTCCTCTTTTTGTCTAGTCAAGTGCCAATAACCACAGCACCGACTTCAGGTAGGCTCCGTTAGGTTAGTATTTGGGGTGTGTTCATTAAAGGTCCCCTTCTCATGTCTTTTCTTACATTAGCCGAAGAGGTCCTCCAAATTCCGTACTACCTAGAAGAGAATGCGTTTCTCTTCTTAACAATCAGATTCCGATGAAGTCTAGATACAGTCAGACCCTCCCGTGACGAGAACTGAGAAAAGATGTGTGCCATAGGAGTATTGTGGGGAAGTACCCCACCTCCCCCCACCCCGAATGGCAAGGTAGTCAACCACTCGTCAATCACAAAGCTACGCTTATTTCTGTCTCGTTAAGAGAGATCTCATAGGTTAATGACTAAAAGGAGGCATGGGGTTCAGAGCAACGGTTTGAATTCTAGATCCTACCTTTACCAGCCATAACTTGGGCACGTTATTGAACCTCTCTCTGCCTCAGTTTCTTTACCTGTCACTGAGGATAAGAGTACATACCTCTTCGTTGTAAGGATGGAATGAGCCCATGTGTCTGACGTGTCCTAGTAAGCACTCTCTCAGGCTTTATTGGCCTCATCACATCCTCATCACCACCATAAGCATCATCTGCGGACTCCTCACCGTGCAGTCTCTTTCCCCTTCACTCGGGTATTGGAGAGCTCATAGGTGATTGGAATTGTTGAGTTCCTTCTTAAACATTGCTGTTGGGAGTGTAGCTTGGACGACCACTACGATCTAATAAAGTCGAAATGCTGGTTCCCTATAAGCTAACAGTGCCACTCCCAGGCATACCCAATGAAGAGCTTTAGACCTGTGCACCGAAAGACTAGATGAGATTAGAATTCAGGGCAACGTGGTTTGTAATAACAACAACAAAGAAATGGAGACCCCCAGACGGTCATCAACAAGAAAATGGATATATAAGTCTGAGTATCCATACACCAGAAAAACAAACAGTGGCGAATATGAATTAAGTAGGTTCCATGTATCCACTTGGAAAAAATCCTATGTTGCAAAGAAGAAGCGGGAGCACAAATCAACCACAAACCCCGCCTCCCCACCCCACTGTGACAGCCACTCGGCTTCCTTCAGGCCACTACGGTTCTGTTTTACCCCCCAAGGTCCCTCCTGCCGCACCTCGGCCTCCGCAAACTATCCACGCGCTCATTTGGAAGCTGGAGAGCTATAAATCGTAAATTTAAAAAAAAAAAAAAAAACGATAAGGAAACGGCACCTCTGGGATTAAAACCCAATTCTCCTGATTACAGGTTCCGTAACTGCACATCCTCTAAATGGGATTTAGATCCATACGTGCCGTTCATTGAGAGCTGGGGAGGGAGGGCGGGGCCGCTGGGAGCTCCGGCCAGCACTCGGGCCCGCGCTCACCTGCGATGCCAGGAACCCGCGCCCGCCACGGCCACGGCCACCAGCCGCCCGGCCTCCCCCACCCCCACTTCCGCAGCGCCAAGAGCTCCTCTTTGCATTATCGATTTATTTCTAAGACCTGGGGGTGGGGGAGGGATGGAAAGGAACGAGAGGAAGAAAAGGAAGTGATTTTTCTTAATAGGTCTGCTCTTCTCGCTCCGGGCGGAATCAATGCGGCTGGGCTCCAGCGCACTCCCTGACGGCCCTCCCCTCCACACTGCTTCCTTCCATTGTCCGTAACGCGGATGAACTAAGAGGGTCCAGTGCCGGTAATCACCACCGCCCCTCCCCCAGGCTGCCCTCCCGGATGTGGCGGTGGGGTGCCGGGTGGCGGGGCCCTGGGTGGCAGGTGGCGGCGGGGTGGGTGGTGGCCTCGGGCAGGAGGGCAGTGCAGCGAGGCCGCTGGGCGTGCGGGAAGGCTGGCTTCTGCTCGGGGGCCCGGGGGCGGCACCGATTTAAAAGGCTGCTCTGCACTTGGGGTTGATTTGTGCTCCGGTTTCTTCTGTGCAACGTAGGATTCCCCCAAGTTACAGACTTCATTTAGAATTTTTTCGTTCTAATTTCCATCTTCCTGCAGGAGAATAAAGCTTTTATGAGAGGCGCTAAGGCACCTCCCCACACCCCCTCAAAAAAGAAAAAAAAAGAAAAAAAGCCTGCCGAAACCGGTTTGGCTCAGTGGATAGAGCGTCGGCCTGCGGATTCAAGGGTCCCGGGTTTGATTCCTGTCAAGGGCATGTACCTTGGTTGCGGGCACATCCCCAGTGGGAGGTGTGCAGGAGGCAGCTGATGGATGTTTCTCTCTCATCAATGTTTCTGGCTCTCTGTCCCTCTCCCTTCCTCTCTGTAAAAAATCAATAAAATGTATTTTTTTTAAAAAAAAAAAAGTCTGCCTTGCCTCCCAGCCTCACCTCTTCACGGGATCTTTATGCAGTGGGTTTATGTTTTCATGCCAAGCCCTTGCTTACCTGTGTGGGCCTTATTAACAAAAATCTTGAGGAGCCGGGTCGTTCTACTTCGGAACTCCAATGAAGTTCAGGCAGGGATGGCACAGTGACAATATAAGGACGAACATTCCCCACCCCGTAGTGCTAAGGGCGGCAACTCACACAAAACGGCGCTCTCGTGCCCCGACTGCTTTGGCTCAGTGGATGGAGCGTCAGCCTGCGGACTCAAGGGTCCCGGGTTTGACTCTGGTCAAGGGCATGTGCCTTGGTTGCGGGCACATCCCCAATAGGATGTGGGCAGGAGGCAGCTGATCAATGTTTCTCTCTCATCAGTGTTTCTAGCTCTCTATCCCTCTCCCTTCCCCTCTGTAAAAAAATCAATAAAATATATAAAATAAAAAAAAGGCGCTCTCAGCAGGACAGAGGGGCACGGGGTCGGGGTGTGCAGAGGCGCTCTCAGCAGGACAGAGGGGCACGGGGTCGGGGTGTGCAGAGGAGCTCTCAGCAGGACAGAGGGGCACGGGGTCGGGGTGTGCAGAAGAAGCCATCTCATCCGGATGCCAACAATGAACAAAGATATCTTAATGGCAGTTCTTTGTAAAATGAAAATCTCTGCAGACTCATCCTCTTCATGGAGAATTAAAGAAGCTGTAAACGATAATTTTGGAAAAAATGGTATAGATAGGAGTGTTATTACAATATTACAAAATCACCCTGGCTGGTTTGGCTCAGTGGATAGAGCGTTGGCCTGTGGACTGAAGGGTCCCGGGTTCGATACTGGTGGAGGGGAGCACATGGGGGGAGGACATGGGGGTGCAGGAGGCAGCCGATCAATGATTCTCTCTCATCATTGATGTTTCTATATCTCTCTCCCTCTCTCTTCCTCTCTGAAATCAATAAAAATATATTTTTAAATATTACAAAATCCATTTTGTGGACTAAGTTCCAAGACACCAGCATTTTATGAGAAGATGAGATATGGTTATCATCCCACCATCTGTTGCACCTGAGAGAGGACCAGGTTGAGCCCTCAGGTGTCCTGTGCCCACACTTCTGTCAGGGACCAGGCAGTGTAGCTGGCTCTGGGGTTTACAAATGGCCGACACAGAAGATGCCCACTTCACTGCCAACCCAGGAGGTGGGAAGCAAAATAACAGGATGCCCTCAAAGGGCTTTCAGCAGGGGGCAGGCACGCGCCTGATGGAATTGGAATGCGGGTGTAAACTCACCAGGTGTGCTTCAAGATATACAGGATTCCGACTTCATTGTTTTTTAAATTATATATATATATAAAAGCCTAAGTGACCGGCCGACCAGCCAGCCAGCTGGCCAGTAGCTATGACATACAATGACCACCAGGGGGGCAGATGCTCAACGCAGGAGCTGCCGAGCTGCGGTGACTTGGCAGTTGCGGTTCTAGGGTGACACACCGGGAACCAGAGAGGAGGGAACCCGATTCCGGGGTTCGTCACCCAAGAACTGCCCTCTCGCAATCCAGGACCCCTTGGGGGATGTTGGAGAGCCCGTTTCAACCCAATCCCCACAGGCCAGGCCGAGGGACCCCACTGGTGCACGAATCCATGCACCTGGCCTCTAGTATTTAAATAATACAAATAGTAGGAAACTGAAAAATAGTGGTATGTTTTACTTTTTAAAAAAATAGCACCGATTATGGAATATTGGTTTGCTGAACTTAGTGTTACCATCACCAGGGGGAAACGGGCATTCACATTTCTCGTACTTGGAATGAGTAGAATTTCAAAAGATTTCTTCCGACATCCAGGACGTTACACGTTCATTTCAAATGTCATTAATCCTTTTTAAGGAACTCTGATGTCTGATAAGACTTGTGTTCACCTCAATTTTCTCTTCAGTATTGCAGATACTTATTCAGTCTTTTTTATTATTATTATTCATCCATTCTTTATGCCTTTGTTCATCCACACACATTTCATTTCATTCTTTTCCTTTTAACACAGCCACACTGGACACTGCTACATGCAAGGCACTGACTGCAATACTGTGGGGATTCAAAGATGCACCAGAATACTCCCCAACTAGCAGGCTGGGTAAGGCATCCATTCCTGTGTTCATTCAGTCATTTTTCCAACCAGCATGTACACTGAGGATTGCCATGCGCCAGGCATTATGCTAGGGTCTGATAAACCTCCTTTTGAGGTTTTACGGTCACAACGGAGAGAGAAACAAGCACAGTCACTATAATAACAACTGTAGGAGAAGTGCAGGGAGAGAAAGTAATTAGGGGTTTGGCAGCAGGGGAGCCACTTCCTGCGGGGAGAGCAGGGTGGCTTCCTGGAAGAGGTGGCATTTGAGCTGGATCGTAGAGTAGAAAGTCACGGGAGGTGTGCAAACACAGGGAGACAGAGAAAAGGGGGGAAGGGAATTCCAACTTCGCTGGACGGTAAGTTAAGTACCGTATTTTCCGGCGTATAAGACAACTGGGCGTATAACATTTTCCTGGGTTAAAAAGTTGTTTTATAAGCCAGAAAATACAGTAGTCCAATATATCTAATCCATTATATCTAATCCCATCAATATAGTCCAATATACTGTATTTTCCGGCGTATAAAATGACTTTTTAACCCAGGAAAATCTTATACGCCCAGTCGTCTTATATGCTGGAAAGTACGGGAAAGGGAAGTAGGAGAGAAAGGGCTGGACAGGCAGGTCACAGGGGCGACAGAGGACGTGAATGTCGACTGGGAGAGAAATGACCATCCGAAGGCCATCCCAGCTAACAGTGGGATGCCGGCTCCAGCTCCTCCCCTTACTGACGAAGGGCAGCCACTTTATTCGCACTTGTAACTCCTGAAGAGCTTTGCCCATTACACCCACTCCGTGATTGGTGCTCCATGCTCTGGGAAGCAATTATGTCATCGGTTATAACGCCAGGCGCCAACGACACCAGACTCACATTCCAACTTCGTTCCTCTCCTTTTAAATGTTTGCCTTATAGTTCAATCCACCTGCAGCGTGATAGATCTTTTACAAAAGCTACACAATTGCCCCAGGAAAGTGAAGAAAAGGAGTCCTCCTCGAAGCGCAGAGAACTTGTAGCCTGGGTGGTGGGAAGAACCCTGGACTGGAGACCAGAAGGCAATTCCGGCCTGGCGCTGCCAGTTCGCAGCAGGGGACATCGGGCACCGCATACACATGCTCTGACCCTCCACTTCTTACCTGCCGATAAAATGCTCGCACTCAGCTACAGAACCCTGGGAACACAGAAGATATTATGTCAGGAGCCAAGAGTTGGTCAAAGGATTAACTCTGACCTTACTTCAGTAAGTTACTGAAACAGAAACTCACGGAAACTAGGCCCACCTCCTCTTGCCTGAGGACAAAGCATTCTTTCCATAGTTGCCCCTCAACCACCATATTCTTTACCTATAGTCAGCACCCTTTTACGACCTTAGTCAATTATCTAAGTCCACATGACCCTTTCAGCCCCCATCTCCCCTAGACATCTCCCCTTCTAGAAACCACATATAAGGAACGCTGTAAAAATAAAATTTCGAGGCTTGATCAGAAACCCTTTTGTCTTGCCTCCATTCTTTGCGTCCCTTGTCTGTCTCTCATTCTCTTAGGTGCGCCGCCTCGGTACCCCGGTTAGAAGACCCCGCTGGCCGGGGCAATATTATTACATTTAGATAAGAGTTTGTATTGGTTCATCATCTGACACAAATAAATCCAGAATAACTTTTTCTTTGTGAATAATGTCCTCTTCCCCTTCAAAGCACAAATTTTCTCTCTAATTTAAAGCTACTATTTCGTTAAAAATATTTTATATCCACATCAAGATTATTTCCTCTGCTCTTCTTTGATACTCTTTTCTTCTCAGCTTTTGCTTGTTTGTTAGAAAGCAAAGGACTCATTTTGTGATTTAAATTTTGAAACTGAGCATGAATTCCTTGGATTCCTACTATGTGGTTAAAATCATATTGCTGGCCAGGGAGGATACAGAAGCAGTGTTGGGTATGGGCTCAGACCACAAAAACATTACAATCTAATTAGTTACTTAAGATAATTTATGTTGTTACATTATGTATGCAGTTTTAAAAACCAAGATAAAAGGATAACTAGCCTTGGCCAGTGTAGCCTAATTGGTTGAGCATCATCCCATGCACCAAAGGTTAAAGTCCCAGTCAGGGCACATGTCCAGGTTGTGGGCTCCATCCCCAGTAGGGGGCATGCAGGAGGCAGCTGGCCAATGTTTCTATCTCCTATCCATGTTTCTCTCTTTCCCTCTCCATTTCTCTCTCTCTAAAATCAATAAAAATTTATTTAAAAATAATAATAATAAGCCCTAGCTGATTTGGCTCAGTGGATAGAGCATCAGCCTATAGTCTGAAGAGTCCCAGGTTCAATTCTGGTCAAGGACGCGGCCCTGGTCGGGGCGAGTGCAGGGAGCAACCAATCAATGTGTCTCTCTCATACTGATGTTTCACTCTCTGTGTCTTTTCCTCTCCTTCCACCCTCTCTAAAAAATCAATGGGAAAATATCCTCGGGTGAGGATTAACACCAAAAAAAAAAAAGAAGAAGAAGAAGAACTAAAGGTCAAACTGTAGTGAAACCACGTGCTTCAGGGCATAGAAAAAATGGAGAACTTGCCCAAGGCAGGAGCAGCCAGGGAAAGTTTTATTCAGTAGGTGGGTTTTGGGTGAGCCCTGAAGGTGGGCAGGATTTGAGTAGGAGACAGGAGAGGGAGGGCACCCAGGCCCCGAGAAGGCAAAGGGATCGTTACAAATAGTAACCATTGACCATGGGCCAATGAGAAAAGTGGTCAGATCAAGAGGACAGAAAATGTAGCAAAATCAAGGAAATCAGGCTGGGTCAGACTATGAAAGCTATGGAATTTTAGATGCCTTTTGATCATTTAAACTATTCTGGGTCACATGTAACCCTGCAATGGGGAGAAGATAAGGAAGATTTTCTCTGTTTCAAGACACTAATACTCTGGGACAGAGGACTAAGGCTCTGGACACACATCTGCTTGAATCCAGTGATTTGGGGGCCAGGGAACCTTCTGGGGAAAACCAAACAAACAAGTCCACAAACTTGAACTATTTTTATAGCTATTGGTCAGACAGATTTTTACACACATTTTGACAGGGGAAGCCAGGTTGTGGGGAAGGATGGAGAGATCGCAGGAGAGAACGCTGTGTGGGGTGGGGGCAAGCCAGTCAGTGAAGAGGCCTGAGATCCAGATATGAGAGGGGATCCTGGCTAACCGGTGGTGCCTGGTCCCTGGTGCCTGGAGCCATGTGACCCAGCTACCCCAATGGTGTCAACATACCTGTATAGGAACTGGGAGGAAGGGGGGGTTCCTCAATACATTTCTTTAACACTCAGTGCTCAAGCAACAATGTCGTAGGACCCCACTCTCCTATAACATAACGGAGGGAGCATTTTCACTCCCAGGAGACCACCAAGCAGTCACAGCACCATGACAACCGATCATACCAATGGGAACAGGGCAATCTGTCGGAATCTGCACTTAAGCAAGGGAAGAGGGCTTTGCAGAGCAGGAGAGACGTAACCACGTGGTAGAGGCAGCAAAGGCCAGAAGTAGTATGATTCAGAGCATGTGATTTATCTCCCAACCTCCATGGGAGGAGTAAACTTCCCCCACCCCTTGACTTTGGTCATGGCCAAGTGAATTACTTTGACCAACAGGATGTTAGATAGGACACAAGCTGAGGCTTAAAATGTGCTAGTGTGGCGGGGCTTGAGAAGATTGTGTCCCAGTTGGCCTCTTGGCCCAAGTAGGAGCAGACCCAGACCTGCAGGATGAAGCAGAGTCAGCCCCAGTGAGCCTGCACACCCATGAGAATCAAATGACATAAAATAGTTCACACACTGAAAAACCCAAGTCACACAAATTGCAGGATCCAACATCCCACAAACGAGGATGGTCCTTAGTGAGCCCAGCAAGGTGCTACCACGAAAGAAACTGGGAAGCAGGGCCCCACGCAGAGAGCGCCGTTTTGTTTTATTCCCATGGAAATCGACGGCTGCCTCCAGCTTTGGCCAAAATAAAGCACAACTGTGAACCAGAGCTAAAACTAGCCCAGACTACAAGCTGGGTTCTGCAGCAGAAGCTTCTGGAGCTCACACTTTTCTTTTTCTTTCTGTTTCGTTCCTTTTTTTTTTTTTTTTTCCAACCTGTTTTTTGTTTTGTTTTGCTAATCCTCACCTGAGGACATTTTTTTCCCCATTGATTTTTATAGAGAGTGGAAGGGGTGGGGGGGGGGGGGAGAGAGAGAGAGAGAGAGAAAGAGAGAAATGGATGTGAGAGAGACACATTGATTGATTGCCTCCTACACACACCCTGACCAGGGCCAGGGATCAAGCCTGCAACCGAGGTACATGCCCTTGCCCAGAATTGAACCCAGGACCCTTCAGTCCACAGGCTGACGCTCTATCTAGTGAGCCAAACCAGCTAGGGCATATCTTTTATTCTTAAATAAGCTTATACTTACAGAAAAGTTGCACACACAAAAAAATAGTACAGACAATTCCCGCAGTCCCTTTCTCCAGCGTCCCCTAATGCCAGCATTTATTTGGATCTCACCAGTTTTCCACTCATGTCCTTTTTCTGTTCTAGCATCCAATCCCGAATCCCACGAGGTATTGCCTCCTTAGCCTCTTCAAATCCATGACAATTCCTTCGTCTTCCTTGACATTCACATCCTTGGCACTTTTGTAGATTACAGGTCAGTGATTTTCAGAATGGGTTTGTCTGATGTTTTTTCATAATTGGAGTGATGTTATGCAATTTTAGTAAGAATACCACAGAAATAGTGTGTCCTCGGTGCTCATGGGGTGGGGAATGGAGGGGCTGCCTTATTACTGGTGATGTTAACCTTGATCACTTGGTTAAGGGGGTAGCTTGCGGGTTTCACCACCATACAGTTACTATTTTTCCTTTATAATTAACTAGAGGCCAGTGCACAAATTCGTGCACGGGTGGGGTCCCTCGGGGTGGCCTGCAGAGATCGGGCCCCAGCTCATGCCCCCAGACTCATAGCCCCGCAGCCCTGCCTGGCACCCTGCCTTAGCCTGGTGCCACCCCCTCACCTGCTCACCATCCTGCCTGCAGGGCGATTGATTGGGACCGCCCTCCCCCCACCCCACCCAGCTCCCTCAGTGCCTGGGAGCCGGGCGGCAGCCCCGCCTCACGCCGCCACCACTGGTCGCCGTCTGCAGGGCAATTGGTGGGGCAATCGGGCCCCCGCTCATACCCACGCTGGCCTGGTGCTGCCTGCTCACCTACTCCACCATCCTGCCGTGGTCCTGCTCTCATCGGGGCCCATCAGGGCCAGCAGTGCCTCCACTGTCTGCTCTCATCGGGGCCCATCAGGGCCAGCAGTGCCTCCACTGTCCGCTGCCAGCACCACATTGCCAATGCCCGCCATGTTCCACACTGCCCCCTGATGGTCAGCGCACGTCATAGCAGCCCTCGAACTCCTAATCGGTAGAACTCCCAGTCGACTGCCAAGGGGACAATTTTCATATTAGGCTTTTATTATATGGGATAAGTATATTGAGAAAGACACTTTGAGGCTATACAAATATCCTGTTTCTCCTTAAAGCTTCACCTGCTGAGTTTAGCATCCACCAGTGGACCTTGCTTGCAACCATGCGGCATTTGTGGAATGGTAGCTCACACACCTGAAACTAGAGGGACGCAGCCAATGAACTGTCCCCCTTGCTTCCCAGCCTCAACCTCACCAATAATGAGATCTGAACCAAGTGTGCAAAGGGGTAAGAAAGGCCCAGTTCCTAAAAGGAAGGAGTCTCAGCCACAATTTCGAGGCTGCTTTGCAGAGTCTACTGAACAGCAGTTGACAGACCTTGCTTAGAAGGCAAAGAGGAGAACAAGCAGGGAGCACAACCAACTTCCATGCTAATCAGGGTGAATAAAGCCGTGACACAGAACAGAAAACCACAGGACTCTGTTTAGCACGACCAGGAACTCAACTCCGTCAGCCAGCTACCTTGCTTTCCATTTGTAATTAGAGTCACAAAGAAAACAGCTTCCTTGTGCCCTACGCCACCAGCAGAGCCCCAGACAACATCCTCATTTCCAATAACTCTTCCCCTTTATCTCACTCTGCCTGATGCCTAATAAGCTGATTGCTATTTACTTTGGACCAACAGCTAATCTGTTAATGATTGATTTTAAATTTTTAGTCATTTGTCTCTAGCAGGACCTGAGACTACAAAAGGCAGTCCTTTCCTACATGATGAATTGGCTTTTTCTTAAAAAAAAAAAAAAAAGAGGAAGGAAGGAAGGAAGAAAAAAAGAAAAGATTGAAGTCAGAGTCTTTTGGCATTCTGCTGACATACAGTTGACATTCAATGAGAAATTTCAATGCAATAAAAGAAATGGCAATTCTTCCTCTAAGATTCATCTGCCTTTGAAATTGTCAGCAAACAATAAAAGTGGACATTTTGCTAATGGTGACATGGGGTAAAGACCCTCTTCCATATGAAGCAAACTATAATCGTGCTATAAGTTTTCAGAGACTAACATTCTTAATTAACAGAATTGATGCTCGTGGCCCAACCGGAATGGGATCTCTAAACTAATGCCATCACTGTCCTTTCAAACAATCTAAATCCCACACCAATTATATGTATATTTTTGGAGGATATAGGCAGAAAAGTGAGTTTTGCCTTCCATTAATAAAAAAGACTCTTGCCCTAGCCAGTTTGGCCCAGTGCATAGAGCATTGACCTGCGGACCGAAGGGTCCCAGGTTCGATTCCAATTAAGAGCATGTACCTCAATAGCTGGCTCCTCCCCAGCCCGGGCCCTGGTCAGGGCACGTGTAGGAGGCAACCAATCAATGTGATTCTCTCACATCGATGTTTCTCTCGGTCTTTCCCTCTCTCTTCCACTCTCTCTAAAAAGATCAATGGAAAAAATATCATCGGGTGAGGATTAACAACAAAAAAAGACTCCTGAATCGACAATGGTTATTTTAATTGGTATCACACAGCAGTGCTCTGCAATGTAATTACCACTTCTAAAAATGGAGCCAGCTGTGGACAAGTACTGTGTGCTGAAGAGTAGACGAACACCAGGTGTGAGAGCGCTGTGCACATTTATAAACACTGCTTCCTCCACAAAGTTAAGCTTGCCTCAGAGGCACCATCTCTAATTCTGTAAATAAGAATGCCTCCCATGGCTAGCATTCCCATCAAATATTTATTAAAACACACCCCAAGACCTCCCATCTCAAAATGGAATTAGACTCATCCAAGTGTCTCCAGAAGGTGAGAATGATTTAAAATGTGAACGACTAGACTTATAAGGGGGACCACTTCAGAAGTTATATAAATGTCTAATCACTATGCTGTGCACCTGAAACTATAATATTGAATGTCAACTGTCGCTGGAAAAAAATGTACATTTAAATTAAAAAACAAAACAAACAAGGTCACCCAGAAGATGGCGGCAGTGTAGGTAAACGCCTGTACTCGCCACCTCCCACAACCACATCAAAATTACAACTAAAATACAGAACCACCATCATCTAGAACCCCTGGAAAGCTGACTGAATGGAAGTCCTACAACTAGAGAAATAAAGAATAAAGCACACTGAGACTCGTAGGAGGTACGGAAAGGGCTGATCCAGCACCCACATGTGCTGCTTTTTTAATCAGGAGGGAGATTGTCTCTGTGGAGGCTACCCAGAGGAGGAAGGGGTCCCAGCCCCACACCAGCCCCTCAGCCCAGGATCCCAGAGTTGGGAAAAGAAGTCCCTATGGGCAGTAAGAACTACTGGCTACTGAAAAAAAAACAAAAAACAGTGCGGATTGGGGCTCAGTGACACAGAGGCTGTTGGAGACGCAGCTGTTCCTCTTAAAAGGCTGGCACCACTAACTGAACTTACAAGGTCCTGCTTCCTCTGAGCTCCAGCACCAGGGCGAGGCTCTGGGGGACACAGACTCACACGAGGAGGAACTGGATTGTCTGGCATTGGGGCAGGAACTCAGGGTGGCTTTCTCCCAGACAGAGGTGCTCACAAAGATCATTGTTCCTATGCTGGGACCTCCCCAGTTGCACAACTGACTGGCAACCATTTCTGTTTGCTCCACCCTGGTGATTCCCTAAGACCCCGCCTCATCCAATTTATAATCCCACCCAGGCTGTGTGCAGCGACTTTTGCATATGAATGGCCTGTCCTTGCTCAGGCTAAAATCTCTCAAATAAGCTGCAGCTGAGTCAGGAAGCCACAAACCTACCAATAAAAGGCCCAAGACCCAGCACCAGCACCAGCCTGCCTTGCTTCATACCTGGGCCTCATCTAGGCACTTCCAAACCCAATACAAAGAGGAGGAATCTTCAGATCTCTCTGTAGTTCCTGCTGGGTAGCCCTAGGCAGTGGCTGACTTTGCACTTCCCTGGAGACAAAGAGCCAGTATACCCAGTGGTCAGTGTCAGACCATACCAGATTACAACTCTACATATCCATAAGTGACACACTCAAGGGGCAGACTCAGTGAGCACCAAAGCCCCACTGAAGCAAGTCCTGCTCCATAGGGGTGTCTCCTACATAGCAGCTCTTCCACTGCAGACACAGCTGGTCCTCACAGTCACTTGGCCTGGAGGTCAATTCCTCCCAGTGATACCAACAGCAATCAAATCTCAACTACAACAAGACTGTGCTCACAGCCCACAAAGGGGTGAACCTAGAGCTCCCAGCTCAGGTGACTAGGAAGGCTGAGCCACTGGGCCCTACAGAACACTTACTACACAAGGCCACTCTACCAACTCAAGGAGACATAGCAGCTCTACCCAATACATAGAAACAAACACAGGGAAGCAGCCAAAGTGTGGAGGCAAAGAAACATGTCACAAATGAAAGAAATGGAAGAAAGCAAACTACTTGATATAGAGTTCAAAACCATGGTTATAAGATTCCTCAAGAATCTTCTAGAAACCTCCAAAAAAAAAGTGGAAAAGGATCAGTTAGAAATTAAGCATACACTGACTGAAATAAATAATAACATATAGGGATTCAACAGTAGAGTAGAGGATTCTGAGAATCAAATCAACAATTTGAAATATGAGGAAGCAAGAAACACCCAACCAGAAGAGCAAAAAGAAAAAAGAATCCAAAAATATGAAGATAGTGTAAGAAGCCTCTGGGAAAACTTCAAGTGTACCAACATTTGCCTTATGTGGGTGCCAGAAGAAGAGAGAGAGCAAGATATTAAAAACCTATTTGAAGAAATAATGCCAGAAAACTTCCTCTACCTGGTGAAAGAAATAGACTTACAAGTCCAGGAAGCACAGAGAGTCTCAAACAAGAGGAACCCAAAGAGGACCACACCAAGACACATCATAATTAAAATGCTAAGGGCTAAAGCAAGAGAAAAGCAGTTAGTTACCTACAAGGGAATGTCCATACCACTATCAGCTGATTTCTCAATAGAAACTATGCAGGCCAGAAGGGAGTGGCAAGAAATATTCAAAGTGATGAATAACAAGAACCTACAAACAAGATTACTCTACCTAGCAAAGCTATCATTTAGAATTGAAGTTCAGATAAAGAGCTTCACGACAAGAAAAAGCAAAAGGAGTTAATCTCCACCCAACCAGTATTACATGAAATGCTGAAGGATATTCTTTAAGAAGAGGAAGAAGAAGAAAAAAAAGATCAAAACTACGAACAACAAAATGGCAACAAATACATACCTATCAATAATTGAATCTAAAAATCAAAATAAATAAGAAATATAATGAACAGAATAAACTGGTGAATAAAATAGAATCAGAGGCATAGAAATGGAGCAGACTGATGATTCTCAGAGGGAAGAGGGTTGGGGAAGTGGGAAGAGATTAAACAAAGATCTTATATGCATATATGCATTACCTATGGACACAGACAATAGGGTGGTGAAGGCCTGGGGTGGGGCAGGAACCAGGTGGAGGGGAACAATGGAGGGAAAAAAGAGGGACATCTGTAATAATCTCAACATTAAAGATTTAAAAAACAAAAAACATGAACCAGCACTTCCACAGAGTGAAAAGGAAGCACCTAGTCCAGAGTGGTGTTTCGGTGGCTGTGAGCAGTGGCAGGTCTTCCTGGAGGGCCAGTGGTATAAATTAACAGATTCGACATTTTGCAGAGCCTCTGAAAGGAAAGGCTAACCTGTTTGAAGGATAAAAGCCCTAATCTTATTAATATTTTAGATCCTGCAAGACATGGAGGCTCCATCTGCTGTCAGCGAGGCCTGAGAAAGACTCGAGGCAGTGGGGGACAGAAACCACGGCCTCTCAAATGGTCTACTGACCTTCCTGAGAGGCAGATATCATGTGACAACGATTGCCTATCTCAGCAGACCTGCTGGAAACGGGAGAAAGTGTTAAATATAACCAGGTAGACAGTGATGAATTGACAGACTGAACAATCGAACGCTTCAGTAATCAGCCTAAGGATCTGATATCAACAACATTTTTCAGTTTTGTCCAAATTCATTGAAAGGTGTGCTTTAGCAAGTTCACTTCTCATTGGCAAGACCTTTCATCTTTATGCTGCTTTTCTGATTGGATTCTGTGTCATTGTTGGTTTGGGTGGCTCTTGCATGGGAAGCAGACAGACTGTTCACTTGTGAGAAAGGAAGGACTGGGATGAGCACGGATATAAATGGTTTCACTCCCACATTCATTTAAAAACTATTAAATATCTATCAAAATGGTTATTTAGAAAGAATTATGACAGCCATGGTATATGAAAATGCATCAGGTACTGTGTTCTAACAGCACAGTAAACCTGAAATGTTGAAATATTGCCCTCTATTTTGCAGCAGGAAGCTTCTATAACTATAATTCCAATTATAGAACTCTAATTAATGTCTACGAGGCTTCAGATTACTTCATTAAATCTTTGGAATACTTCCATTATCCAAAGACAATCTCTATCCATTAGAATAAAGAAATCCTTTAAAATAACTTTTAAAAATGCTACTGATATGCTTTTCTTTTTATGAAACGCATAAGTCATACCATTCACTTTAAGGTCTCATTCATCTTTATAGAAGGTTTCCAAAAATTCTTTAATTCGGAAACTTTTTGTCCCTGCTACAGCTGGAACAGGCTGTCAACTAAGGCCTCTCCCTCTTTTGAATTTAAATAAAAACTAGCTCAAGTGTCTATCCCACATTCTGTGGGAACTCCAGTGTTCTCCCCTAGATCTGAGAATTTCTTAGTTGATCTCACTGTCTCTCATCTCCTATAACTGTCCCATGCCAACTCTAGATTTTGAAGCTAAGTACTTCTATTTGATTTCTGCCAAAACACTACTCAAAAACAAGTATTCGTGTTGAGCAGACTCTGTCTCCTTAAAAGTCTCTCGTCAAGTCTATCTTGCTTCTCCCTTACGTCATGTCATCCCTCTCCTTCCTTCTCTCTCCTCTGCCCTCCCCACTCCCAGATTCCTTAAACTTCTTCCACAGAACAATTTTCCGTCTCCTGCTCTAGCTCCAGACCGAGGGCTTTATCTTCACAGCCAAATGCTTCCATTACGGTGGTAGACAGTCTCCTCCCTGAAAGGAATTCCTGGGCAGCTCTTAAAATAACAGATTTTTCCTCTGGGCTGCTCATATATGACAAGAGAGAGCTGACCTTCCTGCAAACATTCAGGAAAAGAAACACAAAGGACAGCTCAGCTTGTGATAAGCACCCTAGGCAAACATGGAAGGTCTACAGCAGATAGGAATATGGACTCAGATCTGGGGCACTGAGCTTGAGGGCAGGGCTCGAGGGGACTGATTTCAAATTCACCCTGAAAATGGTCACATTAAGGGTTGAGTCAGAGAGAGCCATGTTGAGCTGGAAATAAGCCTTCATCCCAGTATCTTCAAAAGACTTTATGATCCTAGGTCCGTGGTCGGCAAACTGCGGTTTGCAAGCCACATGCGGCTCTTTGGCCCCTTGAGTGTGGCTCTTCCACAAAATACCACGGCCTGGGCGAGTCTATTTTGAAGAAGTGGTGTTAGAAGAAGTTTAAGTTTAAAAATTTGGCTCTCAAAAGAAATTTCAATCGTTGTACTGTTGGTATTTGGCTCTGTTGACTAATGAGTTTACCGACCACTGTCCTAGCTTTTCCCAGGAAGTTCAGTGTGGGAGCATCATAAATGGTGCTGTGTGTGTGTGGCTGATTTCCTCTTACAGACTA
The DNA here is from genome assembly GCF_027574615.1 of Eptesicus fuscus. Lineage (NCBI taxonomy): Eukaryota > Metazoa > Chordata > Mammalia > Chiroptera > Vespertilionidae > Eptesicus > Eptesicus fuscus. Next base: position 11,348,799 of record NC_072486.1, read on the forward strand.
ACGGCACCTAAATGAGACAATGCTCTGCTGCTTGGATGGGTAGAAAGAATTCCAGGAACTGACAAGAAGTCAATTGCTTTCCCTTCACTCCAAGCTTGAACATAGGAGATAAGGCATCTCTCTAATCCCCACAAGCTTCAGGCCACTCAGAACTATATAGACAATAACTTAGCGTCTAACTCACATGCCCACATTAGGTCAACAACCTTAGCAGAGAGTTGAAGTCCCAGATCCATGAACACAAATAGAAGATGACTCAATCCACTGGAAAATTCAGACACATCCTTCCACCTCTATTGGGATAATTCATGCAGAGGAGTTTAACTTTAAACATGCTTAAAGGGGTTGCTATTCAATGAAATTTTTTTTTTTCTGGCTCTCGTGGCAAAGTAATGAGGATTTCTAAACAGATAACAAAAGTAAGCCAACTAGGTTCAAGCCTAAACAAGAATTTTCATCTTAGTTCACTGCTGGCAGTGTATTTGCCATGTCTGCTATGTTTAACTCAGGGGGAGGCCAAAGTGAGAATATTTATCAATATGCAATGAAATGAAATCATCGCAAACTGCTTGAGAGGGAACCGAGTAGTTAACTTTATTAAAATCGGTTGCTCCCTGGCCAGGTGGCTCAGTTGGTTGGAGCATCGTCCCATTCACCAAGAGGTTTGTGGTTCGATTCTCAGTCAGGTTGCAGGTTCCATCCCCCGTCAGGGTGAGAAGGCCAAAAAAGGGCTAATTCCAATGTAACCCTGATATTTGGGGGATAATGATCTGAATCCATGCCAGCAAGCTCAGTGTACATTCTTGATAACCTATAATTAAGTCCCTACCTCCTTCCCAGATACTGGTCTTGCAGAACCTGTTACTGTGAACAGTGCACTGCCCCGGAGGGAGCGTTATTAACACTGGCACCAGTCCAGACCATCAGATATGGCCTGGAGACCCCCAACACCTGGGGGCCTTCTTGCAAGGCCCTCGAAAAGGACCGGAAGCGTAATCCATGTTTGCGGGACAAAGACCACAGGGAGATATAAAGGAAAGCCCCATGCGTGTTCCTTCACTCAGATTTGGAAGGCTGTTGCCTGAGTCCGCCGGTGTATTAAACAGTGTCCCTCCTCTTCTTTGAAGCATCCTTGGTTTTCTTTGGTCTTCTGCAACAAGGGCACATACCGGAGGCAATCAATCGCTGTTTCTCGCATTAATGTTTCTCTCTCTCTCCTTTCCACTCTCTCTAAAAAAATCAATGAAAACATATCTTTGGGTAAGGATTTTTTAAAAATCAATTGCAACCCCTAGAAGCATTATCCAGCTATAATATCAGAGACATGCTGGATAAAACTTGCCCATGCACTAAGTGATTTGTAATTGGTCAAACATTCTCCTTTAAATCACAATATCTATGATTTGGTGTTCATATTGAATTCATGTACTCAACATATGATCATAAATAGCAAACATTTTTATAATACTTACTGTAAGGCAGGCACTATCATAAGAACTTTCTATATACTAACTCATGTATTCATGACAACACTAGAAGGTAGGTATTACTATTATTCTCATTTTACATCTGGGAAACTGAGACATAGAGAGATAGTGTAACTCACCTGAGGTCACACAGATAACAAATAGCCAAACTGGGATGTGAACTTAGGAAGTCTGGCTGTCCAGACTTGCATGCTTGGCTTCTGTGTCCTATAGGACCTCCACTAGCCATCACCCTGCAGCTGACCCTCCTCAGCGTCTCAGTAGGAGCACTGAAAACAAGAGCTGGCTTCCTGTGGTCTGATTACCACTAAGTACTTGAGGTTTGAGGACATAAGAACACCTCACAAATCCAACCTAACTGCAGGGAGGGCAATGGCTGAATTAAGGGAATTTGCATTACAAAGTACTTTAGAATGTACTGGTTTGGTTAAATCCAAATGCTTAAAGTGCCTTCAACCACAAGCTATTAAGTGTGTCAAGTATAGGTTCCAGGGGACTGCTTAAATGAACTATTACTACTTAATATGGCAGAATATTTTAAAATAATTTTTAACACATCCCTTATACTCCTACTTGGGCTATTCATTCCTTTGCAAATCATTTCTCCCTTGAAAATATAGGGGGAAATACTAGCCCGGCCAGGTGAAGTAGGGCACACTTTGTATAAACAGAGGATGCATTGAGATTATATTGCATAGTGATGGGTCTGAATCTCTAATTTAATCCATGGGACATTGCAACACTGCAAATGCATCTTATTCTACTTGATCTTGCATTTAAGCACCCTCTTTGACATAGCCAGTTGGCAATCCTAAACGTATTTATACTTGACTAGTTAAATAGGCAGGTGATAGGATACATTCCTCCAACTCTCAAAATGCAGTTCTCTCTTCACTTATTATCCCCAGCCCTTGATTTACAGGTGACATAAACACTTACTTGTTCATACACTTGTTTAATTAATTTTGTTTAATCATTCTTTTTTTTTTCCTAAGACTCCAAAGAGTTAGTATATCCAACATAGTTGACTGCCCTCTGTTCTTCCTTTTGGCAAAGGCGAGAATCTGTTCAGATAACTACCCTCCCACACATAACTCGGGATTCATCCTAACAGAGCCAAGCCAGTAATTGGTTTGGGTGTGTGCAAGTGAGCAATGTCAGCTGAAGGGTTTCCAGAAAAGTCCACTGGAGGGTTTCTGGGTTTCTGTCTAGGAAGGTATACAAGGAAGAGAGAAGCTCTTTCCAATTCAGTTGGATGTTATTATGTTGAGATGTGATGTCTGGAACTGCAGCAACCATTTAGGACTATCAGACCAGCTAGCCTGAAAATGACAGAGCAGAAGAATGAGAAGAACCTTGGCCCGGCTTGATGTCACTGAGCCATCACATAAACCCAGAACCTCTCTACTTCCACACCGCTAGCGGTAGGAAAGCAGCAATGTCCTCCCTGGCTTAGGAAGTTGAGTCAGGGGTTTCTGTTGCTCAGAACTGAAAAGTGACTGTACAATTCACTTTAATTAATTTGTTCAGCATGTATTAATTGAGCATCCCTATCCCCAGGCATTGTTCTAGAACTTGGGGACAGAGCAATAAATAAAATAGACAAGTCCCTGCCTTTATGAGTATGTGTTCTAGTAGGGAATTCACTTTGTGCAATACCTTATACGCTTAGCGACACACAGCACGGGAAGAGAGAGGCATCCAATGCTGGAAGGCTCGGGGGAAAGCTGCCTTTATTTGCATCCGAGCCCTTTCAAAGGATGTTACATTCAGTCACCAGAGCTGCATAGCGATGTTAGTATTATGGCCCCATTTTACAGATAAGGACACAGAGGCTCAGAGATGATAAATGGCAGAGCCAGGATAAGATTCCAGTTCTTCAACACCAACTCTGACACTCTTTCCGCTCTCCTGATACATGGACTCTGCAGGGTAGTGAGGGGGGTCAATACTAGCAGCAGAGCTAGGCCCACCGGATCCTGGCATGCCAGCATGTGGACACGTCATGGATACACGTCTCCCACCTGGTCTCACACCAACAAAGGGCCATTGTGAGCCCTGGGAGGGCGGTAAACAGGACAGGGCAGTAAAATTCAGGACAATCCCAGCCAGATGGACATCTGGCCCCTGTGAGATAAACTCAGAGCCCTCGATGAGTTGGTGACAGCGCAGGAAGGAGCGGAGATGGGTGCTCTGAAGGGTCTGTCATTTCCTGGCCCATCAGCTCTGAGCCAGGCTGCCCGGCAAGGGATGTGCCCCCACCCTCTGTGGGACATAAACAATAGCAGCGCCTGGGTCACAGATAGGTTGACAAAAATGGATGTTGGAAGGGAGGGGAGGAGAGCTGTGTGCTTTCCAATAATAGTGCATAAAGGAATCCTTCCAGAAACTTCTACTTGGGAGCCACTTAGTGACATAATGAAGGTGGTTTCCATTTATTGAGCATTTGGTACGTGTGCTAAGTCCTTTCTCTGTAGGATCTTATTATGAAGTTGATTCTACTGTTATTCTTGTTTTTACAGATAAGAAAACGAAAGCACAGAGCATCTTAGTGATTCCCCAAAGGCCTCAGAACAAATAAGAGGCAGAACTGGGGTTTGAGCCAAGTCTGTCTTTCAATTACTGTTCTATGCTTCCCTCTCTGAGGGTTTATGGAGCTTGAAGACCCTGGGTGCTTGCATCCTCCATTCTGATCTAGGAGAGTGGTTTTCAGCCGATCCAGAGTGAAGGACTAGTTTGCTTGCTTGTTTGCGTGTTTCGTCCAGCCTGCCATGGATCGATAGAGTTCCAATCCACTTGCAGGGTCCCACCACACAGATTCATAACCCAACCCACTCAGAATCCTCTGAGACCATCATCTGACCACTTCTCAGAGGGTGCAGCAATGTCAAGTCACTGTGGAGGTCTGAGTTCTAAAGATTTCTCTCAGTTTCTACATGTGTCTCACTGTAGACCCTCAGCAAACAGTTCGGATAGGCACCCGTCCACAGAGCACTGATCTAGGACACTCAACCTGCAGCCCCTGATCCCGAAAAGACAAGAGAGCATTTAACAATGGTGGGTATTTGTACTTACAGGTACACCTCAGAGAAGGAAAGTCCAACATTTAAAAATCCAAAAGAAAAAGAAAAAAATGGAAACAAAGACATTAATAAAAAGGTAGTTCATAGGCCTAAGAGCATCTTTTATATTAGAAGCCACTAAGATATTATAGACTAGTAGAAGAACAGAAAAATAATCCTGGTAAAGCCAGTCAATGTAATAGTGCACAGCAATTGGAGATAGACATGGTGGTAAACAGAAAACCAGACTGACATGACATAAAATGATACAAATGGTCTGATCCCACTTCTTACACATCAAAATCTGCTATCAAGAAAGGACTTTATGAACTATCTTGTCCTTACTTATAATTTGGTAGATCATTTTAGCTAGTGGCTAGCATCAATTTTTTCCTTAGCATACTAATTAACATCTCCTTAACTTATTTTAAGAAAGCTGTTACAGATTCATTCTCACTAAGGTGTAAATGACTGATAGCACCTAATATTTCCTAGGGAGCATTTGCCCTTTAATGGGAGACATCGTTAGCTAAAAGGAATTAATTGTCAGATTTCAGTAGAAATAATACTTTGAAATCAGGGAACAGATGAAGCTGACTGGAGTCCCTGATATTAAATGCCATGTGCTCACAAGCCCTTCTCCTTCCAAATGAAAAAAACAAGAGTCCTTCCCTCCACCAGCAAACCCTGAGATCAGAGAAGGCTGCCTTGGTTACCCACTGAGAAGGAATGTATGCGAAGGCCTTTGAATTATTAAGGATTTAAAACTCACCTACTTTGCCAAAACTGGTTTAGCTCAGTGGATAGAGCGTCAGCCTGTGGACTGAGAGGTCCCAGGTTCGATTCCGGTCAAGGGCATGTGCCTTGGTTGTGGGCACATCCCCGGTAGGGGGTGTGCAGGAGGCAGCTGGTTGATGTTTCTAGCTTTCTATCCCTCTCCCTTCCTCTCTGTAAAAAGTCAATAAAATATATTTTAATAAATAAATAAATAAATAAATAAAACTCACCTACTTCTCAAAAGAATTTAAAAACATCGATGAAAATTCAAACAATTCAACTTTTAAAAAAGAGGATAAAAAGTTTACAATATCCAAATAATAGCTATAAAGATACTACTATAGAGGGACAATGGATTTTATTTACATTTTCCTTCCAGGACACAGCATAATTTTTTACTCAACAAAAACTTGCTGACTGACTGTATCTCCGAAATGCACTTCTCACATTAGGTGTTCAAAATGAGCACATTTAATGAGAGTGCAGCAAGGTTTAATTATTTCTTCCTAAGGAAATCAATACATAAGTTATGAAGGATTTGGGAAACTCCAAAGCAACTGCATATTCCGATAATCGTTTTATTTTTCCAATAAGCCATTTAATGAATCTCGGGCCTGAAGTACATTATGTGTGATCACTTTATAATTCAGTGAGAACTCAACAAACGCCCCTTCCCCTCACCTCACCATCCGATGACCCACACAGGTCGAATTCGGTGTCAAGCAAATGAAAAGTGTTATTTTATTATCCAAAGTAATTGTTCCAGTATTAAAAGACCATTATGCTGAATGGGTTCTGTTGGTGATTGTGCCATTAAGCATGTGGGGCTAACTATTGCGTTAGCTGGATGCCCGTGCTTGGGAAAGCCTTCTTTGAGCTTTCCTGTACGTGGCAAATCATTCTTAACTGGGTACTCCAAATGGCCCGTGTACCTCAGATGCGTTTTTCTAAGCCATTAACACACGAAAGTCCCTCCCCCAATTCTCCAACCGACCATTCATGAACAATGTGAGAGGAAAGACAGAAAGACCCAGGCCTCCCATTGGGACGTGGTGAAGGCTACATCTTTCAGCAATGATGGTGCTCAGAACTAGACACTCATCAGATAAGAGCTCTATTCACATCAAATACACTCTAATAGGGAGCGGGGCCAGAGAGAAAGGCTATTAGAATAGTGCTCTATTAGAGCACTTTTTATAAAATCTTCCGAATACAAATACATTTTTGGAAGCCTCAAGGAATCTCAACTTTGTAAAGAATTTTGAAATGAACTCCTTAGCCCGGCCCACAATGCTCGGTATCTGAGGACTCACTAAGTGTGAACCCCCACATTAGGGGATTCAAGTCGCTGATCCTTGCAAAGCCCTGCCAGGTTTTCCGTTTTACAGATGGGAAAGAAGCTTGGAGATCCGCCCTAAGCTTCATAGTAACCTGGAAGTTATAGCAAAGATCCGCTTGGGTTTGTCTTCAAAACACAAACTTCGGTTGCATACTGACTCCCTAAAATACAGCAATCCACCTCCAGGCTTACAATCTATGCCAGAGGGTAGCTTATTTAAGCCCATACCTACGAACCATTTGGTTCATCATAAAGCCATCAAAACCCCATAAAATACCCAGAAACAAACTTTACAAGAAATGGGCAAAATCTATTTGTGAGACACACACGCAGAGGGACATTCAAACAAAGGCTGGAAAAATTGGGAAATCGTGTCTCATTCTCACACAAGATTTAGAATTGCAAAGAAGCCAATTTTTACACCACCACCACCCCCCCCAAAAAAAAACACTAATCTATAAGTTAAATGCAATTCTAACAAAAATCCCAACAAGATCTTCTTTGAACTTTGAAAAATGATTCTAAAGTTCATCTGGAAGAATAAATATTCAAGAATAGCCAGGAAATTTCTAAAAACCCAGCAATAATGAGATATTAAAATGTGTGGTCCTGGCGCAGAAATGCAGCGTGATCAAATGGTCGTGGTAGAAAGTATATGTGGACATTAGTACATTATAGAAATAGCATTTTATATCAGTGGGAAAAGATACATTATTAAAGAAATGATCTTGAAAAAACTAGCTGGCCATTTGGAAAGAATAAATAGAGCTGGATCCCAGCCTCATTCTTTATACTGAGTAAACTCCAGAGGGATCAACAATTTAAATGTAAAAACTGGGACTATAAAAGTAACGGGGGGGGGGGGGGGTAGGGGAGACGAAGATCTTTATTATCCAGGGAAAAGGGCAGTCTTTCTTATCATGAGTCAAAGCCATAAATATAAAGGAGAAAACCTGATCAATTTTATCTTATTTAAAAAATCTAAAACCCCAGTCATTTTTAAAAAGGCAAATGACAAATAGAAAAATATTTGCAACAACTATTATTTTTAAAGAGTTATTACTAATCTAAAAGGAGCATATAAAATAGTTTTTTCTTTATATTCTCCAACACTATTTGATTTTTTTTTACAATAAGCAAATACCATTTTTTTCTACTGAGAAAAATAATAAAGCTGTTTTTTATTTTTAAAAATAAGCATTCGTTTCACCAGACCTGTTTCTAGCCTATACCTTCCAATATTTCAAGGCATCAACCAATCACTTCAGACCACATTATTGCAACCCTAACCACAGGGGTTCTCAAAGTTGGATGCACTTAAGAATCACCAGAGGAGGTATTATTGCTGATTTCAGGGTAAAGGAATTTGCCTTTAAAATTTAACAAGCATCTTGATGTGTCTCCCCTGCTAACCTCACTTTGAAAACTACTGTAGTAGCATATCCAATTACAGAACATTTTAACCTGCAAAAAAGTACACTGGGAGTATCTCTGAATTTACCAGGAGATGCAGAAATACCCAGTGCTTCTTAAAGTAGCCACATTAACCATTGAAGAATTGCTTTCCTTGTCTCATAGCTTTGGTGACCCCTTAAGATCTGATGTTAAAAGGTTGGTGCCAAAGGAAACTTATTATCTAGTTTTATCCTCAAGCTCTCTTACATTTTATGCCAGGGAAACAGTTCCGGGTATGACACTGAATTCTCTGCAGCCTCTTGATGTGAAGTATGGGGGCTCTGTCTTCTGCAGTTAAATGACTCTTACAGGAATTCAATCTGTGTGCAGTCTGAATTTCATTTACTGAAGATGCCACATGTGTTTTCTAAGGTGAAAAAAAAAAGTTCTGATTCCCTACTGGAACTTTTCTGCTTCATCCTGACAATCTGATTTCCTCACAAACTTGGAATGACCTTTGGAAGATTCAATGGGCTCTTCATTTCCTCAGTTTTCACTTGTGTTAGGAGCTTCACGGGCTTTGAGTATTGAGACACTAGTACAGTTCACTAGGTATGTGTGACTTCTTCAAAGCCATCTTGTTGGATTAAAAAGTCAAGGTTCAAGTTAATTGATGACATGTCTAGGTTTAAATGTAGTCGACTTTGGCCGAAACCGGTTTGGCTCAGTGGATAGAGCATCGGCCTGCGGACTCAGGGGTCCCAGGTTCGATTCCAGTCAAGGGCATGTACCTTGGTTGCGGGCACATCCCCAGTAGGGGGTGTGCAAGAGGCAGCTGATGGATGTTTCTCTCTCATCGATGTTTCTAACTCTGTATCCCTCTCTCTCTCTCTGTAAAAAGTCAATAAAATATATTAAAAATAAATAAATAAATGTAGTCTACTTTGAGAGATCTTCCTATAATTGGGGCTTTCAAAGGATGTGAAGACCTTAGAAATTGATCTGTTTTTCTAATTATTTTTTTTTTCTTTTTTCAACTTTTAGGACAAGTTCTTAGGTTCTACCACCTACATGTTTAGGCTTCCAGTCATTTCTCTTTTCATACATAGGTATTCTGTACTAAATTTTTAAAAATAATAATTATTACCTTTTTATTATTTGTCTAACAATGGGACATTCCTTCCTTCCTTCTTCATTCATTATTTGATCAATACCTACTGAGCACCTAGATATGGTCTAGTTACTTTGCTAGAGTATAAGAATTTTTGGACATTAATTCTAAGTGATATAATTTTTTCTTTCCTGAGCTTCCCCAAGAAGGAGTCAAACTTCACAGTCACAATATGGTTCCAGAACTATTAACTATATAACTACTATGAAATTAATCTCACTAATCTTGGTAAATGTCCATGAGAACATTTTAGGATGATTTCTTACCAGTTAGGGACTAATAACTGGCATTACTTTCATCTGTTGCTCATGGTCCCCAGATGAGTACGTTTGGGCCTCCCAGTCTTCACTGGGGTAGAAATACCTAAGCTTCCTGACACCCGATGATTGTATGACATGCTCTGACAATGGCTCTACCTCAGACCAGCTAAGGGACATAGTAGTACTCTTTCACAATGACCATTCTTCCCCAAAATTCTTTACTCTCCTCCTTGAATCTGGGAGTGGATCATTGATGAATGACTGCTCTCTGAACAAGGATTGCATTTCCCCCAAATCCTAAGAATGATTCTGGATTGCCACCTACCCACCCAACTAGTAAGAATTCTCACTCTTCATATTCTCAACATCCTTGTGTTGCCGTTTGATTTCTGAGAAAATTAGAAATTTATTCCCAGTGCCCAGGCCTTGCTCCATGTCAATGACAATATCAAATTTGGTTCCATCAGGAGCTCCTCTTAGAGGTGGTTTCCTTAGAGGTAGCCTATTGATTAGAGACCTCCCTCCAAGCTGACACCAATACTCTTTGAGAATTATTACCCAGGGGATTCCACATATGAGAAAATCTCATAGGAAGCTGTTTGGGAAATCCCCAGTATTGGCATGTGGGGCGGCAGGTGGCGCGACTCCGTGAGGTCTCAGCAGAACCTCTCAGACCTGCTTTCACTTGTAAAATGCAAGACTCTGGACAGCGACCAATAAGCCTGGCAAGACCACTTTCTTTAATAGCTCAGTAATTTCACCAAACTCCCTGATCTTAGGCAAGTTACAGTCACAAAATATGTTATTGTGACATGTGTTTGGTCCTACGGGAAGGCTGCTTGTGTTTGTTTTATTTGCTTCTAAATAGCCTCAAGTACAACTTGGAAAACCCTGAGCCTAAAAACTGGGGGAATTACATAAAGTTCATCTGGAAGTCAGCACAGACTTAATCCGAGTTCCTCATTCTTTTGGGCCAGATGGGCTGGGTAATCATTCTCCAAGAGTATTGGTGTCAGCTTGGAGGGAGGTCTCTAATCAATAGGCCACAGGGTTCTCTGTCTCTTTAGACACTGCCTCAGTCAGAATGTTTCCCTCAGCCACAGAGAAGGACATGGATGGCATGCTTATCAAATCCAACAGAATTCATTCAGTGTATGAGTCCCAAGAAACACGACACTTGACATCCAACTCTGCCAAGCTTCAGTGAAACCATTTAAGCAGCGTCTGCAACTTTCCGTGAAGATAGGATGTAGCTGCATATGAAGAGTAATTATCAAAAGATTTATATTGTCTGCTGTTGTGTTTTCTTCTTCATTCTCATCTCTCTCTCTCCCCAAAAAGTATATGCAGTTTTTAAAATTACAGTAAGTGGCCAGAGGAGTTAGGTCCAGTAAATTTTAACTGCCATTTACTACCGTCTTAAAGGAACACCCAAAATATCCCCAATGCTCCTTGGCACACAGAACAAAAGATGAAGCTTTTACAGGCAAGTTCAAGTCCTGCAGCTCAAGGCCATGTAATTTTAGAGCTGACAAAAAAATATTAGAAATGATCTGGCCTAAATAAACATCCTACTTTACAAATGAGGCACTTTACAGCTACCGGATTTCCATGGCTTCCAAATGCCCCACTACGAGTCAGATATAGAGCCTGAATGAGAACCCCACTCCTTCCTTCTACCTCACTTCCTTTATGCTCCAGGACTCCTGACCAAGGCCTCCTCATAAATAGGTGATGATCCCTTTCTCTGGACACACACCCCATGAGCCATTCACACCAGCATTCCCACAAAGCTCTACCCCTTCTATTGTAGTTTTCTCTGTCTAGCAGTCCTTCCTTGCTGGTCTGGAAACCATTCCCTAGACATCATCCAAGACCCAGCCCAAATATCAAACTTTGGGGAAACCATTACTCCATCACAGTTAGTTGCTCATTGTTCACTTTGCCGTACTATGTGAATTGTCAAAGTGGCTTACAGCTCTCCATCTCTCCCACCTGCAGCTGCTGGGAGCAAGGATTAAATGTCAGAATCCCCGGCTTCAGGTAGAGCCAAGTATATGGTGGACAGTAAATGGCCAAATTTTAAAAAGCAAATAAACAACAGTAAAAAGAAAGAATGAAGGAAGGAATGAAAGGAAGCAAGGAAGGATGGGAGATCATTGGGCCAGGCTCCATTCCATAATTATTGAAAGTCACAATGATAAAAAGACAAAGCTTTGGCTGTCAAGGAGCTTGGACAATCCAGTGGAGAAGTCATCTCTAACTTCCAACAAATATTTGTTGAGTGATGAATTAACATGCTCTAATTCCAGTTCTACCATATGGAGAGGCTATTACCAAAATTCAACCGGTCTCAGTGTGTGCAGTGGAGCAATCATTTCTTATCAGGACTAACAGGACTTCCTACTCTGCAGTCTGACTTCCGCACTTCACTGCATTTATCACAGCCCCGGTGCTGGGCTCTCACCATAAAGCTGAGCAGAGGACCTGGTGGGAAAATTCACTCACACACATGAGACGTGTCCTCCATGCTAGAATGCTGTGCTGGCCGGAATGGGAAAAGAATGTACTGTTAGTTGGAGTTTAAGGTTGCACAATCATTCTAGTTATCAACTTGGCAATATGTATCATTATTTTAAATGTGCATTCCTTTGTCCCAACATTCCCATTGCTAAAAAATATATCCTATAAGTATAGGGACACAAATCTGCAAATCTAATAAGGATATTCGTTGCGGTGATGGTTGAAATGGCATAAATTTAAAAACTGTTACATCCATACTATGGAGTTCCATGCAATCATTACAAAGGATGCAACAGATCTAAATGTTCTGAAAAGAAAAGATGTTCAATAAATCATTAACTCAAAATCCAAGGCATTGCCCTAGCCAGTTTGGCTCAGTTGATAGAGCACTGACTCGTGGACTGAAGGGTCTTGGGTTCGATTCTGGTCAGGGGCACATACCTCAGTTGCAGGCTCAATCCCTGTGCGGGAAGCAACCAATTGATGTGTCTCTCTCACATCGATGTCTCTCTCTCTCTTTCTCTCCCCCTCCACCCTCTCTAAAAATCAATGGAAAAAATATCCTCGGTTGAGGATTAACAACAACAACAACAAAAATCCAAGGCATTGAAGAGTGATGTTTGGTATTAACCATCTGTGTGAACAAAGAAGAGATACATATACTAGTATTTGTATATGTATAAAAATTACTGAAAGGATATACAAAAATATTAACAGAGATTATAATAGTGGATGGCATAGAAGAAAAGAATGGATGGGAGAATTTTATTTTATTTATTTATTTATTTTTTTTGTTAATCCTCATCCAAGGATATTTTTTCATTGATTTTTTTTTTTTTAGAGTGAGTGGAAGGTAGGCAGAGAGAGAGAGAAACATCATTGTGAGAGAGACACATGATTAGCTGCCTCCCACATGCACCCCGACCAGACTGTGACTAAACCTGCAACCTAGGTATGTGCCCTTGATGTGCCCTTGACCAGGAATTGAACCTGAGAGAGACCCTTCAGTCCTCGGGCCAATGCTCTATCTACTAAGCCAAACCAGCCAGGATGAGAATTTTATTTTTAATTTCATACACTTCTGCAGTGTTCAAATTATTTTACCCTTGAATAGATTACTTTTATGATTTCTAAAAGTGTCTTCCATTTCCTTACCACCTTCTTGTTGTTTCTATTTCAATTTAGTCAACTAGATTTTCTCAGCACTGAGGTTATTATTCCATATTAATTCTCTCTTCCAAACTTATTCTGTCCAAATGACTTTTGACTTTACCGTAAATATGACCTTCCCAAGGTCTTGAGCTTATTATTAACCCATGAAACCATCCGTACGTGGAACCCACCCCTGAAATCCAGGTATTGGATTACAAAAAGCACATTTCAGGTGGGGGGAGGGGTGGCTAACTCCTTTGCATCAATAATGTTTAAAACCTCAATAAACATCAGCAAGGCCACCTCATCGTATGCAGGAGGTCAAAGACCCATGCACTCTGCACCAGGAGTCACAGTGGAGCTTAACTGGGGCAGTTCTGGTTCTGCCCTCAGGACCATGAGCATTCCAATCTCAGTGAAAATTCCTACGACACCGCCATTATCCCCGGATCATTGCCACGATAGACCCAAACAGCTCCAGTCTATCGTGTCAATGTGTACTTAGGGAGTCTTTAATGCACGGATCATTGGCGAGCTTCGCCATCAAGGCCCTGCAGGAGCAGTGGCCGTGTGTGGAGTCAGTGCACACCCGGGACTCCCTCGTGCCCGGATCGTTTGCAGCGCAACGTGTGGATGCACACTCCGGGGCCCTTACCCCGCCGCCTGCTCAGGAACGATGTACCCCTTCATACTTGGCATTGTTACAGTGCGTACTCAGTAGTCACTCTTCTCGATGGCATGTCAGCAAGTTGAGTGTGCGACCAACAACTCCTAAAAGGCACAAAACACTCCAGGAGGTCCGACTTCACACGCGGACGGGCGGTCTGTGGCATGAGGACACGACTGTGGCGCGAGTGTGGGTCTTCCTCGCAGTAAACAGAAGGAAAGGCCCGGCCAGTTCGTGCAATCCAAGCCGCTTCTACCGAGTGTCGTCGAGGTTTTCAATAGAAGCCCAGTTATTTCCTACTTTTTTTCTGGGGTGTTTGATGTGTAACATCCAAGAACCTTCCCTCTCGACCTAACCGGTTTGGCTCAGTGGATAGAGTGTTGGCCTGCGGACTGAAAGGTCCCAGGTTCGATTCCAGTCAAGGGCATGTACCCTGGTTGCAGGCACATCCCCAGTAGGAGGTGTGCAGGAGGCAGCTGATTGATGTTTCTAACTCTCTATCCCTCTTTCTTCCTCTCTGTAAAAAAATCAATAAAATATATGTTTTAAAAAAATAAAAATAAAAAAAGAACCTTCCCTCTCTCCCTGCCCTGTCCCAAAGCACCCGCAGAGCAAGGCAAGAGGGTTAGAGACAGGTTCTTGCATCGTAAGCCTCTAGACCAGACGATCCCAGAGAACTATCCTGGGAGCCACATATGCCAATGTACATGTTCTTAGTAGCCACATATTTTTAAAGGTGAAAAGAATCAGAGTTAATAGATTTCAATAACATATTTTATTTTCCCCGATACATCCAAAATATTATCACTTCCATAGCCAATCTATATCTTTAAATAATTAATGAGACAGCTTACACCCTTTCCTTCAGATGGAGTCTTTCCAACACAGTCTGCGCTTGACACTCAGCAGTCCATCTCCATTAGGGTGGGGGCCACATTTCAGGCGCCCAAGAGCCACACGTGGCCAGTGGCTGCCCAGCGGACAGCGCGGCGAGGGGCCTAGGGAGGTGGGTCCCTGCAGCTTCAGAGCTGGCCGTCCTCCCTCACCCCCTCTCGGAGCAGGTGTGTGGCCGCTGTCACCGCCTTCCCTGGCCAGGGCTGACCCTGCCCGCAGCCTCTCCTTAGCCCTCCGAGGGGGCAGCTGTGTTTTGGGTTTTGTCGTCAGAACAGTGACCACAAATAGGCCTTCAGAAAGGGGAGGAGACACATTTCAGGTCCAAGGGTCTGTCTCAGGCCCTACCGCCGGGAGATGGGCGCAAAGCGGGGTGGGAGGACGGCTGGGCAGTGAAGGGCTCAGTGGGCAGTGCGGGGACGGCCTCGCGGCCTCTGACTCCCCCGGACGGACGTGCAGTCTGGTGTGTGCGCTCACGGCAGTCAGCCTGGGGAGGGCCCCCGTGTCTGGGGCTGAGTCTTTCCCATCCACACAAAGCGGGAGGGGGTGCGAGGAGAGGGAGGCAGACAAAGATGCGGGGAAGAAAGGGAAGAGAGCGACGGGGCTGGCGGAGAGCGGGTGCGGGTGCGGGGCGAGGCGCAAGGGCGGACAAAGCGCCCTTGGCCGCCAGGAGGAAACGGGGCGCCACGCTCTTGTGGGGATTCGAGGACGCGCGGGGGGAGGGGGCGGGGGGAGGGGGGTGCGGGCTGGCGGCACCACTGGAGGATCAGCTCCGCCTCACTCGGGGCGCGCTGACAGCTCCATCACCTGCCTCCCCGGGCGCCACCGGCACGACGCATCGCCCTGGCCCGCGGCTCCTCCTCCCGCGCCCCTGCGCCCCTTGGACGGACCCCGCCGGCCCGCCCTGGCTCTGAGGGACCAAGTACACCCCGATTTGGGAAAAGAAGTGCAGAGGAGAGGGGGGTGAGAACGGCGGATCTCCTAAGATGTGCTCGTGACTGTTGAGCAAATGCCCAGCCTCCTAACTGTCCTCCAGGGAACGTGTGCAGGCGCCGGGAAATCGGAGCACCTCGTGGGGGGGATTCCTCACCTGGAACCCTGATGGGAGGTGTTGGCGCCCCCCAGTCCCCGACCACCACGCCCATGGTGGTCAATCTGGGTGAAAGCATCATTCCTCGCGCCCCACTTGCCCCGTGGAGCAGAGGGGGAGGGGTGCTGCCCCCTGCTCCCCAGGCCTTCGGTCCAGCTGCCACCAGCAGAGCCCAAACCCCTGCCCCAGCTGAGCGGTCCATGTGGGAACGGAGGCAAGTCCTGTGCGGAAGGAACAGCGGTCCTTCCGGAGCCTCTCTCCTTCCCTTGGCAGAGAGACGGGCAGACCCCCTCCCCGGCAAGAGCGCCCTCCGGCCTGGTGACAGCTCGGGTGGAGCGCCTCGAGGGCAGGAGCTTTTATTAATAACAACAGCAGCAGCAGCAACAATAACAGAACCTCTACTGAGGGCTTATCATGCACAAAGCATTGTGCCAACTGCTTTACCTAGAATCTAGGTCCCAGATTATTCTTGCCACCTCAACCCTATTGCTGTCCTGGGAACGCAGGTGCAGGGAAGCCTTGCAAGGGCTCGGGGCAACCCAGCTGGGCAGGGGAGGAGCTGGCCTGCCTCCCTCCAGAGCCGGTGCTCTCAACCGCTCTGCAGTCTCCTCTTCTGGGCCTCGCTGGCAGCCGACACCGCGGACTCACGCCCTCTTCCTTCTCCCTCCCACCCCCCCTCCAAGCCATTCCTCCCTCTCCCTTTGGCCCCGGGGTACATCCTAAGGAGTCTACATCTGTTTGATCAGCCCATTCTTTTGTCCAGGGCTTGGTTCCAAAAGAGCATGTGACCAGTGCTGGCCAACACCAGGAAGGGGACATCTGCTGGGGGTTCTGGGAAGTGCTTCCTGCTTAAAAAATAAAAAGACCCAGAGAAGTATTCCCACTCCTGCTGGATGGTGTGGGCTGTGTGGTTTGACAGTGTTCACCACCTGGGAACCATGGAGGAGCCAGCCAGCAGGGCTACGACTTGAGTAGCTAGAATTGCAGGAGTTAGTCCTCTTAATGAGAGAGCCGAGGTTCAGGCAAACCTCCTTCTAGCCCATCTCCACCGGAAGGGAAGTCATGATGTTTATTCAGGGTTATATTTCATGTGAATTCCAGAAATTGGATCATATCTCGTCCCTGTTCTGCTTCCCTTTCTTCATCAGTGAAATGACTGGAGAGGGTCAGCTCCCGGGCACGTAAAATGGAACCTCACCCTCTGGCTTCTTTCTGGACACTCACCCCCAACCTCATTCCGTCTCAAGGCTCTAAGCAGCTTTCCCAACTCGCTTTGCCATGGAGACATCTCTTTGCCAACACAGGCCAGGCACCCCTTCCCTCCCAGAGCATCAGACCTCCCACCTAACTGTCGTGCCCGCTGCCACCCAGGTGTCTGAGCTTGACTGCCTGCCCTATGTTATTTTCTGGTCTCCAAGTAGTGTCTATGGAGAACCTGAATCTGGTTTTGAATGTTTTGGAAAACAATGGCTATTTAACCAGTCACTTTAAAACATACAATCCAAATTAGAATGGAAATTAGATTTTTATTGTGTCATTAAAATCATGCACATTTTTCATTAAAATACGCAAAAATGTCTATAAAATGCATACTATATGCTTTAACGATTCATCCAGAATCAATAAGTGGTGACCTGCTCAAATATCTCTACTGTTTCTCAGGAAGGAAGCCCAAACTGCTCAGCAAGAGTTCAGGACACTCCGAAATCTGTCTAACCAGCTCCAGCCTTATCGGTCTACCGTTATATACCCCCACAGCACACTGGTACATTTCAGACTCTCTGGAATCCCCTTGAACCCCATCTCCAACTGTTCAAATACCCCTGATACCTCCAGATCCAGACTAAATATTACCTCTTCCAAGAAGCCTTTCCCATTCTTCACGTTTAGTGACACAAAATGTTGAGCTACCTAGTATTTGGTCTCGGAGATATTAATATTACACCCAGTATTCTTAAAATAATGCACATGTCCAAATAGCAGAGGATTTAAATATTTTCATGAAAACAAGTAAAATGAGTGATAAATATCAGCAGAATGTATACACCTCACTCCCAATTTAAGGATGAGCTGTTCTGTTAGATGTGATCAAATAGAGCTGCTTACACCTCGTTTTTGTTAAAATAACTTTGATGTAAATAATAGAAAACGTGTCTCTACTTGCTTACTCAAGGGAAATGTAGTATCTCATGAAGTCTCAAGGCAGCAGGTGCTGAGGTTGCTTAATTAATGGCTCAATAATGTTTAATGTTGTCAAGGACCCAGGTTCTCCTCATCTTTCCATCCTCAGCTTGTAGACCTTGTCCTTTGTTAGTTCTCAAGGTCTCGAAATGGCTGCCATTGTTCCTGGCATCACTTGAAGACATGGAAAGTCCAGCCAAAAAAGTGGGACCGTTCTCACCTTAAATTTCTTCTTAAGAGTGGGCAAGTTATACCAAAAGACCCATTCAAAGATCTTTTCTCATATTTCATTGACCAGAACTGGATTGCATGCCTATCTCTACATTTTTACTGGCAAGGTAGATGAGAGATGATATCATTAAGTCAGGATTTACCTTGAGTTATACTGGGGCGTGGGAGGGAAAATGGGATAGAACAGGCAATAGCAAGACAAAAGCTGAGTTTCAGCCAGCCTCCCGGTCATCGGTTGCATACAACCCATCCCAAAAGTAACTAGATTAAAAATATAATTTATTTTCCTCAAGAATCTGGACTTGAGGGGAAAGGGAGTGATTCCCAAGAAAGAAGGGAACTACACTATCTCTCTGCAATATAAGATGGGTTATCATTTGGAAATCAAAATGCCACATTTAGATTATTCTTATATTGGTGCTTTCTACAAAATACGTTTTTTTAAATTACATATATGGCTTTATTAAATAGCAAATTGATTGTCTAAATTCAACTGGTAATTTTCTTACTGGATGGTAAAATGTTTGCTTTTTTTTCTAAATAACTAGCCATAGAATGGGTTCTACCTAGGGGGTCTCCTTTAACAATATTAATGCTTGACTGAATTCAGCCATGTTTGGCCTAAATTCTTTAGTTTGTAGAAATCTGGGAATTAAGGTCAGGAGAATAGCAAATCATTTCTTTGATTTAGCAAATAATCTGATAACTGGATCATTCACCATCAGCATACTATCCTTTTTGAAAACCTGTAAATCACAGAAGCTTTTCAGGATAAAATGATTAAATAACCATTCCCCTCTTTTAATCAAGGCAGGTAGGGAAATTGCAATATACACTCTTATGTTTTGTAATGTCGCTTCCTTATCCTAAGTAGGGCTTCTAGTTCTCTTTTAACTTTTATATATGTGAGGCAGAAAGTTCTTAAGTGGTGGCTATAGTTAGATTCATATCATTTACTAACATGGATTTCCTTTTGTGATTATATCTTCTATCTTCTAATAAATGTATAACTGCCTCTAACTATCCTAGTCAGATGATGAATGTTCGTATAATACTACCACCTCTCTCCCCACCTTTTTTCAAGAAGCTCGTGGACTTGGTTATATTACACTGATATATTTCAATACCATCTCTGTGAATCATAGACCATTAAAGCCAGAATTACAGCCCTCTAGTTTGATAAGGGAAGAAACTGAGGCCCTTGAATTTAGAGAACTTTCTGGAAGTTTCCAAGCTAGTTAGTGGTTGTGTAGGATCTCATTACCTTGTTTTCTGGTTGATTGCCCTTTATGCCACACAATGCTATTAATGATTAACATTAAGGACAGAACTAAATCTAACCGGGTTATCAATCAGATTCCTTACTGCGGAGTTGGTGGCACCCACTCAGCCAAGTCCCTGCAGAGGCAGGTTTCATACTATCCTCAGGGGCAGAGAGCCTGTCCTCTAAGCTCCAGCCCATCATATCCAGAGATCACACTAGCAGTACAGACCATCAAGTCCCACTCACAGGTAGTTCTCCTCTAATCCACTTCATGACATTTCCCAGCAGCCCAGGGTGCAGGAATGTGCTTGACAAAGAGCTTCTCTCCTGACCTCCCACCCAGCTAGTGAAGAAAGGGAAAAATGGAAGCGTTCAGTGGATAACGCCTTGCTTGCCATCTTTTCACCATTGGTGAATCTGAAGCCAAATTTAAGATTAGAATCTGACAGTTCAATCATAAAAGTAGGTTTTTCCTTTCTAAACATTAGTTGAATCATCCCCATTAAATAATTGTTTAGGTTTAGAATCCCTGGGACTTGTATGTTTTTAACATGGAATTATTCCACTTGGAGCATTCACTCAAACCCACAGCTCATTGTTCACATCATACATTTCTGTACAGGAGACAGGAAAATGTGCTCCAATTCACTAATATTTTTAAACAATTAAAGCACAACTAAGAAAACGAAGCCTCATGTCCCCTCTTCATCCCCCTCTTCTCTTCCTCTTCCTCCTCTTCCTCTCTGACCAACAATCACTATAATCCACGCTAATGAGGTAGACTGTGTTAAGAATTTTCTTCCCTTACTATTTCTCATTATTAATAAATTTTACACTGACAACTATAAAGTGAACATTTTGGATTTATGCACCTAACCTAATTACATATGCTGCATGTACGCATTTCATTATTTACTTGACAGATTCATTCCTTGATATCATAAATAATTAAACAAGAATCAAATATTAACAATCAGATACATGTTAATTCTCCTCAAATCTGTAGAAACAAACTATATTTTTATCTTCAGTTCAATAAGCACTGATTAAAATTTCTTCATTAGGCAAATTTCCTAAGCAAAGTTCTTGGTCTACTTTTCTTACTTTCACTGAAAATTAAAATCTGGAACAAATTATTCCCAGATTACTGCATGGGGGGGAGAGAGGGGATGAATATAACATAACATTCTTTCCAACAAGCCATTGGCTTCGTAATCTTTCTCAAGCACTGCTGTATCTTATATATGAAGCATTAATCTATGTGTTTGTTAGGAATTTTCAAACATGGCTTTGAGTATAAGCTAGGAGCCAGCACCATATTGGTTGTTAGTGGTGTATTACCAGAGCCTCTTGTCTCGTGGGATGATGGCTTCAACCAAACAATCATTTAATACCTCACAGAATCATTTCTAGGCATTCTGGATCGTGCTAGAATTAGATTTACTGGGGCTGAAAATGTACCCTGAGGTCAAAGTGTAGCTGTTCTTTTTTCTGCTTTAATGAGCTAGGCTTAAATTTTTTTTTATTCATGTATATCAACATCTTCATTGATCAAACTATTCCCACATTGTATCAAATTTGCTTTGGGAGAGCATACCATACAATTTCATCATTTAAAAAATATTAAAGATTCATAGATAGCCACATTATTCATAATACAAGATTAATGCCAGGCTGACAGGTTTTTGTAAAGACCTGACTCTTTTTTTTCTAAGTGCATATCCCATATCTATGTGAGATGGACCTCTGACGTTGCATATTGATCACTCCCTTCTCTTCTCTTCTAATGCTAAAGAGAGAATATTATGGAGTGATTGTCAGGGTTAGTGTGTCTCTGACCTACACGTGTACTATTAATAATTTATGAGCTGACTGGAAATATAGCACCAAGAGACCAACCGCGGACCACTGTCGCTGCCGGGAACGACACGGCCTCAGGCTTGACAGCAGGTGCACCCAGACTTGGAGGTTCTGCCGTTAAAATCAGAGAGGGACGCACATGCTCCAAGTGTCAGAGCCGACGGAGTGGAAGGAAGCCAGCCTCTCTGTGTCTCCAACTAGCCACACTTACCTCTTTTTAAAATATATATATATATGCTTATTGAGTACAGAGAGGAAGGGAGAGGGAGGGAGAGATAGAAACATCAATGATGACAGAAAATCATTGATCGGCTGCCTCCTGCAACACCCCACACTGGAGGTGGAGCCCACAACCCGGGCATGTGCCCCGACCAGGAATCGATCCGCGACCTCCTGGTTCAGAGGTCAACACTCAACCACGGAGCCACACCAGCTGGGCCATTTACCTCTTCTTATCCTAAACTTTCCATGGCATGAGATTTCCTTTTTAAATTATTTAATCATATTGTCAAGGGAACTCTTATTGTCTATAAACATCAGAGTATCTAAACTCAAACAATATGGAGCAAGCGATCAGGTCTTTCTTTTTATTTCCCCCATTCTTTCACACCCAGAGGTTGTCTGGTGTGTATCATTCCAGAATGTTCTATGCTTACACAAAGACAGAGGAGGTGGGGAGAGAGAGTTCCCCTCTAGCCTCAAAAACAGTATAGCATTCTACATACTGTGCTGCAAGTTGCTTTTTTCGCTCAACAACATGTCAAAGACATTCCCCATATCAGCACATACATTTGTAGCTCACTTTTCAAAAAACAACATAGTCGTCCATTTTATAGAGAGGTACCATGGCTCATTTATCCATCCCATCATTAATGACTGTCACGGCATGTCAGATTTTTCACAATTAAAAAACAACGCCACACACACTGGGCGTATATGCTGTGCACCTGCTCACCTATTTCACTAAGAGACTTCACCAAGATAGTTCTAGAGGTAGAATTGCAAGGTCAGTAACTGATTTTTCAAATCTCCTTAATCCATTAATTAGGCAAGAATCGATAAATATTCCCATTAAGGATTTAAACAGTATAATATTTCATTAATAGATTTGCTCATAACATTTAAGTGCATTTTTAAAGTATATTGTTAAAACTTGAATGCTATAGAGTAATCTAGGAAAAGATTATTGAAGTTTTACTTACATTCATTTCATGTGTGAGTAGCTTTACGCAAAAGCAAACTGACGTCTAAGCTGCTTCTAATGGTTTACTCTATGTCATCAAGCCACACGTCTGCATATATTATTTTTAACATCTATGTCCAACGCAGCCAGTCTTCATTTTGACAATGCTACAAATAGCCACCCCTTCAAAGTGTGTTTATAGAGACTGACAACTGTTAAACCGCTTCACGCTTTTCCAAAATATATATTTTTTTAAATGTATGTTTGAACACATGGCAGCCAGGAAGTCTAATTAAAAACTGTGTGCGTTTATTGGAAACCATCGCAAGTAAGTACCCTTGTAAAATGCTCTGCTTTTCAGCTGCGTGACTGGAAGCCCTGAAGCCTAATGGTCAGCCGCTGTCTGTCATTTCCTGTCACGTGGACTGGAATTGGCTCTCAGAACACACGCCTCGCCTCGGACGACAGGCACCGCCGCTCTGCTGGGATTCACACTCACAGGAAGACTGATCATTTCACGGAGAGACTCCCTCAGCAAGGAGATCAAGGGAAGCCTTGTTATGCCAAATGCCTTACTAGTCAGAAGCAGCCAGGACATTGAACACTGGAAACTAGTTAATGGTTTGTAACAAGTCAGAAATGAAGACGTTGGACCAAGAAAATGACAGGAAGCAGCACTGGCTCCAGGAGGAGAGCGCGGCCTGTCAGGATCCGGCGAGGGCCGTGGTGACAGGTAGACAATAAAATGGGATGACACGGGTGCCTCGCGCTGGGGCGCGTTTTCAACAGCTTTCTCCGGGGAGTTTCCCTGCGCTTCCTTTGCAGGAAACCTTCCCTCTGCAGCTGGCCGCAGACCCTTTGGAGGTCTTATTAAAATTCTCCTCCTTCTGCGTCATAACGTGTGCTGTAGGAGGCAGATGGGAGTACACGGACCGTGAATCCTTCACTGTGTAAGGGAAAAGGGGGACCACAGGCAGGCCGGTGAGCTGGCTCCGGGGCTGACACATCCCAGGGACCCCGAGCAGCAGGCGTCCTGAGAGAGGAAGCAGGTCAGCGGGGAAGTCAGGCCAGTCCCACCTACAGGCCTGCAGCATGCGTCCAAGCACAGCAATATGCCCAGCCGGGTGAGGCTCAGCGGTTGAGCGTCGACCCAGGAACCAAGAGGTCACCGGTTCGATTCCCCGTCAAGGCACATGCCCAGGTTGTGGGCTCGATCCCCAGTGGGGGGCGTGCAGGAGGCAGCCAATCAATGATTCTCGCTCATCATTGATGTTTCTATCTCTCTCTCCCTCTCCCTTCCTCTCTGAAATCAATAAAAATATATTTTAAAAAACAGCAATATGGTGCATAATGACTATTTCATGTTCAGGTCGGTAGCCATTATACCTGCAAGAACTTCCCGCACTAGCTTAACCGTCCACAGTGTGCAGTCCAGCAGCTCCATGAGGATGACACTGTTTTCATTTTTAAGAGAAATATTCTGTCACTCGCTCTCTGCCCCAAAACTGCAGCCATAACAGTGCACCTCTGCCTGCCTCATTATGGGCTCCAAAGGCTATGCCACGAAATAATCGATAAAAAGCCAAGAGCCCAGCGATTGCCCACTGAGTTCCTTACTACCAGTAGTTTCAAAAAAATGAAGCCACTAAAATAATAGCCGTATCTAAAATAAGGCTCTCACTGTTTTTACTTAACGCTGTTCTAACGTTAAGTGTTAGAATATCTCTAAACTAACTTCCAATAGAGTAATAGCTGTTAGAATGGTCTTCTAAACCATTTCTCTCTGTTCTATTCCCCCTGTATTTTAGGCGGCATGACAGAATAAACATTTCATAACCTTTTTTTTCTACTAATGTCATTGCAACCAGTGGGAGGTCTGTATTTTCCACACTGCGCTTCCGCATCTAGAAGGATCTCTGATATAGATTAGCCGTCCCTTAGTGAGCGATGAAAGACAAAATCTTAGCCTCTTAAAGCCAGTCTCCTTTGACAGCATGCGCATATTTACATGAAATAAAAAGCAAATATTTGTTCTTTTCATACAAGCTGTCCACACAAACTCGGGTTGTTTAGAGACCTGTTCAGACAAACAGAACTGGCATCGGCTATGTGACAGATGATAAGAGATCAACAAGAGGTAAAAATCAAAGATTATTTAAAAGGAAGGAAAGAGCCCACTCGGCGTGGCTCAGTTGGTGGAACGTTGTCCCATGAACCAAGAGGTCACAGATTTGAGTTCCGGTTGTGGGTTTGACCCCCAGTAGGGGACATGCAGGAGGCAGCCAACCAATGTTTCTCTCTCATGGATGTTTCACTCTCCCTCTCCCTTCTTCTCTCTCTCTCTCTAAAAAATTTTTAAAAAAATAATAAATCAATAAAAACATATTTTTTTAAATTTTACTTTAAAAAAAGGAAGTAAATAGTAGACATGCATTTTTGGGACCCAAGGTGAATTAGGATGTCATTGCTTACTCATTTGAGAAACCATGGGCTTAACTTCAGTTACTAGCTTACCAGGGTATTAACTTTTGGTCCGTGGCAGGGATAGGTAGAAGAAAACGTTGTTTGTCACCCTAAAAAGTTTCCAGGTAAAGTTGATTTTCAGCTCTTTTCTCCAGGGAACTTTCTAACAGCGAATAGGCACATATTCTGGAGTCAGGGAAGCTGAGCAGGACTGACGTCACGGTCACCGAATCAGGGCCACTGAGCCACCCCCTCCAGGTGCCCAGCCAACTGGCACTTCTGCTTTAAGAAGCCGGTGGCTCCCGAATTTGCAGGAGCAAAGATGCTTCGGGGGGCAGGTTCCCTATCCTCCTGCCTCTAGGATTTGCACTCTCGTGGCTTCCCCGGGGAATGCCTCAATCCTGGGGGCACATTTCACCTGCCCTAGACCCACTCTGTTGGGAAGCACGGCTGAACGTGTCCCGCCTCCTGTGGACAGCGCCCCATCTGCTGAACACACATTTTAATAAGTAAACTCTATTTCCAGGCAAATACCTATTGGTATTAACAAGAAAAGAGCATCTCTACACGATTCTCTGAAAAGAAATCCTGTCAGTGCCACTCATGCTACCTTCCAAGACAAGTCCCTGTAATTGCTTTCTCCTCTTCATTTCCTTGTGTGGATAAAGCAACAAGATCAAGAGAACCCATCCATTTTCCCCAGATACCTTCCAAAATGTGCGCGGGCTTTTGCAGGCTGGGATCAGAAAATTTCATTATCTGCATTTGTATTAGTAATTCACTGCACAAAGAGAACAGGGGGCAGAGGAGGAGGGCAAGCACTGGAAGCAAACATCAGGCAGACAATTGTATATATGCAAATGCTTGCAAATTTCTGCCGGCTTCTCCCTATCTATAACCAAGCAACATGGAAGCCTATTCATCCCTCAGCTCCTTTGCTGCCAAAGATGGTTGCGGTTTTGAAGGAAAATATTCAGAAAATGTTGAACCTTCAGCCACCGAGACTCAGTCAAACTCAAAACCTGCTACGAATGCATAAATATAATCAGTGGTTTTTCTAGGAAGACATGAGCCATGCAACCTCCTGGCTACAGAGGGTGGAAAACAAGATCCCCTGGGAGGGGGAGGGGGAGGGGGAGAGGAGAAGGAGAGGGAGGGGGAGGGGAGCAGGGGGAGGTGGGGGGAGGGAATGGTTCCCAGCAGCTCTGGAGCACAACTGTCAGCGGCCTGAGATGTCACCTCTTGGTTTCAGGGTTGTGCATTCACAAAAATAGCTGGGCAGGAAGGAGCATGGGAAACCGGAAACAGGCATGATGAAGAAAATGCCCCAAATTCAAATTCATCAATACAGAGTGCTCACTTTCAAGTGAATATGCATAGAGTTTGAAAAGAGCAGCAAGGATCATCATGCATTTTGTTTTGTCTTGAAATCAATTTTTCCCAAGTAATAATGCTTATGGAAATTTTCATGACTTCCTTTATTCTTATATATTTACTCTCTAAATTTATTCTACTCCCTGCAAATCAGTAAGAATGGCAATAATTCACCGATATCTATGCCTTTCTCATACAGTAATTCAGTTTATCCTCAAAAATACGCTTTGAGGCAGAGTCAGTATTACACCCATTTTACAGGTAAAGAAACGAAGGCTCGGATGTTCAAAGAGTTACCCAAATTTACATCACTAATGAATGGCAGGACTGAAACTCAGACTCTCATAACGGACTGAGTTCCAGTCGTCATGCTGCTGAACAACATTACCAAAGAGAACTCACTCCACATGGAACGTTCTTAACCATTTTTGACCTCTCAGCAACATGTGACCGTGCTGCCCACCGCTGCCTTCCTGAATCCCTCTGCCGTCTTTGTCTTTATTCTTGGGGATTGCTCTTTATTGATTTGCCTTCTGCTTCTTAGACATTCTCGGTTTCCTCCAGGATCTGCTCTTCTCTGGCCTTCTGTCCACCCTACCCTATCATTCATCGAGGCCATCAGTGAGCAATCTCGTCCACCTCTAGTCCTTCATTTACCCACTCAACAAACACCTTCTGAGCACCTTCCATGTACAGCCAGTAGCCCAGGCCCACTGTATTCCACGTGAAAAACAATGCTCTCCCTGCACAAGTGGGGCTTATACGGTGCAAGAGAGACAGATGAGAACAAACAAATAAGTAAAATAAATATACGTGGTAAGTGCTATGGAGAATATTAAAAAAAAAAAAAAAAAAAAAAGCCGAAACCGGTTTGGCTCAGTGGATAGAGCGTCGGGCCTGCGGACTCAAGGGTCCCAGGTTCGATTCCGGTCAAGGGCATGTACCTTGGTTGCGGGCACATCCACAGTAGGGGGTGTGCAAGAGGCAGCTGATCGATGTTTCTAACTCTCTATCCCTCTCTCTTCCACTCTGTAAAAAATCAATAAAATATTTTTTAAAAAAGAGAATATAAAAAAGGGGGAGGGAGTGAGGGGGGTAAGGGAGTTGAGAGGAGATTGCAATTTTGAGTCAAGAAAGGCCTCACTGACATGACATTTGTGCAAAAATGACTGTTGTCAATTTCCCTCTCAGAGGATTTCCAAATTTGTATCTTGGACTGCTCTCCTGATTCCAACCCCACATTGGCACCTCTAAGCATATCATCTCTTCCTGTATCTACACCCCAAAGTCATCACTGCCACACCTGAACGCATCCTCTCCTCCCCTTCCTCCTGCTCCTCTTCCAGTGCCCTGGTGATCAGCACGGCCACCCTTTACGTCACAAATGTGCTCTCAGTCAATGAACACCTAGGAGCATCTTCCAACCACACGCACTGTTCTGGGAGTCAAGAGAACACAGTGAGCTAAGAGACATTTTCTCCTTAAAAGCTGTGTCTAGGGCCGTGGTCGGCAAACCGCGGCTCTTTGGCCCCTTGAGTGTGGCTCTTCCACAAAATACCACATGCGGGCGCGCACGTACAGTGCGATTGAAGGAGTACCCTAATTAAGTTAATAACAATGTACCTACCTATATAGTCTAAGTTTAAAAAATTTGGCTCTCAAAAGAAATTTCAATCGTTGTACTGTTGATATTTGGCTCTGCTGACTAATGAGTTTGCCGACCACTGGTCTAGGGGAATTACTAAGGATTTAGAAACAGGCCTGTGTTCAATTTCAGCTCTTCCATTCATTAACAGTAGGCTCATCTATACAATGGGGGATACTGTCACCCACCTCCTATTAACGTTATAGGGATTAAAGGCACAACACCAGTAAAGTGAGCCAGTGAGTGAATAAACGAATAAATAAATGGTGTGTTTACTGCAGTGCTTGACCTGGGAGGTTCTAACAGATTTAAAGGATGTCACCAAGGCCCACTCTCTTCTCTGTCATTCTCAGGCTCTGCCTTGCATCCTATCCCAGCCACCCTAGCGATCAAGTTTCCTTTCTCAACAGCTGCACAAACGTCATTGGTTCTAATAAAGCCATGTGCCCACGCCAAACCATTCACCTGGGCCAGGAAAATACCATGGCTCTGATTGGCTAGGTTTGGGTTATAGCCCCATCTGGGCACACAGATTGGATCAGCTTCACAGAGAATGAAGGGGGCTGGCCCCTGAGGAAAATCAAGTGATTTGCAGGAAGAGAATGGACCACAGGCAGATAAAGCAATGGATGTCTACTACCCTCAACCATGGCGCCTAATTCGTTGTCTTGTATCACGGTTAGCTGTTTTCATGTGTATCTGCCCTCGGCTTGAGAACCCCTGAGATAAAGGACTATATGTCTGTTATCACTACCCCCTGGAGAACCCAGGGCCATCCTCTGAGTTCAGTACATGCTCAGTAAACGCTTCTTCACCTAAATTCATTTCATAAACTAGTTTAAATGAGTTCTTCTTTTGCTCATTTTAAGTTCTGTGGTATCTTGTTCTCTTTTTGTTACATGAAAATACACAAAGTCTCAAACCACACACCTTTTCACGCCTTAAAAGACAGAATCCAACAGCAGAAGCGATAAACTATCTCCATAATATATGCGTATATTGACTCTCCTCTAAAACCATTCTCTCAGCTAATTTTACACAGGTGAAGGAAAAGAGCAAAATCCTATGTTGTCCTTCTAAGCACTTCATTTTGCTGTTCTGTTTTGTTCAGCAGATGTTGCATTTGCTGAAAATTCAAGTGCATAAGACTCACTGTAGCCTTTCACAAGGTATTATTATGCAGTTGTCACCACTGGATTTCACCGCAGTGTAGACATGTCTTTAATCTTTCCCTGAATGATTCAATTTCCATTTCTATGGCTTGTCTCAAGGACCCCTCCCCCCCTTCAAATCCTATCATCTCAAATTCTCTCCTTCCTCCTGAACACACAGCCATCCCGCCAGAGACTTTGCCCAGCCTTGCTTGCAGCTAGATGTGGCCATCTGACTAAGTACCTACCAAGTGATGTAGCGACGTGTGCAACTTCCAGATCATCTTCTTAAAGAGGTCTGAAATTTGACTTAAAATAAGGGGGGTCGTAATGGGGGATAGAAATGATACACGTTTGACCAGATGAAGATAACTTTAAGCTGAGTGATGGGCACATAGGGATGTATTATATTATATTATCCCTACATTTGTATATGTTTGAAATTTTCTATTGAAAAACAAATTAAATGGTGCTCACCCCAGTTGTGCTCCCTCCTTTCTTCTTACTGGCTGGAAATAGGAATGACTGGAACAAGCTGGAAAGTACCTTTTAAGGATGGCAGAGCCACTCCACCAGCCTGGGTCCCTGCGTGACTGCCTGGAGCAGGGCTTGTCCACCTGCCTTTGAGAGTTCCTGAAAGAGAAGTTGATTTCTCACTCATTCCATGTTGGGGTCTCTTGGTTACAGTTCGTGTTCTCCGGATAATTCCATCTCCTTATTTGCTTAGAGTCTGTCATAAACTGTCTCCTTTATTCCAACAGACAGTATTATCTCGCCTACTTACACCATTCCTTTCTTTTTCTCGGTGCTGGTGTTAGAACTCAACAAACGTTTAGGATGGCTACATTTTTGTTCCTCTAGAGGTCAGGCTGAATCACAGGCTACGCAGATAACTAGCCGGCACCAAGACAAGCTTAAATGAAACTGCTCTCAGCCAAAAGCCTCACAAAACTGTCCCCTTTGAGTTTGTTTAATGTAGTGATGGGCAAACTTGATTCAGAAAAGAACCCTAAGAAAGTTGGGGGGGGGGGTAAAATTAGACTGTTTTGGTTTTTAGGAGACTTTAGTAAAGCTTTAAATTACTCTTTAATCACTTTTTAAAGTCAGACTGGGCTTCAGTTTTGTATGGGGTTCTATGACATAGCAGCATTCATTTGGAGAAAATGTTAACCCATTTACATAGTCAATTATTTCAACTTAATCGCCCACCCTTTATTGAATGTCACTCTACTATATACACACTGCGCCGGGCACAGGGTCTTATCAGAAACAAGTTGACCAAAAGTAATTGCATCAAAATATTTCATTGAATGGTCTCCTTGGATCAATGAGAAGAGTAATCTTGAGCAAAGATTTCTGACTGCCATGCAGACCTCATGAATGAACAGGTATATTACCATTTCAAGGCCCATGAGAAATGGGAAATGAGGTACTGGCACGACACTCCCGTTCATCCGCAGGACAACCAAAGTTCCCCAGTTCAAGGAACAATCCCTGATTGCCTACTGCCATTCTCTAAGCTCTTCTGCTCCTTTGCTGGTTGTGCCACAGGAAAGGGACTTTAAGGAGGGTCTGCAGGCCTTTTGTCTACCTTACGACAGTAATTCATCATTGACTCTCAAATGTGCCCCATATTAAACTGGGGGCTGGAGCTGGGTGGGGGGAGTCAGAGATGAAATGCAGCCCTGACCCTCTAGGGGCGACTGCCTGCAGAGAGGGACAGACAGACGGTGACCAACCAGGCAGGGGGATGAGTGCTGCCAGAAGGCATGTGGGCACGTGGGTGCGTCCTGCTCCAGAAACACTGGGAAGGGCACCTGATTTGTGGTGGGTGTGGTTGGAGTGGCATCATTGATGTTTCTATCTCCCTGTCCCTTCCTCTCTGAAATCAATGAAAATATACACTGAGTGGCCAGATTATTATGATCTCTGAATGCATAATAATCTGGCCACTCAGTGCATATCCTATATAATAAAAGGCTAATATGCAAATTGTCCCCTCGACCAGGAGTTCGACCAGCAGGCAGGCCGGCCAACCGCCCATGTCCTCTCCCCCTGGCCAGGCTGGCTGGACGAATTCATGCACGGGGCCTCTAACATACACACACACACACACACACACACACACACACACACACACACACTCTGAGTGGCCAGATTAGTATGCATTACTATATTTTAAAGCACTGCACCCCAGCCAGTTTGGCTCAGTGGATAGAGCATTGGCCCCTAGACTGAAGGGTCCCAGGTTCAATTCTGATCAAGGGCAACCTCGGTGGCAGGCTCCATCCCAGGCCCAGTTGTAGGTGCATGTGGGAGACAATCAATTGATGTGTCTCTCTCACATCGATGTTTCTCTCTCTGTCTCTCTCCCTCCCTTCCACTCTCTAAAAATCAATGGAAAAATATCCTTGGGTGAGGATTAACAACAACAAAAAAGGCCTTGGGAAGGGGGGAGGAAAAGCAAAGGAAACACGCAGCGATTTCATTCCCACCTCACCCCCGCCCTCAGGGTGTCAGTGAGGAAATAAACTCCAGCAGGTGGAGTGGCGCACGCCAGGCCACTCATCTTGTAAGCAGTGAAACAAGTTTAAACTTAGCACATCCTCCCTGCCTCTTACAGAACCTGAAGGGGGGGTCTCGGGAGGGGAGTCCTTCTCTCTTAGCGATGTCCACACTTCCCTTGAACCCTGGCCTCAAGAAACCTGCGTGTCCCTTAATCATTCTGGGAAGGAATCCAAAGTCTTATAGATGCAAAAGATCATAGAATTTTAGATTCTCTTCTTCAAATCAGTTTAAGAAAACTCATACAGTATCCCCCCACACATACTGAAGGATTCTAAGTGAAAGGTACTGAGGAGTCCTGCAGAAAATTAATGTTAAACTTTATTTAATCCAATATATCTGAAATGTTACTGACCATGAAAGCCGCTATGCGGCCTCCCCTTTTTTCATAACATGTATTAACGCCTTTAAAGACATTCTGCATTCAAGCTTCTTACTGTTCCGATGAGGAAGCTGCAGTCCAGGGAGGGTGGGAGCCACCTTTGGGCTTGTGCTGGGCCCAGAGCCAGAACCAATGCACCAGACTTCCTTCCAGTCAACACTCTCTCCAGGAAATCACGCTTCAATATGTCCATCCATAACTCTGATACATAAACAGTACACACAGCACATGAGTTGATAACCTTGTAATTGTCAACTTAAAAATTACCCTTTTAAAAAATACAAAGAAATCCCTAGGTGAGAGCTGAGATCGTGTATACAAATTTGAAGTGTGTTTATATACACTATTAATCGCCCTTGTCAGGGTTTATACTAGTTACCCAAGCCTTGCTGATATCAATTGTTTATCTTCACAGCCCTCCTTCCCACTAAAATACTAAGACTAATATCAACTACTAGCACTCTTTTTGCTCTCCATGTGAAGGGTAACATTAATATACCAATGCAATGTCTAGTGTTTATCTCCATGCATTCATTCCAATGGAACCCAAGCTGAAGAAATCACTCGTTCACAAGATAATCACAAAACAAACCTTTGTACCAAGTCCTTCATTGTTAGATCAAATCCCACTGTCACTAACTAAAAAAAATAAAATAAAAATTCTTTACTTTGGAATTTGATTGGAGTCGAGACAACAAAAAGGTGGGGGAGGGGGGCATGGAAATTTCAACCAAAAAGGGGGGCGTGGAAATTTCCAATCCTCCCCCCAGAGAGTTGGAAATCTTTTTTTGTTTTTGCAAAGATTTGTGTTGGAACAATATTTGATATATTCAAATTTAAGTTAGGCTTGAATGGAAATTGTTTAGAGGTGATGTACAAGATGGAAAACATATCTCAAGAGCGGCCAGTCCTCAACTTTGAAGAGTCCTTAGGAGTAATCACATATCAGGAAAGGTCAGGCGGGCTTTCTGTCTGAAGGGGTAAATGTTCAGTCCTGAATCCTGCATTTGTTACCAGAGCTTCTTTATCAGCAGGAGGAGGCAAATGATATCCTGAAAGTGTTTTAAACGTGCAACTTTGCTTATCTGCCTGTATTAATGATCCCTGTGGCAGTTGTTATATTAACCTTATCACATGGCGCAGCAAGAGGGAGGACCTATTGTAAAAGGAAGAAAAAGAAAAAGCATTTCATTTCGTCTTGGAACCTTTTTTTCAACCTAGCAATTTTCTGATTGCCGAGTGGGGGCAGTGAACGTTAGATTCTGACTAGGTTTTTTTTTAAATCTCAAAGAAACTAGACATTTCCCACTGGGCGATTCACTGAACATCAAATACTGCAAAGAGGACACAGCGTAGAGTACTGATGAAATGCTCATTATGGGAGCCCTGGAATTCGGGATCCACAGAGGAACTCTGACCAGGTGACAGTAGGTGGTTTCTGAGAAAGCCGGTTCCTCCTTCGCGGCTCTGAATCGCTCTTTTGTGGCTGTGACATTACAAGAAATGCCATTTGCCCTTCATAAGACTTCTATTTCCTCCTTCGTACAATCTCTGTGTTCACAAAGAGGAAATTCAAAGGCTCCGTCTTTTCATCCCTTTTAACTTTGACAACAATACCAAACCTGACCCTGAGACCCTCACCTTCTCATCCTCTCAAGGTGCTGGAGAAAGCACCTGGCTTATGACTGGAATTAATGTTTTCATTCAACTGCAAATGCTTGAGCTCAATACACCTACCAGCAGAGTGAGCACAAGCCCCTTCCAATGCTTCAGGTAATATCCTTTTTCCTTTTTCTTTTCTTTTCTTTTTTTCTCATTATGCCTTTAATGCAGAGCAGGGCTGCTGATTACAAAGAGGCAGTCGGACTCCAGCAATAGGTCTTCTTCACTAACCCTCACTGTCATGGACACTCCAGCTGCTACAAGAATAAGAGGCTCAATCCATATTTGCCAGCTCTAATATGAAATCTGTCAGAGCCCAAATTAATGAGTTCCAAATTCCTTACATCACGATAACAGGTTAAGACTGGTCAATTAATTACATAAATCCTTCCCGATTCATTGTGCGTTCGCAGCCCAGATTGTGTCTTACATTACTCCATGACACAAGGCCTTTTGGCTCCTGTTGTTCCATAGAAAGGCCCCATTTAAGTGGAGGCTGCCTGCCACGGCGAAATGTTAAATGTCACACGTTAAATTTGCACTTTTCTGTAATTGCTTTTGTTGAAAAAAAATTTTTAAATTAAAGCACAGGGCTCCCAGTACACCACTCTGCAAAGGGCAGAAATTGTACTGAGCGGATCCCAGCGCAGGCAAGTCCCCATCTTTTACCTCCAACAGTTTGCACAGTCCCCTCTGCACCTGGTGCCTGATAAGCAGCAGAACCCACAATGTGCATGTTTGTGAAAATAAACCAAGTTTCCCTTCCCAGCAGATATAAATATATATACACATATATATATATGTATATATATATATATATATACACATACACATACACACACACACACACGCACACACACACACTGAGTGGCCAGATTATTATGATCTCTGAACACATAATAATCTGGCCATTCAGTGTGTGTGTGTGTGTGTGTGTGTGTGTGTGTGTGTGTATTAGAGGCCCAGTGCATGAATTGGTGCATGGGTGGGGTCCAGCCAGCCTGGCCAGGGGGAGGGGACATGGATGGTTGGCCAGCCTGCCTACTGGTCAAACTCCTGGTCGAGGGGACAATTTGCATATTAGCCTTTTATTATATAGGATATACACTGAGTGGCCAGATTATTATGCGTTCAGAGATCATAATAATCTGGCCACTCAGTGTATATTCAGAAGGTTCATTTCTTTACAAAGGGGTTAAAATGGGATTCTTTACATAGCCAGCTTCCCGTATAAGGCACTGTTGTTCTAACCACGTTTTCAGGAACATGGATTGCTCAGATGTATGTGTGTGTGTTATGCTGGTGCAGGCCTTTGCCTTCAAAAAGGAGGCGTTGCTATTTGGATTTGTAACTGGTGCCCACCTACAGAAGGAGAATAGTGGAGGATTAAGATCTCAGAGGTCTTCAATAATCACCCAGGCCAAACCTTTTCCTTCTTAAAACATCACAATGCGCTTGGAAATCACAGCTAGTGGGAGCTAGGGGGTACCTGTCACTACAGACTCGCAGGTTCCTAGTGCAACCTCTCACCTCAATACACTGCCTTGTGGCGTGGCCTTTCTATGTTCTTAGGTGCTCTGTGTGGAATGGGACCAGGGCCGGCGTGTTTCCGTCATCTCATTGCGGGCTGGGGCGTCTGCGAACACACGAGCCAGCAGATGATGCCCGCCAGCGCAAACTGAGATCTAAGGGGCGTAGATGCTCCTTTCCGCCTGGGAGCCGGCAACACCGCACCACGCAGACGCGAGCAGCCCCCGTCGGCTCCTTCTCCGCCAGCCGGCCCGGCAGCGCCCTCCTCTGTCCTTCCGCCGCCTTGCACCCTCTGCCGCCGCCGGTCGCGCGCTTTTGCTCTCCAGGGCATCCATCCATTCCAACGGAACCCAAGCTGAAACCCGGGTTTCGTGGGCTAGGGGCTGGTCTCTCCCCGGGAGGGAGCGGGTTAAAGCGACTGGCAGGTCCGCCCTGCAGGCTTTAGGGTCCCGGGAAGACCCCAGGAGAATCGGGTTAACTGATTGATGGGTGTGATGCGTGCGCCTATAAAACATTTGGGGCGCGAGGGTTTCGTCCAGCCCCGCCGCGACCCCGGGGCACTTGCGCGGACCCTCCAGCCTCCGCCACACCCACACCTCTCGGGCCGGGTGGCGGGGCCGGGCCCGCAGCAGCGCCGCGCTGGCATCTGCAGAACAAAGACTCGGGCCAGCCCGAGACCGGAGAGGCCGCCGCCGCCACCGCTCCCTCCCCCCATCTCCCACCTCCATCTGGAGCCGCCGGCCCGCACCGCGCCGTCCAGGAAACCCGTGCGGGCGGCGGGGTCCCGGCTCCTGCGCGCTCCCTAACCCAGCCGGGCCCTGGGCACCACGCTCCGGCGGCCCGAGGGTCGTCGCCAGCACAGGCTTCCCCCGACGCCAACCCCGCCCCCGCAGGCCCCTCGGTACATTCTTTTCGTTCTGACTGTCAAGGCAGCCGGAGCTGTCATCTCAGGGCGGGGACGGGGACCTCGCGGGCCCACGTTTGCAGCAGGTGGGGCAGGCGAGAGGGCGCTGCAGGCTGCGCTGTAAATCGCTGCCTTTTTGCGGTTGTTGTTCCCACTCACCACCCGCCTCCCCCCTCCACCCGGGTTTTTTTTTTTTTTCTTCCCTTTCTTTCTGCAGCGCAGTTGCTATGGGTTACCAGGGTGGTTGCCATGGGTTACCGGACCGAGGCCGCTGGCTCGCTACCTGCCACCCAGCCGCCGCCGGCGGAGCCGCCCGGGAGGGAGGCGGCGGGAGCGCGCGTGTGCGGGACGCGGCGCGGGGCGTGTGCGCGAGCCGCGGAGGCCGCAGCCAACAGGCGGCCGAGGGGCCGCCGCGGGAGCGCCTCCGTCGGTGGGGCGGGGGCAGAGCTATAAAGAAGGCCCCGAGGTAAGAAACTAGCAAAAACACCACCGCAACTCAGGCCCGTGCTGGGCCTCCAGCAGCCCAGACGAGCGGTGTGGGGTTCGGGAGGAATCTACACTTCTCGTCGGCGAGAAAGGGTATTTTCCTCTTTAGCATAAGTCATTTGCATAGTGCCTTTAGGTTCAGCGGAAATTGTAGCTTGATTTTTTTTTTCCTCCTTTTTCCTATATCTTTTGAAAAGACGTCTTTGGAATTTTGGAGAAAAAGAAAAGCGTCATTAACTACCCTCGAGTTTTCGCAGCTAAAATAAATGAGTGGCCAAGCACTGCTCATCACTAGGACCTAGAAAGTTTCCAGCCAGACTGAAGAGCAATTGTGTCTGACTTAAAGGGACAAGGGTGACTCGTTTTTTGTGAGATGCATACGGCAAAGAATAGGGCCAAAATCCTTTGTAAATATTTCAAACGTTAAAGAAATTGTTGCTTATTTACTTACATCCTTCTAACGTTTTTGGACTCCACTCTATTAAAATGTGTTCGTTTCTTATGACCTTTATTTGCAAAGAAAATTGTTATCTATGCTTTGAATGTCAAATTGCAATAACTAATTTCAGAAAGCATTTTGTCATTGAAAATGTGTTTATAATAAAGTGACAAAACGTCTGTATTCCAAACAAAAGCAGAAAATTGTACTGGGATTGTTTCCTCCATTAAGGAGATGCGGCATTGTATTCATAGGATACCAACTAAGGAATTTAAATATTGAGAGGAAAACTATTTTGAAACAGAATAAGCTTTTGTTTTGTTATTTTTGTCTTAAGATTTTAGAGGCCTTTTGTGAAAGGCATTGTTCCCTGATAGCTGAAATACTGAACCCTTATTCACACCACAGTAGCTCAATAATGATGAATCCTTAAGGCACCAAAAATAAAACATAAATTGAGTTCAAAACAACATTCAATTTACTGTTGGATATAACGGTAATTGTGGCTAGGCTAAATGAATTTGTTTAAATTCTTAATGGCCATAAAAGAGATTTTAAGGTTATTGCATATCACTTGTTTGTATTTAATTATTCAATAAAATGTGAACTAGGCTTGAAAAGCTCCTGCAGGATATTTAATATCTTAAGGGACATCACTACTTAAACATCTCTGTTTTTCCTCAGTAATTTTTAAAACTTGAAATCTGAACTGGAATTTAAATCACTTTCTTCCAAGTGAGACTTTAAAAGAAGCCGTAAGTAACAGGTGTTGGCTTTCCCTGTTGACCCCTTTGGGTTATGTATAAAACCAGTTCCCAAGCAAAACACATAAACCGACTTTATAGGTGAACAGTTTACACTTCCAGAATGAGGCAGGGAAATACAGTTTTAATGTATGTAAATCATAAATCACCCAGGATTAGAATTTTTTAAATTTAAGTTACATTAGAAATAGTTTTAAATAAACATCTATTCTGTTTAGTTTAGTTACTTAAGTAATCATTTTCTTTTCCTAAAGAAAGCTTTATAAAAAGATGCCAGAGGAAAATAAGAGACTCGAACAAGGCCAGAAAGCCATTGGGGTTGAAGTTACCTAAATATTTCCGCTGCTGAGTATCAGCGTTAATGGTGCTTAGATATCAAAACAACCAAACCAAAGCTCAAATGCGTACAACTAGAGTGAATATTAAAGCAAACTTTACCCAACTTCTTCATAAAAAAATGTACTGATCATTCAAAAACACACTGAATTTAGGACTAAGTCAGAAGAAATGCATTCTCGTATGAAACAAGTAAGCCAACACAATAAAGTTGATTTTTTTTTCATGTTTAATGTGAAAACGGTGATCTCGTGAAGTTTGCATACCACAGTATCAGGCATTACTTAATATCCATTTTGATGGCTGTTTACATCATCTAAAAATAATATGACAATTGGTAGCATATATACATCCTTTTCAAAACTGCTGAAAAACAGAAATAATGTGATTCAAATACATGTCACCGAGGAGCTGGGATCCACTCTTAAATGATGGTAAACTTTATGTGTTGGCAAGGTAAAAAGAAATTGCTAAACCTCTTTTTTTCTGTATTAAAATAATGAGTCCTAGATGATAAAGTAATAAGATCCAATCCATTAAATCAGAATATTTACATACGTTCAATAATGTTTTAGACCAAACAAAAACAAAAAGGAGAAAGTATGGAATCATTCTAAATTTAATATTTTTTCTATTGCTTCTTAGTTACAAGCATTTCAAAGACTTTTTAATAATACAGTAACTTTTAAACTCCTAGTTAAAATGAGGTGAGGTAACATTTAATTAAAGCAACAAGTTATCCCAGTTATGTAAAAATATCTTCCTGTTAGTTTCGGAGATATTTTGTACCATTCAACAGGGAAGACGCTTGGGTAATTATCTCAAGAAAATGCTGTCTCGTCTGAAATTTGAAGTTCAATGTAGTTTAAGATGTTTTCTCTTTGGGCCATTAAAAAAAAAAAAAAAGATTTTATTGAATTATTTTAAGTTATACCAATCCTCTGGAAGCTACCTAAAAAGAAAGGGCTTTTAAAAAAATGAATAATTAATTTTATATCCTTTTCTAAATTATGGGAATACTTACTGATAACATTAAATATATTTGTATAAGAGCCTACTTCTAACTTCAAGATAAGTAACAAGTAACCAACACTGAGAAAGTTATCTAGTGATAGGAAACTGCATATTTAGTCAGAAAATAAATCATTAACCTGTAATTCTAATTACACAACGATAATGAAAACAAATGCTCTGTCTCCAGAAACCATGTGTTAAAGCTGATTTTTTGGACAATGAAACTGTATTTCTTAATCTACATATTGCAGGTATAAGCAAAGTCACTGGCCCTGTTTCTGTTCTGTCTGGGATGTAAACATTATTTTAGCATGTCTGTTCCTAAGATACCCTTCCCCATCTACGTGGGAAAGAGAATACTGGAA
The DNA here is from genome assembly GCF_027574615.1 of Eptesicus fuscus. Classification (NCBI taxonomy): domain Eukaryota; kingdom Metazoa; phylum Chordata; class Mammalia; order Chiroptera; family Vespertilionidae; genus Eptesicus; species Eptesicus fuscus. The sequence continues at coordinate 11,388,412 of NC_072486.1, forward strand.
AGGCTCGACTCTCTTACAAGATTTCAGACACCCAAAAGCGAAGTGTCTTCCCAGGGCGGGGGCGGTACCCACAAAATATCAGCCACATGTCTGAGCGAGGCCGTCTGGCCTCGGCTGTCAGTCTTCAGCGTGGTTAAGCTCATACATGCTGTGTTTACGATAACACTGCCCCGCTGATTCAAAAAGGAACCCACTGTCTGGCTTTTAAATGCGAACTATTTACCTATCTTTTCAAATTCAGTAAAACCAACCAGGTTTTTTGTTGTGTGTGTTTTTTAAACATATAAGCCATGTCCTTGGAGGGCAGGATCTTGTTTTACCGATAATGTTGGCCTACAAAGGAGAGGGTTGCAATCACGGGCCTTTAGCTTTTTACGGCAGCTTAGCCAAAATGAGACAACATGAAAGCAGCATGAATAAACAACCCAACGTCTTGGAGAATTTAAGTACCTCATATCATGACAGTGAGCTTTAGGTAAAAATATATCATTAGCCAGCTTTCTCCTCTATGACTGGACATAATTTGCTATTCCTAAGATGGTCACGTTAGAATTCTTTTTCAGGATTCCTGCGGAGCTGTGCTCATTTTACACCCATGCGAACTGCTGTCATCGCTACTGTGTCCAAACCCGGAGGATGAACTGGAAAAGAAGAGAGGGGGAAAATAATAAAAAGAGGAAATTGGTTTTCACAACACACTCAAAGCCTGAGTAACAGAGGAGAACTTTAATTATCTCCAGTCACAAAGAGAGACAGGAAATTTGGACTTTTAATTAGCCATTTGGAGTGCAGTTGGATATTTTTTTAGCTAGATAATTTAAACGCGAATAATTCAAGTCTGACTAAATGAAAGTCACATAATCAGAATGCAGATAATTGAATTTCTACTGCATTCATTAATTCAGCGTGGAGGTGTGTGTGAAGACTACTATGATGAGCTGTCACAACTCAATAAAATCTCAGTCAATTAATTTTTTCATTATCTTAGGATGACATCAACAAAAAGAGGCAAGTGTGTGTAGATATCCCCTACACAGGCATGTGTGTGCTACGTGTTCTATAAATACGTAGGTGTTGGGGGGAGATGCAAGGAAATACCTTTCCGAACCATAATCTATATTGTTCTCTTGTTCCCCGTCTTCATCCTCTTCAGGGAAGCGTCTGTTCATCAAGGCGAACTTGTGAATTGCTTCCTCTACCGTGTACTTCGTCTGCCCAGAAACGCACGCCTCGATGTCCTCTGAATTCAGGTGGCTCTGCAAGAAGAGGTGCAGGCTGCTGTCGGAAAGCAGGAGCGCGTTGTGCAGGACCCTGTGTGAGAGAAAACGGGATTGAGCAACTATAGGGCAGGAGAGGGAGAGACCTCCGAAATGTGCCGCCGAAGTCATCTCTCGACTGTGGCAAACTTTGCATCCATGATGCTCTCTGCCTATTAAAGGGATGGAAGCATATGTTAACTTCTATTCAATTATTTGGAAATTTAGGTGAGTAAAAACATGAAGCTGATGGTTAGGAACATCTGTTAAAAGAATAACTTCAAGGACATTTCTCCAATGTAACCATCTGTTAACGGCCATGTGGATTAATTACGGAAATATTTTGCTTATGGAGTCATAGAAATGTATTCCACTTAAAACAATTTTTTTTTACTGCCAGCCAGCATGTCCATCCTGTGATCTTTATGGGCGAGGCTGTCAGGACACATCAAAACTTTCAACTACCATTAAAAGTTCTATTAAAAAGTCATCTCTTTGTTGGAAAAACACAGCTTTGCTTCTGTACAAGTTTACAAGGGCTCAGTTGAGAGCTGGCTTTTTTTTTTTTTGAATACCTAAGATTGACTAGAAATTTCTCCAAAATCTCCAGTGGAACAAAGAGAGTACAGATTTCAACTAGCCCCTCAGAACGGCAGGGGGGAGCAAACACTGGCCCGTAGCCGAATCTGCGCATGCCCAGGTTCACACCGCCGGTGAAAGTGTTTTCTCTGCCAGAGGACACCCTCGCGTGTAAATAAAAACTGTTTTTTAACTTTTTAGCAAAGACTTTCACGTATAACTTTGTCTCTGTTCATAGTTCAGTAATGACATCATGATGCGATACTAACACCCGTTGTAGGAGACGAAACTAAAATACTAAACCCCGAGTATCATTGTGCCCAAGGAGGGATGGTTCATTCATGCATTTTTTTTAACAAGTGACTAGAAAAAGCACATCTCTCTTGGCCATTCACCGTTCATTTAAAGTCCAAGGACATTAGACTATTTCCTTTCCTGCAAAATGGAACAGAATTCTTTGTTCAAGGAGGCCAACGTCTAGAAAGGCGCAGTTCCCACAGCACAGAGCAGCCATCCTCTAGGCTGCAACAGGCTTACCAATGCAGCTTAAGGAAATACTCTTTACCGAGCGAGAGGGAGAAAAGGTAAAACCGCTGCGCTTTTTAAAAGGCAAAATCTCAGGCGAAGCAGCTAACACGTCCTCTCCTTCCATATCCCATGGTGAAGATTCATTTACCAAGTACAGGCAGGAACGTGGCCAACTCCTCTTACTGTTCTTGGAGGTTTTCTACCTTTACAGATGTTTGCCCCTCTTGTTTTAAATCCCGCGGTTCTGGGGGAGAAGTATATGGCCATGACCCACTGACGGGAACCTGAATTCACTGGGAAGTTTGAACGGAGTGTTTCCTGCCAGCCGTGGCACAAGGAACTGTTCATAGGATTACACGTACTGCTTTGTTTCTGGTGGAAATGTGTTTTATTTTCTTTATAAAATAATAGGTAATCTTTAAAATTGATTTTAGATGGTTCAAGGCATTACCCCGCCAAAGTAATGAGCACTAATGCCAATGATATTGGACACAAATTCATTTTAGCTTTATTTCATGTCTAAAGCAATTCTACTGAGCCTTGAACTGCCCGGGCGCGGTTATTAACTCGCTGGTAACCGAACGCATGGGTGCGGCAAACAACAGTGATCAGGGCCCAGGTTCGTCGGGACCTCAAGGCTACTGTCTTTTTTTCTTGAGCTATAATTCAATTTCCAATTTTACTGTACATTAGACTCATTATTTCTCAGCGTTTTCTGCTGGAGACTGCCACCTGGAGGACACACCGGCGAACGGCGGGAGGGAGCCGGGCACACCCAGCTCTCCATTCTGAAAGGGAGAGAAACGTGTGGCTGGGGAGGGAACCCCAAAATCGGTACATCGGCTACCACCCCTGGGCTTTTTCATTCCCTCGGCCTGGCTGGCTAAATGTAGGCCACTGTGCTCCACGGGGAGGAGTTTTAAACATGCAAAAAATGATTTTTAATATATTTATGGTTTTTATCTTTAGATATTTCCTTCCAAAATTAAAAATGCCAACAGTGGAGAGTGTTCCCCCCCTCCCCGCCTCCCCGGTTCGGTGAGCATGACTAGTTCATTTAACGTTACATCTGGCTTAATATGTATCAGCGAGCGTTGTGACTGCCATCACCACAATATTAAATCCTATTTTTACCTTAGTCATATTTGCGCCGCATTTTCCACAAACAAATCGAATCGCAGTAAATCAACTTCAAACTTAATACAAAGAGTACTTTGTAAAACAGTCAATAAAATGTCACCGTTATAAGCCTCCATAAAAATAAATGCATACGATGTTCAGGCCTTTACACAAAAGGAACAAAAAATGGCCTCCAGAATGTTGCAGGAATTTGTGAAAAGCCATTTACAACATGAGTCGACAGTTAATTCCTTTCCCCCACAAGAACATGAAACTACACAAAGCAAAACCTGTTTTTCCCTCGAATTGGATGCAGTCGAAAAATCTGGTTTTCCGCCACATGACTTTATCAGGTGTATTCTATGTCGGTCCAGCTGAGAACAATATATCGCCATGCAAAAACACTGCACCCACCTCAGGGCGCCGGGGTCTGCTGTGCCCAGCACAGTGACACACCTACACATCCGTATCGCCCGTGGAAGGTGAGCAGTTTGATGTAGGGGGGAAATTTTTTTAATTCAGCCTGTTTACCTCTTACCATGAGAAAAAATAAAGCCCACAAATCTTCTTTGAAGGCATTCATGAACTGTGCTATGGTGCCCTCTACTGAACACGACATAAAAACTGTGTGTGTGTGTGTGTGTGTGTGTGTGTGTGTGTGTGTGTGTGAGAGAGAGAGAGAAACTAACAGTGTTTCCATGGTATCCTTTGGTAAAAAAAAAAAAAACACTGTAATATTCCTTTAATTTTAAAGAAATACAAAACTGTAATACAAAAGCCTCCATTGTAAGGTCCGTGTAGTTGGATGAACGGGTGAATTCAGTACAGGAGGGCTGCTCCCGTTTGTGACATCAATCTAACGTAAAAGCTAGTAGGAGTGCCATTTTCACAGGTCGAGTCTAACCAACAGAATTTATAATTTTAGTCTATTTTTGCCATAACGATTTGTAGAAATGACTTACAATTTATAAATATCCGGGGGGGGGGGGGGAGAAGGAGTCCAAAAGGGAGATTATAGCCAAGATTGAGGAAAAATAAATATATTTAAATATATTTGAAAAATCTCACAATCATACTGACCAAATTTAACTAGCCTTTAAGAGTTCTACTAACTGAAATACAGTGCCTCCACCTTTCCTATAATTTCCTTGTCTGTAACATCGAGACCAGGAAATTACATTATTGCCGTTACTGAGATAAAAAACATGTGAAAGCTATACGTACAGCAAGTGTTCAATAAACGGTACAAATTCTTTTTTTGGCACCCGGTGAAAGAGACAACTTACTAATTCCCCCATGAAGATGGACCTGGATGTGTAGTTTGCTATTAAATAGGTATTGTTTCTCCAATGCCCTTAAAGTGAACAACGCTGCTACGTGACATACACACACATGCCCGAAGACATGCGGGTTTCGAAGGGTCTGACCATGTTACGTGCCCTTGGCGCATCACTTCAAAACGTGCACAAACACCAGATTTTTAAAGGCAGGCTGAAAATCGACCACACGAGCCTACTTCCTAGTTAATGCTGTGGCGGCTTCCTGCCCGACGTCCTAAAGCGATCTACAAACAAACGAGGTGCCGGCCATCGAGGGGGGCCGTGAATAACGGGTCCCAAGCTGGGGACGGGACACGGTGCCGAGCGGCCAAGGGGTATGTCAGATCCAGTTTCCCAAAGCGGCTGGAGCTGAGGGACACCAGGGGTGCCAAAGACTCGCACGGTTGTCACCTACGCAAACCGGGCAAAGCACAGGAGAGAATCTGAGGAACACAGAAAGGCGGGGGGGGGGGGGGGGGGCAGGAGAAGCGGAGGGCGGGGGGACAGGCCTGAAGTCAGCATGTGGTGCTAGACTCCTTGCTTTCTTCAGGTCCAAACCACACAGAAGCACCATCAGCTGGGAGACTATGGAGCAAATGACATCGCAAGAGACCTCGGTGCCTGTTCTATGATTCGACTCCTGGCTGAGGATCCCATTTTAATGAACCCAGCCATCCCCCGATACACACCGAGTGCTTCCCCACTCGACTGGAAGCTTCAAAAGGACCAGGACTTGTGTCCATCCCGTGCGGTCCGGTATCCCCAGGCCCCAGCCCGGCCCAAAGTAGTCACTTAAGCAGATTTTCCTCGGATGCGTCATTTGAACGACACAACCTCTAGTGAGGCCGACAATGCGTGGGTGACACTATAGCCCCCGTACAGCAAACCAAGGCTCAAAGGAATGAAGTGACTTTCCCACGGTCACACAGCCAGAAGACGATCAGGAGCCCAGACCCGAGGGAGACCCGGAGCCCAGCTCGTCGAGCTCCTCATCCAAGACACTCTGTACTGGGAAGTCCGCGTCAGATTCAGTCAACGAGCCCCGCCGGCCAGCATGGCTCCGTGGTTGAGTGTCAACCTGGGAACCAGGCTCCCGGTCAGGGCACATGCCCAGGTGGTGGGCTCGATCCCCAGGGTGGGAGTGTGCAGGAGGCAGCTGATCAATGATTCTCTCTCCTCACTGATGTTTCTCTCTCTCTCCCTCTCCCTTCCCCTCTGAAATCAATAAAAACACATTTTTTTAAAAGAAAAAAACTCAGTCAACAAGCAGCCAAACAACATAGTTCGCAAAAATAACCCAGTGCAAGCGTCACCCACTGCAGCCGAATGACACGTGTGTCACCGATTGGGTAAAATCACCTGAGAAAGAACAGGTCATGCTCAAAACAAGGAAGTGACTCCCAGTCAGAGATGCATGCCCTGCGATCAACCAGCAACCTAAACACAGAGACCCGTGCTGCCCGGTGACCTCACAAAAGGAGTCCCCTCTACAGAAGACAAGTAGCTCCCCAGGGCTGGCTGCGGGGTCTGGCTGTCCCTGCCCAGGCCTCACGAGGAACGGCCCGTCTGCAGCTTCCCCGAGCAGCATCCGGAGTGACAGGCCACTCTGCCACCGTGGGCTGCAGGGGCCCCATCTTAAGGGAGAGGCCATCAGCCACCTGGGTCTCAGACAGACGGCCATTAAAATCAGATCTGTCCCCCAAGGGAAGGGGCAGACATCACTGGACCAGGTCTTTGTTCTCTCAAGCCCAAAAGAATCTCACTGTAATGTTTTCCCAGGTCCCGGCTCAGTACTAGGTCTTCTGAGCTCATGTCATTTTTATTCTTCTAGCTTCTTTTTCTTTTCCGGCTCCCCCTCAATTTATTTTTATTTTTATTGATTTCAGAGAGGAAGTGAGAGGGGGAGAGAGAGAGAAACATCAATGATGAGAGAGAATCATTGATTGGCTGCCTCCTGCATGCCCCACACTGGGGATCGAGTCCACAACCCAGACATATGCCCTGACCGGGAATTGAACCTTGGCCTCCTAATTCATAGGTCGACACTCAACCACTGAGCCACACCGGCCAGGCCCCGCCCCCTGCCCAGTTTATAATCTTGGATGTTTCTTTATGTCTCCATGACCGCTTCAAAGGAAAGGCGCTCTATCAACCTAATAGAAATAGGTATTACTATTCCTGGGCATACTTAACACCCACACCGGTTATGAATGGCCACATGGAGAGAAAGCAGGATATTATCTCAGGCTAGCTCTAAGGGGCCAGGCAGTGACCTCAAAACGAGATTACTTCAGATCCTGAAGCGAGTAGAAAAGGAGAGTCCAGGTGACCGGGCTCTGCCCCCTAACCAGTAGTCGTGTGGCTCAGCCTATTTTCTTATCTATAAAGTAAGAAGTTAGCAAAATTAGCTCAAAGCTATCTCATTTCTAAGTGCATCCAACAAACAATGGCCAATACTTAGATACCACATGTCATACGCCAGACTGCTGTGAGCGCTTTGCATTCATTAATTCATTTAATCCTCGCAGCAATCTTATAAAGTAGCAGCTCTTACGGACTCCATTTTACAGATGGGAAAACGCAGGCCGAGAGGAGGTAAGCCCAAGCTCCCAGCTAATAAGGGACAGAGCCAGGATTTGAACCCAGGCAGGCTGGCCTCAGAGTCTGTGTGCGAACCACTGTGCTGTCCCATGGGATGGGAATTCCAGTGTTGGGGGGGGGGGGGGAGAAATTGTAGTAGTGTGAATTTAAGTCGCCTTCGCGACAGTACCTCCCATCACCACGTCATCCGGAGTCAATAGCCCACTGAGACTATCTAACACCCCCTTACCTACAGTCCCTCCAAAGAGTGGAGTGAAACCACTCACTTATTAGTAGAGGAACCCAGAAGGGCATTAGCAGCCCACCGGAAAGCGGATCGTTGTCCATCAGTCCAACTGTTGTAAATCAAGACAGTTTTTACGAAGTGCCCTTTTAATAAGGCACATCTGTTTCCTGGAAGTTTTTGCTTTTGTCAGCTACACTCCCAAGTAATTTGGCTCTGCTTTTCAGCTTAAGGGACCCTGTATTTATCATCAGGCTCAATTAGTTCATTGTTTTCTTTCTAGATTTGGTCCCTCATAGGCACCATCAGATGTCAGCCACAAGGTGGCGCTCTGAGACAGGAAATGAACGACTGAGGTTGTCTCCGGAGCCGAAGATGAGGATTTCAGAGACAGTACTGTGCTCCCTCCCTGATCACAGGACACCCAGCTCTTGCGGAGCACTTTTCTGCACACTCACTTTCTGAGGAAATCTTCCAAGCCCTGGCGCCGCTGGTCCACATGCTGGCGATTGTTCATGTTGAAAAACAGGTTTTTAGATGGAAGTTCCGGCAGTTGTCTAATGAGAAAGAAACAAAAATGTTTATAATCATCCGATCAGGGTGGTTTAGTTACAGAAATCCCTCCGTGAAAGCAAATTACACGTAATAATCACCACACAGTGACTATATATTACATAGGTAGTTATATAATAAGGATAAGAGAATATTAACTTAAAGAAAACCCCATTTTTAAACATTGTTGAGGCCTTTCATGATCAATACCCATGAAAGCTGGTGGAATTCAAATGATAAATGTTGAATTCAGATGCCGTAACCACAAAACTAACTAAAACTATCATTACAATCAAGAATGCCTATAAAATCCCTCATAATTTATATCTCATGCATATCAAAGTTCTAAAGACTGAATATAATAATAAAGTCTCCTCAATACACTCTTTAAGTCACTTACACCAGCAATGCATTACTCTGGAGTCTCTGCCTCAGCCACACAAATTCTCTGTATCTTCTTCGTACACAGGATGTTTTCATTGTAAAGCACATGCTATTGGTCTGTTCAGAGAAAAGAAAAATATAAGCCTCACTTGAGAAAAAATGCTTTTTTATATCTATAACTCACTATATGCCCCCAAATTTATTTAAATGGGATTTTTAAACCCAAAAATACACGTGCATTTAAACCAGATTCAAATCTTAGACATCACCCATCAATATGGCAGCCCTGAAGACAGCTGAGCTGACATAAATGTTGTCTGGGGCGAGCCATTCACTCCCTGAGTCCTGAAGTAGCCTCCTGCCCACCTATCAGCACTGCTTTCAAAAAAGAATCATAAAAATCGAATCCTGAAGCACAAATGACCAGTAAGAACTGAGGGTCATCCACTGCTTTTTAACACCTGCCGTCTGTCCGAGCAGCTGGAGAAGCCCTTGGGGACTTCTCCTGGTCCCTGACATGACATCACAGAAGCCGTCATGACCTTGACACGGCCTGCACTACAGATCACACAGATCACCAGGAATCCCGAAATCACTTCTACTTTCTTCAAATATGTTTTTATTGATTTCAGAGAGAGGACGGGAGAGGAAGAGAGACAGAAACATCAATGATGAGAGAGAGTCGTTGATCGGCTGCCTCCTGCATGCCCCCTACTGGGGATGGAGCCCGCAACCAGGGTATGTGACCTGGCCGTAATCAAACCTTCTGGCACATGGGACATTCGCTCAACCAACTGAGCTCCACTGGCCAGGGCCTGAAGTCACTTTTAAACAAGAGAACAGCATTTCCCTTCTCTGGCAGGAGGGAGGGAACCTAGTCTGAGTTAGAAAGGGGTGTGAGGCACAGGGACAGGCATCCTCATGGGTGACCCAAATTCCAGTCCTGGCACTGTGAGAGGGCCAATCACTTCCACTCCAGTTCCCTGGATGGTAACACAGGGGTGAACCAGTGCATGCCTATTTCCCAGGGGGGCTCGGAGGACTGGTAACAAGCACCTGGCAAATGTCATCCATTCACCTTAGTATGCGTTACTGGATGCTGGTTTCCTTCCAGCTACCCTAAGGCAGATGCGGAAAAAGCCACCTCCAGAGTCCCGTCCTCGGCAAAATGGCAACACTCCTCCTTTGGGTAACAGGAGACTGGCAAATATTTGTCTGTTGATTTTGTCAGAAGATCTCTATTCTCTATATTTATTTCAAATTTCTGTTTCAAAATCTTTACGTTACCAAATGAGAGATGCTTTGCCTCCAAGACTTATATTATTTCAAAAAGTATTACTGCATCATTTAAAAAATACCCAGCGGTTGTTTAACTTGGGAAATGTGATTATGTGCATGCCTTCTTTTTCTTTTCTTTTTTGCATTCCTTCTTGAACTGCCCCCAGGAAGGAAGGATATGAGAGCGTCCCCGGTATTCCTCAGAAAACCTTGGCTGCAGAGAGGTTACATTCAGAGACCTGCCCCCAAAAGAAAGATTGGTCTAAACCCCTTCATCTCTGACAACAGGGCAGCCAAACGTGCTGGAGTCTGTGGCACAAGAACGTTCCGTGTGTGGGTTTCACAGCACGCCAGGGCCTCGCACTGAGGTGATCCCCGGGGAGGAAGAAAGCAGGCGTTTACAGCAGAGTGAGCCCTAAGGAGCCTGGGCAGGGATCCTCTCAGCCTCCTCCCCAGAGAGGGCCAGCCACTGAGGGGCTCCGCCTCAGGTCCACACGGGGTCAGTTTCAACTCCCTTCCTTTTCTCCGCTCAGATTCATGGTGGATGCCAACCACTGAGATCCAGCGGGTGCCTGCACCAAAGCTCTACCTCGAAGTCCTTCGTTTGCAGAACAAGCTCAGGAGAAGGTATACCATAGACTACCCACCTCTATAGTCCACTTGTTTAAAATGCTAAGTAAAAAAATATATAATAAATAAACAAACAAACAAAATGCCAAGTAAATGCTCAGATTTCAGAGTCGCCTGATATAATTTCCCTTACGATTGATTTAAATGAGTTCAAGGCTGGCTTCTCTACCTGCAAAGCTCTATGGTACCCCATCGAGGGAGGCTGACTAGGACTCTCCCATCCCCCATCGACTCTGGATTGTACAACAGAATCAGACGACACTGAGATCACTAGTTTACCAAGTTCCTCTAAATCGATTTGCTTGTGTCTGCTATCCACCAAGCCAAGATTTCTTCATTGTCAATTTATTAGCATTTCAGAGAAACACCAGACCACCACCCAATATTTGTGGCACCGACCATTTCTGGCTCGCGGTAGACATTTCTGAATTCACTTCATTAACTCCCTGAAGAAAATCAAATTTCACGCCTACCATGAAGTATGTGACAAGGACCCATAAATGTTTTAGAGGAAGCTAAAAGGCAACTGAAGAATTTAATTCCATTTTCTTTTCTTTTTTTTTTAAGGGAGAGAGAGAGAAACATCGATGTAACAGTGGAACATCAATCGGATGCCTCCTGCACACATCCCCACCAGGGATGAAGCCCACACCCCGGGCATGTGCCCTGAGACTGGAATCGAATTGGCAACCTTTTGGTTCACAGGATGACACCCAACCAACTGAGCCACACACATGCCAGGGCAAGAATTTCATTTCATTTTCAAAGGCTTAATCATAATTTCCCACACAGAATTTACATCTGGTGTGACTTTATGAGCAAAACCAAGACAATATCAAAATACAAAGTATAACCTGGCAGTGGCCTTCAACACAATCATCAAAAAAGCAGTCTGGCCCTGGCTGGTTTTCCTCAGTGGTTAGAGCGTCGGCCTGTGAGCCAAAGGGTCGCAGGTTTGATTCCTGGTCAAGGGCATGTACCTAGGTGGCAGGTGCAGGTTTCCCGGCCCTGGTAGGGTCGTGTGCAGGAGGCAACCAACCCATGTGTCTCTCTCATGTCGATGTTCCTCTTTCTCTCTCTCTCTCTCCCCTCCTCCCTTTCTTCCACTCTCTCTGGAAATCAATGGGGAAAAATATCCTTGGATGAGGATTAAAAATAAATAAATAAAACAAGCAGTTCTGAGTTTTTTACATTGTTTTTCTAAGTTGGGAAAACTTGGAAAGAAGGAAGAAAGGGAGGAACGTGTATGGCTAGTGACTGCATGTCCAATACTGCATACCAGTGCAGCTATGTGCAATGGGAAGAGTGAAGGCGGCCAAATTTTACTTCACTTGTGCTGTCATCGCAGATACACCTGGGCCTGTTGCTATGCTTCCGAGAAAAGCCCAGACTAAATCAGGTGGGAAAAGTGACTCACTCATGATCAGGGCCATAAAACTCTAACATGTGGGCCAAACCTGGCCTGCCACTTACCTTCACACACCAAGTGTCATTGGAACACAACTGCACTCATGCATCCATGCCTTGTTTAGGCTGCTTCCCTCCAAGAGCAGAGCCGAGGAGTGTCGAGGGAGACAGCGGCGCCCACGGAGCTAAGCACATGTACTGCCTGCCCTTCACAGGGAATGTTTGCTGACCCTGCTCAAGAGGATCCCAGGAGGCCACACACCCATGACATTGCTCAAGAGAGTATGACAGAGCACTATTTCCAAATAAAGAACATCACGGCTAGTTACTGTGTTGATTACTCGGAATCTAATACATAGTTGCACATATCCAGTTCCGACTTTCTTACTCTACATATGAAACACGGCACATCTCCTCTCCAGAGAACCCTACATCCTCTCAAAACAGATTTATCAAGCGATATACTTATTACCTGGAAATACGCTATCACAGATCATAAATACCATTAACGAGGTATAAATATTCTTTAACTGTGAATTTCAGAAATATTCACATCTTCATGAAGTATTAATATTAACAAAGGTATAATAAGGAATTCAAATAAGAAATTTTTCAAGTTTAGGAACCATCTTATTACTTCCTTTAAGGTACAAGCATTAGTTGGGATCATTAAAATTCAGTTCTTTGAACTCAGAAAGCTTTACTTTGTAAGTATATCAAAGTATCCCATCAAACATTTGCTACTGAAAATTACTACTGACTGCGTACTCACGTGAATACAGATTTCATAGTCGATGTAGGAATGCCAGAAGTCCTCCTTCTGAATCCTAGGATCTCGAACCCAGACACTCACGAACTCCTGTAAGGGCGTCATAAACAAAGTGTTTCAGGACTGCGAGGAGGACTGGGAAGAGATGAGAGGAATGACTGTGCGAGGACAAAGCGGAAATGAGCTCTGACCAACGTGATTATGATCCTAAAAAAACAAGAAGTTAATGAATCAGGCACCACAGAAACTCCAAAAAAAAGAACTCTTTTGCCACAAAACATAATTTTTAAGATAATGCAATACCAAGCTGGGTGTGCTGCTGCAGAGTCTCAAAGGTTAGGTAAAGACAGTAAAGAAAATCTACCTTAAAACGGGGTCTTCGCCGAAACCGGTTTGGCTCAGTGGATAGAGCGTCGGCCTGAGGACTGAAAGGTCCCAGGTTTGATTCCAGTCAAGGGCATGTACCTTGGTTTCGGCCACATCCCCATTAGGGGGTGTGCAGGAGGCAGCTGATCGATGTTTCTAACTCTCCCTTCCTCTCTGTAAAAATCAATAAAATATGTTTTAAAAAAAACAAAAAACGGGGTCTTCATTTTTAATCATGCAAGGCAGGTTCACGTTTTTCTCCGGTTTCTTACTTTCTTCATCTCTCTCAATTAAAAGTACAGGCCCTGCCTGACCCGTCACTTCCCAGAACACAGGTCAGAAAGAGCAGCAAAGGTCAAGTGAAAAGCAAGCAGTGAGAGCTGACAATGAGTTTGTGTATGCACCCCAGCTTCATGGGGATAAACTTCATTTAAAAATATGATACTGTTGCCCGTCTGGTGTGGCTCAGTAGTTGAGCATCAACCTATGCATCAGGAGGTCACAGTTCTATTCCCGGTCAGGGCACAGGCCTGGGGTTGTGGGCATGGAAGAGGCAGCCAATCAATGTTTCTCTCTCATCATTGATGTTTCTATCTCTCTCTGCCTCTCCCTTCCTCTTGAAGTAAAAATGTATTTTAAAAATATACAATGGAAAACAAAAATGTATTATGTTTGGCATGATAAATTTTTAAAGTATAATTTATTCACTTGGTGATTATAAATTTGTTCGTGGAATTTAATTTTCAATATTTTAACTTTCGGGTTAGAAAAGGGGGCGCCAAGGCTGAAACCTATGCCATTTCTTACTGCTTTGCTTCGGCACGTCTGAGGGGCAGGCAGAAGCCGAAGAAAGACTGTGGGGTTTTCTGGACAGAGCACCTCCATCCTATGGTGCAGATACCAAAATGAGAATCTCCACACAGAGGGTTCTAGAAAGGAGAAAAACAGTCCCCATTCCCTGAAAATAACCTTCGCCAGCTACCGGGCTTCACCTGCTAAGACAACGCACCCTTTGTTCCTGCATTTGAGACCTCCCCGCCCCGTGTCCTCAGTAGATAAGGACTCTGAGTTAGTGTTCCGAAAAGTCTTATTTTAACAGGTTCTCATCATGTGTTTTTAGTGTCATTCGAAGACAGAGAGGCAATAAAAACAAGGTCACGATATAGTGATGCTCTAAATGTGTTGGCTATTATTTCTCAAGAGCACTTTCTAAATGTGAGGGGCACCACAGAAACAATCGGTAAGCAATCACCCCCATTCCGTAGAGCATGAGCGTGATGGGTCAAGATAAAGGACCTCCTGTCCAGAGATGGGAACTGAAACAAAACCCAGGGAGCCGGCCCTCCGTCTGTCCACATTTCACGTGTGTGCATGTGTGTGTGTGTGTGTGTGTATGTGATTATGAGTGTGTGTGTGGGGGGGAGAGGTATGGAGAGGAAAGAATGATTCATTTTCCTGGAGTACTTTTCACACATCCACAGTCTTAGAGGAATGAATCAATCACCAGTAAATCGATGAACACAAGGACAAACAGGCTAGGAATAGAAGAGAAGACCAGAGCATTTACTTATCCCTCTGAACACTCCACACACTCAGGGCTGCATTCTGACACTGATGGGCCCTTCTCCAAAAAAAAAAAAAAACATATTCAAAATCAGACTTTATGACTTCACTGGCATAAAGATGAATATGTTACTATTATATATGAAAACCTTTTCTCAGCATGACTCCGTGGTTGAGCTTCGCGATCTAGGAACCAGGAGATCACGGTTCAATTCCCAGTCAGGATGCCCAGACTGCAGGCTCAATCCCCAGTGTGGGGCGTGCAGGAGGCAGCCGATCAATGATTCTCTCTCATCACTGAGGTTTCTCTCTCTCTCCCTCCCTCTCCCTTCTTCTCTGAAGTCAACAAAATGTGTATTTTTAAGTGACAAAAAAATAAAGTTAAACCATTTTCATGGGCTCCGAAAAGCACTGTGGGCCCAGGGCACTGTGCCTGATGGGTGGAGGGGGGGGGGGGGCGGGCAGAGCCTCCCCTCTGAGCGAGGCAGAAGGCTGCCCACAGCTCACAAGGTGATGACCCCGCTTTGAACCAGAGGATCCTAGTCATCAAGTCACATGTAAGCCACACTCCCTCTCAGGGTGCTGGCAGCTGTTTTTCCACGGAGAGGCAGAAGTCCTTAAATAGACCCAAAGGGAAATTAAATATTTCCAACGGCTCCATGTTCCACATGAACAGGAGCCGTGCACCTGCCGCTGAACCAGTGGCCTTTGCGCAGATTAAACAAAAACAAAAATTAGGAAAACACACTTGTCAATTGGCTACAAACTTGTGATTTTTTAAAAAAAATGTTTCTGAACTTAAGCTGTAAAACCCACAGCATCTCATACCTCTGACCACTCACCATAGCGGATGAAGAAGGATGACAAAGCGTTCTGGAAAAAATCAGAGCTTATTTTCCCTATTTCTTTGCTACTTCCAGTTGTTAACAGATAAGCATTGAGTAGCACGGCCCCCATCATGGGGAGAGCCCTGAAATTATGGTCACAAGACTAGGGGGAAATTCTGCCACCCACTTCCTAAATGATGAACGTATTCACCGAGCCTCTGTTTCCACATCTGGAAAATGGGAACAATGGCTGTCCATCCTACCTCAGCTGTCTTACTAGGAGAATCAGATTATAAAATACTGGTGAAAACACTGGGACGTTTTTCATTAGGTGCTACATGAATGGAAAGTAGTAGTAAAAAAGAAAAAAAGAAAGAAAGTAGTAGTATACTTTTCTATGTAAAGTATTATTCTGAGTTTGGGGCGGTGATTTATAGAGGGAAACATCGATAAATAGGGTCAACAATAAAAAAAGAAGAAGAAGAAAGGGAAATGCTTATAAACCCAAAGCACCGAGCTCTTCATACAAACATCGGCAAAAAGAAAAGGTGAACCAACTGTATGTGGGTTGTTGTTTTTTTAAGTAAAAATGATTAAGAACCCAATAGCAAACACTCTAACACTGTAATTTTTCAGCAAAATGCGGAGTGACCTAAAAATGTCCTAGTGCTTACTCGGAGCAAGCCCTTCCTTATTTGTAAAAGGAATGGGAGGCACAGATTTGTAAAGAATCCCCTCTCTCATCTCAGTGGGTTGGAATTCTCAGACTCTACCCTTGTGACTACTCATTAAGTCTAATCGTTAATCTCTTGGGAGAAGGGTGCGTGGAATGCATACTTTACAGCCATGCTGGGGGGGAAGCGACTTCTACAAACACCCGGATGCATTTATATGCACACTCAAATTTAAGTACGGTGCCAAGACTCCAACCATCTTTCCATCCTGAAAATCTCTAACGTGGTTAGAGTGCTGGATGTCACTCTTCTTCTGTGGGTGGCGAACTTCCTTCCTGTTCTCTTAAATGCTGCTGTGGCCCCACCCAAGAGCTCCTCTGCACACCCGGTTGCAATTCCAGGGTGACCTCAACCAAACATGGGTTCAAGCCGCAGCAGGAGCTGATGATTCTACCTCCATCCCAGCCCAGGCCTCTCGCCATGTATCCAGCCTCTCGCCTACACGGCTCTACTTCAAAGTCCCACCCTTCCCACATCACCCTGTTCCCCATCTCATCCCCAGCAACCCCAGCCAAAAACCCAGTTACCCCAGACTTCTCTCTGTAAATCACCGCCCCAATCCACACTGACCAAGTCCTCACATCCACCTCCTTTGATCCCACACCCTACCCCCTTCTGCTACTACTTTGGGTCAAGTGCCGCTTGCCCAACATGACTGCAAGGGCTGCTAATTGATCGCTGGGCCTGAATCCAATTCACTCCCCACACCAAGGCGAGAATGGCTCCAAAGCACACATCCGATGATGTCACCTTCCTGCCGAACATCCTTCAAAACCCGCCCGATAACCTTCGAGATCAAGTTCAAACTCCGTGGCTAGCACAGTAGAGCCTTTCGTGATCATCTGCTTATCTCCCAGGCGAGGCGCATCCACAACACGCCATTGCACACCTGCGTGCCTTTGAACACGCTGTCCTTTCCGCCTGGGCAGCTGTCCCCGCCCCACTTTCTGCTTTTCTTCCTTCTTCGTTGTCTTCTTTTATTTTCTGCTAACTCCAATTCATTGTTCAAAACGCAACTCAGTCTCTAGAAATCCTCCGATTCATCCACTCTGGTTTACAGACTCCATCCTCTCTGAGCCCCCACCGCCTCTGGGCAGACCTCGGCACCGTCCCACTCACCACAGTAATTCCCCCGGAGGCCTCCTCCATCAGATGCTAAGCTCCTTTAGGGTAGCTTAGGCTGCCTTGTAGGACTTGAATGCCAGGCATAGCCAACGGGTTCTATTACTATCACTTAGTGAATAAATAAAAGCCTGCAGCAATGAATGAATGAATGAATGAATGAATGGCCTGCAGGGGAAAAAAATGAGATCAAACTTTGGTTTGAAATAAAAACCTCACCCACTTGGGCTCCTGGAGGTCATGAATAGTGATAAGTCATTTAGCAGCTGGTCTAAAGTTTATCTTAATTGAACAAACCCCTTCCGGTAAGGGTGTGCCAATTAACAGCAGGCGCTACAGGAGCAATGTTTAAGATCTATGTGGGCTAACTGCTTCCGAGCGCCCTAAAGAACTCCAGCAGCATCTATTTACATAGAAATAATTGAAAATCATTCTGATAGCTTCAATAACTTGGGTCCCCGAAGACTTGTACCAGACAACAATTTGTTTGCTTCGTTGGAGTTAAAATACGGACTTGGAAGTAATAAAAGTACACTTATTTTAAAATATTCTAGCCTTCAGAGGCGCCTCCCCTCCCCCCGCCCTGCAATTAGAAGGAATTAGTGAAGTCCCGGCCAAGCTTCCAGCTACGCCTGGTACACCCAGGAAGCCGAGGTTCACCTATAATCTCTTAATTAGACGCATCCCTCACGGCGCTGCCCACCATCCTTCACAGGGATGTTGACAGCCTGTCAGCCACAGAGGACAGCTCCGCGCTCCATACCTCGAATCTTATGGATTTCCTATGAAAATTGCTTCGGCAGCAGCAGTTATTCAATTTAATAACCTTATTAAACACTTTAATGACTTTTTGGGCCTAATGACGATATCTGGTATGAAGGGAGAAGCCAGGCAGAGAATTAAAAATTTAAACTAACTGATCCCTACTGTTCTCCATGGGAAAACAGGAAATACCAGACTCCTTGAAAATCTAATCCCTGTGTTCTCTTTTAATAATCACTCTTTGATTTTTAATATCCTCTCTCTCCCCACCCCCACCCCCAGGTCGACCTTTGTTCCTTCATCCACCTACCCTGTCTTTTTTTCCCCTGAGCTCTGATATTGAGATGAAATTAACAATAAAAAGAGCTTTCTTGTACAGGGCACTGACAGGTGCCAGGAGGCACTGTGACAACTGTTTTTACACGTGTTTTGCTTTCATCTTTACAACAACCTTCCAAAGTCAGTAACATTAGCATCCCATTTTACAGATAAGAAAAATAAGGCTTCTAAAGCTTAAGCAACTGGCCCCGAGTCAAATGGCCAATAAATAGGCTGAGCTAGGTTTGAAATTCAGGTCCATCTTGCTTCCAAAGCCTGGGCTCGAAAACATTCTTTCTAGCCAGTGGCTCTTTTAGCAACAATAAGTCTCCGTCACTTCACATTTCACTGTAATTGCATTATTTTGGAGGGGGAAACATTATCTTCTTTGCTATGAGCTAAAACGTCGGTTGAAACCACCTGCTCTTCTGAAACTCACTGTATTCCATTTTTGTATTTCTAGCACCAACCACAGTGTTAGCACATAGTGCTCATGAAATGTTTGAGAATTAGATTACAACAAAGATTCAAAAACAAAGAATGTACAGGTTCTTCTTTGCTGAAAATTGTAAGATGCTATTGAAAGAAATCAAGGAAGCACATACTTCTCTGTTTACATCTATATAAGTGTCCTGCCTCTACTGTGTTCATGTATTAAAAAGACTCAACATAATAGACAAATTCTCCCCAAACCGATCGATAGCTTCAATGCAAGTTCTGTAAAAATCTCAGGAAGATTTTTTTAAGGCAGACATAAGCTTATTATAAAATTTACATGGAAAGGGAAAGACCTAGAGCAGTCAAAGCAATTCTGAAAAAGAACAGAGTGGGAAGAATCCCTGTTGCTGAGACCTATACAAATATGCCCGACTGATTCAACAAGTAGTTCTAGAACAACCGGACATCCACAGACGAAAAGCGGAACCTCAACCTACTCCTGGCAAGCACCTGTCACAAAAATTCATGCAAAATGGATCACAGAGTTAAATGTAAACATAATACTTAATGTTTTAAGATTTCTTAAAATTGATTTTTAGAGAGAGGGGAAGGGAAAAGGAGAGAGAGAGAGAGAGAGAAACATCAATGTGAAAATGAAACATCGATCGACTGCCCCCCCCCACACCCCTCACAGGGGCCCCAGCATGCAACCTGGGCACGTGCCCCAACCGGAACCGGCAACCCTTGGGTGCACGGGACAATGCCCAAGCAACTGAGCCGCACCAGCCAGGGCAAAACCATCAAACTTTTAGAAAGAAAGACAGGAGAAAAATCTCTGGGGCCAGGACGAGACGAAGAGGTCTTAGGCTTGAAACCACAAGGACAATCCATATAAGAAAAAGGTGGTAAACTGGATCTCACCAAAACCAAAACCTCTGCTCTGCGAACGACCCCGTGAGGAAGTTGAAGACAGATAACCAGACCGGAGGAAATTATGTGCAAATCACACATCCCTCAGAGGACTTGTATCTAGAAGATGTAAAGAATGCACAAAACATTTTTAAAAAGCAAAGAAATCGATTAGAAAATAGGCAAAACACACGAAGAGACATTGCACCAAGGAGGACAGACAGATGGCAAACAAGCACAGGGAAAGATGTTCCACGCCAGGAGCCATCAGGGAAATGCAAATCAGCCCACGGCGGCCCCTCACTGCACAGTGTCCCGTGGCAATCACCGCTGTTGATGTTAGCCATCTTGACAGTTGCATCACTGGAAATTTCTACTGTAGTCTAGCTTAAATCTTACAGTACATAACTGTGCTCGTTGTAAAAGTATTTACTCAGATTACAAAAAAAATGAGACAAAAGCTAACCAAGCAAAGTCTCTAGGTGTTAGTGAGCCTTCGTTTTTCATAGCCTCGATGGGAATTTTCTATCACAAAAAAATAAAACTTGTTTCCAACTGTGCACACTTTCTCAGGACATTTTTTTTCCTATTCCAGTTTAAACTGAAGAGTCATTCATTCATTCATTCACCCATTCACACAACTCAAATGTATTGAATACCAACTCTGTGCTACACAGCGAATGCTTACAGAATTTAATCAACATCTTATTCACCAGGATTCTATTCAGAACTTCCACACAACAATCTCAAAACTAAAATTTAGTGCCCTGGCCGGTGTGGCTCAGTTGGTTGGGCGTCATTCCATGCACGGAAAGGTTGCCAGTTTGTTTCCCGGTCAGGGCTCGTGCCCAAGTTTCAGGCTTGAGCCCCGGTGGGGCATGCAGGAGGCAGCCAATCGATGTTTTGCTCTCACATCAATGTTTCTCTCTCTCTCTCTCTCTCTCTCAAAAATAAATAAATCCTAATATATAAAGAGCCAGGGTCCGTAACATCCAAAATGACCGAATGGACAACCGAAAGCTAGGCTGCGCACAGCAGGCTCGGGTGGGTGGGGACTGGCGAGTGGGCTGAACTGCTGACCTCTAGGTCCCTCCTGGGTCACGGGCACCGCGGCAACCCAGCACTGACTGCCACCACCAAGGCGGGTGCGATGTGATTGGCCAGGGGGCCCCTGCCATTGCCCCATGATCGCCCCACAGAGGGAGGCCCAGGCCACCGGCCAGGGGGCTCCGCGATCGCCCCAAAGAGGGAGGCCCAGACTACCCGGCCGGCGGCAGTGGACAGGGCCTCCCTCTGCAGGGCGATTAATCACGGGGCTCCCAGACTGCGAGAAGGCACAGGCCAGGCTGAAGGACCAACCCCCCTCCCGAGTGCATGGATTTCGTGCACCAGGCCTCTAGTAGGTAAGTAATATATTACAAGTAATCATTTAAAAGAAAAACAAAGGTGAATACTTAGCCATTTTACATTCTTTACAAATAGCAGGCTTGAAAGACAGAAGGACTGTATCAAGTAACCTTCCTGTATTTCCTAATAATACTTCTGACAACCTAAAACACATACTACAAGGGGTGTTACTTGCCACTTTACAGCTTGGAGTGTGTTTAGTGCCATGGCCTTGCAGGTTTGAATGATGATTTTTAAGAAAGCTTTTAACTACTTCAGGATCAACTGTGGGTAAGGTTCAGCTAGACCTGCCTTTTACAGAACTTAGAGTAGTTCATGATATTGCAAGTTTCTTTACACAAGTCATGTCCAAAATTAAGGAATTACATTAGGAGAAGTGCAACGGAAAAATTCGTCTTTTGCAGGTTGAAATAAGTGCCAGCCTGTGTTAAACTACACCACGAGGACCCAATCGACAGCAAAATCCTGACGATGGGAACCTCCACAGGACAAAAGATGCAGCTCCTTTAAGAAAGAAATTGCAAAATGGGGGAAAGGCAGAATAATCGACTTCAAGCAGTTTATTAACCAGATACGGTGTGGTCCTAACTCTGGTCCTGATTAGAACAAGCAAATACATTTTTCCCAACATCATCAGGAAAACGTGCACACTGCATGTTTGATGGTATGAAGGAACTAATGTTAATTATTGAAGGTGTGATAATGTGGTTTGTTTGTAAGAAGGGTCCATGGTTGACATGTGTACTGAAATATTTACAGATGAAATTCCAGAATGTCTAGACTTTGTTTCAAAATAATTCACTGTGTGGTGGCAGGAGGAAATGGGTGGGGGTGGGAGGTAGCTTGGTCATGAATTAATAATGTGTTAATTATTGAAACCTTCGGTACACAAGGGCTCATTATGTTATCCTCTCTACTTCGTGTATGTTTGGAATTTTATAGTGAAAAGTTAAAACCAGAAAAAGTAAAAGGAAAGAAAGGAGGAAGGAGAAATGGAGGAAAGGACCAAGGAAGGGTGGAAGAAAGAGAGGGAACGAGAGAGGAAGGGAGGGAGGGAGGGAGGGAGGGAGGGAGGAAAGGAGGAAGGGAGGGAGGGAGGGAGGGAGGGATGGAGGGAGGGAGGAAAGGAGGAAGGGAAGGAGGGAGAAAGGGAGGGGGGGGGGGGGGGAGGGAGGGAGGGAGGGAGGGAGGGAGAGAGGAGGCCCCAGCAGACTGCTTTAGAAGAAGGAACAGAAGTGGTACTCGAAAGTGAAAGTAAGTCAGAAACATGGATCTGAAAATGTTAACCATTTGTGTGACATGTATTGACACATTCACATAATGATATCCTAATACTTATCGACCTTTAAAAATAACATTTTTTCATTAAATAAATAAAATATGTATATGGTTAAAGATATATTTGTATTCACATATAGCATTTCAAACACAGATGAGTACACCATGAAAATGAAGTCCTGCCCTAGCCGGTTTGGCTCAGTAGATAGAGCGTCAGCCTCCAGACTAAAGGGTCCCGGGTTCTCTCTCAATGATGAGAGAGAATCATGGATTGGCTGCCTCCTGCACGCCCCCTACTGGGGATCGAGCCCACAATCCAGGCCGGGAATCCAACCCTGACCTCCTGGTTCATAGGTTGACGCTCAAACCATTGAGCCATGCGGGATGGGCAAGAATTTTTTCATTGTTAAATAAATAAAGCATGTATGTGGTTAAAGATACATTTATAAGATTTTTCTCATTGTCCGTCCCATTTACACCAAGTGAGCCCTGGGCAGAGGAACGCATGCCCTGCCTTGGAGGGGCCAGCATGTCAGACTCGATGACACAGACTGTGCAGCAGGGGGGAGCTGCTCATGCACCCCTCATAGAGGGTGCGTGCAACGTGACTAGAGGCTCGGGTCTCAGTCACGCAGGAAAACCAAACGGACATCAGACTATACAAGGAACAAAAATGCCTGACTCCACAAAAGACAATGGGACGTGTTCCCTGTCACAGCCACCTGCCTTTTCATTAGGATTCTGGGTTCTGTCTCATTAAACAGAAGGGTTGATTCAGTTGGATCCATCTAATTATTCTTATTAAAATATGTAACCATAATATTTTAATTGTAAATTAAAGTTGCACGCATGAACGAACCTGAATTCATTTTAATTTTACAATGGCCCAATGCCAAGGCCATTTTTATGGGGAAGATCCATCAGCCTGGATACTGCTCTCCTGGGAATTCAAACCCACGTGCACACGGGACGTGTTCAACTAACAAGGGAGACTCGCACTCCCTGTTCTCCTCTCTCCAGATTTATGACAGTAATAAAGCTATTTTATCGTGAGAGGCTGCACTTGGTTTCCCACCCACCCCCAATCTTTAAAAAAAAATTACCAAACTTCCAGGCCGCATTACCGGTTAGGTAGAAGAGCGGTGCCACTCCGGGCTGTTTGAATCTTGAACGAGGATCGTACACAGCTCTCAATTCACGTGCCAACCTCGTGATTAATTAGTACAGTCGGCTGTGGGCGCCGTGAGCTTACACACACACTGCCCCTTGGTCGAGATTCAAGAACCATCGGTGGTATTGCATTCAGCCCTTCCATATGCAGTTAGGTGGGACCTGAATTATTTCCCACTGAACAACCAACCAGCCACAAGGATATTCAAAGGCTCAGCCAAAACCTCCTCCACTTCTAACTGGTAAGGAGGACAGGGAGCTGCTGGGGTAGGCGGTGAGATAAAAATACCTTTATAATTGAGGCTTTCCGAACGCCTCTTCTTGACTTCTAAGCTTAGTCAGACAACCTGGTGTGAAGTCTGGGAGAAAGGTTGTTCCAGGGGGTGGGGAAACATCGGTGAAAGCCCAGGGCCCAGAGGGCAGAGCAGGCAATACCCAACAAGCTCCGAACTGAGGAGAAGTGCGAAGGGGGTGGGTGAGGGGCAGAAGATGAGCCTGGAGAAGGAAGCAAGGTCAGATCATAAAAGGCCTTAGCAACCTCATTTAGGAGTTTTGACTTTGCTCTAAGAGTGATGCATTAGAAGCCAGATCATTCTGGCCACATGTAAAATCCATTTTCTATGGATTGATAAGTGATGAATGTATATTACAGTACATCCAGAATCTATCTTGTAGGGTTATTTCTTGATGAGGGACTCAAGTAAATTTCTAAGTATTATACCTCTTCCTTTCTATAGTATTTTTTCTTTTTTTTAAATGTGTTATTGATTTCAGAGAAGAAGGGAGAGGGACAAAGATAGAAACAACAATGATGAGAGAGAATCACTCACTGCCTCCTGCACACCCACTACTGGGGATTGAGCCTGCAACCCAGGCATATGCTCTGACCAGGAATCGAACTGTGACCTCCTGGTTCATAAGTAGAGGCTCAACCACTGAGCCACGCCGGCCGGACTACAGTACTTATTTCCTTTTCAGCTGAAGGACTCTCCAGTTTAAAATTCCTCAATGTTATAATATGACTAGTGGCCCGGTGCACAGATTCATGCACATTGAAAGGAAATTAATTAGAAGAAATATTTTAATATTGCTATTTGCCCTTTCTTTATAATAGAAGTGTCAGAGATGAAAGAAAATTAGTAAAATGAAAAAAAAAGAAAGTTAGTAAAATGAATATGAAAATAATATATAAATTGATTAATAAACAATAACATGACATAACAAAGACATGATATAAAAACAACAAACACATGATATAAAAACAACACTGATAAAAAACAATGACTGATAAATTGATTAAACTTATACTAATACCTCCCTGTATACCACATTGAGAATAAAAACACTTTCAGAATGCTTGACTAATTTCCCTTGTGATGAAGTACTTACAACTTTAACTTTAACGTCACATGCTCTTTGAACTCAAGAGAAAGCAACCTATAACTGACCATGTCTGAAAACAGGTTCAGGTAGGAATATTCCTACTCTGTCTAGATTGGCACCAGCAAGAGCTTTATATGTATCGCGCATGCGCGAGTCAACGTTTATTTTTAAATTGCCAGTGCATGTCATACGTACCAGCTGGTCGGACGGTTAGACGGACAGTCGGTCACTTAGCCTTTTATATATAGATAGATTACACAGTTATTTATAATAAAGGACTTTTACAAGGTCAATAAAATGCTTTATGTAATTGGTTAAAATTTGTGTCTCATTTCTATTCATTGAACCGAGTTCATAATAAAAATCAAGTGTTCAAACCAACACATGCACCCCAGAGGTCACCAGTTCAATTCTAGGTCAGGACACACTCCCAGGTGACAGGCTTCACCCCCAGTAGGGGTGTGTGCAGGAGGCAGCTGATCAATGTTTCTCTCTCTCTCTCTCTCTCTCTCTCTCTCTCTCTCTCTCAGGAGGCAGCTGATCAATGTTGCTCTCTCTCTCTCTCTCTCTCTCTCTCTCTCTCTCTCTCTCTCGCTCTCTCTCGCTCTCTCTCCCTCTTCCTTCCTCTCTTGCTAAAATTCAATAAAAACATATTTTTTAAAAACAATAAAAATAACTAAGTATGCCTTTGGAATAGTGCTGGAGAAGGTCACGACCCTGCTCCCTTGGCACAGGTGGGGAGTGAGGAATCACTGACCCAAAGGGAGGTCTGGCCTCTGGCCACTGGCCACTCTGAAGGGGCTTAGGTTATGACCTCTAAAGGGACTGGAGACTTAAGGTGTGAACTTGACCCCAGGAGGAGTGGAGACTAAAGGTCAACTACACAGTAAACACTGAGCTCAATGAAAGCTCTGGACACGGAGGCTTGGTGAGCTCCCTGGTGCACACTGTCACACACAGACACCAGGGAGGTGACTCCATCCGAGAGGACGGCAGGAGCCCCGCCTCTGCCCTGAGTGTCTCTTCCCTGGACGGTTCTATTGGTACCCGTTCCCTGTAAAACACCGTAACCGTGAGTGTACTAGCTCTCGGCGGGTTCCGCGAGTTCTTCCTGTGAATTCTCTAAACTGAGGGTGTCTGGGGAAGCCTGGAGCTTACAGCTGGTGTCAGAGTGAGGGCAGTCAGGTGGGGACTTGCAGTTTGGCCAGCTTCCCAGAGAAGGTATTTCCTGACACCAGCAGCGCGGCCCCTGCATTGTTGGGCAGAGGGACAGGGAAAGCACACCTGGCCTGGAAGCTGGGGGCCTGACAGGAAAGGGACACAAGGTGCCTTCTGCTAAAAGCATCTACACCCTGGCCCAGAGGTGGTTCCACAGGTGTGAACATAAGAGACACTCCACCGAGCTGTACACGTAAGACCAGGGCATTCTGTGCATTTTACTGGGCGTGTGCTAAACCCAATTTTAAAAAGTTAAAAAACAAACAGACACCGCCTTTGAAAAGGGGGGAGCCCAGCCTGGAATTAAAGGGTGAAGTGGGCTGGACTATTGAGGAGAACCTGAACCCAAGGGAAGGGCTGATGTGAGATCTGGCAAAGAAGTTTGTGGACGGATTCCCTGGAGTGGATTGTTTGGTGCTTCAATTTGGACAAGGGGAACTAAGGACCGTGTGGTTGTGTGACTGTGTGTGACTGTGCCTGTGCGGGGGGAGGTCTGTGTGCATGTGTGTGACTGTGTGTGTGTGTGTATGGGGGGTGGGGTGTCTGCATGGAAGTGTGTGACTGGGTCTATGTGCATGTGTGTCTGTGTGGGTGTGTGTGTATGCATGTGTGTGACGGTGTGCGCCCACGTGTGTGCTTGTGTGTTGATGTGGGGGGGGGTGTGCGGCTTTTCAGTTTCATTAGGCTCACCTAGTGATGTGTGCGGTACAACAGGAGGCACGGTAGGACAAACAGGTACGATGAGGGACGGCCACGCAGCAAAGGGCGGGCGTGGCGGTGGTCCTAGCCTCCTCCCAGGTGAACGGAAGCTCAGGAAGCTGGGCCTGGAGGCCTGAGAGGCCAGGCCGGGTTTGGGAAGGGACAGCCTTCCCTGCTTAGGTGGCACCGCGCCAAGAGATCCGAGAGGCGGCAAGCCGGGCCAAACTGAAAGTAACGGCAGGCAGTGGCCCTGGGCTGTTACCAGAGGTGGGGAAACTCGGGGATGAGGCAACAGAGGAGAAAAGCGAGGAAGCTGGCGGGGGAAGCTGTTCCGGCCAAGGTGGAGGCAGCGTCTGGAGAACTGTGAGTCAGGGAAAAGACACTTAAATAAGCGTTGGGGGAGGTGGAGGGCGAGGAACCACTCAGTCACTGGAACCAAAGAATGAGGGTCGGGGATGCACCGCTGCTGGCAGGGGCGGGGGGCTGTCTCCAGCCTTAGCCCTCCCCTAGGAAGCCCTGGGATCGTGAGCCTCCACCACAGAGCCGTGGTGAGCGGTGAAGAGCCTCCCTGCAGTGAGACAAAACGCACGGCTTATTCACTTTCGGATGTGGTGACATACCTCTTTCTGTTCTTCTGGAAGCATCTTCAGCACAGGACAGGACGGATCTGAAAAATAAGATGCCAGCGCTTGGTGACGTGGAACCTGGAGCAGAGAAGCCCCTCAGAGCCGCCACCCAAATCCCCCCCGAGCCTGCCCAGCGCAGTCTCTGGAAGGGACACCTCTGCCACTCCCCCCCCCCCCCCCTGTCCGTCCGCTGCTGCCAGGACATCGGTCCGCACTGCGGGTGGGGAGTTTGGGACATGGCGAGTCCAAGGCAGCTGGCTGATGACAGGCCCTCAAACTGGACGGCCAGGCAGAGTCAGGCTGGAGTTGCGGCCTTGGTGACCCTGAGGAGGCTGGAGACGTGGGGTGTGGAGGGGCCCTGAGGGACAAGGGGAAGCTGATTGGCAGTGAGATGGAGAGGAGGGACAAGATGTTGTCCAGAGAGACCCACATCTGAGAGCAGCCCTGACGGTTTTGCCAGCAACCCACGCTTTCAAGGAACAGGTCGTTCTGTGACATTGAAACTGCTCCCGGGCTCAGATAACAGATGGTGTGGCCTCCAGAGAGACCAAGGTCAGGACCTTGATTCCGACCTTCCAGTCAGAGTCAGCCTACCAGCTGATCCCAGGCCCTGCACGTCCTGGGTTTGTCTATTGTTCTTTAAACCCCCATTTACTACAAAAGGCCGTCGGAGCTAGCATCTGCTCCCTGCCCCCTCCCCCCCAAAAAAAAAAAATTAAATCCCCTGACCACATGCACGGTCTATAGTCTTACAACCGAAAGGTGGCCATGGCTACCTGGTTACTATTTGCCTTTATTTTGCTCATACTTAGTCCGACTCCATTGTCCAGATAATTAGCGTCATCCACAAATATTTCCATCTCTACTCACGTCCCTGGCGCCGTGAGGAATATGAAGACCAGGCGCTCCGGCCTCCAGTCCACATGGTGTCAGGGGGGAGAAGACCCACAGCAGACAGAGGAAGGGAACTCCCTGGGAGGTGAGAGAAGCCCACCGTGAGCAGCAGGCGGGTCCCCAGGGGGAAGGAAGTCCCTTTCACCTGAGTGGGCAGGACCCCCAGAGAAGGCAGGGAGAATGAGAGAAATTCAATGTTCACGAAAAGAAGAGGGAGAGGGGTGTGCCGACGGCATGCACAGAGGATGGAGAAAAGCACCATGGACACTAAAGAGATGGTGACCAGGCCAGGTCAGCTGAGGGAAAGGTTCTTGGAGGGTGGAGTGGGTTGAATTGCTGCCACCAAAAAGAAATGTCCATATCCTCTGGAACCTGTGAAAGTGATCTTATTTGGAAAAAGGGTCTTTGCAGTGGGCGGGCCCTAAATCCAACAACAAATGTCCTGACAAAACACAGAAGAGGAAAAAACACCCACACACACAGAGGAGACGGCATGTGAAGACGGAGGCAGCGACTGGAGTGCGGAACACCGGGAGCGACGAGAAGCTGGAAGAGGCGAGAAGGATCCTCCCACCCGGCCAGCATGGCTCAGTGGTTGAGCATTGACCTATGAACCAGGAGCTCACGGTTCGATTCCCAGTCGGGGCACATGCCCAGTTGTGGGCTCGATCCCCATGGGGGGCGTGCAGGAGGCAGGTGATCAATGATTTTCTCATCGTTGATGCTTCTATCTCTCTCTCCCTCTCCCTTCCTCCCTGAAATCAATAAATCAATGATTTTCTCATCGTTGATGCTTCTATCTCTCTCTCCCTCTCCCTTCCTCCCTGAAATCAATAAATATATATACATTTTTTTAAAAAAGGATCCTCCCCTAGGACCTATAGAGGATAAACACCACAGTTCTATCAGAAGAAATAGTGACTCTAACATAAATCATGAAAGATTTTTACTTCATGTGAAATAAAAAGCAGATTCGGATGCATGAAGAGAGCATACGATGTTGTTTGGTACTGGGCCTGGCCGTGGCAACTACCGGTGGGGACAGGAAATTAAACGATAGCACAACAGCGATGGGTTGAGATAAAAGGTCAACTGGTATAATGTGGCAAACCACAGCTGCTCGCCAGAAATTGCCCCCTGACAAAACTATGCCCTCCAGGTGGATTGTGAGGTTTTCGATTTGTTTAGATTTGCCCAGCCCGTGTATCTGGAAGAATTCTTGCCTCACTGGAAGACTTTTAGGCCAGTGAGTATGGAAATCTGCCTCCAGGTG
Organism: Eptesicus fuscus; assembly: GCF_027574615.1. Taxonomy (NCBI): domain Eukaryota; kingdom Metazoa; phylum Chordata; class Mammalia; order Chiroptera; family Vespertilionidae; genus Eptesicus; species Eptesicus fuscus. Next base: position 11,418,044 of record NC_072486.1, read on the forward strand.
ACCATCAAAAGGCTGTCCCTAGAGCATTTGATCTCCCACCACCCCTGGGGAACCACGCACACCTGGACGGGTCGCCCCCTGCAATCCATTCTCCTTCCCAATTACTCTTCTCCAAGCATTATTAGACCTCACACCATTCCAGTCGACGGGGACGATTTCTCGAACCTGTTGCTCAGGTTGGAGTTGGGTGCCCACAGGCCACAGGTGTGCGAGCACTGGGAAACGTGGCAGCTACGGAAACTCCCCCGAGAGACTCAACGTGTGTCTTCACAACCCCATTACCGCCTTGAGAGTGTAATTTGCCAAAACCAAAACCCGCCTCCATTTCCCCCTTGGAATATTTCTTCTATAAAATACAAGATGTCTGCGAAACAAAGTTAACATTCTATAGAGCAGGGGTCTGCAATTTTTTTTTTTTTTCAATAAAGGGCCAGATGGCCAATATTTGAGGCCTGGCAGGTCATATGGTCTCTATTGAAACTACTCAAGTCTGCGGTGTACAGTGAGGAAACGCCCACAGAGGAGTAGTAATGAAATGAACAGGGCTGCGTTCCAGTAAAACTTTATCTACAAAAACAGGTGGCAGGAGTTTGCAGGCCCGACCTATGGAACATGAAGTATTGTGCGTTCAATTCTCTATATAGAGCCCTTTCTTAGACCAACGGGAAAAACCCCTCCAAGGCTAAACTAGGTCTGAATACTATGCATGGCCTCCTCTCTGAGAAACCACCTCCTGACAGTGTGTGTAGACTCTGTGTGTGGGTGGAGTGAGAAAGGACCACACACTTTTCCAATGGTGAAATAAGGCATAACAAGTATGGCTTATATCATTCTTTAAAATGAAAATAAAGGAGAGGCGTTAAGTAGCACAGGGTTGGGTCTTCCTACCATCCCATGTCAAAGGCTGATGAACCCAACAAGCTTGATAAACGTGAAATGAGATGTGAATAGACACCGAAGCCACAAGGACATCCTGAACAGAATGAAACTGGTTTTAGCAAAAGCCTGCAGTGACTGACCCACTGTAATATATAATTTCATAAACCAATTAGGCCTGTTCCTCTGTATTTCCAACACAGAAGCCAAGAGAAATCTCATGTGCCCCTAGACGACAATGCAGGTGGATTCATAACTAGCCTCCGGAGAGACAGGGCCTTTCTCAGAGTGAGGAGAGAGAAGGGTATTTTATAAGGAAACAACTTGTGTGTCTTTTCTTTGCTGTGTCAGAAGGAGGAGTCAACCCTCGAACAAAATACTCTTCTCGCTCCTGGAGGGGTGGCCAAGTTCCAAGAGCTCAAGGTGGAGACAGGCCTGAAAGCTGGTGTCAAACATGACAGAATACACAGAATTGAAGGAAATAAGCCATCAAAAAGCAGAGGTGGGAGAGAGGAGCTAGCCACCAGACCAGCCAGGCAGGTAATACTGGACTTCCTAACTTAGGCTGTGACATCCTCTCCTCAAAACAATCCTAACTCCCAGACCCAATCTAAGAAATATTTTCTACTGTACCCAAATGGCCTCCTTCCTTTTTTGAGCTACGAAGGTTCTCCTGATTAGTGATTCATCTGGGCTATGCATTTTCCTCTTTTATTTAGAAAAGCAGATAAATCTCAGAAGTTAGGGGGGCGGGGAGTGTTACTAATTTAAATATTAATGTGAATTATCCAGTCGAATTGCATTCCTATTAACCTAGGGCTATCTACCTTCAACTACTCACTCGCCTCCCCCAAGCCCTCACAACCTGGAGTTTGGATTAGAATGGGAAAGAGGGGAAATCGTTGATACTTGAGGGTACAGCATTCTTGGCAGGCTGAGGTACCCCTCAGTGCCCAGTCACAGAAAATGCCCTGATCTTTCTCCCCTGCCAACAACTGGAGATGTTTTTCAACTCCCCGTTCACTCTACCCCTTTGCCTGGTAAGAGGACTTTGCAGAAGTACTACCGTGACTTCCCACCTGCAGAATGGCATGAAAAGAATAAAATACCTAGAATTAAATTTAACAAAAGAAGTGCAAAAATATACTCTGAAAACTACAAAACATTGTTGAAAGGAATTAAAGAGCTAAGTAAGTCCTGGCCAGTGTGGCTCGGTTGGTTGGAGAATCATCCCATAAACCAAAAGGCTGTGGGTTCAATTCCCCATCAGTGCACATACCTAGGTTGTGGGTTCATTCCTGGTGGGGGTGCTTAAAACAGGCAACCAGAAGATGTTTCTCTTCTCTTCTCATTGTACATTTTACCAGCTACACCTCAATCAAGCTGTAATAGGCAGTTAGACATGAGCAGAGCAAGGACGAGGGCCAGGTACAGAAGGTCACCAGGGCAGAAAGCCCCGGATGCCTAGCAAGGGGCAAAACTGGGAAAACAAGGACCTCGCCTCTAGCATATCGCTGGTCATGCGGTTTAGACCCCTGACCTTTAGCTCCCTAAGGATAACACCTAGACCTCAGTTGTATTTCAGCTCCAGGCCCAGAAAAGCAGCAAAACCAGACAAGTGACACTGTGGCTGCCTCAGGACCAGCTGCATTGACTAAGGACACCCCCATCCCTCACCGGCCTGGTGCTGACCAATCAGCGGAGACCATGACTCTGAAAGAGCACAGCTGGAAAGCTGGTGAATATTCTATTGAGACCCTCTGCTGAGACCTTCCCGTAAGATTTCCACCTGCAAGAGAGAGAAACACCCTCAATGCAAAGGACCCAGTGTGCACGCTCCCTCAGCGGAGCACGCCCACGCCATTGCCTTCCCCCTGGTCTTCCCTCTAAGGGACCCTACGAGACTGCAACCAGGGGAGCAGCAGCTCATCCCAGGCTAACTCTCTGAACCTGTCTCCACGGCTCCTCTTTCTCTGACTTCCCAGGGAGCCAAAGCGGCCCAGCCTCGGCTCTCCTGTTGCTTCTTCTATGCCAAACCCTTCCTAGTTTCACTGTCCTGAGTGTATTCTTATTGCAGCCAAGAAAGTCTTGTTTGCTTTGCTGCACTTTGTCTCTTGATTGAAATCTTTCCTTCAAGAAGACAAGAACCAAGGTCTCTTTGTCCTGCTGGTAACAAAGGAATAACAATAATAATAATAATAATAATAATAATAATAATAATGGCTACTAACTCAATTCAAAAGTGGGAAAAGGATCCTGAATAGACATTCCTCCAAGGAAGATTTACAAATGGCACATGAAAAGAGGTTCAACCTCATTGGTCATCAAGAGAAAGCAAATGCACCAAACTCTGTCTCCATCTTCAAAGCCAGCAACATAGCATCACTTCATCTCTCTGACCTTTCATCTCTCTGACCCTTCATCTCTCTGACCCTTCCTCTCTCTGACCTTTCATCTCTCTGACCCTTCCTCTCTCTGACCTTTCATCTCTCTGACCCTTCTTATGCGGTCACATCTCCCTCTGACCACAGCCAGGAAAGCTCTCTGCTTTTAGGGACCCAGTGATTAGACTGAGCCCCGCTGGGCAAGCCAGCATAATCTCCCCATCTCTAGGCCCTTCACTTAACCACATTGCAAAGTCCTTTTCACCATCTAAGAAAACATGTCCACCGGTCCTGGGGATTAGAACTCAGACACCTTTATTCTGCCTACCACAATCTTTGTATAGAAACCTGGAACACGGTGGCCTCCTGACAAGTATAGAACTGAATCCCCATCATACTTCACCTACACCAGCCCCTTCCACTGGCCTCTGATCGCCTGTGTCCTCAAACTGACCAAGAGCTCTTTGAAGGAGGCTGTCTCCCCTTTCAATAGTCCTGAATTGTGACAGTGATAGTGCATGGTGGACACATAAAGATGTCTAATAATCTGAGGAAATCAAACAAAATTGGTTTTATATTTTATTAATTTTTAAAATGTCACACCTATTACAAGATAAAATAATACAAAAAGGGTATAAAATAAAAAAATTGCCTCTTTCCTCTACCTCCTAGTCATTTTTTAATCCTTCCAAAGACATTCTAGGCATATGCAAGTATATACACATACTTATAATTTGCCCCCCTCCTTTTCTGTAAATAGCAGTATCACATACAGTCCTTCCTATGCCTCACTCTTAACAATGGAGACTGCTCCGCAGCTATCCACAGTGTTCTCGTTCTCTTTTTGTGGCTACAGACTATTCCATGGTGCAAACACAACGTAATTCATCCCACCAGCCCCCACAGAGAGACACTCCTTTGCTATCATAAACAGTGCTCAGTGGATGCCTATGAATCTATCTGAAGGATAAACTTCTGTAAGTGGTATTTCTGAGTCAAGTAAGAGCGTATGAATTATTAACTCTGACAGACACTGGCAAGATGCCCCCTGTGGAAAACTAACACGCATTCCCCAAGCATGTATGTGTGAGTTCTGTTTGCCCACATCCTTCCTAACATGGATGGGTTTCACATTTTTTAATCTTCACCAATCCCAGATAAGTGAAATTTCATTTATTTGAATTTCTTTTTAAAAAATGTGTGAGATCAAGCATTTTTCATGTGTTGCATGAATTTATTTTATACTAGAGGCCCTGTGCACGAGATTCGTGCACTGGTGGGGGTGTGGCCTACGGGGATAGGCCTGCTGCGGGAGCAGCCGAGCAGCACTCCCATTGTGGGAGTGCACTGACCACCAGGGGGCAGCTCCTGCATTGAGCGTCTGCCCCCCGGTGGCCAGTGCGCATCATAGCAACCGGTCGTTCCACCGCTTCGTTCATTTGCATATTAGGCTTTTATTATATAGGAGGATGGGTTGTTTGTTCATATCCTTTGACCATTTTCCTACAGAGTTAGGTTCTTTTCCTTACGATTTGTAGTTCCTTAGGCATTAGGGAAATTAATCCTTAATATCTAACATGAAGTGAAAATATATTTTTCCAAATTTGTAATCTGTCTTTTGTTTTGCTTTCAGGGCTTTTACTATGCTGACTCTTCTCAGGCAATGAATTTGATCCATCTTTTCCTTATGGCTTCTAGGTCTTGCACCATACTTAGAGCTCCCCTTCCTACTGCAAAGTTACAAAAATATGCTTCCTTTGGACTATTCTAGAGGCCAGTCGTCTATGAGCAGTGAGAAGTTCTCTTCTGTGGTCATGAATTACATCCCGGCCATAATATGCATATTGGCCATTATGTATGCAACCAAGATTTAATTTTTAAGCAACATTTATCTCCTGATACGCGACAGTTTATAAAGAATTGTCTCGTGACAGTCAGCGAGGCAGGCAGTGCAGGACTTGTCTGCCTTATTTTAAGAACAGGACACCAATACCCAGAGAGGTTACATGACCACCGAAAGCCATGCAGTGAGGTCCAGGCGCAAACTGAGGACTCCCGAATGACAGAGGTTGTTCTCTCCTCTCCCCACCCCGCCTCTCTTAACAAGAGGATGACATCCACATGCATTAAGATCGTAAAGGACGTCTCCAAAGTTATTTCTAAATAACTCTAAGAGAATGTGAACAATAACTTTCCTATTGAAAAACAACAACACAGTCTTTACGTAAGTGGGTCACACAGTGGTCCAATTAGACAGTGACTCAACCTCAGTGCCATGCCAATGTTCTCACCACTTGACAGAAGTCCGTGTTCCTACGGGGTGCCTGTATCACCCTGCAAAATGTAATTGCAAAGAGATGTATAAAGGACAGCATATGGAACACAGCCAATAATATTGTAATAACTATGTACAGTGCCAGGTGGGTGCTTAAAATATTAGGGGGCCACTTTGGAAAGTAGATGATTGTCTAATCATTATGCTATACATCTGAAACTAATACAAAATAATACTGAGTATCAACTGTCATCGAAAAATAAAATAAAGAGAGACATAGCTGGTTTGGCTCAGTGGATAGAGCAACAGTCTGAAGGGTCCCAGGTTCGATTTCAGTCAGGGGCACATGCCTGAGTTGTGGGCAGGTCCCCAGTAGGGGGCGTGCAGGAGGCAGCCGATCAATTATTCTCTCTCATCGTTGATGTTTCTCTCTCTCCCTCTCCCTTCCTCTCTGAAAACAATAAAAATATATCAAAAAAAGAAAAAGAAAGAAAGAAAAGAGATATAATGTCCCCAGATCTCAAGACTGGGCCAGTGGCTGGATCACAAAGAGCAGTGCTTGTCAATGTGGGGAGGGGGAGAAGGTGAGGTATGTCCAAATCAGGAGGGCTCATTTCAAATGATCACTCATACACAAGTCTTCCCCATCACCCACACCCCAACAGTCCCGCTCCAGGGGTGCATCGCATGCCCCCTCAGGTGTACTGATAGAAAATTTTTGAAAACCATTGTTCCAGGGTCTGTATTTGCACACCCCCTACGAACCACACTCCTCTGCCCTCCAACCAAGCCTTTGCTCAACTCTTCTGCCCACTCAGTGTCCAGTCACCCTAACCAGGTTAGCGACACAACTCCCACCACAGGCCTCTTGTTCCTTCTGACCTTCATCCCACCTCCCCCAGCCCACCCACCATGGTGGCTCCTTCCCAACCTTCAAGTCTTGGCTTAAATGCCACCTCCTCAGAGAGGCCTTCCCTGACCACCCACTAAAGCAAACTCCCCCAGTACGGTAGAAGGGGGAGCGAAATAGTGATGTGAGAGGGATGCATTGATTGGTTGCCCCCTGCACACCCTGATGGGGAAAGGGATGGCAAGGTGGGGAGAGGATAAAACCTGCAACTGAGGTATGTGCCCTTGACTGGGAATCAAACCCAAGACCCTTCAGTCCGTGGGCCAATGCTCTAACCCAGTGGTCGGCAAACACATTAGTCAACAGAATCAAATATCAACAGTACAACGATTGAAATTCCTTTTGAGAGCCAAATTTTTTTTAACTTAAACTTCTTTTAACGCTACTTCTTCAAAATAGGCTCGCCCAGGCCGTGGTATTTTGTGGAAGAGCCACACTCAAGGGGCCAAAGAGCCGCATGTGGCTCGCGAGCCACCGTTTGCCGACCACTGCTCTAACCCCCGAGAAAAACAGCCCAGGGCAGCTTTTATTATTTTGTTCATCTATTTTCTTGTTTATTATCCATCTTCTCAAAAGTCCTATAAGGGCAGGGACCTTGTCCAAATCATTATTCTTTATAACTCTAGCACTTAGCAGAGTGCCTGGCAGATAGCAGGTGCTCAGTAAATCCTGGGTCCATTAAATTTGACTGGATTAACCCCAGCCAACTTTCTCCGTTTCTGCATCTCCATCAAGTTCCCAAGCAGCCAAGCCACATGGGCGGGGAGGATGGGCACACAACCAACACCGGCCTCCCCTGCCGGCCCACCTCCTCCCATCATGGTTAACCACCTGCCTGTGAAGAAAAAGAAGGCTTGTAGCCGGTAAGAACCCAGAGTGGAATGTCGTGAAGGCCACATATCTCCCTCTACTGTTTTCTATCTTTCCTCCTGACTTAACTCCACGGCATTGTGGAGGATGAGATTGGGGGGATAGTGTTAAAATGACACCATTAATAATCAAAAATAGCAATCAAACTACAAATAACTGATTGCTAACTGCATGCCAGACACTGTGTGAAGCTTGCAATGTGGGGAGGGGGAGAAGGTGAGGTATGTCCACAAGAATAGTCTCATCTAATCCTCAAGAAAGCCCCACAAACCACGTCTTATTATCCCAGTTTTACAAACACAGAAGCAGTGCCCAATGGTCATGCAGCTGGTAAGTGAAGGAGCCAGGATCTATCTGAACCCAGGTAGCTGAACTCAGGAAAGCTCTCACTCTTCTTTTTTTCCCCCCGTTTATCTTACAGAGAGAGAGACAGAGACAGAGACAGAGACAGAGAGAGAGACAGAGAGATTTTGACTTGCTGTTCTAACCATCCATGCACTCATTGGTTGATTCCTGCATGTGCCCTGACAGGGGATCAAACCCACAGTCATGGTGTATTGGCACAACGCTCCAACCCACTGCGCTATCCAGCCAGGGCAGCCCTGACTCTCAGTAACCACACGTACCACCAACATCTAACACGCATCCTCCTCAGAAATAAATGCTTAAAAGATAGCAGTTAGTGGAGAATACCACCCAGTAGATGGAGTCATTAATGTCTCAAATGCCTCAGCGATGTGAAGTAGGGGGTAGAGTTCTGTCCTTCTTATGAACCTGGGAACCAACAGCCAGAGATCTGGAAATGACTTTCTCATCCTTGGAAAGGAGGTCATACTGGAGAAAGTGTAGTAAAGAACTGTTTAGGCAATAAAAAGAACTATCTAGGTACTTTAGCTATAAAGGGTAACTAATGAATAACTAGACCATAATGAAAAGTCAACTCAATAAGTAATCATCACTCTAGCCTTGGTCCTAGGGAGGGGGACTGTTTTAACTCTCTGAGTTCTAAGACCTAAGGATGTCCAGATGCAGATACGAAGCATTCACTTGTAATGCAAAGCTCCCTGTATATGTCAAAGGAAATAACGGAGAAGGACGGGTTTCATGGGAGAGGGAGGGTTTAATGAGGCTTCAAGGCTTGTGTTAGGACAAGCCTGGGGTGATTAAGAAGCAATGCCACTTTCAGGCGGTGGAGGGGCCCAAGCCTCCAGGAGCAGAGGGCCTGTGTTGGCAGACTATTGCAAGGAAGTAATACTGCCAGCAGGTAATCTGGGGGAGAGTGCAACTACTCTGTACGACATTATAATGGTGGACACATGTCCACATCTGTCAAAACCCGTAGAGTCTACAACACAACCAGTGAACCTATCGTGATGTGAAGTGTGGACTTCGGATGATGATGTCAATGTAGTTGTAATAATATATGTACTACTCTAATGCTGAGGCTGATAATGGGGGAGGGACGCAGGTAGTGTATAAGATCTCCCCTCCCTGGACTTTCCCTTAAATTTGCTGTGAACCTAAAACTGCTCCAGTCTATTAAAAAATAAATATATATATATATTTATATACATACACACATATATATACATACACACACACACACATATATATAATACACACACACATATATATACACACACACACACATACACACACATATATATATATACACACACACACATATATATAGAAGAATTTGGACACAGAGCACAAGGGTGAAAAGGGAGTCACCAAGGATGACTCCCCAGCGGGTGACTGGAAGAAGAATGGTGTCACTGGCAGGAGGAGGAAGCTGGAAAGGGGGCTGTTTTTAGAGGTAAGGAGGAAAGAAGGTGAGCTCAGTTGGGAACAAGGTGGGATGGTATTGGACATCCACACAGAACAGTCTGCAGGCATTTGGACAGCAGTTTGGGGCTGAGATAAGAAAAGGGTACAGGTGCCAGGCCGGAGTGGCTCAGTCCGTTAAGCATCCTCCTGCGCACCCCAAGGCTGCCGGTCTGATTCCCGGTCAGGGCACATGCCTGGATCGTGGGTTAGATCCCTGGTCGGTGTGCGTAGGGAGGGCAGCCAATGGTTGTTTCTCTCTCCCTCACATGGTTATTTCTCTCTCACACTGATGTCTCTCTCTCTCTCTCTTTCTTTCCCTCTCTTTTTCTCTCTCTCTCTCTCTTCCTTCCCTCTAAGCATGTCCTGGGGTGAGGATTTAAAAAAATAAAAAGGGTACAGGTATGCAAATTAGAGACAAAAGTCAGCATTAACTGTTCCCCTTTTGCACCGAGTGATCACTCTGTTTCGAACAGGAAGAGCATTGTGACACACTGGAAACAACGATCTTCCGCAAAGTCCAACGTCGCGGCCTCTGCTGCAAAGAGCTGCCGCTGGGGAGGCAGTTTTGGTTTCGGTGAGGACAGCAACACCGGGAACTGTGACCCACTGGTCAAGCTCAGGTCTTCCCAAAGGGACAATCAGTCCAGCTGTGGAGAACTGGCAAGCCATCGGAGGAGCAAGCAACAAGGGAGATTTCCGTTTTGAGTAAGACTTTCAGTTTTGAGAAGGAGCAGGAAGGACATACGACTGGGAAAGGCAGTAGATTTGTCCCACGCTGGACGGCCGAACTGTGAACTCTTACTCTGCCCTTCGCCAAGGGGAGTCAACTGCTCTGTGCCTCGGTTTCCCCATAAATAAAAAGGGGTAACTGCCCACTTCACGGATCTGCTGTGAAGATCAACTGAGCAAAGACGAAGGTGTGTGCCTGGAGCTCAACTGTCAGCTATTGTTACCATCTAGTATCCCTTCTAGACTTTTCCAGACCCCAGCGGGGAAAACTGCTGAGGTCTCTTCCTTAGGATCACAGAGCACTTATTCCTGTAAATAAAAATTCTCTTCAAGTATCTGTTTGTCAGGTGGGATTGTGGGATTTACAGAAGCAGAACGTTTTAAACCTTGCCGCTCTGAAACTCCGCCCAGGCATAGGAAACACACTATGGCCTTTCCCCCGCAGCAAATCACTCACCCACGGACGGCCACGGCCTGGCCTTGGCCCAAGAAGGCTAAGCTAAGACATGAAGAAAGTCCTTTTAAAAGGAGGCAAAATGCCAAAGTTACTATTCCTTCAACCATTTGCCTGAAGTACTGCCTGTAATCCAAGGGCATTTGATGCGTGTTATCTGCGGACTGTTTGCAAAGTTCTCCCAAAACAGGTCATAGTTTTGTAATGCGTCCCAACCATCAGGAAAATGAGCTGACTAGGGAAAGCCAGCATCCGGTCTGTGCCTTGTAAATCATTACGTTGATTTCCTGAAATTTTTTTTAAAATATATTTATTGATTTTTTACAGAGAGGAAGGGAGAGGGATAGAGAGTTAGAAACATCGATGAGAGAGAAACATCGATCAGCTGCCTCCTGCACACCTCCTACTGGGGATGTGCCCGCAACCAAGGTACATGCCCTTGACCGGAATCGAACCTGGGACCCCTCAGTCCGCAGGCTGACGCTCTATCCACTGAGCCAAACCGGCCAGGGCAATTTCCTGAATTTTCATGTGTGTTTGGGCAGAAGACGACGAGATCTCAGGTTCTGAGCATCCATAGATAGCAGTTAAAAAGGCTCAGAGGCCCTAACCGGTTTGGCTCAGTGGATAGAGCATCAGGCCTGTGGACTGAAAGGTCCCAGGTTCAATTCCAGTCAAGGGCGCGTACCTTGGTTGCAGGCACATCCCCAGTAGGAGGTGTGCAGGAGGCAGCTGATCAATGTTTCTAACTCTCTATTCCTCTCCCTTCCTCTCTGTAAAAAATCAATAAATATATTAAAAAAAAAAAGGCTCAGAGCTTTTTAACACCAGAACCCAGAGCTATGGTAACACTCCCCCACCCCCGACCCCCTCAGGCAGTGACCTGGGGTGTCTCGGAAACAACTTCTCCCAGCCCTTCCAAATGCCACTGTACAGTAAGAAGAGCTGCTGTCAGTAAGAAAAGAAAAGGTAATCGTCGGTAACAGCTAACTCTTTTTTGTGTGTTTGTCTTGATCATTTCTAAGGAGCGTATGAGTCGGTAACAGCAAACTCTTTTTTGTGTGTTTGTCTTGATCATTTCTAAGGAGCGTATGAGTTCCCTACATACAAAGCCCCTTGTTCTGCTCTGCACTTTGGGCCCTTTGGGTTGTAAATTTGAAAGAGGAACTGAGAATACCCACAGCCATGAGGGGAAAGACTCAGGAGCCTCTGGGAGAGGCAGAGAGAAGGACCCAGAAGACCCATGAGACGGTAGAAGATCACTTATGTCATTTTTTATCATAGGCATGCTTCAGTATTGCTTTTTTTTGGTGCCCTTTTACTGGGACTTGAAATTGAGACCCTTCGGTCCACAGGCCGGCACTCTAACCACTGAACAACCGGCCAGGGCGCCATTTTTATTTATTTTTTTAGTACTATATACTTATTATTCTTAAAAATAAGAGGTTTATTATTTTAGTACTTTTTCTGTAAGTTTAAACTTATTTCAAAATTTAAAAGTTTAAAAGAAATAGGCTTCTATTGATGAAATCAATAGGGGGTGTGCAGGAGGCAGCTTATCGATGTTTCTCTCTCATCAATGTTTCTAACTATCTATGCATCTCCCTTCCTCTCTAAAAAAAATCAATAAAAATATATTTTAAAAATAATAATAAATAAATAAATAATTAGGTTATTAAAAAGTAAATAAAAAGAAAAAATAAGATAAATAAAAAGAAGAGAAACTTCTTTGGGTGATGGGCATACAGTGCAATATACAGTTTTTGGGGGAGGGGTTGTTGTTGCTTTTACAGATTTTTTTAAATATTTTTTATTGATTTTTTTACAGAGAGAAAGGGAGAGGGATAGAAAGCTAGAAACATCAATGAGAGAGAAACATTGACCAGCTGCCTCCTGCACACCCCCTACCGGGGATGTGCCCGAAACCAAGGTACATGCCCTTGACCGGAATCGAACCCGGGGCCCTTCAGTCCACAGGCTGACGCTCTATCCACTGAGCCAAACCGGTTTTAGCTGTTTTTACAGATTTTGTATCATGGAAATGTACACTGGAAACCTATATGATCCTGTTAACGCCACCCCAATAAATTTAATAATAAATACATACATACATACAAAAAATGAGATTAGAATAGAACAGTCATTACTAACCTTTCTTTCCACCATGGGTGGCCCTTTAAGAAGCTGTGGCTTCTCCCCCAGAATAATGCACTTTTGCACATGGGTATGAGTCATACATTTTCAGGGGGTTCACAGACTCCCTAAAGCCTATGTCTGTATTTCCAGGGTCCAGATCACTGAGCCCTGCCACTAGCTTTATTTTGTTTTATTTTTTATTTTGAGAACACGTTTGTTACAGCTGAAGACGGGGAAACACAGGAGGGCCTCGGGTAGAAGTATCAGGAGACAGCCTAGGCGGTGCTCTGCTCGGGCTCCCTAGGAATGTTACAGGAAGGGCGTGAGCCACGGAGGGCTGCTGTTAGCTCACTGAAAAGCCAGAGACAAGTTCAGGGGGTAAGGCCCGGACAAGCTGCTGCTGCCCACTGCTCCCTGGCTGCAAGTCCCAGAGGGGCCCTTCGAACTTAGAGAGAGCCCTAGCCCGTGTGGCTTCGTTGGTTGGGCATCATCCTGTGCACTGAAAGGTTACCAGGTTCGATTCCTGGTCCGGGCACATGCCCGGGTTTCAGGCTCAATCCCCATTAGGGGGTATGTGGAGGCAGCAAATCAATCAATGTGTTGCTCTCACATCCATCTTTCTAACTCTCTCTCCCTTTCCCTTCCTCTCTGTAAAAAATCAATAAAATATATATTTTTTAAATTTAAAAAATAAAAATGGAACTCCCATTTGACCCAGTAATCCCACTTCTAGGAATATATCCCAAGAAATCAGAAACACCAATTAGAAAGGATACTAGTATATGCACCCCTATGTTCATAGCAGCACAATTTACCATAGCTAAGATTTGGAAACAGCCTAAGTACCACCAGCAGATGAGTGGGTTAGAAAAACTGTGGTACATCTACACAATGGAATACTATGCTGCTATAAAAAAGAAGGAACTTTTACCATTTGCAACAGCATGGGTGGACCTGGAGAGCATTATGCTAAGTAAAATAAGCCAGTTGGAGAAAAATAAATATCACATGATCTCACTCATTTGTGGAATATAATGAACAACATAAACTGATGACCCAAAATAGAGCCAGAGACAGAGAAGCATCGAACAGACTGTCAAACCTCAGAGGGAAGGCAGGGGAGATTGGGGTGAGGGGTAAGAGATCAACCAAAGCACTTGTATGCATGCAGATAAGCATAACCCATGGACACAGACACCAGGGGGGTGAGGGCATGTGCTGGGGAGTGGGAGTGCCGGGGAGAGGTCAATGGGGGGGAAAGGAGACATATGTACTACTTTCAACAATAAAGAGTTAAAGAAAAAAAACCACTAAATAAATAAATAAATCAAACAGAGAATACAGCAGAGATGTACACAAAATCTTAAGCGAAGTTGAATCATTTACAGAACTAAAAGGAGAGACTGGGAGGAGGGATTGGTTATCAGGGAAAAATAAATGAAAGTGCTAATTAAGAGTTGACCTTGAGCCCTAGCTGGTTTGGCTCAGTGGATAAAGCATCGGCCTGCAGACTGAAAGGTCCCAGGTTCGATTCCGGTCAAGGGCCTATGCCCAGGTTGCAGGCTCAATCCCCAGTAGGGGGTGGTGCAAGAGGCAGCCGATCAATGATTCTCTCTCATCATTGATGTTTCTCTCTCTTCTTCTCTGAAATCAATAAAAATATATTTTTTAAAAAAAGAGTTGACCTTGAGCCCAACCAGTGTTGCTGAGTGGTTGAGCTTCAGCCTAGGAACCAGAATATCACAGTTCAATCCCAGTCAGGGCGCACACCAGGGTTTCGGGTTCCATCCCCAATAAGGGGTTTGCAGGAAGTAGCTGATCAATGTCTCTCTCTCTCTCTCTCTCTCTCTCTCTCTCTCATCAATGTTTCTCTCTCTCCCTCTCCCTTTTTCTCTCTCTAAAAGAAAAATCAATAATAACATATTTAGAAAAAGAGTTGCCCTTAACTGAGGCCTGGCTAAGCCCTTTACCCACATTCACAGGGAATGGCTGAGAGTATCCACTGTAGGACCAGGCTGCCTAGTTCAAATCTTGGCTCCATCATTTACTACTGGTCTGACTTGGGCTGTGTGCCTCAGTTTCTTCATTTGTAAAATAAAGGTAGGGAGGCTAAAAACAGTACTTATCCCAAGGATTGTTACTATATAGAGGCAGTTAAAACGGGGTCTGGCTGTTATAGAAATCTGGGACACATGTGTTGGGTGGTTAAAATTGTGAGCTGAAGAGTTTAGGAAAGTTATAAATATCATGAAGCCTTAGTTTCTCCAGTTTAAATAGAATCCGCTTCATAAGTTGGTTGTGAGGATTAATGAGACTGCCACATAAAAACTCTTCTCATAATGCCTAGCATATCACAAATGCTCAATAAATTTCAGCTATTGTGATTAGCAATTCTGGGGGACAAGGATTATCATTACCTTAATTTATTTCTGAATAAAAGATAAGGCAGACTCAGGTTAAGTGCCCCGCTGATTGCACCTCAGCTAGCAAATGGCTGTGCCAAGATTTCATCTCTGATGATTCTGAAACCAGAAGTTGTAACCACTACCATGAACAGCGTCTTGTTTGAACAGAGCTTAGACTTAGAGAACAAATAAAGGTGACTATTACCTACTGCAGTGGTCGGCAAACTCATTAGTCAACAGAGCCAAATATCAACAGTACAACGATTGAAATTTCTTTTGAGAGCCAAATTTTTTAAACTTAAACTTCTTCTAACGCCACTTCTTCAAAATAGACTCGCCCAGGCCGTGGTATTTTGTGGAAGAGCCACACTCAAGGGGCCAAAGAGCCGCATGTGGCTCGCGAGCCGCAGTTTGCCGACCACTGACCTACTGGATTACTAAGAGAAAGAAAGAGATTGTGATAACAGTTCAAACTTTGGGGTATTCTCCATGGAGGTCAACCACGACTTTGAGCCAAAGCCTTTCTTTGCCATTCTTAGAAATGACAGGCTTTCCCTGGCCAGGTAGCCAGTTGGTTAGAGCATCATCCTGATAAGCCAAGATTGCAGGTTCAATTTCAGATCAGGACACATACAAAAGCAACCAATGAATGCATAAATAAGTGGAACAACAAAATGATGCTTTTCTCTCTCTCTCTCTCTCTCTCTCTCAAAAAGTCAATAAATTTAAAAAAAAAAAAAAAGATGCTGGACCAGCATAGCTCAGTGGCTGAGCTTTGACCTATGACTCAGGAGGTCGAAGTTCAATTCCTGGTGAGAGCACATGCCTGGACTTCGGGCTCGATCCCCAGTGGGGGGCATGCAGAAGGCAGTTGATCAATGATTCTCTCTCATGATTGATATTTCTCTCTTCCTCTCCCTCTCCCTTCCTCTCTGAAATCAATAAAAATATTTTTCAATAAATAAATAGAAAGGAAATGAAAGATTGCAAGGTTGGACCTTGCTCTCAGTCAGTTCTAAGCCCTTCACAAATGGTTGTTAAACCACAAAAAAAAAGCCCCCCCAAAAAACAAAAAAAAAGCGCCTTTCCCAAAATAGCTTACCTAACCAAGTGAACCCTTCAAAAACGAAAGTAGAACTCTTAAGACTGAGGAAAGATAGCAAGAGTGCCCCAAAGTCACGTCCCACTGCTGCTACAGAACACAAATGTCAGTCTTCAATTCATACGCTTTTATTTGGAAGACGAATGAACGTGTTCCTTTCTATTTTCCAGATACCAAGCTCCAGGGAGCCTTCCCTAAAACAAGAGGAAGTTCGCACCACGGCCCACCGTGGTGGGGAGAGAAGCGGAGAGTGTCAGTCAAGAGCGCCCAGGCTGCCACCCCAACAAATTCAATAAAAAGGGGGAGGAGAGAGAGCCCTGGTGAGGAGCAGTGTCACCTGAACCAGTCTTCACTCTCCCGACACCGATTTCCTCACCTCAGTGAAACAGTCACCTCGAAAATGAGGATGAAATAGATGGGCAGAAGAAACAGCACGATCCGGTAAAATACAAGCCAGTGCTAATCACGTGACTTCACGTCTTCCTATATTTATTTCTTTATTCAAAACAGCCCATGCCTTAAAAAAAAAAAAAAAAAAAAAGCCTTAGGAACAGGCATCATGGAAGTCATGGCAGAGGTAGCAGGAGCACCTCACCTCCTCTCCATTCTCAGACTGAGGAGACCCAGCCAAGCCTGGTCAATGGATGGAGAAGTCAGTTCTCACTAGTGGCACCCACCTCACCCCCTCTGACCCAGGGGAATAAAGGGAGTTTATACATCCCAAGTTTACACCCACCCCACGCCCCCAAAGTGGGGAGAACCCTGCAGCAGGAGTCAGCAGCCCATGGGAACCGATCTCTGCCTGTTCTACTCGGATCTGGTTGAATGACTGCCCTCCCAGGGCCTTCATTACCCCTCCTTAAAAAGAAAGGTTAGAATGAAATCACATGAAAGTCTCCTGCCTGCTCTAAATCTCGAATTCCATGAGTCTTACATGTAAACATGTCTTGCCCAAATAAAAGCCCTTCATTTTGTTAAAAAAAGAGAGAGAGAACAAGCCCCAAATGGAGTCACTTATGCTAAGCTCCACATCACCAAACCAAGACAATTTCTAACTTAATTACGGTTTCAGCCTCTTCCAGGAGTAAAATCTTAAATCAGTCCCATCTGGAATGACCCGGTCAGTACTGGGGAGGTGATCTGCTTGACAGACCCCTGCCTTCCCCTGAGGAAGGTGACCTCCCCCAACCCATCTGATGTTTGCTGGTCTAACCTCCAGGTCCGCTCCCTTGTGCCTAGGAAAGTCTTCCATCTTGTACGGCTCCTGGGAGCTCCTTCCTAGCTGCTGCCTGCCCGATTCATGAATCCCTGGATAAAGTCAGTATCTTTAAAATGCACCCAGCTGAATTTTTTAAAAAAAACACCTTCAAGCCCCATGTTGCTCTAAATCCTGTGGCCACTCCCCTCAATAACCTGCACCCAATCTTCACATAAGTAGGAGGCATCACAACTGAAAACCAGGCTGTTGCTTTGCGGAGGCACCGAACCTGGTACTCTGTCAACGTGGATTTTCTCTCAATCCTATAATCCCATGGGGAAAAGGAAAAAAAAAAAAAAAGCCAAACCTGCTACCCTTCCCAATGGCTAAACCCAAAGCTACCCTTTCATGAATTAAAATAATACCCACCTACCCCCGGCCTGGTGCAAGGTGCCACAGCACTTTATCTGGCGTCCAGGTTTGCAGCTCTGCCCCACCCTCTGTTAGCGGAGAAGCCCTGGATCAAAGCCTCCCGCGCCCTCCCCTGGCGAACGACCAGGTCTTCCTCCCCCCACCCCCACCCCCACCCCCACCCTCACCCCGGCCCGCACAGCTCAGCTGGAGAGCAGGCTGCTCCCGGCTCCAAACCAGGAGACCCAAACCCTTCCCAGCCCGCGGGGAGCGGCACCTGGAAGGGCCCCACGCCTCTGGAAAGGCGAGGGCGGACGACTCGCCCCCTGGCTGTGGTCCCAACCCCGCTGGCGAGGCCCCCGGCAGGTCCCCTGTCACTCACCCGCGGCAGCTGCGGGCGGTCGCGCGGGGAGGCCGGCGCGCGGCGGAGTTTGCTGACTCAAAGGCGCGGCAGCGGCGGCGAATGCCCAGGAGCGCACCCGAGCGCAGCCCCGCGCTCCCCGCGCACGCAGCGGCCCCGCGCCCGCGCGCAGCCCCCGCCGCCGGGCCACTGGCTTCCGCTGTCCGGGCCCCGGCCCCGGCCCCGGCTCCGGCCCCGGCTCCGGCCACCGCACCGCCCAGGCCAGGTGCTGCTCCCGTCGCCGGCTGCGCCCCGCCCTCCTGCCCGCCCGCCCGCCCGCGGGAGACCAGGCGGCCCCGGGGCCCGCTGGGCTGCGGCGAGCGGTGCAGCCGCGGGGGGGCGCCGGCGCGCCGGAGCCCGGATTCTGCCTCCCGGGGCGCTGAAATCAGACTAGGGAGGAAATACTCACGCAGCCGAGTGGCCGAGGATGAGGGTGTGCAAGCGGCACCCTTCGGAATCACACAGGATAGCCACCTTGGGCTGGCTAACCTCGTCCCTTCCTTGGGGGTAGGATGGATGAATGGGTAGATTATGTGATAAACAAAAAGGATAGAACGCTAACCTTGGAATCTAGGTGGGGGGCATAAGGGTGTGTACCATAGTCTTTCAACTTTTCCATATGTTTAAAATCTTTCATAATAAACCTTTTTTGGGGGAAAAAATGAGATCTGCCTGAACCAGTAAATCATTTCCCAAATGGTACCTTGGGCTGCGTCTGACCACTTGTTTGCATGGAAAATAAATGACTGTTACTAGTTTATGTATTTACTATATATACCCTTTATCATTATTTCAGAATGTGCTCTTTATACTTATTAAAAAAAAAAAAAAAGTTTGCTGCCGGGCTGGCGTGGCTCAGTGGTTGAGTGTTCACCATGAATCAGGAGGTCACCGGTTCAACTCCTGGTCAGGGCACATGCTGGGGGTTACTGGCTAGTAGTCCCCAGTTGTGGGGCGTGCAGGAGGCAGCGATCAATGATTCTCTCTCATCACTGATGTTTCTATCTCTCTTCCTCTACCTTCCTCTCTGAAATCAATAAATATCTATATATTTTTTAAAAGTTTGCTGTAAAACTATGCTGTGTTGCCTGCAGCAACCTCATACATCTGATTGCATCATTTTATCTTGTGTTTGATTTAATCTCTGTCAGGTCCAGCCTGACGATTGAACCGGGCTGAGGTAGGGAGTTGGGATTTGAGAAGAGAAAGAAAGACAGGACAGCGGGATTCGGGAGGTCCACAGCTCTCGAGAAGCTCTGGCAACTTTTATTAGTAATACAGTGCTTTTTATACATAAGACACTAAGCAGGGAATCACTCACAAGGAAAACATTCTTTGTTTCTCTAAAATCACTACTGGAGGGATAAGTTGAAGGACAGGTTTCTTGTGACAATAAATCTCACTAGTTGGGTACATATTTCTTGGTAAGCCATGAAAGTAGCTCTTATCCTACTGATAGCAGTCATATAAACAAACCCTGGGAAAGCTCTGTAGGCAGGGGCTGCTCTCGTTATACTGATTAGTTGCCATCCAAACAGGCCTGGGAAATCTGTGCGAGTAGGTGCCAGCCTTGCTAGCCCCTACAGGTGCAAGGACCGTGTCAGCTTACAGCCTGTTCCCCACAGATCCCCCTTCTCTGTCTTTTAAGCAAAGTTCATGTAGTCCTATTTGCAGGGACCGGATACTGGATCCAATGGTTCGGAAGCAGACTGGAATTAAACAGAGAATAACGAGAGCAAGGATAACAATAATCAACAGAGACCAGATAAATGACTGCAATCCATGAAAAGACATAAGGCTTAGGATTTTATCAAAAATATTCTGTGCCACTTCGCTAGGAGGCAACAGAGCAGAACCTGTATCATTAATAGCTTGAATCTTTCCATGTAATCTACTGATGTCTGTTTTTTAGGCTACTAATAATAAAAGTAAATTTTAAATATCAATAACAAAGCTCTAATATTAAAACAATGCCAATGCAAAATTAAATTATATACATGTTATCATTTTTAAAACTTGAATGTTAAGAGCAAAACTATGGCTATTAAATAACAATAAAACAAGAGAGAAATCAAAACTATGGACATATTAACATTTTTAGCTACTAAATGAAAGAAAGTCTCTTTTGCTGCTGGTGTTCCTGGTGTATATTTACTTAGAGTCTTTTGTTTGCCTGCGTAAAACTTTGCACAAGACCTGCAGCTAATAGATGCTAGCATGAGCAGGAACATGGTTGAAGAAGTAGCTTCAACTTCTTGCTTTTCCATAATCTGCTGCACTTCAGTTGTTAACTTCTTCAGAGGACTCTATGTTGGCACCTCAGTCCCTTGCGTAGCTTTCAGTTTTTCTTCTTCCTCTGCTTTGCTGTCATTAGGGTAGTACTTAGTCCTTTCGAGTGAAGGGACACAGGAGCTTGTCTGAGTCCATTTCGGTGACACACGTAACTCTCTGGCACCCGAATTGGCTGCATTGCTCCTTCTGGAAAGATATAAAACACAACCTCTTCCCCTTTTTTGTTTTTTAGTAAATGATTGTAAGAGTATGAATGGTTCTTTCTACAATTGAGTGACATTCTTCTGCTAGATATGATTAGGTTTAAGTCCTTGGGGATTTACCCCTAAAGTTGGTATAGGAAGGTGGATAATATACTGAGAACATTGCTTCTAATAAAATATGGAAATTGTTATTGTTAAATAATATTTTAAAGGCTGAAAATTAAATGAAAAATTCTTGTAAATTAGTGTGCCTTATAGTAGCTGTTTTAATAATTTTTGCTATACTTACTATATAAGTACTATTACTATATGTTGATGGGCTTCGTAGTAAAATCTGTTAAGGTATAAATAAGAGCTTGTATTTCTACTGAAATATAAGGGGTTTGAAGGACCTTTGTTTTTTGCTCTGTGTTTTCTGCTGTAGTTTGAAGGTTGAGCCTATAGGCGACTAGCTAGCTATATTATAAGTACTTTTATAGTAAGGCTGACTACTAATTTACTTTTAAATTTAATATTTTAATAACAATCTTAGTTTGCCCTGTAAATATTAATGGAAAGGATTATTTGTATCCCTGAGAAAGCCCTGAGCATTCCTGGTGTTAGGCTGGATTTAGATATAGGGCAGCTGCTGTTAGCCATGTCTCTGTTATCTGGGTCCCGATCTGAGCTGGGCCAAGTCTCTGTCTGTTACCTGGGTCCCAATCTGAGCCGGGCGTGGGAAGTGCGAAGCAGCCATGGGGCAGGAGACCTCCCTCAGAAGGGGCTAGAGTTCAGGCCCCTGTAATGTTGGGGGGGTGAGGTTCTGTGCCCCACCTCTGTTGACCCCCAAGTTCTCTCCTGATGGCCCCTCTGTGACTGTGCCTGTCTTAGGTTGTTCCTCCCCTGAGGAATCTTACCCGTCTTTGACTAACCAGCCATCCTCCGGGGCCAAGCAGGATGATGTGAGGTTCAGTTCTGTCTCCTTGGTAGCCTATGCCCCCGTGGCCTCCACGCCTAGCACCTGCCTTGGGATCCCCTCGCCTGCTGGCGGGGCCCCGGCATTGATCACATATCTTGGGGAACCCAGGTTTCTTCTCTAGAGAGGGCCGAGCTCACGCCATTGGGAAAGAGACAGATCTATGGTACCAGCCACTATGAGGCTTCAACCTCAGTATGAATAGAGAGCTCAGGCAACAGCTGCGGGCAATTATATTGTGAGAAGAGGGTCCCTCTTGGTAAAAAGAGCAAGAAGGGCCAATATAGAATGCTCAGGTGCCTTCCCAGAGGGCCCTCCACATAGTGGAAGGGATTAAATCCTTTTATGTCCTTTTAAATTGCTGCCAAACATTCAAAAAATTAGTTTGTAAATTTGTTTGGGATAAATGTATAATATGCTGTTGTAAAATATTAAAAAATTATAATGACATTGTAGAATAATATTATGTAAGGATATACTTTGTTCTAGGTATGGTAATTTAATTTTAAACTGGCCGTTAATTTCTTTTAGTATAGACAAGGCCTTAGTAACTTTCTTAGAATATTTAATTAAATTGCTTACAAAGACATTGGCTTTTCTTTAAGCTGAAACCCTTGATTACAATTTAATAAGCTAATATATTTAAGTAATTAAAGTAGGTATCTTTATTTAAAATAAAGTAAATTATATCTGATTTTATAAACTGTAAATGTTGCCCCGCCTCTAGCTTAATTAGGCGGCTAGTTGAAGTTAGGTAGTAAATGGTGGCTTTTATTCTGTTTCTAGATTTTATTTGTATTTAATTATTTAAACACTAGTTTCTTATGAAACTTAATTTATATGAGATCTTGATTATATTTTAAAAGGCTAATTTATAAAGTCTGATACTTTATTGGTCTGATCTAAAAGTATGGCTATATTTAAGAAATATATTGTTTTTGCCCTTCTTACAGGTGAAAACCTTTATAATATTTAATATATATGTATAAGTAAAATATATTAATTTATATTTGATAAAGCTTTCTATGTGACTTCAAGTATCAATTGGCTTAATTAAATTTAAAAAAATTCTTTTAAGAGAGAACAGACTTTTGAACATATCGGGCCCTATGAGATGCTCAAAAGTCACTCTCAGTCTTGAAATAACTTGGAAAGATTAAACACATATATGTATATATTTATATATATGCTTTAAAAATTATATACCTAAATTATCTTAAAGAATATCAATTATATTTAAACTGGATTATAGAATTAATCCTCTTTTAAAATCAGACCAATAACTAATATATTTTAAATTCTTAATTATTAGAGAAAACATAGCATTTTATTTTCTCAAAAATATATTTTTATATATTAGGTAATATAATTACTATATTTATAATTTCTCCTAATTTAATCTGTACTTTGAACTTTTAGAGCTTGTAAATTAAATATTTTTAGTAGTTCTTAGATTGATGACACTTTTATATTTCTAAGAGAAATACAAGACATAATCAATTAATGGCTTTAATTCTGTCCTCTAGATTTTTCTTATGAGGTAAATTTAAATTTTACTTTTTATTCGCTAGTAGCTCTGCTGGGGGAAGGGCATCTACCCCTTCCTCTATTAACAAAGGGTGTAGTTAGTTATCTGGGCTACTTAGATCTTTGTAATTAATATATTATTTATATTTTAATAATTTCTGAGATTCAAATCCAATTCTAATTATTTTAAAGCATTTATTTTGAATAAATTCTATGACAGAGATAAATTTACTTATATTCTTGAAGGCTTTAAAAGTCAACCTTTTAACAAACTTTATTAGTATTTTAAAAACAGCTCTTTATTATGGAAATGCGAATCTTGTTGCTGGAATTAGCTTGAATTTCTTTTAAGAAGACTTTTTCACCATTTCTCTTAGGAAAAATAACCAGTTCTGGGTTTTTAATTTTCTATAGCTTTTGCAGAGAGATTCTAGCTGAAGACAATCTAAATGTCTGAAATCAGACTATGCGCGCATTCTGTCTTACAGCTAAGTTCTCTCCCCACTAGCACAGAAATTCCAGACACATTTCTAAATTTTTAAGGCTTTTTCATGGCGAGAAAGGAAACTTTAAATTTGCATACTGGGAGAGTGGGCATCCATATTGGATCGTCACATGTCTCTTCCTTCCCCCATATCCTGCTTACTTCGGGAGAAATATTAGTAACGGATCTGGCCAAATTTCTGTTTATGCTTAAAAGAAAGACAGCTCTCAAATTTTTTCTTTATTTTATGCTTTCTAAAGTAATAACTTTAACCTACTTTAGCCAAGATTCGCATTTCCCTGTAAATTCTTTTATAATCCTTAAATGTAACTTTAAGTAATCTTATTGTAAGTAATCTCATTGCGGGAGAGCAGATAGCCCTGCCCTCTCCTGCCACTCCTGGTGTAATCCTTTTATAGTTAAACTGCTTCTACCTAGTAAAAGGCTAAATGTCCTTTCAGGAGTAGGTCTATATACCCCTGTAGGGATGGCCTGTGGTCCCAATTCTGGAGTTAATACATATCGCTTTATGGGTCCAAGGTCCACGCCGGCACTTCCAGGGGTTGCTCGGAGTAACACCTGTATCCGTTTTGCTCCTGGGGCAGGCTGGATGCTGCGCAGCCAGCTGGCCTTGAGGCGGCACAGGGGCAGGAGGGTAAACAGATAGTGCCCCCATTATTTGCTGGGGCTGAGCTGGCCCCTTTCTGGAGTTTCCTGACTGCTGCTGAGGCAAGGGATTTCCCTGGATATCTGTCTTAGATTTACACTCATTTGCCCAATGTTTTCCTCTTTTACATTTAGGGCACAGTCCAGGTTGTTTGGGACCTCTGCCATTTCCTTTATTAACCCCTTTATTAGAGGGACACTGTTTTGCCATGTGTCCTGCTCCTCCACAAGTGAAACACTTGTGTGTTTGACTTTTCCCTGTGCTGAACTGTTGCTGAAGAATTCCTTCAGTGGTGGTTCCCTTTAATGCGGCTGCAATAGCGACTCCTTGTATATACGAGGGACCAATATCTGTACAAATGCGGATATAATCTGAGAGAGTCCCCTTTCTTTGATAGGGCCGCAATGCAGCTTGACAGGCAGTGTTAGCATTTTCATACGCCAACTGCTTGACTATTAACATGCCAGCCTCTCCATCCACCACTACTCGGCCAACAGCCTGTAACAGCCGAGAGACAAAATCCTGATACTTTTCATCTGGCCCTTGAATAATCTTTGAGAGCTCCTCTGTTTTTTGACCAGAGGTGGGAAGCTTTTTCCAGGCTCTGATCCCAGCTCTATTAATTTGCCCATAAGCTTCCTGGGGGTATTGAATTTGATTATGGGTATCAGCATAGTCTCCTTCTCCTACCAGCATTTCATAAGATTACGAGCAGCTTGTTCCTTAGCCTTTTCAGCATATTCTGATTTCCACAAGAGATAATCTCCTCCTGATAAACAAGCCTTGGCAATAGCTCTCCAATCATTAGGTGGGAGAGCCTCTGAGGCTACAGTTTCCAAGATGGTTAAAGTATAAGGAGAAGTGGGCCCATACTGAGCACAGGCTGTTTTTAACTCCTTCAGGGTTTTAAAAGGAAGCGGGTCGTAAGTACGCTCACGCTGCCCCGTGTTAGGGTTCACCCGTCCCATAACGGGGAAGGCCTGAGTGCCCAAGTCCTCACCAGCCTTTCGTGCCTCCTGCAAAGCCATCTGGAGAGGGGAGAGTGGAACTGGCGCTGCACAGGGCAGCGGAGAGCGGCGGGGACTGCCCCCACGGCTTCTCTTTTTCTTGCCAAGATGCTTTAATCCTTCTAAAAATTGTTCTAACACATCCTCCATATCACTACCCTCTTCAGTTCCAGCAGAAAAATAATCTTCCTCCTCTTTTGCCTGAACAACACCTGTATCATCATCATGACAAAGAGCAGTAGCTTCCTCAAGATCTTCCTTATCTTGGGGATTTAATTTGTCTTTAAAATTTACATTACTCTTTTTTAATATGCTGTCTTTTTCAGACCCCTTTTTTGTGCCAGTACACTGCTTCTCCTTTTCTCCTGGCTTAAGAGATGGTTGATTATGTTCATGCCTGGGATCTAAACAATCCCGTATCAAATTCCATAAGGAAAATGCATCCTGAATGAATTTAAAAAATTTTTTTAGCCGAAACCGGTTTGGCTCAGTGGATAGAGCGTCGGCCTGCGGACTCAAGGGTCCCAGGTTCGATTCCGGTCAGGGGCATGTACCTTGGTTGCGGGCACATCCCCAGTGGGGGGGTGTGCAGGAGGCAGCTGATCGATGTTTCTCTCTCATCGATGTTTCTAACTCTCTATCCCTCTCTCTTCCTCTCTGTAAAAAATCAATAAAATATATTTTTTTAAAAAAATTTTTTTTACTTGCTTGTCATTAACTTTAGTTCCTTTACTGTTGAGCATAGCCTTTAACATTTGCCCATAAAGGGCATTTTCTCTAGATTCTAACTGTCCCATGCTTTACTCCCGACTATCAAAAAATGCTCCTCCCTTACCTTATCGAGTGTACTCTTTATCGGGAGGAGATCCTCACCTTCTGCTTCCCAAGTCCTCAGGTCCCTGGTTGGGCGCCAATTTGTCAGGTCCAGCCTGACGATTGAACCGGGCTGAGGTAGGGAGGTGGGATTTGAGAAGAGAAAGAAAGACAGGACAGCGGGATTCGGGAGGTCCACAGCTCTCGAGAAGCTCTGGCAACTTTTATTAGTAATACAGTGCTTTTTATACATAAGACACTAAGCAGGGAATCACTCACAAGGAAAACATTCTTTGTTTCTCTAAAATCACTACTGGAGGGATAAGTTGAAGGACAGGTTTCTTGTGACAATAAATCTCACTAGTTGGGTACATATTTCTTGGTAAGCCATGAAAGTAGCTCTTATCCTACTGATAGCAGTCATATAAACAAACCCTGGGAAAGCTCTGTAGGCAGGGGCTGCTCTAGTTATACTGATTAGTTGCCATCCAAACAGGCCTGGGAAATCTGTGCGGGTAGGGTGCCAGCCTTGCTAACCCCTACAGGTGCAAGGACCGTGTCAGCTTACAGCCCGTTCCCCACAAATCTCCTGTTGTTTTGTACAGTAACATGCAATACAGGCTTGTAACCTTGGAGCAACAGGATACATCGTATAGCCCAGATGTGTAGTAGGTTATATCATCCAGGTTTGTACACTATGACATTTGCACAACGATGAAATCATATAATGACATGTTTATCAGAATACATTTTCATCATTAAGCTGTTATATTGTAAATCAGAAGACGCCTTAATCAATAAGCCAAATTTTATTTGGAGTCCTGTTTGCTAGCACTACTGGTCCCAGAGGAAAATCTTGCTTCTCAAATTCTGGGGCCCCATATGGTGGAAGTCTCCCTTATTTATATGTTTTTCGGCTATTTGTTTTCCAAATTTGGAATGAGACTTTCGGACCTTCTGAGAAAAAGTCCTGTATGCTGGGACAGGCCGTGAGACCATATCTCAAGGCCTGGCCTGGCGCCAGCACTGACAACTCTGTCTGGGGCATAGTTTATGGCCTCTCTGGAATGGGGAGTAGTCTTATTTTTCCCTATTATTTAAGCAAGCAAACGTTTACAGAAGCCAGAATAGCAGGGTTAAATTTTAAACAGCAGTTTTTACCCAAGATGGAGGTTACTATGCTTCAAAGCAACTTGTGACTGTAATCACTGAAATTGCTAGTTGGTGACTACGTGGCAGAATAATAAACACAGCCTAATATTTCATTTTTCAAGCACGAATTTTCTCCTTAAAATATAGCTGGCTGCTGATTATCATTCAGGGCCACTCCAGGCCCAACTGAAAATGGGCCTCCACACCTAAATGGATTTTGCATAACAAAACTCCGAAATCTGCAATATTATGTCTTAGGTTCTTGGATCCTGAACTTGCATCGCTGAAATATGAAATCAGGTATTTATTTTCCTAAAATTGCACCTAAGTCATAACGCACAAGTGAATGTAAGCATAATCACTTTTGAAAATAAAATTAAAGTCTGTTTTTCAAATTCTTGTCTCTATGCTCCACAAAGAAAAGCATTTTGACTGGAAAACAAAATGCAGCGTGTGTCTAAGGTCCTAAGAGATTTTGCAAAATTTAAATCTTTTTGAATTTATTTCGTCAAGAACACGACCTTACACCTGTGGACAGAGCAGCAAAAACCTTCGGCAAGTCTATCAGAGGTCATTTAAATATGTTAGAATTATGGCCCTAAGGAAAGGAAGAATATGAAAAGAATTCAAAACAGAATGAAGCAGTAATGGATTGTTTAAACCCATCCCATCAGTGTAGCAGCTGGGTGGGTAGTGTTTCTGGCTTAACAATTGTAATTGAACCTGAATCCAGTCACCTGAGCTAAGCTACTGCTACCTTTTTTAAGTTTCGACTTTTTTTGTTACACCATCAGTAAGCAAGTAAACTGGGACGGTCTGGCGCTTAAGAAATCCTAGTTTGTTAATGAAATCACCGTAAAATTGCCCTTAAGAAATTATTTTTTAATATATTTTTATTGATTTCAGAGAGGATTGGGGGGGTGGAGAGAAAGAGAGAGAGAGAGAGAGATAGAGAGAGGAACATCAATGATGAGAGAGAATCATTGATCAGCTGCCTCCTGCATGCCCGGCACTGGGGATTGATCCCGAAACCCGGGCATATGCCCTGACTGGGAATTCAACCATGACTTCCTGGTTCATAGGTCAACCACTGAGCCATGCCGGCTGGGTAAGAAATTATTTTACCTGTCCAAATCCTGCCTCAACAATGACTTCTACATTTACTGAGTTCAAACCCAAGCTTCACCACCTCTCATGCTGTGTGATCCTGGGAAAATAACAAACTCTCTGGGCCTCATTTTCCCACCTGAGAAAAGGAGGGCCATAATAATAGCACCAGCCTCACAGGGTTGTTGTGGGGATTAAGTGAAATCACTCAGGTGAAGCTCTTGGAACTGTGCTGAGTGCATAGTAAGGGCTTGACAGATTTTTTTTATGATTATAACTTTGTTATTATAACTGTTATTATACCTTGATCCTCTTTTCTAATCTTCCATCTCCAAGCTAAATGCTCTTAGACGTATTAAGGAAAGCCACCTCCATCCCCTGCCTCTAACTCAAAAGTCATTAAAATGACACTGAGTCCTTCCTCCATCTCCTAGGACAGTGGTCGGCAAACGGCGGCTCGCGAGCCACATGCGGCTCTTTGGCCCGTTGAGTGTGGCTCTTCCACAAAAGAGCCTGGGCGAGTCTGTTTTGAAGTGGTGTTAGAAAAAGTTTAAGTTTAAAAAATTTGGCTCTCAAAAGAAATTTCAATTGTTGTACTATTGATATTAGGCTCTGTTGACTAATGAGTTTGCCGAGCACTGTCCTAGGAGAATTGCAAAATCCCCAGACAGTAAAAATGAAAGTTGCCTGGCCTCAGTGTTCAGAAATTATAATTAACTGACACGTTACATTTAAAACTCTAAATTTACATGAATGGCCCTGCCTTCTTGAGAAACATTGTCATGGTAGATACTCATAATGTACAGAAGATGGTTTTTATTATTCACTAAAACAATAATGGGCCTTAGCTGATTTGGCTCAGTGGATAGAGAGTCAGTCTGTGGACTGAAGGGCCCAGGGTTCGATTCCAGTCAAGGGCACGTGCCAGGGTTGCAGGCTCGATCCCCAGGAGGGGGTGTGCAGGAAGCAGCCGTTAACTGGTTCTCTCTCATCATTGATGTTTCTGACTCTCTCTCCCTCTTCTTTCCTCTCTGAAATCAATAAAAATATTAAAAAAACAATAATAGAAAGTGAAAAAAAAATTTAAACAAGTGACAAATAATTTGGGTTTTGATTTCTGATCTTTACAAATATAATCTTTATACACGAGTATAAAGACATACAGATTAATGTGGATAAAAATAACCACTCTTGATTATCAATCTAATGTGTTTTTTCGAAATACCTTTTATGCAGCCCTCCCCAAAGAAAGACTAGAAAAACATTCTGAGCCTGGTTACCTATCTGTGATACGGAATTTTCGGACTGGAACCCAGATTCTTTGTCCGCCTGAATGGAAGCATGAATCCACGGACAGAAAGTGGTATAGCAAAGGTGGAAATTTATTGAAGAACAAGTACACACTCCCACGTGGGGAACGGGAAAGAGTCCCACAGAATGGACTCCCACATAGGGAGGGGGAAAAGGGTCCCACTGAGTTCCCTTTCCCTATGGCTTATAAAGGCTGCAGATCCTGGTGCCTGATATCCCCTCTGATTGGTCACTATTCCCTTAGACTGGTTACTATAGTAACTCCTGGGCTCAAAGGTTGAATCTCACATGGGACGTGTGAGGTTCTCCTCCCCTCCTTCCCTATTGTTTTCCTATTCCCTTTGGACTTACTTCTCCCTCTGGATGAAGGGCTTCCTTCTCTTTATTCTGTAAATGTAGACCTTGTGCTGTTCCCAGCTTCCTCATTCTATGGAAAAGTACCTGTTGCAGCTTTCCAGCTCCCCCATTCTATGGAAATATACCTTCTGCTGCTCTGTAGTCCTGTGCTACCTCCATGGTCCCCTTAATTTCCAATATTTCCTAAACCTGTCCTATCTTACCCCTAAAATCCCTGTTTCATTTGTAAGATAAAGGGGTGCAGACTTCTCATCTATCTTCCCACCCCTCTGTCTTCCTTACTTTTGTTAGTGGACTACTGTTCTCACAGTTAACACTCCAAACCTGCTAACTGTGGCACTGCCTCTGACCTGCTCCCTTGCCCTGATCCACTCAGGTGCAAGTCACACGCATTTCATGTGGTCAGATCTTGGTGTTACTCACCTGCTTTCCGTCCTCCTGTCCAAACTCTGGCTCTCAGAATCCTGCAGTCACCTCTTCACAGTGGTTTGATTTAGTGGTTTTTTCAAATGTTTTTAGCAATGGGATCCTTTCTTTAAGTTAACCCCATTTATAAAATATAAACTGTACTTTATTACTATAATTGGAAGAATTTGATATTGTTTTTATCATAAAGAAATCCGTGACCACCGGAAGCTGCTTTCTTGAACACCAACATCTGAAGTCAGGGGCTTGTTAATGATTGTTGGAATGTCCTATCAGGGTCAACATCCAATTTATTTCTCTATCTGATTGCTTAATGTTGAGAAAAGTCTAATCTACGCATAGAAGTCTTTCTAACGTTTGTAAATAGTTGAAGGTGTTCTTCAATCTAAGACATTCAGAAGTTTGAAAGAGAATAGTTGAATTTTTTCATTTCACAGATGAAGCGCTGGAGGCTCTACTTTAGGGGGTGAGCACAAAACAGAGTATACAGATGGCATATTATAAAGTTGTACACCTGAAATTTATATAATGTAATTAACCAATGTTACCCCAATACATTTAATAAAAATAAATTTTAAAATAGGGGGAAAAGATGAAGCACTAAGAATATCTAACACATCCTCATGCTTTATCACAAATAGAGAATGCTGGTAAGAAGACCAATAGTAGCCGAAACCGGTTTGGCTCAGTGGATAGAGCGTCGGTCTGCGGACTGAAAGGTCCCAGGTTTGATTCCGGTCAAGGGCATGTACCTAGGTTGCGGGCACATCCCCGGTAGGGGGTGTGCAAGAGGCAGCTGATCGATGTTTCTCTCTCATCGATGTTTCTACCTCTCTGTCCCTCTCCTTTCCTCTCTGTAAAAAATCAATAAAAATATATTTAAAAAAAAAGACCAATAGTGACAATGAGTGCTAACATGTCTATAATGGGAGTTATTGCCACACAACATGCTATGTGTTCAGTTGTCTTTGCTTCTGTATAAACCCATGCTTCTCCTTTACTCCCACACCGCTACCACACTCCTAACACTTCTGACACCAGATGTGTGGGTTTTTTTGTGGTTTTTTTTAAAAATATATGTACAAAATATCTCTGAAAGGATACACTTGAGTGGGTACTCTAAATCCTTCTGAGCCTTTCAAATATTATAGAGTGCCTTCAAAAATATGTAAACAAAGTGAGAGACAAACACTAAAGATATGAACAGACAATTCACAAAACGGGAATTACCAGCTAGTCCCAGCATGTCATAATGGCAAGAGTTTCATCAAAAGGTTGATGGAGGCAGCGCACTCGGAGGTCCCGGATCTGTCTCTGCCTTCAACAGTGTTTGGACGGAACAGACCCAGGGACGCCCCTTCTTCCAGCCTCCGACCACTCTCCTGCGTCTCATCCGGTCACCACCTCAGAACCACCTCCGGGACCAGAACCACACGGGGTTTTTTTTCTACCTTAACTCCTTATTGCCGTACACCATGAGCTCCCAAATTCTCCAGAATTATTCCACCGAGGAGGAGGCTGCAGTCAACCGCCTGGCCAACCTGCACCTGCGGGCCTCCCACACCGACCTCTCTCTGGGCTACTATTTCGACCGCGACGATGTGGCTCTGGAGGGTGTGGGCCACCTCTTCCGCGAGTTGGAGGAGAAGAAGCACGAGAAGCACGCTCAATACAGGAGCTGCCCCCTGGTGGTCAGTGCACTCCCACAGTCAACCTCCCACAGTCCTTTCCCCTGACCGCCCCCGCCCCCCCCCATAGGCCTCAATCACCAGCCAGGCCGAGGGACCCCACCCATGCACGAATTCATGCACCAGGCCTCTAGTGTTTAAATAATCCATAATATATCCATAGCATAGAATACTGTGCATCAAATACTGAAGGGCTCCAGGTTCAATTCAATTGCAACTTTTAACATTTCTTAAAGTTGCAAAACAAGTGAGGCAGCCGCATTCTCTTCCAGGACGTGCAGAAACCTTCCCAGGATGACTGGGCTAAAACTCAGGAAGCCGCCCTGGCCTTGGAAGCCGCCCTGGCCTTGGAGAAGAGCCTGACCCAGGCCCTTTTGGAGCTGCAGGCCTGTCTGCGACTTCCTGGAGAACCACTTCCTGGATGAGGAGGTGAAACTGATCAAGAAGATGGGGGACCACCTGACTAACATCCGCAGGCTGCCGGCCCCCAGGCTGGGCTGAGTGAGTATCTCTTCAAAAGGCTCACCCTCAAGCATGACTAGGAGCCCAGAAACCTTTCAGAGCCACCCCCCTGCCTCCCCCTGGTGTCTCTGGCTTTTACCTGAGCCTCTTCCCGAAACTACTAGCCATTCTTTTAACCACCCTGGAGCCCTCTCCCCTGCATCGGACCAAATGAAACAATAAAGCTTTTTGCAGCAAAAAAAAAAAAAAAAAAAAAAGGTTGATGGACCTTGTGGACTCAACAAGGGCTGAGTCACATGTGTTATCACCTGTTGGAATGTCTAAAGGCATTTCCCCCAAACCTGAATAGGATAATTGTTTGCTGCCAGACAGCTCAGGGCATCTTAATCTATATGTTATTGCCTCCTGTTGGCCAAACACCTGAACAGCCGTAGGCTATTCCCCAATCTGACAATGCTTCTGTATGAAACCCTTTGAAGTGTATATCTCCACCTTGCCTTAGGACAAATTGTGTTAATAAAAAGCAAGAGGTCCCAAGACAAGGAGAATTTAGCTCCTTTAGCTAAAGCTCCTCTGACCCCCAATGCCTTTCAAAATTATCTTTCGTCTCTGGACTCCTACTTAATCTACGCACAGCCTTTCTCCAGATTGCTGAACCCTTCTTAATGCTGGAACAAGAACCCCGGCACAAGAGCTAATAAGGCATGAAAGGAGAATCTATGCCTTAGCATAGTCAATAATTTTTAATTGGCAGTATCTCATGTTGACAACAGGTACTTTCATGCTCTGTTCATGAGAGTATAAACTTGAGAAGCAATTTTGGAGAACAATGTGGTAGTGTCTTATCAAAACTAAAATGGTGTGTATCCTATAAGTCAGCAATACCACTTCTCAGTAGGTCTTCTACAGAAACTCTTACATATGTGACTGGGGACAAGTATGTACAAGGATGGGCATTGCAGCATTGTTTGTAACAGCAAAAAACTGGAAGCAAGTTCAATGTCCACCAATATGGGAATCTACATATATAAAATCCTAAGCAACCATGATGACAGAATGACCGGAACGACCTGTTGACCAGTAGCTATGATGCACACTGACCACCAAGGGGCAGACACTCAATACAGGAGCTGCCCCCTGGTGGTCAGTGCACTCCCACAGTCAACCTCCAACAGTCCTTTCCCCTGGCCGGCCCCGCCCCCATAGGCCTCAATCACCAGCCAGGCCGAGGGACCCCACCCATGCACGAATTCATGCACCAGGCCTCTAGTGTTTAAATAATCCATAATATATCCATAGCATAGAATACTGTGCATCAAATCAAAGAATGAGCCCTGACCTGTTTGGCTCAGTGGATAGAGCATCAGCCTGCAGACTGAAGGGCTCCAGGTTCAATTCCGGTCAAGGGCATGTACCTTGGTTGCAGGCACATCCCCAGTGGGGGAATGTGCAGGAGGCAGCTGATCGATGTTTCTCTCTCATCAATGTTTCTAACTCTCTATCCCTCTCCCTTCCTCTCTGTAAAAAAATCAATAAAATATATTTTAAAAAAAAGAATGAAGGAAGTCTATGTGTATTGATGTTGAAAGATCTTCAAGACATACTCAATAAAAAAAAAAACACAAAAGAGAAGATAATACAGAGGGCTACTATTTATATGAGTAAAATTAGATTTAGATTAGCAAAACTAGTTTCATCCAGTGTTTTGTTTTTTAATTTTTTTAAAACTGATTTTTAGAGAGGAAAAAGGGAGAGGGAGAAAGAGAGAGAAACTTCGATGTGAGAACAAAACACCAATCCCTGACCTGGAATCGAACTGGCAACCTCTCAGTGCCCGGGACAATGCCCAACGAACTGAGTCACACCAGCCAGGGCAGTTTCATTCCGCTTTCTAAGAACATTCTGTGCGAAAGACAAGAAAGGCATCTGTGATAGTACCTATTGCTGCATAACCAATTACTGTAGAACCAGCAGCTTCAAACAAGAAGCATTTATTATCTCTCACAGTTTCTGAGAGTCCAGCGTCCAGGAGTGGCTTACCAGTGGTTCTGAGCGTCTCTCACGACACTGGCTGTCGGCTGGAGCTGCAATCATCTCCAGGCCTGGCTGTGGCCGGAGAATCTACCTCATGAGGTTGCCGGCAGCCCTCTCGGTTCCTCAATGGCTGTTGGCTGGAAACTTCAGTTCTTCACCAGACAGGCCTCTTCATGGGACTGCTCACCGCATGGCAGCTTGCTTACCCCAGAGCGAGCGATCTGCGGTCGGGGTTGGGGATGTAGAACACCTAGACAGACGGCAATCTTTCTTAACCTGTCATGGAGGTGACCTACCATCTTTTCTGCTGTATGCTTTTGGGCACACAGACCAAGGCTGATACCGTTGGAAGAGAACTGCTGAAGGGCACGAAGACCAGGAGGCAGTCCCTGGGGGCCCTCTTGGCTGACTACCACAGCATCTGAACACTTCCTGCCTCTACAACCTGCTTCCCTCCTGAAGATCAGTGGGAACAGGGGAACACAATTTCATATTTAAGCAATGACTATCTCCTCGGTCACTCTGGGAACTGTAAACTTACCCATGGTTTGCCAAGCCCTATGTGGTTTGTAGAGGCATAGATGGCTGGGGGGTGTAAGTTTTCTTGTTCTTTTGGTGGTATTTAATTGGCATTTTGCCACATTTCTTGTTGTGCTTATCTGTCATCTAGAGATTGTATACAAGGCACTGTTGGTATTAGTTACTTCATGACAGCTCTCTATTCCCCCATTGAAGTAACTAACGATATAGAAATTCTACCAGTTCTCTACTTAGGAGATTCCTGGTGCGTGTGTTTACATTAAATGTTTCCCCCCCTGAAGGTTTCCAACTTTATTTTAAAAGTTATGACATCTTTTCTTAGAGTCTTTGTTTTACTGTGGGTACATACTCCAGAGTGTATTAGAGAAGAAACACACGTACCATCGTGGGCATTTGAATGCATATAAGAATGTAGCTATACAACTTACTCTTAAATTTGCCTATGCCTAAATAAAAGCTTCTCTTAGTGAGCCTACAATTTTAAAATACTGTAAATTCAAGCAATTTGTCATTCTTCCTCCCAATTTGTTGTTTTTGAAAAGTGGATTTCTTTATATCTGGTTGGGCCTCCATCCCACACTTATAGATGATGATTCTTCCTGAACAATGGTGTTCTGTATGTAGGAACAAATGGGCTATAAATTATTGATATGGAGTCAAGAAATACTCACACTAGTGTTTTCTTTGTTGCTATGATACAGTGATGAGACAGGCTAGTAAGCCAGGACGATCGGAATAGGGAAACTGAGACCATTTAACAAGCAGTATGCAGCCATCTAGCAAATCTAGATGCCAATCCCTTTGTAGCATCTAGTAAATCCTATCTTCTCTAAACCAAGGACACTTAAATGATTTACACCGGGGTGGGAGAGGTCAATGGGGGAAAAACGGGACATATGTAATACTGTCAACAATAAAGATTAAAAACAAATAACAAAACAAGAGTAAATGGCTTACACTTCTCCTACCCAACCATTGGGTAAATAGCTTAAATCACCCTTACTCAGGGAGGCAGCAGAAATCCAATTAGTGCCAATGGCCAACCACACCCACGGACAGATTAAGTTAAGGAAATAAATCTCATTTTGGCACATCAACATAAAACTGATGCATACTTGATTGAGATCCTCCACTAAGACCTCCCCTTCACGCCCTACCTTTAAAGCCCCTCAAAGGGAAGGCCCCAGGACATGCTCTCCCGCCCAGGCCCAGGCCCATGCTTTTCCCTTCCCTCTCTTCTTCCCCCACAGGCATGCATCTCCTAAACTCAAAGGGATCCCACAAGCCCTAACCGGTTTGGCTTAGTGGATGGAGCGTAGGCCTGCGGACTGAAGGGTCCCAGGTTCGATTCCAGTCAAGGGCATGTACCTTGGTTTCGGCCACATTCCCAGTAGGGGGTGTGCAGGAGGCAGCTGATCCATGTTTCTCTCTCATCTGATGTTTCTAACTCTCTATCCCTCCCCCTTCCTCTCTGTAAAAAAATCAATAAAATATATTTAATAATAAACAAAAAGGAACCCCAGCGGCAGCTCATCCAGGTGTCAGGAAGGAAGTTAGACCTGAGCGGCTGGGGTGGGGTCATGAACAGGGGTTGGACCAACATTGCCTCCAGACCATCTCTTTGTGGTCTGAAGCCAGCAGACTGCCAGTGGGCCGGCTCAGAGGAAAACCTCAGTGTGACCTTACTAGGGCCCTGGACTAATTATAATACAATTTGCATTGCGATTTTGACACACACACACACACACACACACACACATACACACACACACACCCCAATGGGTTTTTCTGTATACATTATGGGTAAGGGCATGCGCAGAAGAAATATAGTTATATAACCCTTTTCTGTCAATCATCCCTGAATGCTAACGCAAGTTTCCGCTCAGAAAACCCCTCATTTAGACGCTATAACCCAGGAGTTAAAGGCCATTGTCTCTCTTGACTGGCCCGCTCCTTGCTTGGACTGTATCTTCAATAAATCCCACTTAACTTTAATTTCATTTGTGTTGGCCTTAAAATCTTTTCTGCATGGATGAGAAGAACCAAGGTCCCAGCCCCTAACCCCATAGGTCACACAGGGCTCACCCCTGAACGTGTCCCCAAGGCCCCCTTTTCTCTGACTTCTTAGTGAGCCGAAGCAGCCTAGCTTAGGCTCATTGCCCCACCTAGTCCCTCTCCTGTTAGCCTAGGCCCTTCCTTGTCTCACTGTCCCCAGCTTTAATAACCGTCTCCTAAAACTCACCTGGACTCGTGTTGTGAACTTTTTCCTACCCCAAGAACCCACACCTGCTCAGGGCCAGACCCCCTTTCCAGTAACAGGAACACTATGTGATCTAGATGTACTGTTACACCAGAGATGTTATTTGGAATAATATACATACATGAACTACATCTGTCTAGGGCTAGAAATGTCTGGTTTGTGAAGTGAGTTGTTGTACTTTTGGTCCATGGCCGGAAGGACACTTGGAAAGAATGAGCCTATAAGTTTAGGTGAACATGGTCTTAAGCTCTGCAAGCACGTGGATGTAAATTGAAGCAATTTGCCATTCACATGCACAAAGATAGGAATAAAATCCCAACCAGTTGCTTGTTCAGGCACCTGTTCAAGCTCAAAAAGTGAACAAGACCCAGGCCCTGTTCCCTAGGAGCTTGTCAGAGGAAGACGGGCAGATGAAGTCGCTGTTACGATACTGTGAGGGGAGGTATGCGGGGGCAGAGCCAGGAAGCCCATGGCAGGGAGCCTAACTCATGCATTTATTTTTTGGAGGAAATGTAAATTAGTAGGTAGAGGGTAGCTGAAGGCAGAAGAAGTAGGTAATGTGGAGGAAATGTGGGTTTCTATGGAAAGTTATCTCACAAGGTGACCTGACCATAAATTCCTAACTGGGCAGGTCACGGTAGGTAGTCACTCCCCAGGCATTTCACTTTTTAATGAAAGGTTTATCTTCGCCTGAAGCACACCCTGTCCATTGTTTCTGTGCATCTAGATTAGCACAACTTTTAAATAAACCGAAACCACCCTCAAGTGAGCGCATAATCTTGTTATCTATCCGGTAATCTAATCCCTGCCTAGCTCTCTCCCACCTCCCTGTAATCTTCCTTACCTTTGCTCCCGAGTTTCAAATGCAAAATGGTTCCTGTTGGGAGCATTTGAGATCTTGTTCCCTGTCTTATGTGGTCAATTTCGGCTCAAATAAACTCTTATAGAAAGTATCAACAGGTTTGGATATTTCTTACGCTGACAGTAAGAAATGGAGCTGGTCAGTAGGTGAAGGGAGAGATCGCAGGATGGCAGGGCATGCCTGAGACTGGACAGTGAAATGTTGTGTTTGAGTCTAAGGTAAAGGTTCTTAATCACTCTTTTAGAGAAGGTTTATCTATATCACTTAACCCCGTAGATCAGGATTGGCAAATTACAGCCTTTCAGGCCGGATATGCCTGTCTTTCTGTGTCCCAAAAGCAAAGAATGGTTTTTACATTTTCAAATGGTTGAAAACAAAACAAAACAGGAAAGCTCTGACTGGTTTGGCTCAGTGGATAGAGCGTCGGCCTGCGGACTGAAGGGTCCCAGGTTTGATTCCAGTCAAGGGCATGTACCTTGGTTGCGGGCGATGTTTTTAACTGTCTATCCCTCTCCCTTCCTCTCTGTAAAAAATCAATAAAAATATATTTTAAAAAATAAATAAATTTTTAAAAAAAGGAAGAAAAATGTCTGTCTGAAATAGACCTGGGTCCAACACCTAGGACAGTACCAAGCAAGAACAGCAAATGGGCGGTACTTCTTTCATAATAATTGTACCATTTTTTAAAATATATTTTATTGATTTTTTTTACAGAGAGGAAGAGAGAGGGATAGAGTTAGAAACATCGATGAGAGAGAAACTAATAGTACCATTTTTAATTTGAGCCTGCTTGTTGGAAGGAATGATAGCAAATTCCACCATGGATTTAATTCACCCCTGAAAATGAACATGTACTCATAATTCCTGCTATCTTTTCACTGCTCTTCCTTCCTGGCCCGTGTGGCAGTTGGTTGCTGGCTCAGTTCCTGGTCAGGGCACATGACCAGGTTGCTGGCTTGATCCCGGGTGGGGGGCGTACAGGAGGCAGCCAGTCGATGTTTCGCCCTCACATCATTGTTTCTCTCTCTCCCTCTCCCTTTCTCTCTCTCTCTAAAAATCAATTTAAAAAAAAGGCAAAATAGGACCAATCCAGACCACTTTTCTTGGAATATATACACTAAATGGGGAATGCATATTTGCTACCACAGACAAATATGTTTTTAGACAAGTGAGGAGTAATAGGAGAAATTATCAACAGTTCAGAAAACAATGTTAAGCACAAGGGAGACTATTGCAGATGGTGTGCTAAATTATTATTATTTTAATATGGAATGCTTCATGAATTTGCGTGTCATCCTTGCGCAGGGGCCATGCTAACCTTCTCTGTATCGTTCCAATTTTAGTATATGTGCTGCTGAAGCGAGCACTGTGTGGGCTAAATTTAAAGTAGGCTTCAGGATTTGGGGGGCGGGGAGAGTGTACATTCCAGGTTTATTTTATTAATTCAGGCACTTGGCTCAGCCAAATTGCCACACTTGAAATTTTAAAATATATAATTTTGCCCTTTCCAGCCTTTATGTGATCTATATATTGAGCTTCCTTTATTTTAGGGGTTTACTCTTCTTCTGGCAGATCCTTTTTGAGTTTTTGAATGGTAGAAATGCTATCTATTTTAAGCCCAAATTTAAATCCAGAGCTCTTCCTCCCTCCCTTCTTCAACTTTATACCAGGTTCTCTTCTCTGAGCTAAGGATACAGCAGTGAAAAAGTCAGAAACTGGCTCCCCTGAACTTACATTCTAGAAGAGGGAGAAAGCTTGGGTCCTCATCTGCCCTCATTTGCATAACCACCACGTGTGGAGAGATCAGTCTCCTATTTATTTATAATACAAGAGAGAGGTGCAATGTAAGAGTCCTCCCTCTTAGACGTAATGCTCTGGTCCTGGAACAGTGCGGAGCTCGGCTTTCCGCGAGCTGGATAACAAACTGCAAGAAAAGCGACAGCATCCCCTCTGCCAAGCGCCCAAACTGCTATCTTTTTCAGCACATCACAGATAAGTTTCCATTACTCAGAAAGTTTTCCTGGTGCAGAGGAATCAGATGTCCATGAAAGCTAAACGAAGAGGCTGGAGGAATGAGAGGGCACAACAGGAAACGCACTGTGATACCATTTGCTAGAAAGATGAATTAACTTTAAAGCGAGTCCATCTTGGGATCTAGTTAAAGGCATTCGGTTACTGGAGTACCAAAAAGGCCTTGGGAAGTAGTGGCATGGATCCTGAATGGAAGATCTACCTTCTCAAATGCCCATTCTCATCTAGGCTTTTCCCCTGGAGATCTGCCCGTTTCTCTTCTCACTTGACTCTCTCCTACTGCTCATCAAAGTGGCTTTGGAGCTCTGAAAATATTAGCTTAATAGTTTAACAGTACTGTGCTGTACACTTGCAACTTTGTTAAGAATGACATCTTGTGCTATGTCTTTTCTTTTTACCACAATAAAAACCATAATTAACAAAATAAATAATAAAAATATTAGTTTACTGTTCCAGAATGACCAATTCAGAATATTAAATTAGGGTGTTATCAATATCCAATAAATGCACTAGGGGAATAGGTAAAATTTCATGGATACCACCGAGCTTGATCCTTGTAGTAGATACTGAAATTATTTTTTAAAAAAGGTTGCTATAGCCCTGACCAGTTTGGCTCAGTGGATAGAGCGTCGGCCTGCAGACTGAAGGGTCCCGGGTTTGATTCCAGTCAAGGGCATGTGCCTTGGTTGCAGGCACATCCCCAGCAGGGGATGTGCAGGAGGCAGCTGATCGATGTTTCTCTCTCATCAATGTTTCTAGCTCTCTATCCTCCTCCCTTCCTCTCTGTAAAAAATCAATAAAAATATATATATTTTTTAAAAAAGGTTGCTATAAAAGGTCACTTTAATATTTAGCTTCTGTATTATTTTTTTTCTTTAAGAAGCTAAAACGCAGAACTTCTGAATAAGGATGAAAGGTTGAGTCTATGGTTTTATCTTTAAAAAGTGAAAATTATGCATTCATGGAATAATAAGAATAGCTTTCAACATCAATGCTCTTGTCACACACTCCCTAGTCAGTTTTTCCCCAGTACTTAAATTTAAGGAGAGGGGCAGATTTGAATATTCACTAGAAAAGTAGAGTTGGTAGGAAGTTCTATGATGTTTCAACAGTGAAAATATTCACATTAGTTTTCTAAAAAGCAAGGACAAAGGTTAATAAAGCATTTTCAAACTGGCTGAAATTCTTTGCATTAGTTATACATTTTTTAATATATAAAACACCCACCCTTTTCTGGAAGACATTCTTTCTGTGATTGATGCAATCATATTTTCCCACGTCTTACAGTTGATAATTCGAGGAGGAAGGCCATCTGACCTGAGCCAGGCTAATCAGAAATCTCTTAAAAGAATTTTTGAATTGGCCCTAGCCAGTTTGGCTCAGTGGATAGTGTCAACCGGGGGACGGAAGGGTCCTGGGTTCAGTGCTGGTCAAGGGCATGTACCTCAGTTGCAGACTCTTCCCTGGTCTGGGCTCATGCAGGAGGCAACCAATCAATGTGTTTCTCTCACAACGATATTTCTGTCTTCCACTCTCTCTAAAAGTCAATGAAAAAATATCCCCAGGTGAGTATTAAAAAAGAATTTTTAAATTGAACATCAGAGAGAGAGAAAAACTCAATGTCTCCATAGAGGCAGGCAGACTTGCAGATTTGGGAGCTGCTGGCTTTTTTTTTTTTTTTTTTTTAAAGAAAGAGACAGAAGAGAGAATTGATTTGTTGCTCCACTTATTTATGTGTTCATTAGTTGCTTCTCGTATGTGATCGAACCTCAATCCCCCCTTCTTAAGTATTCTCTATTAAGAGATAAGTTAATGATACCGTGATCTGAAAAGTGCAGCACATTCATAGGATAAACTATAATCAGAAGAGAGATCAAGCTATGAGTATTATTTTATTTTATTTTTTTAAAACATATTTTATTGATTTTTTTACAGAGAGGAAGGGAGAGGGATAGAGAGTTAGAAACATCGATGAGAGAGAACATCGATCAGCTGCCTCCTGCACACCCCCTACTGGGGATGTGCCCACAACCAAGGTACATGCCCTTGACCTGGAATTGAACCTGGGACCCTTCAGTCTGCAGGCTGACGCTCTATCCACTGAGCCAAACCAGTTTCGGCAAGCTATGAGTATTATTAACAAGAAAAATTGGCACTTACTACAACTCCCTTGATTATACCAAATCAACTATTGGATTATAGTTAAAATTTTTTAAGTTGTTAAATTGCTCTTTGTTCCGTAAAAGGTACAAATTCATTTATTCAACCAAAAAGGGACTAAGTGTCTTACAGGCTACATACAAATACACATACTATTTACACTCCTCTTCATGTTAGAGATTCTGATCTTTTGCTTGACACCCAATTTTCATATCGGTTTAATAAAAAAATAATATATTTGTAAAAACTAAATATAATGTAAAACAGCCATTCAATCTTACCCCTTAAAACACACACACACATTTCAAAGTGAAATTAAGCACTATTCATTAGCCTTGTAGGGTAAAGTAACCAATACATATGAGCCAGCTAGGAGCCTGGTGGGATATTTAAAAAAACAAACTTGAGCGAAGGCTGATTTAGTTCAGTGATTAGAGCATCGGCCTGTGGACACGTCAGGGTTTGATTCCCAGTCAAGTGTACATACCTAGGTTACAAGTTCCCTGGCCCTGGTGGGGGTGCATGCAGGAGGCAACCAATCGATGTGAGACACATCGATGTTTCTGT
Organism: Eptesicus fuscus; assembly: GCF_027574615.1. NCBI lineage: Eukaryota > Metazoa > Chordata > Mammalia > Chiroptera > Vespertilionidae > Eptesicus > Eptesicus fuscus. Next base: position 11,460,929 of record NC_072486.1, read on the forward strand.
CTCCTCCTCCCCTTCCTTTCTTCCACTCTCTCTAGAAATCACTGGAAAAAATATCCTCTAGTGATACACAAACACACACACACACACACACACAACACACACAAACACAACCAAAATAAAAAAACAAACCTGAGCTATTCTTTGTATGTCAGAAATAGAATAGGAAAATATAACTATCAAGCTCATGATTTTCTTCGTCTTAACAACATATTATCTTCATTACCTTAAAGCTCAAGAACTTGAAAGGGTAGGGAAACAATACTTGTAAATGTATTCTAAGGACTACTTCCCCTGATTTTTATACCCTTCCGCTACTATTCATGGTATTTACTGCACAAACACCCCGTGCAGTATCAGGTCCTGTCAGCATTAGCAAGAACCGGATCTCTGGTTTATAAAGAAGGTACATTCATTTATTTTCAATTTCAAAAGGAAAGCACAGAGAAGGGGGGAAAGTAGTGAGGGGTCACAATATTAAAACTTCGGATGTTTTATAAGTAAGCTTGTTGATAATAAACTCCCGGTCAGTGTCCCCTTCTGTCTCAATGGTATTAAAATTGGGATCTTGCCAAACCAATATTTATTCAGGTGTCCAGATTCCAGGTCCTTAACGAAAAAGAAAAAAAAGGTTTTATCTGCTGGCCAACTTTTGTTAATTCTCACCCGAGAATATTTTTTCCATTGATTTTTAGAGAGAGGGGAGGGAGGGAGGGAGAGAGGAAACACCAATGTGAGAGACACATTGGTTGGTTGCCTCCCCCATGCATCTTGCCGGGGTCGGGAATTGAATCTGCAACCAAGGTATGCACCCTTGACCAGGAATCAAACCCATGACCCTCTGGTGCACAGGCTGACACTTTAACCACTGTACCATCCTGCCAACCTTTTTTTGTAATGGTGTATGATTATTATAGGATTAGGAAGACTTTGCTACTTACACCTCTGAATTCTTCAGTGATACTGATGTCCATATTGGGAAACAAAAATCAGAAACTGCCCTGGGCAGGTGGCTCAGTTGGTTGGAGTGTCGTCCTGTACACCAAGATTGCAGGTTTGATTCCCGGTCAGGGCACATACCTAGTTTACGAGTTTGATCACTGGTAGGGTCATAAACAGGAGGCAACTGATTGATGTTTCATTCTCCCTTCCTCTCTCTAAAAATCAATTAAAACATATCCTCGGTGAGGATTAAAAACAAAACAATCAGAAACCTTCAACATAATATTCAACAATATCTGATTAAAGATGTGACTGTAGTAGTACTAGCTGGCTTGGCTCAGTGGATCGAGCTTCGGCCTGCTGACTGAAGGGTCCCAGTTCGATTCTGTCAAGGGCACATGCCCGGGTTGTGGGCTCAATCCCCAGTGGGGGGCATGCAGGAAACAGCCAATCAGTGCTTCTCATCATTGATGTTTCTGTCTCTCTCTGAAATCAGTAAGAATATATTTAAAAAAAGAGACATGACTATAAAGATGACTCAATGAAAATTTAAAAGGATATCCATGGAGCGAGGGCAGGAGTGGGCTGGAGGGGATCAAGGGGGGAAAAGACATATGTAACACTATCAACAGTAAAGATGAAAAAAAAATCCATATAACTTCCATTTCAGGATATAGAATTTTTAAACGAGACACAACATCTAGAAGACAAAGAATGACAAGAGTTGACCACATAAAAATAAGTTAAAAAAAAAACCACACCTCACCTGAGGATATTTTTATTGATTTTTAGAGAGAAACATTGACATGAGAAACATCAATGGGTTGACTCCATATGTGCCAACTGGGGCCCCTTTCCAAGCTCCAACTCCCCCTCCCACCCTGTGGGAATACAGTGAAGGCCACCTGTAGGCAGACAGTGAGACCTTGGGAGCCTGGCCAGTTCCTTGGCCAAGGGAGAAGCTGCTTCTGAATGTGAGCCCAAATTATAAACAACCACAGAGAAGCAGCTTGCATTGATTTCATAAAGCCACCCTGCATGTGTTTGCTTGGTTTTCGGTACTCTTATGTAACCCTGTACTTCGAAAGTTTGGGGTATCTATAATAATAAAAGCATAATATGCTAATCAGACCGGACATCCTTCCGGACGAAGCCAGGCCTGCGAGGGTTGAGACCCTTGCACGAATTTTGTGCATCAGGCCTCTAGTGTTAAAATAACAGCACCCAGCTGCCCCGTGCACACCTGTCCTAATTAAACCATGTCTCTCACAGCCATTTTCTGGGTTACTTCTTTGGAACCCACAATTTTGGGCAACTTTCTGAAGCACACCTGCCCCCCTCCTTTTCCTAAGTTCCAACAGCTCTTTTTTTGGCCTTTGTAACTTGTTTCCTGAGCTCAGGCAGCCCAGTTGGCTCATTTCTACCTCTGTAACTTTCTAAATAAACATTTGCTTGTAAAAAATAAAACATTTTGATTGCAAATATGACATTGTTCTAAGTGCCTCACATGGACACATTTCATTTTTATAAAAACCCACAACTTATTTTATAGATGAAGAACTGAGGCATAGAGAGGTGAAGAGACTATGCTACACTGCTGCTTTTGAAGATGGAAAGGGCCAGAAACCAACGAATGTAGATGGCCTCTAGAAACAAAAACAAGGAAATATACGGCGCAACGTAACGCGATTTTCGTTGTAAGTCGGAACCCACCTATATAAGCACCTATGTCACTCACATGAAGCACGTACACAACAGTAATGAAATGAAACAGTAAAAAAAATTTAAAAGATAACAATTCCTGACCTTTACTTGTGGTAAATAATAAAAAACATAAAGCACACATGTATATGCGTTGAGTCCGACATAAGCTGAGGACTGCCTGTGCAGGTGCTCTCCTTCCCCAGAGCACACCCTCGCCTTTCTTCCCTTCCTCCCTCAGGTGAGTTCCCATGCCTTCCTCTCCCAAGCTCTAAGGTCCTTCCTCTGCCTCTATAACTTGTTCCTAAGCCCATTTCTTTAACAAATTGATTCTTCTACCGCTGTGATTTTATTAATGTTCTTATAAAAAGTTGAGGTATAATTGACCGTTAGTTTCAGCTATACAACATAGTAGTCCAATGTTTGTGTATGTTGCAAAATGACTTCATTCTCTCTGTGGATTTTGGACATGAGTAAACATAGATCTAACACAACCAGCTCAATCCTATCGGAAAACTTGTTTTTCAGATGGAATTTTAACAAACTATATCCCAAGTATTAAAATTTCACATGAGACTAATTTTCATCTTCCCACACAAAAAAACACCACACAACATTTTTGTGGAACCACATGTCTGTGAGTGTTTCTACCTTCAGGATAAAGGCAATCAGATTAAGAAAAAGTCTAATCACAAAGGAATATAAAACTATTTATTAACCATTGTTTACCAGTATTTACAATAAAGTAAACAATATACAGTTGGTTGGGTAACATTCTGTTTACTACAAAGCTATTGTTTTTCCTGGCTTTTGTTGAACCAGTACCCCCAATACTGAGACTGAGCCTACATGTAAAGACTGAGTTGGAGTAAAGAGAAAACATGCAGACCAAGAGTTTAGATTACAAAAAGTTTGTTCACCCATTTATTCCAGCAGGCCCTAAATTGCCAAGGTCTCTAACAATCTGATTAGGTATCCATGAATAAAGCCTTACACTTTCCATGACCCTAATTTTTAGCCATATAGCACAGGAATTTCAACTTCTTATAAAGGAACATTTTATGAGGTAAAACCTTTAAATAAGTGTTGCTTACCTAACTAATTAAAACACATCAGGGTTTGCCTAGTTTTCTCATTTGGGTGAGGAGGTTATTGGCAGTGATAAAATTTTCCTTTCAGGGGTTTTGCAAATAAACTTGCATTTATGATTGTAGATATGGATTCTGATATGTCTACTTTAAATTGTCCAATTTAAACTGCTTACATTATATATATAACTGCCCAATTAATTATAAATTATCTAATTTCGAAGGTTAAAAGCTTCAGGAAAAATTTCAATTTAACTTCAAATGATTTTTTTCTTAGGTTGCTGAAAATGATGGCAGCTCAGAAACATGAGCTAATCTATGGCTGTGAAATGGTGTTGTTTTGGTAAAAAAGAAAAAAGAAAGAAGAAAACCATTTACATATGTATACACACCTACCCACCCGCCCTCCCTCCCCCAAATAAACAAAACCCCACAATGATCCTTAGGCACATACAAATTCTGACTGAGTAATGACTATGCAGATTTCCCCAAACATTTAGAGAAACTTCTCTAATGCAGAGGAAAAAATACAACAACATGGTATCAAATGTTCTTTTCTGATAAAGGAAGCAACTACAGAAAGCTTTTGTTCAAAGTAACCAGTGCTATAGATGCAACCCCCCAAACAACTCCCCAGCACTACTTCAAAACAAACATATCAAACTTGATTTTCATTATAATGTAGTTCTTTCTTCACACTAATAAATCAAAAAAACCAAGACCCAAATTTTATATATATGTATAAATATATATAAAAAGCAATGCAAACAATTATTGGGCTTCGTCTTCTGGACAAGAATGCCAAGTTAGTCTTTCTTCATAGAAAGCAATTACAATTTGAGGACACTTCATATTTGCCTCTTTTGCCAGCACCAAATCTGCCTCGTCGGAATCTTTCCTGTTGTGAGAAAAAAAAAAAATTCAGTTAAAAATCTAAACCCTTTTTGTCAAAGGAGGACAGCTCAACACATCACAATTTAATCAGATTATTTAACAATTCAAGAGGATTATGAGGTACTTGTGCTAGGGTTCCAATAAAATTTCATTTTACAGAACAGGTCAGTTTGCTAATATTTGCTTTAAAGTATCATTAGTAAAATTAAGTAGAATCATCCCTTCAGCAGATAATTATTCTCTATTTAATGATGAAAACTATAAAACCCTTTCTACATAAAGCCTCACAGAGGGGGAAAAAAAAAAAAGCCCACTGCCCTGGCTGGATAGCTCAGTTGGTTAGAGCATGGTTCCAATATGTTAAGGTTGCAGGTTTGATCCCCTGTCAGGGCACCTATTAAGAATCAACCAATGAATGCATAAATAAGTGGAACAACAAATCAATGCCTATCTCTCCCGCCACTCCTCAATATCTGTCCAAAAAGTAAAAAAATAAAAAAAATAAAGCCCATCTATTTGTACTTAGAATGTAACAGTCATCACCCACACACTTACCACTTCATAAGGAACATTAACTCTCCACTGCTGTCTGTGGCACCAATTATTCGTTCAGGATCAAGACCTCTGGCAAAGCCTCTCGGTTTATCAGCCTGTTTAAGAAGTTAAATGATTATTTGCATATATGTTTCCACACAGCAAATTAATAATATTAACTTCCAATTTGTTTTTGTGACATATAACTTTTAAATAAAAACCTTTCAATAGTGAAACAGAAATGACTAGAACATATTCATTTAATTCAAAACACATCATAATTTCTATTAACTTTGCAAGCAGAAAAAAAAAATCTGGATGTCTTAAAAGTATTCTAAATCATAAATTAAAACAGACAAACTAATACCTTTATTTCTGATAACTTTAATAATTATAAATCCTTAAAGATAACATTTCAAATCACTTCCAGGAATTAGCCTAAATTACCTATATTTATGAAGCACATACAAAAATAGAATCATCAAAATAGTAAAATCCATAAAACTCAAGATTAATGAGTATTGTAATCAATCAATCTGAATAGTAAGAAATCTTATAAAATACTTCCTATAAACTAGTGATTCTCAAAGTGTCCTCTGAGGGTTCTTGGGAATCCCTGAGACCTTTGGGGTGTCCATTTATCCATAAGGTCCCCTCTTTTCATGTACTTGTAACTTCATATTGTCTTCACATGCCTCCACCAATCATAACACAGCAAATCAAATATAGAACTGTCTACTATTAAGCCACACATTAAAACAATTTGCAAAAATGTAAAATGACATGCTTCACATTTAAAGTTACTTTTCATGAATAGTTACGAACATGCAATAGATTTTGTCATTCTTAATATATAAATACTTTGGAAATTTCTATTTTAATTCCTACTATAGTCATTTATAGGTATAACCCATATATACAAAAGTTCTTTGGGATCCTCAGTAATTTTCTGGAGACCAAAGTTTAAGAGCTGTTTAGATCAATAAATCTTTTCACCCTACCCAGACTTTCACATCAACATCCCAGACTCTGAAGTCAGATGCCTAGGTTACTTAGAATAATGGTTCTAACCTCTACTAGCTGCGTAGCTGTGGGCAAGTTAACCTCTTTGTGGTTTAGACTACCCCCCCAAATAGGAAGAATTATATCAGCTATCTCACAGACTTTTCATGTATATGACATGCAAATTAAGTTATCTAGAAGATTGCTTGGCACAATGTAAGGGCTAAATGCATGAAAATTAACTATTGTAATTAAACAGTGCTTCTGTAGAACACGTGGTTGACTTTTAAATTACATACAGTAGTCCCCATTTATTCACTCATGAAAATATGTTCAAGACCCAGTGGATAGTACTAAACCCTACACACGTTTTCCCCTACACATACTTACGTAAAGTTTAATTTATAAATTAGGCACAGTAAGAGACTAACTAGTAATAAAATAAAACAATTAAAACATTGTGAAAGTTATGTAAATGTAGTCTCTCAAAATATCTTATTGTACTGTACTCACCCTTCTAGTGATGATGTGAGATGGTAAAATGCCTACATGATGAGATGAATGACGTAGGCATTATGATGTAGCATTAAGCTAGTAATGAATGACCTTCTGATGATATGTCAGAAGGAGGATCATCTGGCTCCAGGTGATCCTGGATCATTGAGCCATGACGATGTTGATGGTTGGATGTCAGGAGCAGAAAATGTTGGTTGGGGAAATTTAGTATTTTTGGAACTCAGTTGACCACAGGTAACTGAAACCTTGGATATAAGGGGACTAATATATACTGATTCTTAACATTGTTACTTTTTTGTTTTGACCGCTAAAGTATCCAAACCAAATCTATAGCCAACCTCTGTTTCTCCTCTGTAAAATGGAGATAATACCTATCATCTTAATAGAGATGTCATGAACATTTAATGGATTATCTGTAAAGTATGTGGCATCTAGTTCAAATGATCGAATTTAAAATATAAAGATCTTATCAAGAAATCTGTATTGTATGTTTAGTCCCCAAGCCTAAATACCAATTAAGAACAAAGACCCTTTCCCAAATTACCATTCCCAGAACAAAGGGCAAATATAATTTGTTTTGAAGCTGAAAGTAAGCAGAGTTGTGGTTTGCCTAAAGCCACACACACCAGTTAGCAAAGATTTGAGCATGTAGTGAATACTAAACCAACTGCCTCAATTCACGCCAATAAAACAAAAAATGTTATTATCAAAGATTATGTCAAAATCAAAGTATCATTGGCATTACTTTGATAATGGAAAGATCACATACCAAAGTACTTTCTTGTGGTCAAAGCTGTTAAATGGTCAACAATCAGGATGAGCTATGTGGATTGTTTTCAAGGACTGCTAGTCTTGGATCATTGGAACCATATCCACGAATCTACCCAAAGTAACACTAGCACACTTTAAAGTAAGCCTTTTAAAAAGGTGTTTAAATGATATTTTAAAAGCATTAAAATCTTAAAAGTATTTTAAACATCAAGCCATCAATCTTTTACAAAAAGCCAGTTTGGTGGGCAATATTTTATACTTACAGCATCTCTTTTCTTCTTTGATTTGCTATCATCAGATTCACTGTCAGATAAAGACTTTCTTTTTGTACCATCTTTTTCTTTACCAGCTTTTTGAGAATTAAGAAATGCTTCAATTAACTCTGGACAATCTAAATTTTCTTCAGGTTCCCAAGTATTGTCAGCACTGCATTCAGTTAAAAAAAAGTTCATTCGATTAAACATGGTTTATCACTGTCATTCAGATTCACTTAATATATATCTGAAAAGTCCCCTGTGCTAACCACTTGTTCCCTATCCCTCACATTTTTTTAACACAATGTGATCATACTTCCCTTATGTCTTCTTTCACAGTTCCTATCCAAGGGGTCAATCTGCTATATTACCTCCAGGTTAACAAAACCTGATTCTACCAGAATAACTGGAGCTAATATTTTTCCAAATTATGGAAACAACCCATTTAAAAATGTGAATTCCTAATTCCCACTGTAAAATTACTTTAACCTTTTGCACTCGGATGTTGAGTGTGACTCGACACAGTTAGCATTAGAATAAAGGAATCTAGAAAAAAGCAAGCGAGTGCAAAGGGTTAATAGATTAATCAGAAGATACGTAGAGTTAGGGCCTCCAATACTGTGGTTTAAAATAATTCTGAGGCATTCTCAAACATGAGATAGTACCTCCAATTTCTACTGAGTGCTCAAATTGGGAAATGATATAAAGGAGGGATTAGCAACAGAAAGAAAGTTAAATCCAGCCTTCTGTTTTTTACATTTTTAACTGGTTGGAAAAATATTTCAAAATGAAAATTATAAAATTCGAATTTCAGGGCCCATAAACAAGGGCTGGAAAGAAAACAAATATCAATTACCAAATGTGAAAGTACGATCATCCTTCAACAGTGATAGGCTTGCAAACTTTGTGTGCTCTGATCCAAAAAAGCCTTTACACAAATAGAATGAAACTAATCATTTTAGAGATGCTGGGAAAGGTGCTATTAACCTCTGGTTTCAACTTGGTTTGTTGATTCAGACTTCAAAATTGGCACACCTAAATTAGAGGGTGGAGGAGGACAAAAGAGCTGAAGTGGAGCCTCCATTCTGTAGTGTTCTTTTCATGACAGCCTTCTATATTACCTAACACACAGTACCACACATAGTAGGTTCTCAATCATACTAGTAGCCTTCAGTTTGGGGAGAAAGGGAAGAGTTAGTTTCCTAACATTTAATGGGTAAGACATAGAGTTTTTAATATGCCAGGAGGTTAAAAAACCAACCAACAACAAAAACCAACTCTCTACCATATGAAGGTTATCAATTTTGGTTAAATCAAACTGGTTAAATCTAAATCAAAAATAGTTCAGGCTTATTTGCTTGGTTCAGCTATTTGTAGGAAAATTTTCTAGGGGTACATTATGAACTTATGATAAATACCTGAACTCAACAAAGGGTACTGATAAAATAGGAAAACCTGAACCTTCCATTCAATTCATTCTTCCCAAACTGCTAAAGAGATGGCTTTAAAATGTGAATGGTGGAGCTAGATTTCAGGTAGTTGAAGCCTAATAATCTATCATACTCATCTCCATCATGCTCAGAAAAATTTTTGTAGATTTCTACCTATCCATTATTAATAGTTGTTGCCCATGGAGCCTCACTGTTTTTGTGGTGTAAGACAGAAGAGAATCCAAGCACATTTGTACATGATAAACATTAAGAATGTAATTTCTGCATGCAAGTTATTCACAAGACAGCTAATATAAGCAGTTATGAGAGCCGCTAGTAACAAGGATCATGAGGAACCAGGGAGCTTAAAAAAAAAAAAAAAAAGCCCAGACTCTACTTCTTAGAGATTTAGGATACAGTAAGAACTGGATCATAACAAGCACTTCTGTTTAATAACCACTGGTCTACACTATAGAACCTCCATGTTAGTGCCCTCCTCATGTAAGGAAGTGATGTAGATTAGGTATTCTAATTAATTAGTACAATAGCTACAATGAAATGCATGCATCACATAGCCCTGGCCCACGTGGCCCAATGGTTGGGCGTTGTTCCATGCACTGGAAGGTTGCCGGAACGGAGTAGGGGGCGTACAGGAGGCAGCTGATCAAGGGCCTGCTCTGATAGCACCGTTTCTCACTCCCTCTCCTTTCCTCTCTAAAAAATCAATTTAAAAAATACAACACAAAAAAACATTACACAGCACTACAATAATTCTATAAATTTGACGCTCCAAGGTAATCAACTAGTCTCAAATTTGCTTGGCTAACCTGTAGGCTAAGAACTTGGTTCCTTTTAAACAGAACTCTAACAAGATACCCTGAATGAAAGGAACTCTATAAATTTAAAGAAACCCATGGGCAAACTGATAAAAAAATCTCAGGTTGAAAACCAGTTTTAAATGCCGCTTAAGTGCCCTTAAACATAGAAGGGATTCACTCACTCTGTGAATCCTTTCCACTTCAGGAAATACTCCACCTTCCCATTCACTACACGTCGGTCCAATACTTTTTCCACTACAAATTCTTCAGGCTCTGCCTCTTCAACTTTTTTACTCTTTCCATTCTGTTTCTTTCCCACTTTTTGCTAAAACAAAAACAAATAAACAAACAAAAAAATAATTATAAAATATCTTGTTTTTTGGGTACATTTTAAAGGCTAAATTAATTGCTTATATTATTGTTGAATTTGACACCTAAATTTTTACTTCTATATCCTAGGGTAGACACTTCGGGGGGGGGGGGGGGTGGCGGGGGAAGAGGGAAGCCAACAGATACTAATACAATAAAGAAATACGTAATTAAGTTGATTTAGCTTAAACCTATTACTCACCACCTTTCAATTAAACAATACAATAAAAAACACTGTGTGGAAAAGACTGTTATCTTTTCCTGGTCTATTTCTATGTCATCTACAAGACTGTGTTTACTAGTTTTCACTCAGTTTAACAACACAGCCACAACTAGATGGTATTAGGGGATTAGACAGAGGAGAGGTAAGAAGCAGTGAGAGATCTTTTTTTTTTTTACTTTATTATTTTTTTTAATATATATTTTATTGATTTTTTACAGAGAGGAAGGGAGAGGGATAGAGAGCTAGAAACATCGATGAGAGAGAATCATCGACCAGCTGCCTCCTGCACACCCCCTACCAGGGATGTGCCTGCAGCCAATGTACATGCCCTTGACCGGAATCGAACCTGGGACCTTTCAGTCTGCAAGCCGACGCTCTATCCATTGAGCCAAACCGGTTTCGGCAGTGAGAGATCTTAATAAGTGAAATCATAACCCCCAAACCCTAAGACCTTCTTTGTCAATTCAAACACCAATGTTAAAAGGCTCATCAATATAGAAAAAAGGTTAACTGCAAGAATGATAACATGGTTCAGAATCCTAGTATCAGTTACAGGATCAACTAAGGAGACCATGACTAGATTAAAAAGAAGATTACTTTTCCATAATCTCTATTGATAATATATATTATTGAACTGGAACAAAGCTATAAATGCTGTCATTTCAAGATATCAAACTGCTGGATCAGTTTACTTGTGAAAAAAAAAAAAAAATCCTTCTTGGTTACTCAAGTCTAAATTGGGCCATGGCCAGGTGGTCCAGTTGGTTGGTGTGCTGCACCATACACCAAAAGGTTTCAGGTTCAATAGGGGCAAGTACAGGAGGCAACCAAACAATGTTTCTCTTTAAAATCAATAAAAACATATCCCTGGGTGAGGATTAAAGAAAAAAAAAAAAGTCTAAATTAGTAGCCAACAAAATTCACTTTTAGCTTAGTTTTCTTTTTTCAAAGATTAACACTATTTAAGAGAAGCAGGAAACCAAGCCCAAATCACTGTTTTCTAATAATTCAAACAGATTTGTTATGAGGGCTGAAAATGAGTAAACTTTTAAAACCCCATATAACTAGCCCGGCCGGTGTGGCTGAGTGTGGACCTATGAAGTAGGAGGTCATAGTTCCATTCCCGGTCAGGGCACATGCCCAGGTTTCGAGCTCGATTCCCCCGTGCAGGGCTTGCAGAAGGCAGCTGATGTTTCTAGCTCTCGATCACTCTCTCCCCCACTTTCTTCCTCTCTGAAATCAATAAAAATATATTAAAAAAATAAAAAAGCAGAAAAAGACAACAGAATACCAGAGATTGCAAAAGAACATTTAAACTATGTAGTTATTTAGAGGCACACACACACATTACTTGGGCACTGCACCCAATCAGATAATTTTCTGCTTCTGTGCAGTACAAGGAAGGTAAGCATGGTAGTGGGACGAATGAAGAAAAATTGGGTGTGAACATAAGCTTATTAGACACTAATCCTAAATGACAAACAAAATAGGTCCATGAGGATAAGAGATGGACAGAATAAAGATGACAAAAATAAACACAGAAAATGAAAAGGATAAACCCTCAGACTATATAAAACCACTTAATAAAGATTAAAAAATTGTGTACAAAATCAATTCACTCCTATATAATAAAAGACTAATATGCAAATCTACCAAATGGTGGAAGGACCGTTCGCTATGATGCGCACTGACCACCAGGGGGGGCAGACGCTTAATGCAGGAGCTGCCCCCTGGTGGTCAGTACGGTCCCACGGGGAGCAAAGCTCAGCCAGAAGCGGGAGCCCCGCCTCCTGCCTCGCCTCGGCAGCAGGCAGAGCTAAGCATATTCTACCGCCAGCTTAGTGGGGAGGGGGTCTAAGTCATCAGCTGGACATCCTCTGAGGGCACAGGCTGGGCTGAGGGACCTCGCCCGCTCCCATCCCTGCAAGAATTTTGTACACCAGGCCTCTAGTTTTAATATAAGCATCTACTTGCTTCTGTATCTATATATTCATCCTCAAAGAACCAAGCAATAGCTCCTTTCCCATCCAATATTTGGACATAAGTGACCATAAAGCCAATTCAATCACATACACTTTGGTTTACTGATTATGGAATTCGAATTCAATCCTGAAGTGGCACAGAAGATGCTTTGTGCTTTTTCCACTGATGGCTTTGATGAGAATCATTTGCACCATAGGCTCACCAGACAGGTTTTATATTTCCTATTTCCCAGGATATTTAATTTACATGTGCACTCTAATGATGACACAAATTAAAAATCACCAACTTGCCCTTTAGTGTAAACTTCAAGGGGAAAATGTACAAACCAAAACCAAATGTTTTGCTTTATTTAGATGTCAATACCTTTGTATACTTAAGATTATTATTAATGCAATGTGTCAGAATTAAATACTGTGGAAATCATAACTTTGAATTTCATGATTATCATGTGAATACCCCAGTGTTTTTTTAAACTTATAACTTGACTGAACGTAAAATGTCTTGACACATTTGTAGAACTTTAAATGAAGCTAAGAATAAAACTTTGGGTTTAAGAAACTGGAGAGAAAAAGGTTATCTGCTCATACGCTCCATTCTTCTCTCCTTACTGGATAGATGTACAGTTTGGTTCATTTTGTATATTAAAAAAAAAATGGCAATGATTAAAATTTAAGGCCCTTCGGTGTTTTAGAATAAGTTTGAGATATGACCATGTGCCCAAAGTATTTGAAAGAATCAATGAGTTTTGTCCCAGTCTAACTGGGTATCTCTTCTTTAATCCTGGGCAATACTACAAATACTTATTTCTCTAGAATTCAGTATACAGTAAGTTAGGTAATATGCCAATCAACAAAGGCTTTCCTGCTTTGTCCATACTTATATAGTCTTCCATGTTACATACTGTGCTATACTCAAGTTTAGGCTCCCTTAACTTAATCAAAATTATTAGGCCAAATCAATAATCATCTCCATGTAATGCGTTTGTTTTTGCAGCTAATTCTTCCCATAACACTGGGGGGAGAGGGCACTGGGGAATATAAATGGATGTAAATTTCTCAATCATTGAAATGCAAAGTTATAATTTTCAGAGGAAAAACTTGAGTTAGACCCTTACGTATTTTAGGTTTTCATTAACTTACCAATGTAGTTTTATTGGAGGCCATTTTTTATTGCAGACTCGAAGAGCTATTACTAGAAAAATGCATGACAGTTAAAAGGAAGTTTGCATGACACAAAAATGTAGCTAAACACAGTGTCTTTTGGATTCCAACCGCCCCTCCCCATGTATACAAATCCACTGAGCAGCAAACGTGAACTGCTGTGTAAGTTATTAGTAATAGATTCCTGAGAGTCTATCAGTATTCCAACCAAGTGGGTCTAGAAACCTTATGGGGACTAAGACAGCTTTACAGGGCAAAAAAACTGCAGACATTTTTTTTCTTCCTAACACAAATCTCATTTCCATCACACTCAAGTATTTATTTAAAAATGGCCAAATAGTGTGGTTCAAAATCAGACACAATTACCCAATCAAAATGATCAAGTACCGTGAATTTTCCCTCTAGGCCTCCTAATAGGTCTAAGAGTCGCCTAGGTAATCCTAACTTGGTTTCTTCTTGGAAACCTTCCCTCTTTCCAGTCCCTCGTTAAAAAAAAAAAAAAACTAAGTGAAAAACACACCAAGATGCTTCAGTACCATTTGGTACCACTTAAAAACAAACCACCTCCTCGGCACCTCCATCCGCTCCCCCTAAGACCCAGGTCCTCAACCGCCGGAGGAAGCCAAGGAGCCAGCCCCGCCCCCCCACCCCCACTCGGGAGCTCCGGCCTCGTGGTCAGCGCATCCGCGGGGAGAAACAAAGGCCGCGGCGCGGGGGCTCAAGGGCACTGCGCCACGGGGCCCGCGCCTCCGCCCGCCCGCGGCGGCCACGTAACGGAGCGCCGGCCGCAGCCTCGGGACGGCGGGCCGCGCAGCAGCCGGAGAACAGGCGCGGCCCTCCCCAAAGAGGCCCCCGTCGCGACCACGCCGGGGAGGGGGGAGGTGGGCCTCACGTTTTGATCAGAGATGGGGGAGGGGAGAAATAAATGCGCTTTGTCTCGAAATTAGGCGGCTGTCGCCAGTCTCTACCCTCTCCAGGAATCTCATCGCAATCCCCGGCGCCGGCCCCGCGCCAGGCCCGCGGTGAGGGGGGGTCTCCCCTCGCCTCTGCGCTCCTCCACCCCACACCCCGCCTCGGGGTCGGGTGGGGATGGGTGGGAGCTGGGGAACTGGGTGAGGGGGAGGGGGGTCCCCAAGACGCATCTGAAGCACCACCTCCGTGTGATCGCTAGAGAGAAAGAAAGACACCGACTTCACCGCCTCCGTGCAGCTCCGCGTCCCGAGTCTCCGGCTCCTCCGGCGTCTCCGGCCCTGCGCGCCTTCGGCTCCAGCCACTTACGAGGGGGAGGGGGCCGGGGAAACGCGCGCCGGGGCTGCGCCGCAAGAGGGATTGGCGCCGCCCACGCTGGGCGACAGCGAGGGGCGGGGCCGGCGGGAGGGCGGGCGCGCGCGCGGGGAGGGGGCGGGGCCGCGCGCCGCGCGGTGCCTGCCGGGAGCCGGAGCCCAGACCCCGGGGGAGGGTGCTGGCCACAGCGGCACTTTACCGTTCGCGGGGTGGCGCCAGGTGGTCCCCGGAGGGGCGGGAGAGGGAAGGAGGGGCGAGGACGAGGACCCAGGTCTTCAGGGCGGGGACGTTTCGGCTTCGCTGGCCGCAGCGCTGGCGCCAAAACCGGACTCCGCCCACTTCCTCGCTCTGGGGGGTGGGTATCTCCCAATGCCGGGAGGTGGGTGGTGAAGAAAGCAAGGCCGGGGCGGGATCGGGAACTAGGAAGGGGGGTCCCCTTCGGCCCCCGAGACTGGACCCCGAAGATACTGACCAGGGTTCGGTTGGCGGAGCGCGCAGTGGAGTGTGTTGACTAGAAGTGGCTTTGGGGGGGGGGGACCCGGAAGGGGCCGAGTCAGCCCTCGGCTCCGGGGGAAGGGGTGGGGGAAGGAAGAGGGCTGTGGGGGAGGCTACACAGATTTTCCCCGGGGGGCGGAAGGCCAGATGGGAGCACTATCGGAGGCTTTGCGGAGGGAGTGGACCTTCTGGGCTGGGGATGAAGCTCCGCCCGACAGCTGTAGTTTCCAATGGCGCGACCGTTTCTCACCTGCCCTGCGCTCAGGCGGGGGCTGGGACCCAGTTCCACAGAGGGAACTGCGCCGACGCGAGCCTTCCGCAATTCACTGAGCCGGTTTACGCAAGTGACGTCCAGCGCTCCCCGGGGCGGTAGGGAGGGCGGAGGACCCATTCGGCGTAAGGCGGGCGTGGAGGGTTCCCGCCATTGGCGGCAGTTAGGGCGTTTACGCAACGCCCTGACGTAAAGACGCGTTGGTGGGAGGGAAGGTTCTAGAAAAGCGGCGGCCGCGGCTGGAGCGGCATTTAGCAGCGGCGCCGGCTACGCGTGCGGACGTGCCTCTAGCCTTGTTGTTTCTCCAGCGGCGGCAGTTCTTACTACAGCGCCAGGACGAGTCCGGTTCGCGTGCGACCGCGGAGATCTCTCTCATCTCGCTCGGCTGCGGGAAATCGGGCTGAAGCGACTGAGTCCGCGATGGAGGTAACGGGTTTGAAATCAATGAGTTCTTGGAAAGGGCATGGCGAGGCCGTTGGCGCCTTTGTGGAAGTCGGCCCCCCCCCCGTCTCGTGGGAGAGCGGCCGTGGAACTGGGCCACTTCAGAAGCGGTTGGCCTCTGGACACTGTCGCAGAGGGGTCGTCCTTCGCGGAGGCCTGTTTGTGCAGCGCTTTCCCCACCCTTCAGCCTCCCGGCGCCATTTCCCTTGGCTGGGGGTGGGGGATGGGGATCTCCCCACATGGCGGACGCGGCCCCGCTTTAGTGAAAGTGGGGCGTGGAGGCGGGAGTCGCTCCGGCCCTGTTACCACAGGCTCGCGTGTGGGCCCCGGCGTCCCCGCGAGCGAGCGCTTGGCCGGGCCTGGGGCCCTCCGGAGCGAGACTGCGGCGCCTCCCCTCCCCCTCTCCCGGGAACCGGATTTGGCGGCCGCCATTTTCATTCCTCTCCTTCGTCGCCGCGTTTTTCTTTTTAACCGTCTGAATGCTGCTACTTGGACTCCCTTACCCAAGAATAGAAGTGGGCAACCATTTTCCTTTTCCCCCGGGCTGGTTTCCTGCGGTTTGGAGGCGGATGCCGAGTGTTTTGGGAGCGTGGATCTGGTCAGGTCCTGCGCACCTCATCAGAGGCGCGCTCCCTTCCTCGATGAAATGGCGCCATTGCGTTCAGAGCCACAGCGGAGGGCGGGGGGGGGGGGGGGGGCGCCGGTCGCACCGCTGAGGAGCCTCGCGGTAAAGCGTTGAGCCCAGCTTTAAGGCGACCCAAAGTACAAAGAAAACATTTCGTTTTGCAGTGCTTATTTCTCTGGGTAACGGTTTTTTTTTTTTTTCTGGTTTGCGGGGACTAAAGCCAGTTTTGCATCCAACTTTACAATTAGAAATAAAACCAAAATTAGGACCCATCAGATTAGTACCCATTATGGGTAGGTGTGGGGAAGGTTATAGTTGGGGGCGTCTTCATTTTTGAAAACTTATTTTCCTGAAGGACTCCCTTTGAGTTGTATTTTTCGTAGTCTTAAAAATATTTTTATCTGTAAATTTATTCTTTACTGGTTAAGACCATGCATTCTTATAAGAGGAAGTGAAATAGAAACGCTTTTTTTAAAGCACGGCTCGGTCCTTCAATGCGTGTATTGCTGTAGATAGGTTTTTGGCTGGGCCGTTATGTATTTGAACTTTGTCACTTGCTTTTTTCATTTATGTTTGCAATCATGGTTGATCATTACATTGATAAGTATAAGGTCTAAAGTGAATGGGGGGGGTGGTGTCTACCTGGGCATTTTCTTTGACCTTATGCTCCCTTGTAAAATAAATTTGTAATCGATAGTGGACATCGGGTAAGTTTGGAGAAAACAGAGGTAAGTAACAAGCTTTTGCTTTTGTTAGTGATTTGAAAAAATTGTTGTATTTGCACTTTTTAATCAGTAATTTACTTGGGGTTTAAAAGACCTATTTTTCTGACAATACAGTGTTTTAGTAAGTAAAATTAGTTAAGAATTAATGTATCAATATTTGAAGTAATCGTTTTAATATATTGACATTTAAATGTATTAGAAGTTAGTTTGATAAATTGTTAATCTTTAAATTTTTTTTCAGATTCCTGAAAGCAGTTAACTGAGTAAAAAAATGTCTGGCTTGCTTTATCAGTGTATTTTTTGTTAATGGGAAGAATGTCGTGCGCGCAGGGAGAAGCCTGAATGTAACTGGGTTGAGAGTTGTAATGCTATTTGGGAATAACCTTTCCTGTTGTATCGAAAGTCACATTAATTTGATCTTTTAGTTTATATTGCACATTCATGGCAGTTGGTCATGGACAGCAGACCTATTCTAATTTTTTAAAAAAATTTACCTGAAAATCCAAATGATTTCCAATCCATACTTGTTGGCTCCAAATTCAGGACTGATAAAGCAGCGTTATTTGCTTGCTGGTGTGTGGGGATTAAGAGATTTCATCCTAGGCTTTTATCCTTTTTGCTTGTAAAATTTGAAAAGCGTATGTTGTATAGCTTGTCAGATGTCCAATAATTTCAATACGCTTGAGCTTTCTGTGTTTTTCCCCCCAGTGGTAGTAGTCACAGTGCTCATTTAAATATTTTTGTTGAAATTTTTGAAAAGTGAAATGATTACAGTGAATGTATTTTACTGACTTAATGGTTGTTAGCCCTGTATTCATTCAGCTTGTTTCTGAATTGTCAATTTAAGTACCAGAAATCGGAGTGCCCAGGAAATCATGGTTATTACTTTTTAAGATATAAACAATTTTAGTTGGTCATAAAAATCAGTCCGTGTTGGTCAGAGTGAATTTTAAGGATATTTTGCTGTATATATTGAACATATAAATTTTTAACCCAACCAAAAGTAGTTGGTAAGTGGAGAAAGGATTTTTTTCTTATTGCAATACATTAGAATCTCCACCAGAGGGAGCAAATGAAAGGAAACAAAGCAGACACTTAAAACTAAATCCTAAATGGTAACCTATGGGTTGTGTAAAGAACCAACTATTTTTATATTTAAAATATTTAAACTGAGTATTTAATGTTACATTTTGTTCTAGGATATAGAGTTGAATGCAAATTCTGATGAGGATTGTTTAACTCTTCAATGACCAGGGAATAAATTTGCTCCTTTCTCTTCAGAAAGTATTTTTTTAAGCTAAGTGATACTGAATTTATATGAATTAATGTCAAGTAAGTTTAAATGAAGCATATGACTTTGAAACGTGTAGTACAGCTGACGAAATTTTTTGGTGTAACACAACTAATATACAGTTTAACATATGGTTAAAATTTGATGTAAGTTTTTTTTTTCCCTCCAGAAAACTTTAGAAACTGTTCCTTTGGAGAGGAAAAAGGTACTCTGCCAGCAGGTCACCTTATATTTAAGAATTTAAATTCCTGCATACAAAGAGAAAATGTAAATAAAAATTGAAATGGTGTTTTCCTTTGCAGAGAGAAAAGGAACAGTTCCGTAAACTCTTTATTGGTGGCTTGAGCTTTGAAACCACAGAAGAAAGTTTGAGGAACTACTATGAGCAATGGGGGAAACTTACAGACTGTGTGGTACGTTAAATACATAAAAGTGCCTTTACATACTAGTCCTTCAACTGTTGGGCTGATTTGTTTAAAATACTGAGTGAATCCTGGAGAAAATAACAAATCTAGGTTCTTAATTTAAAAATGCTATTAATTGAACAGATAACTAGATCAAATGCTAGTTTCCCTTTGGTCTTAAAGGTAATGAGAGATCCTGCAAGCAAAAGATCAAGAGGATTTGGTTTTGTAACTTTTTCATCCATGGCTGAGGTTGATGCCGCCATGGCTGCAAGACCTCATTCAATTGATGGACGAGTGGTTGAGCCAAAACGTGCTGTTGCAAGAGAGGTGAGCATAGCATAACTTCGTGCAATAAATGTGAAGAAAATTTTGTCCTACTGAAGATAAAATGTAAATTTTGAAAGAACTTAGTTCTTTTTATTTAGCTCAATTTAAGCTATGGTGGTTTCCCGAAGATGAGTTTCTTATTCATAAGCTGTTGGGTTACCTGGTATTTTACCATAGGATAGAAACAATTTATCGTACCCGGAGATGTTTTCAATCATATTTGGTTTCTGTGGTCATGATTTGACTCACCCCCTCCTCCCCCTACCTACTACTACAGGAATCTGGAAAGCCAGGGGCTCATGTAACTGTGAAGAAGCTGTTTGTTGGTGGGATTAAAGAAGATACTGAGGAACATCATCTTAGAGATTACTTTGAAGAATATGGAAAAATTGATACCATTGAGATAATTACTGATAGGCAGTCTGGAAAGAAGAGAGGCTTTGGATTTGTTACTTTTGATGACCATGATCCTGTGGATAAGATTGTGTGTAAGTGTATAAGCACTAAATGTATGCCCCTTTCATAGATTAAATTTTGGGTATGTTAATACCTACATCTTTATTAAAAGGCAAACTTTAAAGTAATTTATAAGAAAATTTATAGAATGCTGATTTATTGAAGCCTGAATTTTCCCTTCCAGTGCAGAAATACCATACCATCAATGGTCATAATGCAGAAGTGAGAAAGGCTTTGTCTAGACAAGAAATGCAGGAAGTTCAAAGTTCTAGAAGTGGAAGAGGAGGTACCTTTTAATTCTATTTTTTTTCTTAAAGATTTCTTTGTGTAAATGCTTTTTACTAATTAGGGCACTTATTGTAGGAAACTTTGGTTTTGGAGACTCTCGAGGTGGTGGTGGAAATTTTGGGCCAGGACCAGGAAGTAACTTTAGAGGAGGATCTGGTAAGTTTTAAGTTTTAAATATGCTTGATTGGGAAACTTTGACTAGAATCATGAAGTCAGCTTAATTTTAAGATGGTATTCTTAACTTTTTATAAGTAGATGGGATATTCTGATTTGGCTAGGTAAGGTAAGAGGTAAATCTTAAAGCTAAAAAAGGACAATCAGCCCTAGCCGGTTTGCTCAGTGGATAGAGCATTGGCCTGAGGACTGAATGGTCCCAGGTTCCATTCTGGTCCAGGGCACTTGCCTATGTTGTGGTCTTGATCCCCAGTAGGAGGCCTGCAGGAGGCAGCCAATCAATTCTCATCATTGATGTTTCCATCTCCCTTCCTCTCTGAAATCAATTTAAAAAATTAAATTTTTTAAAAAGACAGTCAATTACAGAAATCCTTTTTGTGGTCTTTAAGAACATTTAAAATGGCTTTACAACCACCTTATAAAACTACCAAATAACCCTGAATAGTGAGTGAAAATACCATAGAAACGTCACCTATCTTGTTAAATTTTTTTTTTATTTAGACTTAAAGTAATTATCTGAATAAAATAATGTGGACCCCATTTAATGTCATTCCTGTGTAAATAAATGGAATCTCTTAAATCAAGGTTTGCCAAGTCCAAGCCCTCAAATTAGGCAGTTATCTTGACTGAGTGTTAATGGATTACACTTTGTTGTGTTTATTTTGAAGGATAAAGTACTAATACTAATGTTCAGCATAAAGGGAGATGGTTCCTAATCATCCGTAGGTAGTAATAGAGAATATGGAGGAAAGGAAGATAAGAAACTGAATAGGGTATATTTATCATAATTTATTTTTCCCCTAACAGATGGCTATGGAAGTGGTCGTGGATTTGGGGATGGCTATAATGGGTATGGAGGAGGACCTGGAGGTCAGTTTCTTTGATTTATGGGCCTTAAAATATTCAATCATGCTGTATGTTTGTCCAGTTTAATACATACATGAGCTTTTTCTGTGCCTTACATTTTACCTTTGAAGAGCTTTTAAGTGATAGTGGTTTTAGTCATTTGGCTTTTCCTTTAAAATCCACACCTTAGAAAAGAGTATACTTGTGGTATAGGATGCAAGATCATTTGGGTGAATTTTAAATGAGAATTTAAAGATGCCATACTGTTTCTCAAGCAAAAGAATTGGACATAGATGTGATAGTTTGTTTCCCTGAAAAAGTATAGGGCATTAGATAGGACCATTAGGTTGCTTTAATCCTTAATTATGATTAATCCCCCAGGATAACTTCCCAAATGTCACCAAAGGAACATTTCTAAAATACACAAGGGTGCTCTTAGGTTCAGCTAAGGTTATGAGCCACTGTTACATATCAAGTGATAATATTAGATGTTTTGTTGGAATACAGAAATGGTTGATACCTGCTGGCAAATTCCTAGTAAAGACATTTCAACATGAGCTAGCAAAAGACCGATTTTGCCACAAATTATACGTAACTAAATTACATCTCCATGTTTCCAACTTTGCTTTGAAATCCAAATTAATTGCCCATCAGTTTGCTAATTTCTGACACACCCCATTTCTACTCAGGTGAAGGGTGTAGTGAGCATATTATTAGGAAACAAATCTGAGTTGGGAACTTTGAATCTTTTGGACCACTTAAGGGGATGGGGTGGCTCTTGTTTTATTAGCTTACACCTCATCTACCCTCAGAAACATTAACACAAAATACAAGGTATCTTAAAGAGAACCATTAATACCTTTAATTTCAGGGAAGAGAGGAGACACTAATAGGTATTTGTCTCTAATGGTTTTATCTAGTTGGTTGTGGGTGTGTACTCCCCACCCCCAGATTTTAACAGGGATACTTTGTTCTGCCCTTGAGGCTATTCTAGAAGAGATTTCATAGAACAAATATATTACAAAAAATATGTTTTGGAAATCTGGAAATGGGTTTGATAAGACAGTTCAAATGGCATTGAAAATATTAAGTAATTACTTAAAGGCTTATTTTATAATAGGTGGCAATTTTGGAGGTAGCCCTGGTTATGGAGGAGGAAGAGGAGGATATGGTGGTGGAGGACCTGGATATGGCAACCAGGGTGGGGGCTACGGAGGTGGTTATGACAACTATGGAGGAGGTAATAAATTCACCTGCAACCTTTATGTGGGAATTTGGAGTGGAATTAATGACTTTTAATGACATTTTCAATTCAATGTTGTCAATAGTTGCCTTAAAATTGTAGAATTGTAGATAGGTGTTTTGCATTTATTCTGATTTGCTTTTTTGGGAGATTTGTTGTAAATACTTGGCATGTATCACTGTTTAATGTTTGATTGTTAAATTTGAGGGTCATTATGCAAAACTTGAATTTAAACTTTTTTTTACAGGAAATTACGGAAGTGGAAATTACAATGATTTTGGAAATTATAACCAGCAACCATCTAACTATGGTCCAATGAAGAGTGGAAATTTTGGTGGTAGCAGGAACATGGGGGGACCATATGGTGGAGGTAATTTATTACATTCTTTAAGTCATTTTGTGGGGTTAAAGGAAAAGATTAGTCTTTGACATGATTTGAATGGGAAAGATAACATGCTCATGGTTTATAGCAGGGTTGGGAAACCTTTTTTCTGCCAAGAGCCATTAGGATATTTATAATGTTTGAGGGCAATACAAGATTATCAACTTAAAAAAAGTAGCCCTCTATATTTGGTCAAACATTTAGTTTACTCCCCTAATGCCTTGCAGGGCCAGACCAAATGATTTTGAGGGTTGGAAGTTCCCCACTCCTGCTTTTACAAGGTCACTGAACTCCCCAGAAATAATTCAGTTGTAACTTTAGCTTGGATTTGGTGTGATGGATGGTTAGGATGTTAAGTGGCGTAAAATACAGGGAGGTTTACAATTCATAGGGGAAATAATACAATAATTGCTACAAGAATAAATACTGTTTAGTGTACTCACAACTGTAACCCTACTTGTACCCCACCCTGTATTTACAATTTGGGAAAGGAGGTTAGATATTTTGCGTGGGGGTTGTTTTTCCCCCTTTACTGATTATATGAGAGCCAAATAAAATTGCCAAGCACATAGCAAAGTGTTACACATTTGTATGAGTTGTCTCTTTAAATATTAATCACAAATCTTTATTCATTTTTATGTAGTAGGACCAAATAGATTTCTTATGCCTCTCAGTATTTTTTTAAATATACCTTCCTTACTGGCTCCAAATGATAACTCTCTAAGAGAGTAGGTTCAGTAATATCTGGGTAATTTATCTCCAAATAATTAAGATAATTAGAAACAATGGGTCATGATCTGTTTTAAAGCCCATATATAGATAAAAGGTAGGATTAATAATTATGCTGATTTTGGGAAATGAAGTAAGTTTGCTTTGTCCTATTCTAGGAAACTATGGTCCTGGAGGAAGTGGAGGAAGTGGGGGCTATGGAGGGAGAAGCCGATATTGAGCTTCTTCCTATTTGCCATGGGTAAGTAGCTTTTGAGTTTTACATTATTACTGTCTTGGGGAGACCTAGCTGTCAGGAGTAAAAGCTTTTTAGGATCATGTTATCTTTCCTTAAAACCTGGTTAGATGGATAATTTCATAACCTATTTTTTTTTTACTCTTTACTTCTGTTGAAACAGGCTTCACTGTATAAATAGGAGAGGATGAGAGCCCAGAGGTAACAGAACAGCTTCAGGTTATCGAATAACAATGTTAAGGAAACTCTTATCTCAGTCATGCATAAGTATGCAGTGATATGGCAGAAGACACCAGAGCAGATGCAGAGAGCCATTTTGTGAATGGATTGGATTATTTAATAACATTACCTTACTGTGGAGGAAGGATTGTAAAAAAATGCCTTTGAGACAGTTTCTTAGCTTTTTAATTGTTGTTTATTTCTAGTGGTCTTTGTAAGAGTGTAGAAGCATTCCTTCTTTGATAATGTTAAATTTGTAAGTTTCAGGTGACATGTGAAACCTTTTTTAAGATTTTTCTCAAAGTTTTGAAAAGCTATTAGCCAGGATCATGGTGTAATAAGACATAACGTTTTTCCTTTAAAAAAATTTAAGTGCGTGTGTAGAGTTAAGAAGCTGTTGTACATTTATGATTTAATAAAATAATTCTAAAGGAAATTGTGTAATTATAGACTTTTTATTTTAAATAAGTTAAGGAGTGGGTAGTATAACTAAGGTCCATTGCAAAGCTGTTGTTATATTTGTGTAAGATAAATGCTGGTCAGATATAAGTGTGTTGTCTGCAATTCATCAGGATTAAATTATCTAGATAACTTAAGGGATATCTCTGCAAGGAGAAACACCTTTTTAGATCTTTTAGATGCTGCTTCTTCAATGCAAGGAAAGGAAATAACCCCAGCGAGGTACTCTTCAGGGATACAGGTCTAGTACAAGAAAACTCTTGGCGGCTACTAAGTTCAGCCAGTCTTAAAAAATTGTGCTGTTTCTACAAAGCTTTTAACTACAGTAGTTTATAAGGATGCCAACGAAAGCTGAGGGTGTAGAGCAAATAGTTCTAAGCTTCAGTTAAACTTCTTTAGGTAAGATCTTATTTACTTTTCCTTTCTTAATTTTCCTCCCCAAAAGATAAACTAATACTCTTCAATGGTCTTTCAGTATAGTGGTTCTTAGTAGTTTAACATAGCTATAAATTGAGTTTAACAATTTATAAACTCAAGAGAATAATTTCATAAACCCTGTCTTCCAGTCTGTCAGTTACTTAAATTATTTTGGTTGTGTTCCCCCCCCCCCCCCCCTTTCTTTCTTTCCCATCCCCCTCTCCCTCTATGAAGATTCAGGTGCTTAACATATCATTTTTTTCCCTGCTGGAATTTTAGCATTGATATGAACCATGGACAAGTATATTCTGCTGCCACAAAGACTGTAAAGTGCTTCATTTCAACAGCTGAGGCAAGCCAAGTGATTAATAAAGCTTTTCTTGGTTCCTTCAGTGGTGTTGGTAGTAAAATGGTAGGTAAAAGTTAGGCTGCAAGCTCAATAAACCATGAAATTTCCCATCATTAACACCCATGTGTATTCACATTTCTTGGATCAAGCATTTTGAGAACTGGGGTTTTTATTAAAAATACATTTTATTTTACTTCATATGGTTCTAGTTTTACATGCTTTCAGGATTAGGCTAAGGAGATAGGTAGGGCTAAATGGCTGAATCATATTTCAGATAATAGTTTATATTTACAGTGTCTGACTACATTATAAATCCTGTATGTATTTAGTACTAAATACTGGGGTATGAATGTGGTAATTCTTTCCCAATTCCCTTATCTTATAGGAGAGAGATATGTTCGCTGCTGAAATTCATTTCTTAAATGTCATCAGAGTTTGATTGCCTGGCTTTATTGCCTTTTCAGGAAAGTGATAATCAGGGCATATTCTGCTGTATGCACCAGTGAGTCGTCTTTGATCCTAAGACCACCACAGAAGTTATTTAGGTTCTTTGGACAAACGTGATAAACTTCTTCAGATACTTTTTTTTTCCTTTGGCAGGAAGGTGTCTTGCTGCAGGTAACTAATGAAGAAGTGGTCAACCACAGAGTCTTCAAGAAATAAGAAATTCTGTACCATCTGAAAGTAGTTGTTGGTGCCTTCATTTTAAAAAGCACTCTTAAGACTAAAGGGAAATGTTTTCTGATAAAATACAAACTTCATTTAGTATAGGTTCTTAATATAAAACCATTACAAGTTGAGCATTGTTTGTAAAAATAACATCAAATCAGCCAGAGATTAAATGTATCATGTTTTAAATTAGGTTTTGTGAGTAGACAGATTAAAGTTCTATTTTAAATATAAAGTTTATAAAATAAATACTTTTGTATCCAAATTCTTGGTGTAATGTTTACACATAAAATGTGTGAATCTTGTTCTATAAACATTCAGTTGTCTAAAGAATTGCCATCCCTTAGATTTTTAAAGCAGTTTCACAAAACTGTACATATTGCCCTTTTTTTCAATTTTAATAGATATGAGAAAACCATTGACATTATTGGCTGTCCCTAATAAAATGCCATTCTTTTATACACTATATTCAGCGTTGGAATGCTGCTATAGTTTTCTGGCTTTACCATGTGCGGTCAACATCCCTGGTGGTGTTTTAAAAATGTATTACAGGCTTTTAAACAGTGGTACAAATTAAGTGGTTATGCAAAGCACCAAGACATGAAATTTGTCATTCTAGTTTCTTAAAGTGGTTGCATTTTACACCGAGTATTGGGTAGCTGTCTTTAAAAGGTTTAATAAGTATGGTGGATAAAATTTAGTGACAGTGACTTTCTTTGATATTTACCTAAAATAACAAAAAGCATAAAAACATGAAAGAAATACCAAGGCTGTATCATTTTCTTTGGTTTTGATAATATGAAGTATCAGGTAAGTCAAACTAATGATGGCTAACAAGAAAAGCTGTTTTTGTTTCAAGTAAACCGTCTTAATACTCGGCTTCAAATAAGAAAATAACGGGAGGTTTCTGAATTGTCTAGCTTGACAACTAAGATGGACCTTGAGGTAAATGAAGTCAGAAACCTTAAAACACCCAATCCTTAACCAACAAGTATGCACCTTGTTTGGCTCAGTGAGTAGAGCATCAGCCCATAGACTAAAGGGTCACAGGTTCAATTCCGGTCAAGGGCATGTACCTGGGTTGCAGGCCTGATCCCGGCCCCAACCAGGGGCACACTATAGGAGGCAATGAGTCACTATTTCTTTCCTCACACTAAAAATCAAATGGAAAAAATAACCTCTAGTGAGGATTTAAAGTGTTAGTTAATAAACTAAATGAAGTGGCTATTGAAACAATTTCCCTCTAGAACTTAAGGTAGTTTTTCTATCAAGATCTCTAAAAGAAGGTAAACGGGGCAGTACTTTCAACCTTATTTGTTGCGGCATACCAAAAGTATTGCTAATAGGACAAAAATAGGTATATAAAAAACAATACTGCGTAAGACCAATAAACTTGTGACCTCAGTATTTACATGTTAACAATTTGGAAGCAATTTACCTGATCCTGGTTGAAGGTCAAAATTGCAGTGATGACAACTGGGAAGTTTCATGCCAATGGCATGACAGGGCTGGCAAGCTGGTTTTGGCTATTTTCCCCCATAGCAATTTCAAGATGAAATATCAAAATAGGACCAATGTTACTAAGTCACACCATCTTGTATTCTGATGATTGCATAGTAAGTTTTTAATCATGATTACTGAGGAGCAAGCATGATTACAGGCTGGTTCCCACACAGGTCTTGAGAACTGGATCTTCATGTGAGATATCCGATAACCCAGTTTGGTTTAGGAATGCAAGTTGCCCTCTAAAAATTCTAACAACTAGTACTAAATGTTTAACTATTAAATCTGATGTTTAAATTCAGTAATTTAGGGAGGTTTCAAAAGAAAGTTCCTTAGTAACAGCTCAAAAGTGGGTATGTGCCTTTCCAGAGATAACACCAGAATATCTAGAGGTTCTTGTTGAGCTCAACATTTTTTGATTTTGTATATCAACTAAATTGAGAAAGATGTTTCAAGGAAAATGCCATAGAAAATGCTTCAAAGAAGCCAAGGGATACCTGCACAGTTGCTAATTTTAAGGGTCTAGATCTTATGGACCACTTCAGGCTTGTTTTTAAACCTCATACCAAATTTGGAACACATTTTGTACAGATCTTGTTTTGATGGAATTGTTTCTCAGTTCAAAGTCTTAACTGCCTACTCATGTTAAGATTAATTAACTGGTCTGGTTTAGCTATTAAAGAAGGAATGGGTCAATAGTTTCACCCTGTAAATGCACAAAACTTCCATTAGAAGTTGGCCTTTTGAAAATGATCAGTTCCTGGTGTCTGAAGCTGTATAGATTGGATGGGTTCCTTTTTCTGATAACTACCCTCAATTCCAGAATAACTTGATGTTGAGACTACTGAACTAGTAAAGCAGTTAAGTCAACCAGTGTGTATCATGTTACTTAATCTAAATAGAGAATTCAAACTAAAATCTTGGAGATTTCCATTGCTAACACTGGATTATCAATGATAGTTGAGTAAGCAGCTTCAATTTTCTCACCCCGAGTCAGTGATTGTGTGGGGTAATGGGAAGTTTGAGGTTTGACATGACCTTAGGTTATAATGGACCAAAGTAACTTCCAGGGTGATAGTTTTGTTACTAAAGCTTGCTACACTACATGCCTTTTATTTTTGGCCAATTTGATGTCCACCTATATTTCATTGTGGTCTTGGTAGGTCCAGGGATTTGGGGAGTCTGACAAAAATATTTGAGTAATAGTACTACTAACAGTTTTGAAGTCTTCACATAAATCAGTATTGTAGAATCTTATATTGTAGACTTAATCAATTTGTCATAAAGTGCCCTAAAGCTATGGTTTAAATAACATTAGGACATTTAGAGAGTACTCCTTTGCAGAGCCAGCCGATCAACATTTAATGTGATTGTACAAAACTGAAGAGTGATGTTTGTATCTAGGAGCATTATTGTGGCATAATCTAGGGCAGTGGACGGCAAACTCATTAGTCAGGCAAACTCTCGAGCCGCAGTTTGCCGACCACTGATCTAGGGTTTGAAAGAAATGGCTAGGCCCAGTTAAAAGTGGAGAAAATTTATTATAAAAAACCCACTCTTACAAAACTGCATTTTTGCAAGCCATGAGAATACTTTGACTTTTGATTTTTACATTGTTAGGCAAATAATTACTATATCTGACAACCTTATTTTGAAATCAAACATTAACTGTTCCTGTTAACTTACTTGCATTTCAATTCCATTATTTCTAGGATTAGTGACTTCTCTGTTCATTTCAAGTCCATCCACTTGTTTTTTTACTGTCCTGTTTCATGTGGTTTCATTATTTCCAGTTCTTTGGTTGTATAGAGTCTATGCTCATCGCCTCTTCCCCTGCTGTTGGTGTGTGTTCATTACGGCTTTTAATGTTTTCACATGAATCTGAGTTTTGTGGTGAGACATCAATGTTATGGATGTGAGGTCATCTCTGCAGGCTGCCTTACTTGCCCGGGAGTGAGAGCTATACATAGGTAGCCTTGCTCTATCTCTAAAACCTGTGACTATAGAGGTCTTTGTTCTCAGCCATTAAAGCCTGCACTTTTTTTTTTTTTTGACAGTATGGTTTATAATTTGGCCATTTATAGTCTTTATTTCACATAGTATTGTTAAGTCCGAGTGGGGATTTCCCTTACTAGTTTAACAGACTATGTTGAGTTCAACTTGGATCAAGTCTTAACATGCTGTCCTATTTTGCTAGATAATTTATCTGTATTCCTGAATGGGCATTTTGGAGGAAATAATAGCCAAGGTGAATTTGCTTAGAATTTCTGTATGTAAGGGAGAAGTTATCTTTTTAAATAAATTCAAGTATAAAATTCATTTTCACAGAGAAAAAGTTATAATTTAAGTATTAATAAAATAGCTTTTGAAAAGCTCACTATACTTCAGTGCTAACTAAATGAGAATGTTAAGGCTACTTTGCACTTCAAAGTTAAAAACTAAAATACGTTTTAAAATAATTACACCCAGTGTTATGTTTAAAGTGACCATCTTACTA
The DNA here is from genome assembly GCF_027574615.1 of Eptesicus fuscus. Taxonomy (NCBI): domain Eukaryota; kingdom Metazoa; phylum Chordata; class Mammalia; order Chiroptera; family Vespertilionidae; genus Eptesicus; species Eptesicus fuscus. The sequence goes on from NC_072486.1 coordinate 11,490,943, forward strand.
GAAAATGGCTACCAAAGTGAGTCGGTAGTCCTATCAAGCTTTTTGTCACCTTACTCTGTACATACTTATGAATTGTGCATATAATATAGGACGACTTCACGAAAAGAAGCTTTCCCCAGATTTCCCACATGTCGGCGTCTTGAAGTCCTGAACTTGTCCATATAAGCTTCAAAATGTAGCCTTATGTGATTCAAGTAACTGCTTAAAAGATGATTGAGCAAACCTTGAAGCAGTTTCAATGGTTTGTGATCATATGTCATCTGAGCATTATTACTACTTTACACATATTAATGGAATCAGTCTATTTTCAATTTCACTTTCTCTTTCCCTTTTGAGTTTCCTTTTTGTAGCTTGAGGTCACCAGTTCCTTGGGTACAATCAAAACACTTCCATCATGGCTGCATTGAAGAGCATACTGGTTTGGATTGACAGGCCGACCTTCATCATCTCTTAACCTGCTAAGAATATCATGATAAAGGTCGTGCAGTTTCTTTTTCATGATGTTAATGGCTTTGTTACACTGGGCTCGCTCGCTCTTGAGGGTTTCCTTCTTAACTTGCAAGTTACATACATCATCTTCTAGATTCAAAATTATGTCCAGTTTGCGCTTTCGACAGTTCTGAGCGGCAACTTTATTTTTCCCTCTTCGTCTAATATCACGGATGAGTGACACTTGTAAATCTGTCAGGTAGTATCTGCTTAGCATACTATTGAAAGAATCAACAGGCATGTGGACAATTTCATCTACAGAAAAAGGGATGTGCAGAGCTTTAGCACGGCGTTCATCACGGCTTAAGTTTCTGTCTGTGTCATTCAGGTACCTACTTTTTATTTTCTGTGACTTCCCAGGCCATGAAAAAGACTCAGAAGTGGATTCTGGTACACTTGACTGTAAGTGGTAAGTGTGGTTATGGAATATGTGTTGAAATGCAAGGTCCCCGTGGAAAGGAGAATCACTACTAAGATCAATGTGACGAATCTTACTGGGCTCTGGGTAGTAGCCACCTACAGCCCCTTCTAAAGCATGGTGGGAAAGAGATTCAAGGTCACTACTAGAACCTATAGCACTGTCACACACACAGGAATTAGAATTGGTAACAGAGGTGCTATTATGGCTTGAATTTAAGGAAAGCCCAGAATCAGAATCGGGTTCTCCAAAAAGGTGAGAAACTTCCATTGGATCAAAACCACCTTCTGTCACCAAAGACATTGAATTTATCTCATCAAAGATATTTATATCAAGGTCACATAGAAGGTCATGGCTTGTTAGATTCCTTATCTGATGGTCAACAGGTGGAAGAAATGCTGTCAGATTAGTTCCAGGGGGGATCTGTGCAGGATTGGTGGTGTGAGAATTTAACTGCAGAAATGGTTCCTGTGGCTGTGAAGTCCTTCCTACTGGGTCTCTTCTAAATGTATTGTCTGGACCCAGCAACATGGCCTCATGGAGATTGACATCGTGACTTATAGCCTGGCTAAAATTCACATTGTAATATGCTGAAGAATTCATGCCATCATTGATACTTCCTGGGAGAAGAGGAATATCTCCCAGGGAGATGCCCTGAAAAAGGGAAAAGCACTTTAACACACAGTTCAATTTCAATAGTTCTAGTGCCCAATACACCATTTTCTTTCCTCAGTTTTGTCTGCTCCTATGTAAGTAGAGAGATGCTGTTGGCTATAACAACTTGACCCAGTTAAATATGGGCAACTCAATACATCATGTGAACCCAAGTCAAGATATGCTATATTTGGGGGTAAGATTGGTTCTACTATGGCAATTTATAAAACAGATTAGTTATAACATTCTAACGTTATACTCTTATTGTATATTTTTCTACTGTATAAGATGCCATTCTCATCCTAGTTCTTGGCAATCTAGATCCACACTGTGGAGGATCATGGATAATAGCAATAGTGAAGTAGTGTTGGTTGGGTGTGTGTGTGTCTTTTTAAAAAAGTAGTTCAGCCCTAACTGGTTTGGCTCAGTGGATAAAGCACTGGCCTGCGGACTGAAGGGTCCCAGGTTCGATTCCGGTCAAGGGCATGTACCTTGGTTGTGGGCACATCCCCAGTAAGGGGTGTGCAGGAGGCAGCTGATCGATGGTTCTCTCTCATCGATATTTCTAACTCTCTATCCTCTCCCTTCCTCTCTGTAAAAAATCAATAAAATATATTTAAAAATAAAGTAGATCAGACCAATAAAGTATGATGACACAAATGCTATCAGAAAATAAAGCTATGCCGAAACCGGTTTGGCTCAGTGGATAGAGCGTCGGTCTGCGGACTGAAGGGTCCCGGGTTCGATTCCGGTCAGGGGCATGTACATTGGTTGCGGGCACATCCCCAGTAGGGGGTGTGCAGGAGGCAGCTGGTCGGTGTTTCTCTCTCATCGATGTTTCTGGCTCTCTATCCCTTTCCCTTCCTCTCTGTAAAAAATCAATAAAGTATATTTAAAAAAAAAAAAAAAAAAAAAAAAAAAGAAAATAAAGCTATGGCTTAGTTTGTCAAATGTTTACTGCCATTTTGATTCTATATGAATTATATAAATTTGATTCAATAGGAATTACGCAAATTTGATTAAACCTTTGTGATTACTTGGAGGAATTGTATTTATATATTTGGCTAATTCTCTGATGTTGAAGTGTTTATATAAAGTAATTATAAGTCTGTGTGCTCAAATAGTAATAATGCATTAGTTTATATTTAAACTATGTCATCCAGGTATAAAGGTTCTATTTATTGAGAGGTCAGTGCAGAGATATTCCTGCAAGGATAGAAAACAATCTTCCAGTTACCTCCAGTGAATTTTCCGGCTGTGATGAAAGCAACTGAAGTAAGTCTTCCAGAGAGAGAGATGTGTCAGTCCCATTTAGATATCTCTAGAAAAACACAAACGGTGCATCATTCATTAAAAGACTGAAGTGTGACTGCCTAGAGCTCTAGGTTTTATCTTGGAAGGACAACTAGATCTTATCTCTGTATTTTTAGCCCGATCTTGGGGTTTTTACACCCCTCCTTTAGGTATCAATATTCCCATATCCTTAAATAAGAACCTTCAACTCCTAACTCCTCCCCTATTCTTGCCCTAACCATCTTCATATAATTTTTGGCTAGAATTGTTCCAACTTATTTTGCCCCTTCACAGCTGACTCCAAATTTGCTACAGAATTATGTGACTTTATAGTCAAATATGTATTTAGATGTACCAAAATGATCAACTCATTTACTCACCATTGTGTCATCTCCTGCCTTTAAAGTTTAGTTCCTTTCTTGCTGAAATAGCTCCTTTGATAGCTTTGTAGAGCCTCAAGTAGTAAATCCTAGTTTTTATAACCTGGAGTTATTTTGCCTTCATCTTTGAATAATAGTCTGTTTGGTAAGATGATCAGGTTTAAGGTTCTCCCTCAGTACTTTTGTCCCTTGGCATTTATTACTATTGATTTGCTTGCAGTCATTTTATAGCCAATATTTTTTTCTTAATTCTTTGTTGTCCTACCATTTCACTTTGATATGTTTGGAATTTTGTATTTAGTCTTCTTGGGACTATATTCCATTAATCTGAGTCAAGATCATTTTAATTTTGGAAATATTTTGCTGGAATCTTCAAAACTGCTTCTCTTTCATGCTTTCTAATCTCTCCTGGGACTATCAGAGAGCTCAGCTTTGTTGAGAGCTATTTCTGTGGGAATTGCACATTTCAGGGGCTACCAACTTAAAACAGTTTTGTTTTTCTCTGTAAAGACCAGTCTTCGTATCATTTTCTCAACTTTTCTTTCTTGGTTCAAATGGTGTGGATCAGACTCTATAGCTGGCTTTGGAGCCCATTTGGGGTTCTGTTTTCTAAGGGATAGACAGTTTCCTTGCTCTGTCTCCTATCTGGTGGCTAGAATTATCCTAGTCCCTATTTCCTGAACCAAAGAGCTCATAAGTAGGGAACCCAGGTGCCCCGTGCACAGGCTTGAGATATTTCCAATTCATTCAACCCCACTCTCATGACATCTGGATCCAATTCCTCCATGAGGTTCCTCAGTTTGGTGCCCATTTTAATTGTAGGTTTGAGTCCCTTCTTTGTTTCTTCTATTTGTAGACTTTTGCTTTCTTGCTTTTGAGTTCCACTGTGCACTAAAAATGTTGCCCGTTATATTTTATTCAGGATTACCGCTTTTGGTGTGCCATGGCGATTGTTATGACAGGTTAGTAAGTTCACATTCCTGTCTTGTGCTGTGCATCACTTCTACCCCTAACATTTTACTTTAGGGTTTCCAGCTTTGAAGATTCACACCAGTTGGACTGCAGTGTATGTGTGTACAAATACTTGGTTTCCTTTCCCACCAAACATCTTGGTTCTATGAAGCCATGTTTTCAAGCTATTTCATTGTAATACAAGGAATAAATACAAGGCTTTCTATGCATGCTGTAGGAATATTTAAGCTAAGTTGGTGGGTAACCATTCTTACTGGTAGCGGACTTCTTCAATTGAATTGTTATTTGAAATGATTCCTAATTTCTGGAGAAATTTTAGAAGTATTCTATTACTTCTGCTAAGGACCCCAAACTTGCTTAGTCCTGGCCAAATGTTTACCAATATTTGCTGATGGTCACAAGTGTCTGAGAATAGATAACATCAGCATACATCTGGATTCCTGCAAAAATAATCCTTAGTGGTGGGTAAGTAACATCATTTGCAGTAAAGAAAGCCTTAATATTTAGAATATAGAAGTAAGGGTATGAGAATCATTCTGCTTAAAATGAATTATGGACTGACCCCTTCAGGCTAGTAAAAAATGTGTTTCATTCAATCTTTTGCCTGTTCCCTCTTCTTCAATGCCCCTGGAGACGGTGGGCCAAGGGGTTAACCACTACTGATCCAGCCCTATGGTTGGGTCCACAGGAGACAGAGGCAAGAGATGGGAGGGGCAACAGAGTACCTTAGAGACAATAGCTTCTGCTGATCAATTCCAGCGCTCGCTGAGCTTTTGTCCTGATGGTGGTAATGGTAGTAATGGCTTCATGTTGTTGCAAGTCCCTGGGAGCAGGACTCCCTGTTACCTCAGTGTTTCCCTTAAACCTGCCCTCACCCGTTTAAAAAAAAAAACAATCCCCACATTCACTTCAGAATCTCATGGGCATGTGCCTTCTTTCTGAGAGCCTCAACTGTGGACATCATTCTGTTAGAAGTCACTAAGCAACAGAGTTCTATCACACCTAACACAGGATACAAAACAACTTCTGAAACCTTTGTTTTCATAGAATTGGTTAACCCATTTCTAAATCTAATTGCTGAGTTTTTCTGTTCAGGTGGGTACAGATCTTGCACAAAAATGGACACTCAGCTATTCTTACAATTAATCCAAAAGACATATTAAATTTGAATTAGATTGCCAGGGAACGGTAAGTCTTCTTAAGACAGACTCTTAGAAATCTTAACATAAAATACAAACATACAGTTCTGTTTTGGGTCAAAAATACATTTTGAACAAAGATCATGGAGTATTTAAAGAATATGGTGGACACACATTTAACTTTATAAGACATCTTTTAAAAGATGAAACATTACTGTAAACTTCAAATTGTCTTCAGTGAATAGAAAATCTCTTCAGGCCAGTTAACCTACATTTAGTGAATTTATTCTTCATTAATAGCCAGCAGTCTAAGCCTGGGCCTACAGTGGGGCTAGAAAGAGGTCACTGTTAAGTAGCAAGTCAAGTCATTTGTCCTAGTTATCACCCAGGATTGTCACCTGAAAGGAAATAAATACTATTTCAGCAGACTGTCAGAGTACCTACTAAGTAACATCTCAGTAAAAGAATTTGGTAAACTGATGCTAACTAAACAAGACCAGGAACATGGAGGTGCACAGTGAGGAGCTGAACCTGAACTTAAGGCCTGAGGCACAAATGCCTTGCTTCGAGTGATTAATGTGTTTCTGGAAAGTTCTGTCCAAATTGATATTCCCTAATCGAAATTGTATTTTCAGTTCTCTAAGGAAGCTCCCTACTTGGATCCCTTCATTAGCATGTAAAGAATGCCCACTCTGTATCTAGCAGTGAGTCACTTCAGGTAATTCAGAGGTAGAAAACAGTTCCCGCTCTTCTGGGAAGCTGAGGAAACAAAGGCACACCCAGGAGAAAAATGAAGCTACAGCACAAATCTACAAAACAATGAATGATAAGACTGATAAAAACATCTCCCTCAAAAAAGATGACTGGGGCGCTCAGGAGTCAAGTGGAAAGTAGGCTGAAATGTCTCCTTTTGAAAAAATGCCTTTCAGCATTTTGTTAATATAAAAGTTCATTAGCATTGATGTGACAATAACTGTGTGTGTGGGGTGGGGTGGGGTGGGGTGTGGGTAGGGTAGGGCAGTGCCACACAGAGGATACATAAATTATGAGGAAATACAGGCCTGGGAGAACAAGTGGGTAAAAGCACAGGGAGGAGCAATTACCTCTGCAAAGTGAAATGCAAGCCAGAATGGGGTCTTCATTTAATTGGGAGGGTTCCTTGGCGTGAGCTCCTCACCCCTCTCCTTAAGAGGGACAAAAAGGGACCCTCGGAGACCACTCAGAAATGTGGCGAGTGTATTCCCTGCAGTTTGAGAAACACAGTAGTTGCGTGTCCAGAGCTTGCCTGAGAAACACAAAAGGGCAAGAGGCTGAGCAAGGGCTGTGCTTGGGAGGGATTGGACTGACAAGGGCTGAGCGGCATGCTTCCAGGACCAGCTGCTGGAGAGGTCACCTGGAGGTGGAGATGTGTTTGTCCTTGTCAAGAGACGGGCAAGAGAAGGACTCCTAGTTGTGGGGGTCTCCCAAGAACCCATGGAATGAACGTGCCCACCCAACCAAAAAAACCTGTTTAAACATACCCTATGGTCAAGAGAAACCAGTGTCTAAATAGTGCCAGTCAACCACCTTTCCTGAGCCCCTATCCCACCACACCCCAGAGAAGGCAGCTTAGTATGCAAGGGAGGAAAGACTGGGGAAACAGACAAATAGGCCACATGCAGGTGTACACACACACACACACACACACACACACACACACACACACACACGCTTTCCTCCTTGGACAGGCTCACGCTGCAGCGGATGAGTCGGGAGAAACTGAATTTCTGTTCAGAGTTTTAAGAATTACACTGGATTATATTATTGACCAATTGCTGCAGTAGGATGATCAGAGAGACTTTTATTGTCTGTAAGTCATGGGAATGCCCTAATTTCACTCCAGGTGTAGGGAAGAACTCACTCTCCTAGGATAGGATAGGATAGGATAGGACAGGCTGGCAGGGTGGGCCAAGAGCAAAGCTGTTTTCTGATTTCCCTCCATCAATTATGTAATGTTTGGTGTAATGTCACATGGTCAAGGAGATAGTGATGGACTCTCTGAAAAGGGCCAAGGCATGGTACCTCCCATCCTCCAAGGCGGTCAAAGCACAGCACCAACCTCCACCTGGGGCAGTCACAGCTGAGAAAGCCGCCTTTTAGGTGAGTGGCAAGTGGTTTAAAGTCTGTGGAGCGTCCATGCCCGTCTTGTTTGCCAGGCTGTGGGCCAGGACCTCAGCAGGGCTCTGAAGAAACCGGAGTATGGCCCGCATGGAAGAAGGGGCAGCAAAGGCTGCATGAAGAACGCACCCCATCAGCCTGGCTCCTGGTGTTCACCCTCCTATTCCTCTTCTCACTGCCAAGAGTGTGGTTAGACACAAGGAGCTAAGGAGGCTGTCCCCACGGGGCCTGGCCTTAACTCTAGGCCGAGAGGCACAATATGGGCGGATGCCCATGGAGCATGGCCCAGCGGGACACTGGGTGAGGATCTGAGCCTCAGCCCCAGCTGGTAGGGAGGGTGCTTTGCCTGCAGGGGGCTGGGTGAGGATTCCTGGATGCAGGACATCAGCCATCTCTTTATCCCTTGCCATGGCAAATGCAACTAACAAAACCTACTAGCAAGTACCTGGAGGGGGGTATGCATGAGCGCACACACACTGTCTTGAGTTTAAACAGAGATAACTAATTCTATGGGCTGATTCCTTTGTAAACCAAATAACCACTCTGATAATAAACAATAAAAACCGAGTGTTTTTCATATATCAGCTTTGCTTAGAGTAGGTCATACGTATATACAAAATTCATTCTCAACACGTACTGACAAAGCCTTAGAAAATCTACCTTATGGCCAAAATGGTTAGGCTGGGATATTCTGCCATGCTTACCTCATTCCTAGGTTCAGTGGTCTTTTCTGCCTCCCACTCAGGTGTATCTGCTGTTTGAGTTTCATCTTCATCCTGATGCTGTAGTGATTTGTCCTTCTGGGCTGACACACTTTGCTCATTTTCCTCCTGCTGGGAACTGTGACCCGCAGCTCTGAATACCTCATTCTCCTATAAAAATACCCAAAAAGTGTTCTAAGTAGAAATCCATATTCCATCAAGTAAGTTGAATTACAGCAAAGGTTTGAACTGAAGGTATAAATGGGGAATACATCAACCCATGCACACAGGGAACTAATGGATTCCAGGAGAGCACAAGGCAGGAAGGGCTGAACACCAATACTGCCCCATCCACTCAGAGAGGCAGGCTACGAGCATGAGGGGACAGGAAGTAAGGTGGGGTGGGGGAGAGCCGGGGGACAGCAATGTCCAGGAGTCCAAGTGTTCCTAAAGAATGGAGTGGTTGAGTGGGATGAATGCTGCTTGGGGGTTGCACCAGTAAGGACAAAAGTATCCATTGGATTTGGCAATAGGAAGGCTGTTGGTGGCCTTTGAAAACTCAGTGTAGGGAGGAAGCCAAATGACACTGTGTGGAGGGGTAAATGGGAGGTGACAAGTGAAACTGTACAGTTGATTCCTCCAAGGATTTTGGCTATGAAGTGGAGAAATGGGTCAGAGTAGAGTTTTTTTAAAAATATATATATATATTTTATTGATTTTTTTTTTACAGAGAGGAAGGGAGAGGCATAGAGAGTTAGAAACATCGATTGAGAGGGAAACATAGATCAGCTGCCTCCTGCACAACCCCCACTGGGGATGTGCCCGCAACCAAGGTACATGCCCTTGACTGGAATCGAACCTGGGACCCTTCAGTCCGCAGGCCGACGCTCTATCCACTGAGCCAAACCGGTCAGGGCCAGAGTAGAGTTTTGTTTTGAAGATGAGAGACACTAGAACACGTTCGTAAGGGGATGACTTAGGAGAAACGTAACTGCAGAGCAAGGCCACCAGAAGACAGGATGAACTCCAAAGCACCAGGGACAGGATTGATTTCGAAAGAGAAAACACATAGACGCCCCCGGGTCCAAGTGAGGCCATGTGTCCCTGGATCCGGGTGAGGCTGGGTCCCGGGTCTGGGTGAGGCCACGCGCCCCTGGGTCCGGGTGAGGCCATGTGTCCCTGGATCCGGGTGAGGCCTCGCGCACCTAGGTCCGGGTGAGGCCACGTGCCCCCGGGTCCAGGTGAGGCCACGTGCCCCCGGGTCCAGGTGAGGCCATGTGTCCCTGGATCCGGGTGAGGCCTCGCGCACCTAGGTCCGGGTGAGGCCACGCGCGCCTGGGTCTGGGAGAGGCCACGCGCCCCTGGGTCTGGGTGAGGCCACGTGCCCCTGGGTCTGGGAGAGGCCACGCGCCCCTGGGTCTGGGAGAGGCCACGCACCCCTTGGGTCTAGGTGAGGCCACGTGCCCCTGAGTCCGGGTGAAACCGTGCCCCTGGGTCCGGCCGAGACCAAACCAGAGGGAGTCGGACCTCCGTTACCACCATTTGTCCACCATCCAGAGCTGAGGGGTCAGTGCTGACATGTACACATAAGGAACTGGTGGACATTGAAATTGGGTCTCTAAAGAACTGTTGGTCCAGAAAGAAACTCACTACAGACTGATTCATTTGCCTGTCAGCATAGCTATTATTGCTCGTCTCACATTCAGTTCTTATAAGTATATCTCTAGGGACACATGATCTCGCTCATCTAGGGGAAATGATGAACAACATAGACTGATGAACAAGAACAGAACCAGAAACAAGGAGGCATCGATCGGACTATCAGGCCTCAGAGGGAGGATAGGGGAGGTTGGGGGAGGGGGGAGAGATCAACCATAAGGACTTGTGTGCATGCATATGAGCCTATCCAATGGTTAAGTTCAACAGGGGGTTGGGGCATGCGTGGGGAGGGGGGGATGGGAATGGGGGGATGAGGACAAATATGTGACACCTTAATCAATAAAGAAATTAAAAAACAAACAAACAAAAAAAAACACATAGAGCCTTTATTTCAAGATATTTCAAGCGGATGCAAGATATTTGAGGATTTGGGTAGAAGATCTACCTGTTCTTATTTCTGAATGGTGTTTTTAAAAAGTAGAAATGGACATTGAACATTAAGGTGGTTTTACAATATGTCCACAAATAATTGGACTCTTTTCTTAAGGAGCTAAAGCTTAGTCCCCCTCCCGCTGAGTGGGGGCTAGACTTAGTGAATTGCTTCTAACAGAATTGGGTGGAAGTGACCTTTTTAAAATATATTTTTATTGATTTCAAAGAAGCAGGGAGAGGAAGAAAGAGAGAAACATCAATGAGAGAGAATCATCGATTGGCTGCCTCCCACATGCGCCCCAACAGAGGTCCAACCCACCACCTGCGTACGTGCCCTGACTGGGAATCTAACTGCCCACCTTTTGGAGTACGGGACGACGCTCCAACCACTGAGCCACCCAGCCAGGCCTGAGTCCTCTCACAGATGGAGGCAGGTGGAGCTACAGGAGCCCGGGAGCAAAGGCCCGGAGTGGGGATTGGAGCTTTGCTGCCTGTCGTCATTTCCTTTATCTCTTTGGCCCTTAGAGAGAAGCAGAAGAGGCGGAAGGTGAGCCCTGGGGCGGGGCGGGGGTGCTCTCGTGTTGAAGACCAAGGTCTGACAGGGCCCATTCCAGTTCCCAGGCTCCAGTGGTACAAATAAATAGCTACATAACTGGTCACCCAAAGCCGTCCACTTCTGAGGGTAAGAAGGGGCTGGAAACAACTAAGCTGGACAACAGGCATGCACCAGGCCTGTCCCAGATGGTCCCTCTGTTTCTGAGGCCACAGGGGAAAGCGGGGGCTGCGGAACAAGCAAGAACCTCGATGGCAGACTGAAAAGTGTTGGCTGAACTGCACGGACCTGGGGAAGAGAGAAACTTTCACTTGCACAGGGTTACGTAGTCAATAAGTACCTTGTTAGCCAGTCCTTCCCTTAGTCATTCAACTATCCGTGGCTGCAAGCCTATCACAGCTAGCAGAAACATGCGCTGCAAGAAGCGAGGAGAGGAGAACTTGCCCCGGGTGAGTGTGCAGCACAAGGAAGGGCAGCGGCAGCTGCTGGGGACCTGGGGGAGCACTTCCAGCTGTGCCCTCACAGAGGCCTCACCTCTCAGAGCGACTTCACCTAAGGTCACACCCTCCCTGGGCACTCCTATCCCTCCCTCAACTGGACAGGGAGGTACAGAGGCCTGGCCACCTGGCTCCGTGTGGGACAGTCGTGATGTGGGCCTCTTTAGCCCTAAAACTCCTGGTTTCATTACCTGCATCACAGCTTGGCTTCTGCTTCGGGTCAATCCCGTCTCCTTCCTCCCCTCCACAGCGGTAGCGGCCTAGGTACTTCCTTATAACCGTTCTGCCCCCTCAACCCAGTCTCAGCATTCCCTTTCCAGGTTACAACAGCGGGGGGGGGCGGGGGGGGGGCGGAGGAGAGTCCAGGACCTCAAGGCAGGAGGGGTGGAGGATTCAACATTATATCCACTTAGAAAGGGAAAAGGACTATCATGCCTATAATATACACTGAGTGGCCAGATTATTATGATCTCTGAACGCATAATAATCTGGACACTCAGTATATATATTGTATATATATATAATAATCTGGCCACTCAGTGTGTGTGTGTGTGTGTGTATATATTTTAGAGGCCTGGTGCATGAATTCGTGCATGGGTGGGGTCCGGCCAGCCTGGCCAGGGTGTGGGGACATAGGCGGTTGGCCTGCCTGCTGGTCGAACTCCTGGTCGAGGGGACAATTTGCATATTAGCCTTTTTCTTTTTTTTTTTATTAAGGTATTATATGTGTACATATCTTACCATTGCCCCCCCCCCCCACCCTAGCCTTTTATTATATAGGATATACACTGAGTGGCCAGATTATTATGTGTTCAGAGATCATAATCATCTGGCCACTCAGTGTAATTGGCAGAGTCTGCAAACCCCACCCAAGCCTTGTGGCTAGGAGGGCTAAGGCCCCAAAACTGCTGTTAAAAAGGCTCATCCTACTCTTACCAGCTGTGTGACTCTGGGCCACTCTGACCCTCAGTTTACTTGTCTGTGAAAAGATAGCACTTTTTACATTTTAAGATGCTATACAGACATTACTTCTCTTTCCAACTGCTTTTTGATTCTCACGAGTTGCCATGAATGCCTAACTGCTGGCAGCTCGGTCAGAATGTCAAGAGAAAGCGATGCCAGCCGCTGGTGGCCCGTAACTACGGTTCTCTCTTCCTGTTTTTCTCAGCTCAGTGACGTGGGGCCGAGATACAGAGGGCATGTGTTTTACAAGTACGCTGCAGAGTTATGGTCCATGCTTTTAATTTAAAGCCTGGGTACGTGAGACCCATCATTAAGCTACTTTTTATTTGTACGTAGGTGATACTCTTGTGAGCCTGTGACTCAAAAAAAAAAGAAAGGAAGTTTCCACGCTTGCCACAGGAAGCCATCGTAAACCTGTGAGCCGGGGGGTCTAATCACAGCGAGAGACCCAGTGACTTGTTCTGAACTGGCCCCTGCTGGAAAGGCCTCCCCGCACGGCGCGCTGCTGGGAAGACACCCACCTCACCTCCACACGGATCCCAGCCTTCTCAGTGTGGGCCCCTCGGCTAGAACCGGGTTCTCCTGGGTCTCAAGTCCCATGGCCGCAGGTTTTCGCTCATGGCACTTACTCTCTTCTGTCTAAAATGACAACTACTTGGATCGTTTCTTTCCTACTGGGCCGTGAAGGTATGACACGCGTCCTCCCGCTGTTACATCACGTTGGCCACTGACGTAGGCCCATGGGAAGGCTTGCGGGGCGGTGAAGGCAGGGGGAGGGGAAGAAAGGAGCCCCGCTCTCCTCTCCCTGCTACGCCTCCCCAGTTCTGCTAACCCGCAAGCTGCCTTCTAAGTCTGCCCTGGGCCCTGAGGAGGGTGAGGGCGAGGCTGAAAACACTCTGTGCACAGTCTCCGCAGGGCCTGTCCTTTACTCATCTGGGGAGGGAGGGCAGAGACCTGCCTTGGCCTTTAGGTGGGAGGAACCCTCAAAGACAGAGAGCGGGGTGGTGCCCGTGAGAAAGAGGACTTCAGAGGGAGAGGGGGGAAGGCCAGAGACTCTGAGGCTGGTCTCCAGGCTGGCGGCAAGCCGGAGTTACTGGGTCTACAGACCGGGGAGCCAGGTAGAGAGAGGTGTCCTGTTTGGCCTGGGTGGTTTTAATGGCAGTTTATAATGATTACAGCTCGGATTTATGGGGCGCTCACTGTGGGCCAGGCACCACACACACGATCTCCATGAAGCTGCTCAGCATTCTTCTTCCGGAGGAAACAGAGGCACAGAGAGCTCCAGCAGCTTGCCTCGAGGTCACACAGCTGGCACGTGACAGAATCGGGATCTGGTTGCCGGCATTTCTGCTTCAGAGCCATTCCTCGGGCGCTGTCTTGCTGTTAGTTTGTGCCTCTAGAACCAGGGGTGTCCCCTAGAAGCTGTCCCCTGAAAACGGGGGCTCCTGTGCTGGCTGGCTTCGGGCGGGGTTCACCCATGGGAGAGGGGGGCAGGAGACTGGCGGGCAAGCAAAAGGGAGGCCAAGGCATTTCCCTTCCGATCGCCTCCTCTCCTCACTCAGCCCCCCTAACTCTCTTTCCACTCCTGCCTGCTGGTAGTCTCTGGGTACCCCCATCCCTGTCTGCTCCTGCAAGAAGTCATTCACGAAGTCCCTTCAGGGAGCCGTCTAGGGCGAATGCTGCTTCCCGTCGGAACCACCACTGCCCACACTGGCTCCCACCTGCTTCACACCGCCTCTCTCTCTCTCTCTCTCTCTCTCTCTCACTCTCTCTCACTCTCTCACACACACACACACACACACACACACAGGAGACCGGCAGTGGTGGGAACAGCTGACTCCACGCGAATAAATGAAGCTGCTGTCTGAAGATCATGTTATCATGCAGAACAGCTGGCCACACGCAAGGTATGAGTCCTGTTTGGATCGTGAGTCCAACAAACCACCTGCGGAAAACTGCTCATGACATAACTGGGAATCTGAATACGGACTGCATATTTAATGATACCAAGAATTACTGATTTTTAAAAAAATATATTTTCATTTCAGAGAGGGAGAGGGAGATAGAAACATCAATGATGAGAATCATTGATTGGCTGCCTCCTGCATGCCCCCCAACTGGGGATCCAGCTCACAACCCAGGCATGTGCCCTTGATCAGAATCAAACCTGGGACCCCTCAGTCCACAGGCCAACGCTCTATTCACTGAGCCAAACCAGCCAGGGCAAGAATTGCTGATTTTGTAGGTGTACTAGTGGCATTGTGGTTATACTCACAAGAGTTCAGGACTGTGTACTGAAGTATTTATGGAAGGGCTCTGCCCCCTCCAGAGCCCGAGGCCTCCTTCCCATCACAGCTCTTCAAATATGTTGAGCTGGTGATCTTTTTTATTAAAAAAATATTTTATTGATTTTTCACACAGAGGAAGGGAGAGGGATAGAGAGCTAGAAACATCGACGAGAGAGAAACATCGACCAGCCGCCCCCCCGCACAACCCCCACCGGGGACATGCCCGCAACCAAGGCACATGCCCCTGACCGGAATCGAACCTGGGACCTTCCAGCCCGCAAGCCGACGCTCTATCCACTGAGCCAAACCGGTTTCGGCTGAGCTGGTGATCTTGTTCCCTCTTCTGTCTGATCATCTCCGCTTGGACCATCCCCATTCTGGTCAATCGTTTCCCCAAAGACTTCCCACCCTGGGGGCAGAAGGTTCCTGCCACACCAAAGCAAGTTCCAGAATGACCCAGCAGCTACGGCCATACCACCCTGAATGCGCCCGATCTCGTCAGAATGACCCAGCAGGACAGGAGTGTCCTGGAGATTCAACCCCCAGCTCTGGGGCAGTAAGAGCAAATCGTCTGTTGAACTGTAACACGCCACGAACTACAACCTGGTCTCACATGTACCAGCCCTTACCGCCCAGCGCCCAGCGCCACTAAACCCGCCAGAGCGCTTCCAGAAGGAGGTCGCTCACAAAGGCTGCCCGGGTAGGAAGGAGCGGGGAGGGTGTGACGATCAGCTCTACGTGTTACCGCGGCGTGTGGCTAGGCTGTATTGTAGCCCACAGTTGCTCAATCAAACACCAACAGGGGTTGTTGAAGGTATTTGGTAGATGTGGTTGATAGCTACAATCCACCAGGTGACTTTAAAGAGATCTTCTTCGATAATCTGAGTGAGCCTCGCCCAATCAGTTGGAAGGCCTTAGGAGCAAAACTGAGGGAGGTTTCCCTGAGGAAGAGGAAATCCTGCCCCAGGCCTGCTGAATTCCCAGCTCCCCTAGAGTTTGGACTTGCCAGCCTTTACAACCGCGGCAGCCAATGCCTTGAAGTCAATCGTATGTATATATATTTGTGTGTGTGTGTGATATCTTCATGTTATACTGGTATGATATATGTTATTCATATTTTACTGCTTCTGTTCCTTGGAGAGCCCTTGTCATACTCAATCTCAAAAGGTCGCACCCCTGTGACCTTAGGTCAGGCCTCGATGCAACTGCTTATACTCTGCCCACCAACACCTGCAACTTTTTTAACCCAAAACAACCCCGCTGTGTACCTGAGCCTCCCCAGCTTCAGCTGCCCACCAGTGTATCTGAATAGTAACATGGATCCTTAGCTAGATTTTGAGAATAAACTATGCAGATAGAAAGGCGGCCATGAATGGGAGCAGCCTGTTTTTATAGCGCGTCGTTCTGTAGTGGGTGGGAGGTAGGGTTAACTCAGTGCTTAAGAACAGTGACCTGTTCTATTCTGGGCAAGGTCGCTAACTTGCTGTGGAACTTTGGGCAATCCTGTTTCACCACTTGATTAATTATAATGCCAACCTGAAAGTCTGCTGCCCCCATCCACTCAAATGGGCATTAAGTGGTCAGATGGCCCATCAGGATTTGGATCTGACCTACTTTCTAGTTGGACTCCGGCCATGAAGGACCCACGACATATTCAAGTTCATGGTATCAAGCCAACATGGAGGGATGGATGAGGACTGCTCAGCAGACGCTGGCTGAACCTGCCTGCGTTCCTCACCCCGTCCTGGGTACCACTTGGGGGTTAAAGTGAAGACCCAGTTTCCACACTCAAGACACTGCCGTGCAAAACAGAGAGTGCCGCTTGCCCCGGCCTGCGCTCTCTGCTCCCCTGTGCTCTGTTCCAATCTCCCCCGCGATGTAGGAGGGCCGTCCTGAGTATAGGGCTGGCTCTTAAAGGCACAAAAGGACAATTTAAAATGAAAAAAAAAAAAAGAAGAAGAAGAAAGAAAAGTAGAGAATGCCAAGTCCCATAAAAGAAATACTACAGAGTGTAATAGGGCTCGAGGGACAGAAGAGGAAATGCTTGTAGATGAGGTGATCGTGACATGCGTCTGGGCAAACAAAGGTAACAGATTAAGAGGCAGGAAAGCAGGAGGCTGTCTGGGAAAAGAAAGGGAGGAAGTTTCAGCCGGAAGGACGGCTACAGGCAGAGGATCATGGGGGATGAGCTCAGCTAGGTCAGTTAGGGAGCTGGGTCACACTGGCCACAGGAAGAGCCGTGATGACAAAATACCAAATTGGCAGGTAACGAGGCCCTGGTGGAGGCTCTCCCAATGAAAGTGGACAGAACCAAGGCATGTGCCTGGCATCAGACCGGCTGAACCAAACCGGGGGAGGGGCATTACAGCGCCCCGGGAGCCGAATCAGTAGCCGTAGCTAACATCATGGAAGGCTTACCACGTACCGACCCGCTGGACTTGCATGATCTCCTTTAACCCTCACAACTCCCTAAGGTGCTCTTCCCATCCATCGTACAGACAGGGAACCAAGGCGCAGAGAGGATAAGGGTGCTCCCGCCCTAACCGGTTTGGCTCAGTGGATAGTGTCGGCCTGCAGACTGAAGGGTCCCAGGTTCGGTTCCGGTCAAGGGCATGTACCTTGGTTGAGGGCACATCCCCAGTAGGGGAGTGTGCAGGAGGCAGCTGATCGATGTTTCTCTCTCATCGATGTTTCTAACTCTCTATCCCTCTCTGTAAAAAATCAATAAAATAAAAAAAAAAAGAAAAAGAAGTGTGCTCCCGCTCATACAGCCAGTCGGGGATGGGGCCGAGACCCACGGCCCCTGCAGCTGGTCTGACTCGAGTCTGGGGCACTCGACCACTAGGCCAGCCTGCACTCTGATGAGCTCAGACAAGCTGAGAAATGGAGAGAAGAATGATAGGAGGAACCCTGCAGAGATGGTAGGCCTGTAACCTAACAAGGAGGTGAAGGACTGACTGGAGAAAGTTGGAAATTAGGTTCCTCAGGGTTGCTTCACGTCAAGGTAGTAACCGCCCCTCCCGCCCCCCAGATTTGCTCATGAGCATACACCACATCCTGCTGCCAATGACCCTGCTGCCAGAAACAGCTTCGTTTTCAACAGGTAGAGCCTCCTGCGAAGCAAGCTGAACACCCAGTTGTTGCCAGGAAAAGGGAGCTGGTGACTGTGTAGCACAATGAACCGTAACCCCGAGACCACACGTGGCAGTAAGTTATCCGTGTGACCTTATTTGGAATCCGAAGCCCTGTGGCTGTCATTAGTAAAGATGAACAGGGTGGGACCCTAATCCAGCACGACTCCGGTGGCCTTCTGAAAAGGAAACTCGGATACTGACACGCACAAGGAGAATGCCACAGGAAGGTGAAGGCGGAGATCGGGGCGAGGGTTGCCAGAGACGGCCAGCCACGGGCCAGCGGCCGGGGCCTGGCACCGCCTCTCCCCCATGGCCCTCGGAGGGAACCAGCCCTGCCAACACCTTCCTCTCCAGAACTGCGAGACGGTAGGTTCCTATTCCTTAAGCCGCCCAGGCGGCAGCACTAGGACACTGACCCTGTGACCTATGCCACTATTTCCTATACAAGAGCAGAGGTGCTTCAGGAAGCAAGAAGAGCCTGCTGGGAAGCTTGGTAGTGCTGCCAAGAATGCAATCACTGGACAATCCCTGATCCCAGTTGTGCGTTAAAAACTGCAAGGGTGCCCTGACCAGTGTGGCTCAGTGGATAGAGCGTCGTCCTGCGGACTCAAGGGTCCCAGGTTCGATTCCGGTCAAGGGCATGTACCTTGGTTGCGGGCACATCCCCAGTAGGGGGTGTGCAGGAGGCAGCTGATGGATGTTTCTCTCTCATTGATGTTTCTGACTCTCTCTCCCTCTCCCTTCCTCTCTGTAAAAAAAACTCAATAAAATATATTTAAAAAAAAACAAAGGCAGGTATTGACGGGATCAGATTCTTCCCGGGACCCGAGAAAACAGTCCACTGCACTAAGGAAACCAAGAGGTCCTGCTGGGCCCTCACCCAGCAGGGGGTGCCCCTTCCAGGGAGGACCACAGGCCCTCTGTCTCCAAGTGGCACCAGCTCCCTGGAGCCAGCTGTGAGCAGTCACCCGCCCTCACATAAGCTCACGTTCAGTTACGCGGAAACTGTCCGTGTCTGTGTTTCGCCCATGCATTTCTCCGAAGAACTGGCGCTTCCTCGGTTGCGAGTGAATGGCTGTGGTCACGGAGGCAAGCCGGGCTGCCCTGGGGAATTCCGGGTGGTGTTTTCAGACAGTGCTTGGCCCCACTCAGAAGTGAAACCACAGCAGCACTTCTCTTGATACTCGGAAAATCCCCTACGGCAGGCTCCTTTCGCACAGGGACAGACACGATGAGGAACTGGACTATAAAACCAGCGTTTCCTACCAGGCCAATGGAAGCCACCAGAGCGATCTACTTAAAAACATAACAAGCCGAAACCGGTTTGGCTCAGTGGATAGAGCTTCGGTCTGCGGACTGAAAGGTCCCAGGTTCGATTCCGGTCAAGGGCATGTACATTGGTTGCAGGCACATCCCCGGTAGGGGTTGTGCAGGAGGCAGCTGGTCGATGTTTCTCTCTCATCAATGTTTCTAGCTCTCTATCCCTCTCCTTTCCTCTCTGTAAAAAATCAATAAAATATATTAAAACAAAACAAAACAAAACATAACAAACCTATGAGGGTCTGTGGGGCAAGGCACTGCCCCTCTTTGAAGTTCACAGTCACTGACCGTCATTAAGCACTTGAGATGGGACAGGCCCAGTTCTAAGCCAGCTGTGTGGGATGAACGGTTTCTCAGAACCACCCTCTGTGGTAGGCACCCTCATGATTCCCAAGGCGCAGGTGAGGACAAGGCAGCACAGAGAGGGTGAGAGACGGGCCCCCCGTCACAGAGCTGCCGTGGGAGAGCTGGGCTTCAAAGCCAGGCAGTCTGGCTCCTATGCACCCCGCCCCCCATTGACAAACAAACAAGCAAGCCAGCCAGACAGACAAATAAAAGGGAATACAGTGCGTGGGGACAGGTTAAGGAGGGTGGGTTGAGGATGGAGGCGGAATAAGAGAACATCAATTACATTCCAGGCGCTGGGCTGGCACCTCGCACATGCTTTCCCCGTTTAATCGGCACAACACCCCCGAGGTAAGCATTACGCTCCCACAGGTGGGGCACGGGGGCTTGGAGGGGCCTGTGTGAGGGCACCTTAGTAAAGGAATGCCCCTACACCCAGGCCTGCGTAGCGCAAAAACCGGTGCCCTTTTCCCAGCCCAATTTCTCCCCGAGTCCTGGCTCCCAGTGACAGCCTGGGCGTTATGGGTGGTGTAACCTGCTCTTTCAAGTCAATCCAGCCTTGAAGAGCAGTGGGCCCGGGGACAGGCGTGAGGTAAGCACCCACTGAGCCGCACGCCCGTCCAGAGAACCTGAGTGCCGCGCAGGTGCCTGATGAATGTGCCCGATTGGGAGTCAGGAAGCTCAGGTTCTAGTCCCACTTCCGGCACCAAAACTGTGTGGCTTTAACCAAGTCCCCTAACCTCGCCGGGCCTGCCTTTTTCTTACGTACATGTTGGAGACAAGGCTGCCTGGCCTGTGTACCTCACGAGGTTGATGTGAAACAGGCACGGCCCATGAAGGTGAGCTGCCTGTGGACACTACCGTGCTCCCCAGCTGACCATGGCTGACATTCACAGAACCAGGTCATCCCCACACCTGGCAGGTTCAGCAGGTCCACACCTGCCACGGGGGAGGCCCCACCAGAATGGCTTCCTGTGAACTTCACCCTCTTCCCTAGGAACGCTGGGCTCACGGACTCCAAGTTCTGGCTGGGCCGGGGCCTCTGGAACTCCCTGCTCCCTGCTCCCTGCCCCCTCCCCTCCGCAGGCTGGCCTGTCTAAACAGGCATCAACCAGGTGATGCTGGGAAGGAAGGGGAGGGAAGTCCTGCAGAGAGAACCGTCTCGCCTCCCGCCAGGTCCCTGTGTACTCTGCCAGCCAGCTGGCACTCAGCTGTGAGGGGGCAGGGTGCCATCTGGTACCGCATCCAGCACTGGGTTTCACCCTGTAGGTGGTTATGTCACGCACCTCAGCTGAGGAGGTAGAGGGCGGAGTAGGGTCCAGATTGGATGAGTGGGTGGGAAGAACCTTCCACGGTTGGGAACAGACAGGAGCCCACCAGGGCTCCCACCAACTCCCATTCGCTCCAGCCCCGGGAGGAGGAAGGAATGGGATCGGGGTAGCAGTGAATCACCCAGCACCCCCGCACCATGACCCCTCCAGGAGGGTGGAGAAGCTCGTCTGACAACTGCCTACACACAAGGCAGTGCCAGGAGCAGCAAACCAACCAGTCTAGCCCCGGTCCCCGTTTTGCATAAGATTGTACTCCACACACACAAAAAAACACCGTCCAAGGAACACTTGTTGATCGATACCAATTGTTAACACCAGGTTTGGGCCAGGAAAGAAGGAAGAGGTCCCCCTGAAGGCCCTGTGCAGAAGGTGCTTGATGGAAATGGGCACCGAGCTGCCCGGAGGCCGGAAGGGGCAGTGCGTGAGGAGCTACACAGATCCTTCCACGAACAGAGCTCGGGGAACGCGGTTCCAAAAGCAAGTTAAGCCGAAGGGTTTGAACCTATATCCCAGAGGGAACTCGTTGGGCACCAGGTGAGGGCCGGGTTCCTGTTTATGCTAATAAGCGAGTACACGCGTGGAAGGGGGCGGCGCACGGTTCGCACGCGGGGCGCAGGGGTCACGTGCGGCGTCCGGCCAGCCCGCCTCCGCCGGGACCCTGTCCAGCGCTCCTGCAGCCGGGGCGGCAGCGAAAGCGAACCCATCGGGGTTAAACACCCGGGCGGGGGCCATCGCGTTAGGCCCGGAGCGTGGTTCCTAAAGAGAAACCTGCGTCCTCCTTCCGACCCTCTGAGCCCGGCACGGGTTCCAGAAAAAAAAAAAAAAAAAGACAATTCGGTGTACACAAGGTACTCAGAGAAGACAGAAGGCAAGCATTTTACCAGCATCCCGCCCCAGCCCCGGACCCCCCTAGATAGCTATCAAACATAAGGGGTCCCCTACAACGGAAACGGATGATTTCACCCGCTTCTTTCTCAAAAACCTGAAAGCCACAGCGACGGCACGAGTAGCCTCCTTCAGAGCCACAAGAAGGAGAGGTGCAGAGTCGTCCGCGACCCTACAACCACCCAGGGGCGGAGGTGGGAGGCCAGCGGTGTCCCCTCCCCAGGTTCCGCACACCCTCTCGGGCTCCGGGCCAGCGCACCCCGCGCCGCGCTCGCTCCCCTGTTACCTGGCTCGCGCGTCCGCCGGCGTCCGGCACCCGAGCCGTGGGTTCCGCGGGTGCCTTCTCCTCCTCCCCAGCGGCCAGGGGGCTACTCGGAGCCGCTCGGGGGTCCCCGCCGCCCCCCAGCGCAGCCTGGCTGCCGCCGTCCGCGCTGGCGCCGACTCCTCCGGCCGACGAGGCTGCGGCGGCGCCGAGCAGCCCGTGCGCCCCGTCGGCGTCCCCGGCCACCACGCTGTGCACCAGCCACGCATCCACGTGGGTGCGGGGGATGAAAGGGACCCCCAGCGTGCGCACCTCCCGGAGCAGCTGGCCCACGGGCTCCGGCTCCCGTCCTTTGGGGTGCAGGTGGTCCGCGCGCCCCCACCCTCCTGAGGCCGGGAAGGGGCTGAGCGCGTAGGCGGGACGCGTCCGGCCGCCCCAGAGCAGCAGCTCATCCTGCAGCAGGGGGGGCGGCGGGAGCAGCAGGTAGAGGTCCAGGTCCAGGTCCAGGTCCAGGCGGAGCCCCGCCAAACTCAACAGGATGGTGAGGGGCAGGAGGCCGCCGCCGTCGGACCACCACGGCTTCAGGTACTTCATCTCCCGGCGCAGCCCGGGACGCCCCTGCCGGCGCCCGCGGGTCCCAGGCTCCGGCGGCCGCTGTGACACGTGCGGGCCCCGCGCTCAGCCAACACTTGCCCGGAAGAGACACAGAAGCGAAACAATGGACCCGGACGCGAGCGGCCGTCGCGGATCCCCGGAGCCCCGCACAAAGGCGATCCCTCGCAGGTCCGCACGGGGCCGAGCTCAGGCGAGACGGAGGAGGAGCCGCCACCTGCGCGCCGGCCCCGCCAGCCCCGCCGCCCCGCACCTCGGCCAGGCCCCGCCTCCGGCCCCGGGCGCAGCCGCCGGGGACACGCCCGCTGCCGCCCGGGGCCCGTGCCTGTGGGCGGGGCCTGCGAAGGGCGGGGCGGGGCTCCCCAGCTCAAAGGCTCTTTATTCCCGGGGAGCGCAAAGCTTTCTGGGAGCAGGAGTTGTGGGCGCTAAGTGGCTCCCCACCTTGTGCTGGCAGGCTGGGCGGTCGAAGCTGCAGGCCGGGGTCAGGAGTCCGGGAGAAATGCGGGGTGGGACGGGGGACAGGAGGTGTGGACTGGGGGGAAAGTCGAGGCACAGGCAGCTCCCACCCGCCTGAGAACACTGGGCTCCCGCACTGGGTTCAGGAGTCTGATCCCTGGATTCGGATGCTTGCCAGTCGTGCGGCTCTGAGTAAGTTACTTTACTTCTCTGTGCCTCAGTTTTCTTACCTGTAAAATGGGGAGAATAGTACCTGTCAAAGAGAGGTGTTGTGAGGTCAGAGGAAATACTGTATGTAAAGTACAGCGTTTGATATATATGTTCCACAGCTGCCGTTGCATTTAAAGAGCCCCGCCCTTCCCCACGTGCTTCCGCCTCACAGACTCCTCACAAGGGTAGGCCTTCCCTCATGGTCTCCTTTGCCGCTTCAGTGCGGGTTAAGAGCATCAGCTCTAGAGTTCCCCTGTATGAGTTCGCCTCCCCTCTTCACCACCTACTACTAGCCTGTACCTTGAACAAATTGCTCACTCTTGGTGTGCCTCAGTTTGCTCACTGTAAAATGGGACTAATAATAACACCTTCCCAGCAGACCTTTTGCGAGCCCCAAAATGAGATGCACCTCAACCACCAATCACAGCACTTGGTAGGTAGGAAGTTCTGAGTGTCACCCATTATTTGTGTTACCCATTCCCCAAGGCGTAACCCAAAGATACACCCTCTGAGTTTTCACCATTTGAAGCTAATCACTTCCCCCATCTGTTCTCCCACAGCGCTTTCTCCATAGGCCGACATTGCAACACTAGGCACCTTCCACTCTGTATTCTAGTTGAGGATTGGTGTGCTTCAGCTATTGGAAATTCTCGAGGGCAAAAAAACCTGTTTGGCCCACCTTTGTGCCTGCAGAGTTGCCAGCCCTGGGCTTGCAAATGTAGTGTTACTCACCTCATTCCCTTCCTCGGGGAGGAAGGAGGGGATGCCCAACTGAGGGCTGGCAGCTGTGGAGGGAGTTGAGCACCACTGGTTTTTAAAGGCCCCTCCCTCCACCTGGGGTTCTCCTCTCTCCTGGGGATGGTGTGATAACTGCTCAGGAGATTTAAGTTTGCCCGGTAAGAGCCAGGGGAGCAGAGTCTGCTTCCGCTTTAAGTGTTGGTGGATGGGATTGGGGTGGTGAAGAGGCTGGAAGAGCGATGAAGAGAGATGCTGGCCAGATTTGGGGGATTTGGGACAGAAGCCCTGCTCACACCCCTTTGTTCCCTGGACAGGGGATTCGGGTTCTGGGCTTGGTAAATGTCAGCTGAATTCAGGTTTCTACCGAGGCTCCGCTAAACTGCCTGATGCTGTGCTGGAGGCTGGGGAGGGTATGAAATGAATACGTTTGCTCGGTAAGCTTATGGTTTCATTAAGATGAGATGTTTGAAACACCTAGAAACAAACCTAGAGGGTAGGGAAAGCTGCGGCACACTTCGGAGAGAGAGAGCACGACCCGAGATGTTTGGAGGGATCTGAACAGACTGGGAAGGGCATTCAAACTTCATGTCTGACATTGGTTGTAAAATGTGAAGTGGTAATCATGGTATCTGTCGGACTGCTCAGTTCGGTGTGGCTTACGTCTAGCTTCCAGACTGGCGAAAAGGAGGCACACAGAAGACTTTGGGATAAAATATTAAATTGGAGATTCATCATCCCACACACCCTTGACTTTAATTGTAACAAAAGGTCCCATTTTTAGGACTACAGAGAGTGGAGTGAGATTAGTTTTTTTGTTTGTTTGTTTTTCTCCCCTAGATTCCCTTCATCCAGGAATAGCCAAGTGAATAGCGCAAATCATGTAAAAGTCATCGGTGGTTTTTAAATCCTTAATCGGCGCTGATCAAAAGACAGCCCAAAACTGATGGCAATCCACAACCATTTGTACCTGGTCCAGGTGAGGTAGGCAACAGAATGGAGATTGTTCAGACATTTTTATAGCAATTTGACCTTGTTGCAACATCCAACAGGTGGATCAATGGGGTTGTTTTTTAATCTTTGTTGTTTTATTTTTCTAGAAATTCAATTTTAGTTATTTTACAAGAATTGTGACCTACAACAGATTAGAAGTGAAAACAACAAACAAAAAAAGCAAGCGGGTCCTTCAGGGGGTTAGCTCGAGAAGCCTGCCTTCACTGGGGTCTCTGTGCGGGAGGCCGGTCCGGGATGATTCCACTACTCCCCTTTTCTCAGGTGTGGGCCGAACCTCATGACTTGCTTCTAACAGATAGAATATGGCAAAAGTGGTGGGATGCCATTTCCAAGATTAGGTTCTGAGAAGACTCGAGTGGCTTCTGCTTTGCTTACTGTCTTAGTCTGTTTGGGCCGCTAGGACAAAAATACCATAGAACGGGGTGGCTTCTGGAAAGCAGAAATGTGTTGCTCACAGTTCTGGAAGCTGGAAGTCCAAGGTCAGGGTGCCAGCACGGTGGGGTTCTGGTGAGGGCCTTCTTCTGGGTTGCAGACCGCTGACTTCCTGTGTGTCCTCACACGGCAGAAGGGGCCAGGGAGCCTTTTCAGTGGCTTTCATCCCCCCCCATCCCATTCTTGATGGCTCTATCTGCATGACCTAATCACTTTCCAGAGGCCTAATTTGCTATCTCAACTCCTAAGACCATCATCTTGGGGGCTAGGTTTTAACACATGAACTTTGGGGGCCACAAACATTCAGTCTATAGCACTTAATGTTTTCTCTCTCTCCACCTCTGGTTCTCTCCTTCTTGGAGAGGGTGTGATGCTGTGAGCAAGCAACCCTTTGTAGTAGCTGATGTGGCAAGCATTGGTGTCTCTGGCCATAGCCAGTGAGGGAGCTTAGAAGCAGATCCTTCCCTGGTTGAGTTTTGAGATGACTTTAAGCCCTAGCCTGCTCCCTGATCAAACCTAAGAATGTAGCTAAGCGACACATGGATTCCTGACCCAGAAATGACTCCAAGATAATAAATGTTGTTTCAAGCCACTAAATTTTGGGGTAATTTGTTACGCAGCCTAGATAACTAACACACTTTTGTGCAAGACGTGGACATCCGATAAGTGGAAGGACACACTAAAAATGCAAACTTCAGGTATATTCAATGAATAATTTGTAATCGGGGTTACCCCTGGAAATGTGAGATTGTAACTTGGCATGAAACATAGTTACCACTAAAACGCAGCCACCAGTCAGCTGGTTGGGAGGTTAGCACAAGTGCTTTCTTCCACGGCAGTTTCTTATCACTATCTACATCCAAACTCGGCAAGAAAGGAAACAGATCCGAGTCTTGGCATCCTTCTCTTCGAAAGTCTCTGCTAAGATCAGCCACAGGAAATTAAAACTTGTGATGGAAATTCCAGGATTAAGCAAAATAGCCTATTAAAAAATCTAAGTCATCAGTTAACATAAAAGGCATATTATCTAGGGAGAAAGATAATGTTAAGATAGAATTGGCACGGCCACCAGAATTTAAATGACTCTGCAGTTGTTGAGACACTTTGCCAAAGGCTCCTGCAAAACAGATTTATGAATGGCCTACTTTGCTCTCTCCTACCAGTCTGATGAATTAACTGAATCAAGAGGAGGAGTTTATCCTCTCTCGCTTTGTTAGTCTGAGATCTTATGGAAGTTTGACGTTGTTTTGGACAGTATAGTGATGATGCTCACCATCTGTCTGCTCACACAGAGCATTTACAGTAGAAGCTTGAGCCCGGCTCTGTGCTGGGCCCCTTCCAGGCATAATCTCACTTACTCCTCGCAGCAGCTCTCTGAAGTAGGTATCTGAGAGATGAGACAGAGGGCCGAAAAACCAGGACTACAGGCTTTATTAGAGGAGAAGGACCCTGCCGGGCTCTCTCGCAAGGGGAGGGTATCAACACATGTAGAGGTGAACATGCCGTTTGAGGGGAGGAACAGGAAGGGATGGGGCTTAGGGTACTCGACACGCGCTGATTGGTGGTTTCATATAAGGCACATGATGAGGCACTTAGGTACTTAGGGTATTTGGCAGGTGCTGATTGGTGGTTCAATGTATAGTCCATATAAGGTGACTGGTTAGGTGCTCAGGAATGTCCAGGCCGCAGGTGCAGGTTACGTCACACTCCGTCCATCAGTTGGGGGAAGGGAGGATCTATCAGCATCACCACTATTTCATGTTGTCTAGATGAGGACACTGAGGCTCAGGCACAGGACACCCTGTGTAAATGGCAGAGTCAGCATCCAAACCCCAGTCTCTCCACTTCCCACCGCAGTCCCCTCCGCTGCGCTGTTTGGCTTGTTGATTCATCCCTCCTCCTCCTCCTGCAGGAGGAGAATGCCCTTTTCAGTAATGCCTTCTCCCCACAGCTTTTGAAAGTGTAAAATCTGCTAGCACCCTATCTTCTCTGCACAGTTCCAGGGGGAATGGGGTATGGCGTTTGTCCCTCCACGTGATGCTCCTCCTTCTTGATCTGTTACCCAAACATAACCAACTGTGTCTTTAGGGAACCCTCTCAGGTTAGCCCTTCGGTGACCCTGGCACAGCTTTGATTCCTGTTGATCCGTGCCTGCCTCATTTCCACTGGGGACACATAGTAAGCACACGGGTGGTGGCCGTCACTGGGATACGAGACTTTCAAGACAGAAGGTGCAGTCTGAGGAGGGAAGCAGGATGTGCACGGGTTGAAATGCGTGCCACTGGCTCGGGAGCCTCAGGCTCCTCAGGGGAGAAACCGGTTTGCTTAAGGCCAGACCCATGCCAGGGAACTCACAGGATCAGTAGCTTTGCTGCCTCCCACCTCATCTCTGTGGTGTGAACTGAATATTCAGGCCAAGGTTCCAGATTTTGCAGTTGCTGTGTGTGTGTGTGTGCGTGTGTGTGTGTGTGTGTGTGTGTGTGCAGAGGATTGCAGAGGCCAGAAAGGGACTTAGGAAGTGAGGTACAGAGGTCTAGGGGACACTGAAGGGAGGCTGACCAGCAGGGAATGAGTTTACAAGTTCGCAGCATATACACATGTTGGGAGCAAAGGGGAGCTACCATTGTCTACCTTTGTCTATCACATCCGAAGTGCTGGACCCTAAACTACTCTGGGCCGGCCGGGTTCTGTTTAATCTCCCACACAAACCTAATCAGGGTGGCTAACCACCATAATAAACAACCTCCAGATTTCAGTGGCTGAACCCAAAGAAAGTTTCCTTTTTTTTCTTTCTCATTTCACAGTTCAAAAAGGGTTTGGGATCAGGGAGTCAGCTCTTTGGGGTCATTTGAGAAGACAGGCCTTTTGCTTACATCTTCCAGGTCATCAGTCCTAAAAGCACCACCACATAGCTTTGGAAAAGGAAGCAAAAGAAAAATAAAATAAAATACTCCATTCACTTAAAAAAAATGAAAAGAAAAGGAAGCAAAAAGTAATACCCTCTACTCTTTTTAAAAATTTATATATTTTATTGATTTTTTACAGAGAGGAAGAGAGAGGGATAGAGAGTTAGAAACATCGATCAGCTGCCTCCTGCACACCCCCCACCGGAGACTCGCCCGCAACCAAGGCACATGCCCCTGACCGGAATCGAACCCGGGACCCCTGAGTCTGCAGGCCGACGCTCCATCCACTGAGCCAAACCGGTTTTGGCCCCTCTACTCTTTTTAAAAATATATATATTTTATTGATTTTTTACAGAGAGGAAGGGAGAGGGATAGAGAGTTAGAAACATCGATGAGAGAGAAACATTGAACAGCTGCCTCCTGCATACCCCCCACTGGGGATGTGCCCGCAACCAAGGTACATGCCCTTGACCGGAATCAAACCTGGGACCCTTCAGTCCACAGGCCAATGCTCTATCCACTGAGCCAAACCGGTCAGGGCCCCTCTACTCTCGATTAAATCTCCAACTGGAAGAAGAATCTAAAAGCCATCTCTCCCTGACTTGTGGTGCCTTGTACCTGCTTGCTGACATTTTGGAAGTCTAACACTCACATTGAACTTCACTCTTCAACTTCACACTGTTTGATGACAGGGAAGCAGCACATGAGTTGGGTTGTGGGGAAAGTCACTGACCGTCCACCAAGTAGGATGTACCCACCTTGATTTCAGTAAACAGTTTGCTACTGATAAATGTTTAGGTTATTGTCAAATGTTCACTTTTATAAGCAACTCTGATAAATCTTACATAGTATCAATTCCCCAAGATTTCAGAGTCAAAGAATATAAACTTATAGGAAGGAAAGGGTAAGTTATAGTCTGCCAATTGATCTTCTGAAAGGGCGGTATTTAGTGAGTTTAAGTAGGATTTTTTTGTTGTTTTTTGTATGTTTGTCTTTTTGATCTGTACCCGAGGACATTCTTCCACTGGTTTTTAGAGAATGGAAAGGAGGGGGAGAGACAGCGAGAGAGAAATATGATGTTGGCTGCCTTCTGCAAGCGCCCTAACCAGGGCCAGGGATTGAGCCTGCAACTGAGGCCCCTGACCTTGACTGGAATCAAACCTGGAACCCTTCAGTCCACAGGCCAACACTCCATCCACTGATCCAACTGGCTAGGGCTTTAAGTGTTTTTTGTTTTTTATTCCCCAATATATTTTTATTGATTTCAGAGAGGAAGGAAGAGGGAGAGAGGGAGGGAAACATCCATGATGAGAGAGAATCATGGATCAGCTGCCTCCTGCAAGTCCCCCACTGGGGATTGAGCCCACAATCCGGGCATGTGTCCTTGACCGGAATCACACCTGGGACCCTTCAGTTCGTAGGCCGATGCTCTATCCACTGAGCCAAACGGGCCAGGGCAAGTGTTTTTGTGTTTTTTTTTTAAACAGTATACCCAAATTTTGAATTTTAGTAAATTGTCTCTGATTTTCTGAGTAAAACTAATATAACCTTGCTGTTGCTAACTTGTAGATTAGAAAGGATCTTTAAAAAAGCTTCATACGATACTTTAAATTTTTTCAGAGAGCCTTTTTCTTCAGCTATCTCCTCTCTGCCTTCCTGTCCTATCTCATTTCTGTTTGAAAATACTTTGTGGTCACAGTGTATTATTTGCTATTTTGTGACTTTTACAAGCATCAGTTAGATAGGAACATTACTCTCCTTGCCATAGATCTTTTTAAATTCAGTGGCAAGTGCAGTTTCCCAGTTCTGTGGAACCACAGCCCTCCAGACCTTCATGACTGCCAAGATGGGTTGGGAAGAAAGCGAACCTGGATCTGCTTCCTGCAAAAATGTCAATATTTTCTACAACAAAGAGGCAGGGGAGTACCCTCACTGGAATGCCATCTGTCCTTGTCTGTGGGAGCCTGCCGGAAAACGTTTCACAGCCAAGAGATTGCTTGGCATAACTGACACAGAAATTCAGCAGGGTGGCTTACAGGTCAGGAACTGGCTGATTTAAAGAGATACTTTGCTATGTGAAAACTGGAAGTATAGAAATGTGTTTCACTTTTGAAACTGCTAGACTAAAGGATTGTTTACTTATTCAAAGTGTTTCTCATAGGAATATTTTTTAAAAAATGTATTTTTATTGATTTCAGAGAGGAAGAGAGAGGGAGAGAAACAACAATGATGAGAGAGAATCATTGATTGGCTGCCTCCTGCACACCACCTACTGGGGATCGAGCCAGCAACCTGGGCATGTGCCCTTGACGGGAATCAAACCCAGGACCCTTCAGTCTGCAGGCTGATGCTCTATCCACTGAGCCAAACCGGCTAGGGCTCTCATAGGAATCTTTTAATCAGCAGAATTGCCTAATTTATTTAAATATTCAGGTTATTAGTAACTTATTGTGTTGCTCAGGCTTTTAGGAAGTGAGCAGCTGATAAAATGAGATACAGTTCCCCTTGTATAGTTTCATTATTTCAGTTCCATTATACTATGCTGTTTCTTAAGCAAATAAATGCCCTTCAATTACATATGGAAACTCAGTTCTGTTGCCATTTGAGGTCTAACACACAAAGCCCAGCTTCTGACTTATGGTCAGTTGCCTAAACTGAGTTCCAAAGAAGGGTCTTAGCTACCTGGTTTCCTGTGGAGAAAACCCAGATCACTTTGAACAGCAACCTGAAGAGGAATTCAACAGGTCGTCTTGGGTAGGAGTGAAATTCTTTCAAATTCATTGGGCAGCTGTCAGGGCCCGGCTCCCTTCCTGGGGAGTGTTGCCCTGTGGGATGTTTGCCACTCAGTGTCTAATCCATCTGTGCGAGTCCAGCTCTCCCTGAAACCATATTCATTTGCAAAAATAAAAATAGCCCAGCTGGTGTGGCTCAGTGGCTTAGGGTTGAACTATGAACCAGGAGGTCTCGGTTGGATTCCCGGTCAGGGCACATGCCCAGGTTGCGGGCTCACTCTCCAGTGTGGGGCATGCAGGAGGCAGACAATCCATGATTCTCTCTCATCATTGATGTTTCTATCTCTCTCCCTCTCCCTGCCTCTCTATAATCAATAAAAATATATTTTAAAAAATAAATAAAAATAAAAACATGTTCATTTGGGAACCTTGAACCATCTGTAGCTTCTGAGTCCACATCATTCTTTTTAAAAAATTATATTTTATTGATTTTTTACAGAGAGGAAGGGAGAGGGATAGAGAGTTAGAAACATCGATGAGAGAGAAACATCAATCAGCTGCCTCCTGCACACCTCCTACTGGGGATGTGCCCGCAACCAAGGTACATGCCCTTGACTGGAATCGAACCTGGGACCCTTCAGTCTGCAGGCTGACGCTCTATCCACTGAGCCAAACTGGTTTCGGCAAGTGCACATCATTCTTGTGACCCCAACACACTCCATCCAGCTATGTTAATTTCTTCCAAGGTTATTTACAGCAGATGCCACCATCGCTCAGGTGGACCTTTATCTGATCTCGCTCTTCTCAGGAAAAGAACAGTCATCCCAGCCCCAACAGGGCTCTGGGCCATCTCCTCCAGCTGTCCCTCCCCAGGCTGGACTGGACCAGGGTGCACATCTTCTCATTGCAAGGCATTGGGCTGCGCGGCAGACGTCCCAGCCTAGTTTAAAGAGACCCAGCTGATGCAGGAGTGTTTGATCGCTATGGAAACACATATTCCAGCCCCCAAAGATACCTGGGCACGCTTACCTAAAAGGTGTTTGGTATGGACTACAGTCATCCATGCATTCATTAAGTGTTTAACGAGCATCTATTATGTGTCGGACATTGTTCCGAGAACATTTTTCTGTGAATAAAACAAGCCCCAGGTCTAATGGAGTTTGCAATGCACTTGGGGGAAACAGACAAATAATTTGTCAGGGGGTAATAAACGGAGAGAGAGAGAGAGAGGGAGAGGAAGGTAGGGGAGGAGAGTGGTGCTGTGTGTTGTGTATGGGTGCACAGCACACAGTACTTTCCCTGCTCCTGTCTAAGGGGGCCTGCGCTGCTCCTCTGTGCCTCACACTCGGGGCGAGGAGGAAGGCGGTGAGGTGCTTCCACGGCCAAACACAGGACCGCCTCCCTGTGATGACAGTCTGCAGACAGGGGTTCCGGGGAGGGTCCCAAACCATGTCTTCTGAGCGGACAAGTGATTCCACAACAGAAAGAAGTTGCCTCATGACAAGGAAAGGACAGCTTCAAACACGCCGTCCGCAACTCGTCAAATGACAGCGATGAAGCAACCCGTTCCGGTCGTGCCGGGCTGCCAGCCGATCCGGGGCTGGAAGATTAATGGCAGATGAAAGGAGGAAGCACACCTGAGCCAACTTGCTCGGGAGCTGAGATATTCAAATGTGGGTACAAAGTGGTTACCTAATTCCTGCACCTGCTCTGACTCAGCACCCACTGCGGTGCTGACCCAAGATTAGACGGGATGCCAGGGCCAGCAGCAGAAGCAGGAACTTTCACAGTGACACCGCCCAGATGGGGCTGCGCCTCAGCGGGGGAGGACGTTCGAGGCCTTTCTCCTACCATCAGGCAGGACCTGGGCTGACGTCGGACGTCCCTGGTGTAGCTTGCCAAATACTATACTGTGGCCCCGACATTTAAAATATTGCCGCTGTAGATTTTAAAAGTGTATCAGTGGGGTTTTGGTTTCATTGGTATTGATTTCAGCAGCCTTTAGTCTACATCCAGTGGTTTTAAAGTGACATCTACTTAGCTGATTTATTTGTGGCCCCTTCTTCATGACTGTGTTGGACAGTATTGAAAAAGCTCTGCCCATGGCTGTTTATATAAATCTTTAAGTTCAGTACCTGTGGGCTTTCACTAGAGGGTAAAGGGGGGATAGAGGGTGATGGACTTGACTTGGGGTGGTGAACACACAATGCAATATACAGATGATGTATTATAGGATTGGACACCTGAAACCTATATAATTTTATTAACCAACTAGAGGCCCAGTGCACGAAATTTGTGTACTTGGCGGCAGGGGGTGGGGAGGTCCCTCAGCTTGGCCTGCACCCTCTTGCAGTTCAGGAGCCCTGGGGGATGTCCAACTGACGGCTTAGTGGGCCTAAGCCGTCAGTTGGACATCCTTAGCGTTGCCACGGAGGTGGGAGAGGCTCCCACCACTGCTGCTGTGCTCGCCAGCTGTGAGCACGGCTTCTGGCTGAGTGGCACTCCCCCTGTGGGAGCACACTGACCACCAGGGGTCATCTCCTGCGTTAAGTGTCTGCCCCCTGGTGTTCAGGGCGCATCATAGTGACCGGTCATTCCACCATTCGGTCATTTGCATATTAGCCTTTTATTATATAGGATGTCACCCCCAATAAATTCAATAACAATTATTTTTAAAAACGTAATGGAAGAATTTTTGTTTGCAGGTTATGAAAGTGCTTTATAGTACTTGTGGGAGGGAATCTTGAAAAGATGGCAGACCTGTTTATAGGAGAGGCTGCCAAGTATGACCTGTTTGGAATATAGGGGGGCGGGGATGTAGGCATCTGCTTGAACTAGCTTTTTATTAGTGGACTGCATGGCTTACTTCATGAATAGTCAGTCAAACCTAAGCCTTGGCAGCAGTTTTAATTCTCTAGGGACCACACTTTTGTTAAAAGGGGTGATATGGGTTGTGGTAAGATGAGAATGGGTTATAGACTAATGAGACAGAAAACCCAACTCAGATGTCAACCCCTTGGATGCATTTGAGTCATCAGCACAGACTGGCCTTTGCTGTCATCTCCTCTAGCTTCCCCAGCCTCCAGTCCTGGACTCTGACAGTCTAGATGGTAGAATATGCCCAGGACCTCACAGGCAGCCTATCTCGTGGGTGCTTGTCCAGATCTAAGTTTATGAAGTTCCCCTTTGACCTCTAACCCTTTGGCTTGCTCCCTGGAACTTCTTAGGGTGAATCTACTTCTATGAGACAGGTTTTCTAATAGTTCAAGTTAGGTCACTGGTGTTCACTAACTTGCTGTTTTCCTCTTCCAGGCTGACTCTGTGGGTCTGGATCCTTCCGAGGTTCTCACTTAATCAAAGACAATGAACTTCCCAGAGAGAGGAGAACAACCTTTAGCCAAGCAAAGAGCAGTATTTGTGCTTATGAACTAGACTCTCCAAAGAGCCCATGAGCACATTGCCAGACCAGCACCCCATCTCATTCAGCCTTCCCCCCTCAGAGTTCCCAGACCTTTCGCCACCCTGGATGTCCACCACTTGCTGACATCAGTTAGCCAACGTTCTGCAGTGGGATGCCCAGCAAAGGAATGAAATGTGGCAGCTGTTGTCTGGATGGAGCCCCGTTTTCTGGGCAGTATACTTCTAGATGGTTGGCTAAGTTTGAGAAATTCGACTACCTCCTTTTGGCTATAATTTAACATTTCCTGAACATCTTTTTATGAATTATCATTTTATGGTATAATTTATATCAAATAGTTCAACCATTTTGAAAAGTAATTTGGCATAGTACAGTTGACCTAGCAATTCCATTTTTAGGTTTTTCTCTACAGTATCTCTTGCATGTATGTACCATCAGACATGGAAAAGAATGTTCATGGTAGCATTGTCTACAACAGAGACAAAAACAAATCAGTGAACAAACAATACTAGAAATACATTGCTCGTTCATTTTTAAAAATTGTCGTAAAATACACATAACATAAAATTTACCATTTAAACCATTTTTAAGTCTATAGTTTTGTGGCATGAAGTGCATTTATATTGTAGTATAACCATCGCCACCACCCAGCTTCCCTTTTCATCTTCCCCAACGGAAACTCTGTACCCATTAGACACTAACTACCCAGTTCCTTTTCCCCTTGGCCCCTGACAACTTCTATTCCTACTTTCTGTCTCCATGAATTTGGCTATTCTAGTCACCTCATATAAGTGGAGTCCTACAATGTTTGTCCTTTTGTGACTGGCTTATTTTATTTAGCTGAATGTTTTCAAAGTTCATCCATGTTGTAGCATGTAGCAGAATTTTCTTTTTAAAGCTGAATAATATTGAGTATATCATGTATAAAGTATACATGTATATTACATATACATATATATATATATCTCCCACATTTTGTTTCTCCATTCATCTATTGATGGATGCTTGGATTGCTTCCATCTTTGGCTCTTGTGAATAAGGATGCTATGAACATGGGTGTATAGATATTTGCTCAAGTTCTTGATTTCACTTCTTTTGGGTTTATACCCAGAAATGGGATTGCTGGGTCATATGGCAATTCCATGTTTTGAGGAATTATACTGTTTTCCACAGTGGCTGCACCTGTTCATTCACTTTTTTAACTGCATATAACATGCTATAGTATAACTGTAACATAACTTATTAGATATTTCCAAACTTTTCTGTAAAATGGTTTGTAAGATATATACCTACCAGAGTTCCTAGTGATCCACATATTTGACAACAGTATAATCAGGTTTCTTAACTTTTGCCAATTTAGTGGTTTAAAAATGATTATCTTATCATAGTCTTAATTTTTATTTCCCTGATTAGCATTGCAATTGGTCATCATTTTATATGTTTGAAAGTTCTGTTTTTTACATGGAGATCTTTAATCTATTAAGAATTAATTTTTGTGTATGGTGGATGACATAGGCCTAATTTCCTTCCTTTTTACATGAATAACTGTGCATGTTGGCTCCATCCTTTTCTCATTGCCACCAATCTTATATGTCAAGTTTCCACAAGTGGTTGGTCTGCCTCTGAGCTCTCTATTTGTTCACTTGGTTAATTAGTCCACCCACGTTAATGGCATCTGTTTTCTTTATGAAGTGACAATGATGCATTGAGAGAGTTTGGTGTGGGGTTAATTGGGCACTTATTGTCCAGTATGGTAAGTGCACCTGCGTATGGACTAGGTGGTTAGACTTGGCCTGCTGGTTGGGTTAAGTATGGTCCATGCACTCATGGTGCTCACAGATACATATTTAAATCCTGATGATGCAATGTGATGTGTGGTAATAGGGAAATAGTTGACGTCGGAAGATAAGAAAAAACAACGAAGGAAACAACTAATTCTAATCTGAAGGTGTTCAAGAATGTCGCAGTCAAGGAGGTTGACTGTTTCAGATAGGAAGTGTATAGTATTGTGATTGAGAGCTGAGTTGTAGAGGTTGATAAATTCATATTTGAACCACATTTAGCTGTGTGACCTTAACAAATTCTTGAAACCACATAAGCCTCAAGTTCCTTATCTTATTCATTAGAGGTAATAATAATAATACCTACCTCAGGGGGTTGTTGGGAAGATTAAAAACTGACCATTGCCCTAACCGGTTTGGCCCAGTGGATAGAGCGTCAGCCTGCAGACTGAAGGGTCCCAGGTTTGATTCTGGTCAAGGGCATGTACCTTGGTTGCGGGCACACCCCAGTAGGGGGTGTGCAGGAGCAGATGATAGATGTTTCTCTCTCATCGATGTTTTTAACTCTCTATCCCTCTCCCTTCCTCTCTGCAAAAAATCAATAAAATATATTAAAACAACAACAACAAAAAAACTGACCATGTATCAGGAACACTCAGCCCAGTCTGAGGGAACACAATGGAAGTATTCAGTAAATGTAAACCACCCAACAGGTGTGGCTCAGTGGTTGAGCGTTGACCTATGAACAAGGAGATCACAGTTCAATTCCCAGTCAGGGCACATGCCCGGGTTGCAGGCTTGATCCCCAGTGTGGGGAGTGCAGGAGGCAGCCGATCAATGATTCATCATTGATGTTTCTCTCTCTTGCTCCCTCTCCCTTCCTCTCTGAAATAAATAAAAATATCCCATATCACAAAAGGCTAATATGCAAATTGTCCCCTTGACCTGGAGTTTGACCAGGAGTTCGATCAGGGGGTGGGGCTGGCTGGCCAACTGCCCACGACCCCTCCCCTCGGCCAGCCCCACCTCCGATCAGCCCCCCTCAACCCTGATCAGGGTGGGCCGGCTGGACCCCAACCGTGTACGAATTCGTGCACTGGGCCTCTAGTATATTAAAAAAATGTAAACCTATTAATTCTTTCACTTCATAATATTGAGTATTTACTATGTGCTGGACATGGTAATAGGCTATAAATATAAGTGTGAGCAAAGCAGATGGTCTCTACCCTCATGTAGCTTTCTGTGATAAAATAATCACATAAATATATTATTAGAGACTTTGATGAGTGCTACAAAGGGAAATTTTAGCATGCTAGGACAGAACAGAAGAGGGAATCCTGCTTTATGATTATTTTTTGTCTCGCTACTTCTGAGCTGGAACTTGAAGGATGAATAGGAGTTTATGGGTGTGGCAGGCAGGGAAGGTCATTCCAGGCATACTGAACTTTAAAGGAAAAGGCGTGATGATGTGGAAGTTTTTCACAAGGTCAGGGGCAAGGGTCTGGGCGCCCCTCGCTTCACGAGGCTTTGGAGGGATTTCTCCTGCCCACCTTACCCAGGGGACAGGCAGCAGAAGGAGGCTGAAGGATGCCTGTGGTCCCCAAACATGCCTTGTGGCTCAATGAACCCTGATCTTTGGTCAGTGTGGAAAATTACTCTCAATGCCACTGATCAGTTCCTTGGTAATGACAGACTGATAATGAATGTGAAAATGGCTCAGATGAGCTGGGTCACAGTGAAGTCCTTTGGATGTTAGTGCTGGTCAAGACGAGTTTAGGATTGACTTCAGTTTGGCGATTTAAAGCTCAAAAATAAAAAGTGCTCAGAGAAAAGACAGTTAAGTAATTAAATGTTTTTCTAAGACATAAGTGATGTATTTTTACAAAATGATGGCAATACTGTTGTTCATTTAGAGTAGATGTGGCATTATATTTGCAAGAAGGGCAAATTAGGTGATTGGGGGTTTCCTGGAACAACTACCACTCAAGTTCTCAAATGTTAGTGTGTATGAGAACCCCGCTGGGAGCTTGTCAAACATGTACTGTGGTCCTTAGGTTGATGAAGGAGAAGAACCTGAGGTTTTGCAAGGCTCTCTGCAGGAGGGAGCTGAGGGGGAAGGACCAGGCCTGGGTCCTGCCAGCACCAGACATCCACAGACTTGGCCTTTTCTGGAGAGCAGCGGCGTTTCCCAGGACCATTGCTCTGCACAGATGGCTCGCAGCTGCAGTTCAGAGCCAGAGCCCACGACCACGTGACCTGGCCTGCCTTGAGGAGAGAAAATGGCCTGGTGGCTTTTAGCTATGAGGTTGATAATACTTACCTTGAAAGAGAAGGTCACTAGTTACTAACCCTGTTCCCTCCCAATTCAATGAAAAAAACCTG
The DNA here is from genome assembly GCF_027574615.1 of Eptesicus fuscus. Taxonomy (NCBI): domain Eukaryota; kingdom Metazoa; phylum Chordata; class Mammalia; order Chiroptera; family Vespertilionidae; genus Eptesicus; species Eptesicus fuscus. The sequence goes on from NC_072486.1 coordinate 11,529,493, forward strand.
ATGTTGCTAAATAGGAACGTGGGCCCTTACTCATTTCTCAAGTAGAATGAAATAAAATTGATGGTCTATAAAATATTTATCAGATCTAGGCTAGTGTTTGAATTATAATATCTCCTGCAGGCTTTAAAGTGTCCTATCTCTGCTTACTTCATTATTGATTAGACAATTTTACTTAATGCGGTGACTATGATGTGTTTACTGGGATTCATTTACTCACTCTTGAGGATTAATTTAATTCCTTTATGATAGCAATTTTTCCTGAGGACTTTTTTTTTCCTCTCAAAGGGACACATCCAAATTTATTAGACTGTTACATGGTTCACAATAATTTGGGTGTAACTGAATAATTTATACCTGTGTTTGCCAAGCCTGGCTGCCCATCAGATTTACCTGGGGAGTGTCTAAAAAATGTAGATTCCCAGGTCCCACCCCGGACCCCAGTGTAGCAGAACCCTAGGCCTTCTTGGACTAGGATTTGGGAGCTGATCAACGTAGTTTAGTCTTGGGTAATTTTAAGGTAAAATGCTATTGTTATTAAACATAGAATTTTCTGTTGCTTACACCACCTGTCATGATTTCTTTGCATCCTCCCGCCTACTAGAATGGCCCAAGCATCCCCCCATAGGTTAGAGGTGGGCTTCAGGTGAGGACAGCTGAGGCGGAGGAGGCTGGGAGCGGAACTGTGTTGTCACTGATGTAGTCACTGTGAAGGGAGGAGCCAGCGAAAGCAAGCAGAACGGCCACCTGGTGAGGTTCCTCTCTCCCTCCTGCTGGCCTGGCCTGGACCAAGCTCTTTGGGTCGGTGTCATCCATTTGACTGGGCCCCTGAAGACACTCAGGGAAACGAGGTCGCTCTGGGTTACGTGCCAGCAGGCTTCACCCTGTTCGATGACATGGATTGGCCACAGGCCTTGAAGAGTACGGACCTGTCAAGTCAGTCGATGAGTAGAGACACAGTCATACCCTGTCAGAGCTATCAAGACCGAAACACAACAAGTGTAACCACAACATTGACAACAACACACCAGAAACACTAAGGTGTTGTTCCCCTCCCCGTCATGTCCATGAATAGGCTTTTGTTTACTGAACAAAGGCCATCCATCTATTTGAACTAAGTATCAGTCTCCCGGTTCGATCGAGGATTTCATGAAGATAAATTGATCTATTGGAAAAGCCTTGCGTGTGGTACAAAAAAGTAAATCACATTTTGAGGCATGCATTTGGGGGCACATGGCAAATTTTACCTGTACAAAAGGCATAGGATGACAAAGAAGCTCCTCCCGTCCTGTCCAGATCTTGTTCCTCAGGGACACATACTGAGACAAATTTCTTGACTATTCTTTGAAAAACATTTTATGCTTATGTTGTATAATACCACCTCATACATTAGCATAGGCAGCCTTTTATTTGTTATTTATTTGTTTAAAGATATTTATTGATTTTTAGAGGAAGGGGAAGGGAGAGAGAAACATCGATATGAGAGCAAAACATTGATCGGCCGCCTCCTGCATGCCCCCTACCAGGGATTGAGCCCCCAACCCCAGCATGTGCCCTGACTGGGAATCAAACGGGCAACCTTTTGGTGCATGGGACCCACTGAGCCACACTGGCCAGGGCTAGGCAACCTTTTATAAAACAAGTTGTTTCCAGCCTTTTTGCTATTATAGAACATGCTTTAATGGACATGTCTGTATCTATACACATACGTAGGGTGGAGCAAAAGTAGGTGTACAGTTGTGAGTATGTGAAACACAGAATTTATTCTTGTATTATTATTTAGTAACTAGTAGCCCCTTGCAGGAAGATTCCTGCAATAGGGCTTCCTGCTGCGCTCTCCCCCGCCCCGCCTGCTTGCCTCCCTTCTCCGCCAGCCCTGCCTGCTTGCTTCTCTGCAGCTTCGCTCCCTTCTGCAGCGCTTGGCTTCTTCCTATGCTATCTTGATATGCAAATTAACCACCATCTTGGTTGGGTTAATTTGCATACTCATCCTGATTGGCTGGTGGGCGTGGCTTAGGCATAGCAAAGGTGTGGTCAATTTGCATATTACTCTTTTATTAGGTAGGATTGCTGTACTATTTTCCATGCAAACAATTGTAAACCTACTTTTGTCCCACCCTATCTACATATCTTGGCCATGAGTCTCTGAGCCCATGGTTGATATATTTGAAAGATACCTTCTGAAAGTAGAATTTACAGGCTTAGTGGGCATGTGCACACTTCTTTTTTTTTTGGCAGGAAAACAAACTTTATTGAGCCCCCTGCCCTAGTTCTCTTTCTCCTGTACAGTCTTGGTTCCCTGTAGATGCCCAGTCCGGCGAGCGGCAATGAGACCCACTTTTTGGCCAGCTGTGCACACTTCGTTTTGATAGATGGTCCAAATTGTACCCCATGACCCTAAGGAGTTGCACCAGTTTGCCAGTCACCAAGAATATAGGAGAGTCATCTTATCGGATGCTCCTATTGTTTCTAACAGTTCTGTTGATTTTCTGTTTGTGTGCTTTTCCAGTTACACAGTACATCATTGCAGATAAAGATAATTTTACCTTCTTCTAATTTTAATACCTCTGTTTATTTTTTATTTTTTGCATGTAATTCTAGAGCTAAATAGCAGGGATTGTGCGTTTTTGTCTTTTTCTTGACTCTAATGGGAAAGCTTCTATTATTTCCTTATTAAGGATGAAAATTAAAAAACTTTTTCTTTGCTGAGAATTAAAAAAAAAAAAGAAATGGTAAGTTTTATAAAATGCCTTTCTGGAATCTATACAAATTATTTTATTGAAAATAGTTAATTACATTGAATTAAGATGTCTCAGGAAATCTAAAACTTCTGGTTTCCCTGAATCTATCAGAAAAGGTTATGGTTACATTATTTGTAGTATAAAAAAACAAAAATCTAGAAACTGGGACAATGTCTCTCAATAGGGAAATGGTTAAATAAATTACAGCACTTTCATACAGTGGGAAACTATTCAGCTCTTTAAAAAAATAATGAAGTAGATTGTTTATGCCAAGATCTGAGGCCTGAGGCCCAGTAAAAATAGCAAGTGCAGTTGTGTGCCTCGTTTGCGCTAACAATGAAAAGGGGGATGCACATGTAAACATGCGTGTAGATGCAAAGAGAAACTCTGGAAGGACACAGAAGAAATGATTGGCAACGTTTGCTTCTCAGTGAAGGATGGAGGCCTGGGAACTGAGAGAATCTACTCTGTGTTTGGATTTATTTAAAAAAAACGACATGTGGGAGAACATATTTGCCAATGATGTCAACGATAAGGGTTTAATCTCCAACATTTACAGGGAACTCATGCAGCTTAACAAAAAGAAGATAAACAACCCAATCAAAAAATGGGCAACTGATCTAAATAGAAACTTTTCGAAAGAAGACAGAAGGAAGGCCAAGAGACATATGAAAACCTGCTCTAAATCACTAATCATCAGAGAGATGCAAATCAAAACAACAATGCGGTACCATCTCACACCTGTCAGAATGGCCTTTATCAACAAGTCAACAAATGACAAGTGCTGGAGAGGATGTGGCGAAAAAGGAACCCTCGTGCACTGCTGGTGGGAATGCAGACTGGTGCAGCCACTGTGGAGAACAGTATGGAGTTTCCTTAAAAAACTAAAAATAGAACTCCCATTTGACCCAGTGATCCCTCTTCTAGGAATATATCCTAAGAAACTGGAAACATCAATCAGAAAGGATATATGCACCCGTATGTTCATAGCAGCACAATTCACCATAGCTAAGATTTGGAAACAGCCTAAGTGCCCATCAGCAGATGAATGGATTAAAAAACTGTGGTACATCTACACAATGGAGTACTATGCTGCGGTAAAAAAGAAGGAGCTCTTGCCATTTACAACAATATGGATGGAGATGGAGAACATAATGCTTAGTGAAATAAGCCAGGCAGAGAAAGATAAATATCACATGATCTCACTCATTTGTGGAATATAATGAACAACATAAACTGATGGGGGGAAAATAGATCCAGAAACAGAGAAACATCAATCAGAATGTCAAACCTCAGGGAAGAAATTGTGAGGTAACCAGAAACCCAAGAATGCACGAGAACGCCTTTCCAGCCATGCTAGCAATCATCAGATGTAAGGTAATTTTACCCGGGACAAGAGGGTAAGTATTTTGGACTTATGCTCCTGACTCTTCATGGGTAAGATCACTCATATAGGCTGATCCCCTGACTAACGTAGTCACCAATAATACCAAACACCTTGGTTATCCAGGAGGTCCATGGGGGGGGGGGGAGGGGGCAAGAAAGTATAAATACACAGGGGTCTCCACCCAGCTTCCCTTTTGTATGACACAAAATCAAAACAATGCCCCTTTGTGTGTAAAATTAAAGAGAGGTTTCTGGCTTGTGTGGACACCAAAGAAAGGGTGTCACTACCATCACTACTTGCCCGTGGTAGAAGTGCAGAAAATGTAACCAAGACCTTGTCTATACAAAAAGAAATAGACAGCCAGTTTGAAAGGGTATTGCCATGGACTGGAACAAAGAATATCCTTACATGATATTATTCTACACTGTCATTAAAAAGTTTCCCAGACTTGGATCACCCCCATTACATATAATAATTCCTCACACCCATGGGGTGGGGGGAATCATCTGTTTGGTGCTTGGAGACAAACGTAACACATCTCTAGATATTTTAGAATTACAACAGCATATTATATAATTACCCCAAACAAACTTACAAACTAATTCTTTGAATGTCTGGCAGCAATTTTAAAAGGACATGAAAGGGTTTAATCCCTTCCACTATGTAGAGGGCCCCCTGGGAAGGCACCTGAGCATTCTAAATTGGCCCCTCTTGCCCTTTTAGCCAAGAGGGACCTGCTTCTCACAATCCAATTGTCCACAGCTATTGCCTGAGCTTCTGTTCATGCCAAGGGTGAAACCTCATGATGGCTGGTACCATGGATGTGTCTCTCGCCCAGTGGGGTAAGCTGGGCCTCCCTGGAGAAGAAACCTGGGTTCCACAAGATATGTGATCAGTGCTGGGACCCTGCCAGCAGGCGAGGGGATCCCAAGACAGGTGCTGGGCGCGGAGGCCATGGGGGCATAGGCGACCAAGGAGACAGAACTAAACCTCACATCACCCTGCTTGGCCCCGGAGGATGGCTGGTTAGCCAGAGACGGGTAAGATTCCTCAGGGAAGGAACAACCTAAGACAGGCACAGTCGCACAGGGGCCATCAGGAGAGAACTTGGGGGTCAACAGAGGTGGGGCACAGACCTTCACCCCCCCAAGTTTGCAGGGGCCTGAAACCTCACCCCTGCTGAAGGAGATCTCCTGCCCCCATGGCTGCTCAGCTTCACATGCCCAGCTCAAATCGGGACCCAGGTAACAGAGACTTGGCCGACAGCAGATGCCCTCTCACCGCAACAAGACTTGATGGAGATGTCTTGCACCCATGATCCGGGGAACTGGGGTCTAGGATATCTAAATCCAGCCTAGCACCAGGAATGCTCAGGGCCTACTCAAGAAGGCAAATAATCCTCTCCACTAATAATTACAGGGTAAAACAAGATGGTTGTTAGAATATTAAATTTGACAGTAAAATAGTAGTCAAGTTTTCAGACTAATTTAAATTGGCCAACCAAAATAAGCAAATACTCTAGAAAAATCAATTGTACTGGACAAAAAAGCTGTTACTAAAGTGTTAACTAAAATTTTTATTGGTAGTTCATCTCATGGTAAAATTGCATAACATATAATGAACCTAAAGCAGTCACATTTTAGTGCAAAAAAGTAAAATTTAAAAGCTATCAAGATTACAGCATAAAATTTCCAAAAGCCTCCCAATATTTAAACCAAAAAAGGGGGGATAGTAGAAGAATATCATGTAAGGAAAAATATCCTGCAAATAAATTACATCTAGAAAATTTTTACTTTAGAAAATTAACTTTCATTTGTAATGCTAACAGCAAGTCACCCAGGTAAAACATATATGGTGTCAAAACAAGCCAAAGGAAAATCATTTGGGCAAAAAAATGAAAAAGGATCGCAAATCAAAGTCATAGAAAATATTCCTTTATTAACTTTGGGTCGAGAATATGTTTGTATGTTTTCAGAAAACAACTCCGAGACATGTGGATTCCTGCAATAGAGAGGAATTGACAGGAGTGCTCCAGCCATGAAGTCAGAAGAGAAACAGTCCAGAGATGGAAGACGCTGACGATGCCTTGCCATACTAGCAGTCAGCAGATATGCGTCACTGCAGATTGCCCAGGACCAAACCAGAGAGGGTCAGACCTGCAATACCACCATTTGTCCACCATCCAGAACTGAAATATCATTGCTGTTATGAACACATTAACAACTGTTGGACATAGAAACCGGGACTCAAAAGAACTGTTGGCCTAGAAAGAAACTCACTACAGACTGATTCATTTGCCTCTCAGCATAACCATTATTGCTTGTCTCATTTTCAGTTCCTATAAGTGTATTCCTAGTATCACATGAGCTCACTCATCTAGGGGAAAAGATGAACAACATAGACTGAAGAACAAGAACAGCATCCATCAGACTGTCAGACCTCAGAGGGAAAGTAGGGGAGGGTGGGGACAAGGGAGATAGATCAACCAAAGGACTTGTGTGCTTGCATATGAGCCTAACCAATGATCACGGACAACAGGGGAGGGGGGCTTGTGTGTGGGGGGGATTGGGAAGGGAACGGGGGGAGGGGGTTGAGGACAAATATGTGATACCTTAATCAATAAAGTAATTTAAAAAAAAAAAAAAAAAAAAAAAACGACATGCATGTGTTCCTTTTTTCTTCGTAAAAAGAATGAACAAAAAGTGTTACTTTAAAAGGGAAATTTTTTGTTGTGTTAAAGGTTTAAATGCTAGTAACCAAAAGGTGAAAGACAAGCAGTATTAAACATAGCTAATTATGGGTCAAATTTTTTCATGGAGAGGTTTTTTGTTTGTTTTTGGGCCCCACTCCTCTCATCCTACTCTCTGTTCTACAGGGGAGCTCCAGCGTCTGGAATTTTCCACAAGCCCCTGCGCCCTCTGCAGTGGGAGCTCATTCCACCTGAGTTGGCCTCACGCTTGCATCTGGGTGAGTCATGTAGATCTTTTGTAGCAAATGTGCTCCAAATAGAGTTCCCAGCTCCCATCTTAAGAGCAAACAGAAGCCTCTGTGGCCTCGTGCTGATTGGGACTCTTCCAGCCGGATGAGCCGTAGGGAAATGATTTACTAAACCAGGGCCAACAAGATGAGGACGTAAGCTTTCGTTAAAAATTATGATGAGGAAACTTGAAACGGGGAAAAGGCCTGCCATAATGATCACTGAAAAGAACAGATGAAGGGATCACATACACACAATGACTTTAATTTTGCAAAAATAAAAGGGGTGGGGGTTTGATGAGGTAGCTTTGGCAGCATGGTTTGGTAGAGAGATGGGTTTCCCCCAAATTATCGTCTTAATTTTGGCATTACATCAGTGTATTTTATTTAAAAATTGTGTTCGAGTTCCTGATATGAAAAAGAGGAAATGTATTTTCTTGTTTCCTTTTAATATCCACTATGGAGAAGGGAAGTGCTCAGGCTCAAGGTCACACAGCCAGGAAATTCAGCACCACCCTTCAGGGGAGATGTCTGTTGTCACCATGGCAAGGCTGGGCACAGCTCTGAGTACAGAATCCCATTAAGGAGGGATCCCGCTTTGGAGTCTCCTAATGAATGGCCGCTACCCTGGTTATAGTTTATATCAGCATGGCTAGTCCCGATGCTCATTTATCATTTCACGTCTTGATGCAAAGCTCTACTGTTCTCTTGGTTGATGAAAATTGTTTGTTGCGGGGAGGTGATTGTTTAGCAACTTAGCGAAAGCTTTAGAAATGCTCCCTGAATGTCCAGAGAGCTTTGACTCTCAGGAAGCTGATTGGTCACCATTGTCAGGAACAATATTTGCCTCCTTTTATTCCCCGGCACATTTTCTCTCTCAGCTAATGTGGTAAACAGCACTGACCTCCACTCATTAATTACCAGGCATATCAGGCAAGACCCAACCATCCTCAACTTCTTTCTTCTATTGTCTCAGAAGAAAGAATGCCCAGGGGTTCGTATATTTCTGCCTCCTTCCTGGAGACGACTGTATCTACACAGGCAGATAAAGCACGAGCGTGCGTCTGGTTAGTGATAAACTGCTTTGAAATCACTGAAAATTCCCGTCCCACGCAGCAATTGCTGACTGCGGCAGGAGGCTGGCCTCGCCTGGAATCGGTCAGTCCTCTTCCCCTTTCGACACTGGTCCTTTGGTCTGATCACTAGGGAAGGTAGTTTCATAAAATGGCATGAGACCTGCCCGGCCGGCGTGGCTCAGTGGTTGAGCGTCGACCTATGAACCAGGAGGTCACAGTTTGATTATTCCTGGTCAGGGCACATGCCCCGGTTGTGGGCTCAATCCCCAGTAGGGGGCGTGCAGAAAGTAGCCAATCAATGATTCTCATCATTGATGTTTTTATCTCTCTCTCCCTCTCCCTTCCTCTCTGAAATCAATCAAAAAATATTTTTGAAAAATGACATGAGACCTTCCTACTTTGGTCAGTTCAGGATATGACCAGATGGTGAGCCACGCTCCACCACTGAGGTTTTATGAATTGACAGCTGGGAGATTCCTTATATTGTAGGGAAAAGTAAAAACATGAAGTTTGAACTGGGAAACAGGCAGAGTTTGGGGGAAATATGATATTTGGGGACATGTTTTTGCATCCAACTCTTAGTCACATAATCAACATTCCACGGAAAGCAGAGGATAGCCGTGGAAAGCAATCAATGGAGGAATCTCAGGGAATGATGGGAAAATCTTCGTAAGAGCAGCAGAGTGCTTGTGGGGCAATGCTGACAATCTCATCCAAGTGCTGTTCCCACCGCGCCTAATGGTGTTTGCTTCTCTCTGCCTCGTGCGGCCCTCTGAGGGCTTCGGTGGTCAGGGCGAGGCAGAAGGCACTCCCTCAGTCTGGGCCTGTCCATTCTGAATGGTCAGTTTCACTGTACCCCTCACACTCTTCCAATCTCCAGTTGCTTTGGTGATGTCATCACCAACCTTTTTGGGAGACAGATCCAGGGGTCAATCTTGGGGGCCAGGGCAGACATGGCACCGACTTCCCCACCAGTGCACCCCAGGTATGCATGCCCTTTCATCTTGTCGGGGCCGAAATGCGGCGGCATGGTGGTGGGGGGCTGCTGTCAGGTGAACCTGGATTCATTCTGGAGGACCGAAGAAAGTTGCACCTAAGCCTCCGCCGAGCCAAAAGCCGAAAGCCATACGACAGAGCAAAGGCCGTTTCCATGTAGCATCTGGGCATTTCCCAATGGTCTGTTTTTCCCCACAGCACAGTCCTTTTGAGCAATGATTAGACTTGGATCAGTTTTGGTACTTGCAGTGGACATCTGTTGTTTTGGTCTGACTAGCATCCCTTTCCCTGCCCTTGGGAAACAGCCGCCAGACACTCCTTTGGGAGAACTACCCTACTCCACTGCGGTCTTGATGAAGCTGTCAATCAATGGGGAGAGGCAGAATCTGAGACCCACGCCAGGCCAATCAGACTCTTCTGGGAATTCTAATCACAAGTGGAATAACATCAGGTAAGAAAAAATAATTCGAGTCCAGCGAGGCACCATTAATTCCTACTACTTCAAAGAGCATGCTGAGGAGGCCGTGTAGCCTTGGGAGTATGAGCTGTAGAGATAGTCTTCGAAACCCAGTTCTGCCACTTTCTAAATGTGGACTTGGGCAAGCTAATGAACCTCCCGGTGACTCAGTTTCCTCAGATTGTAAGGGAGGGATCATAGTTCTTCCTCCTAGGATTGTTAGCGTTACATGAATCGAGCAGAGCTCTTTTCAGGACACAAGAACCACTCTGAGTATTTGAAGCAGAAGAGGAATTGGATGCACGGAATCAGGAATATAAAAATCAATGAAAGGCCAGAGAAGCAGGCCCCAGGCTGCAGCTTCTGGAACACACTTCCACTCTGGCCTGCCAGGGGAGCTGCCTCTTCTGCCACCATCGGGAAAGCGGACCATCGGCGGGTCCTCACAGGGACAGCCGACTCCAAGAACACAGGCCACAGCTGTGACCCCGGAACCAGGAAGGCACTTGACTGCTACTGTGGCCACCTTTCATCACTCAAGAAGCTGGGGACTGGACAGAGGGCAGGACTTTATCAAGAGAAGAGCATCAAGATCACCGAGGGTCAGATTTTAAGGTAGAGACAATGGCTGCCAGTAAAAGTGTTTGCATTTGTAAACAGGTGGTGCAACTTCGAGCTGAATGACCTGAGGACCCTTTCAGCTCTATGATTTCGTAATTCCCAAGTCACACTCAAAAAATTCAGTTTCATTTACTTGTAATTATGCTTCATTTCTGTGATTGCAAAGAGGGAAGTTGGTAATTCCTGGGCCCCGCAGCAAAACAGCAGCATTTATTGCTTGCATCGTCCTGACTCCCCTGAAATGCAGTTTTGAAAGCATAATTCACTTTTGGAATCCTGGCCTGGTGAACTGGAGACTTCGGCAGTAGTGACATATACCGTCTTCCACTGAATCAAAGGGGATGAGTTCGGGGGTGTCCACACAGCAGGACCTACCTCCCTAGTGTGGAGGGGGTGCTGGCATGTGAGGAGAGGGAGGTGTGAGGACCGAGAGGGCTTGCAGAGTTGAGCCGGCTATCAGAGCCCCTTCCTCCTGCAGGTTGCTCCTGGGATCTAGGCTGAGCGCCAGTTACCTGGAGCAGAAACCACTAAAGCAGCATTTTTCTCTTGAATAGACTACAGACCTTTTTGTTTGTTTGTTTAATCAGGAAAGAAATTCTGTGTTAATTAGACTTATTGTGGTGATTATATGCAACTATTAAATCACTAGAGGCCCGATGCACAAAAATTCGTGCAAGAGTAGGCCTTCCTTCCCCCGGCTGCTGGCACCGGCTTCCCTCCAGCACCCGGGACCCGGGCTTTGCTCTGGCCCTGGCTTCGTCCGGAAGGACGTCCGGTTTAATTAGCATATTACCCTTTTATTATTATAGATTATGTTGTAAAACTAAAACCAATATAATAGTACAGTTAAACCTCAATTAAAAAAAAAGAAAAGAAATTCTCACAAGCTGAATATTGGATTAAATGGTTTTTACTGTAACTACTTAAGTATGCAAAATTACAGTTATGTAAAATTTTGCACATAGTATTTACATAATTCCAAATTTCCATTTATATATATGGAATATATATTCCACAACATGCCAGTCCCATTTTATATATATACTAGAGGCCCAATGCACGAAATTCATGCACGGGGGTGGGGGATCCCTCAGCCCAGCCTGCGCCCTCTCGCAATCTGGGACATCCCTCTCGCGATCAGGGACCCTCGCTCCTTACTGCCCGCCTGCTCTCTCCTTACCACCTGCCTGGTCGCTCCTTACTGCTTGGCTCGCCGCTCCTTAGTGCTGCCACAGAGGTAGGAGAGGCTCCAGCCACTACTGCTGTGCTCGCCAGCCATGAGTCCGCTGTGGGAGCGCATTGACCACCAGGGAGCAGCTCCTGCATTGAGTGTCTGCCCCCTGGTGGACAGTGTGCATCATAGTGACCAGGCGTTCTGGTCATTCTGGTCGTTGTGCCATAACAGTCACTGGGCTTTTATATATATATAGACTAGAGGCCCGATGCACAAAATGCGTGCAAGGGGCTCAGCCCTTGCAGCCCCGGCTTCGTCCGGAAGGTTGTTTGGCTGTCCGGTCTAATTAGCATATTATGCTTTTATTATTATAGATATGTATATATAAAAAATCATAATTATAAAGCAGTACAGTGCTATGGTTAAGAACACAGGTTCTGGAGCAGGACCTGTTTGGTTTCAAGTCCTAGAGCCACCACTTACTTATATGTATCCTTAGGTAAGTCCATCTCTCTGTGCCTCGGTTTACTTACTGGTAAAGTGCAGATAATAGTACCGATCTCACAGAGTTGTTGTGAAGATTAAGTGAGTTAATCCATGTAAAGTGCTTAGCACAGTGCCCGGCATGTCATAAACTCTCAGTCCGCACAAGCTATTACATTATCATAAAAACACAGCCAATGTATGGAGGAAGCACTAACATCTGCAGAGCCAATATTGTCCAGGTAAGCCGCCATTAATGTCAGACGGCAGGTGATGCTGTTGTTCTGAAACTAATTGGTCATGTTGTCTCGGGGCCAGTTCTGGTTTGCTTTGGCTTTCGGGTTCAGTGCTAATGCAGAGAAGGCCTGCTAGCCTGGCCTTGCTTGCTAGTTCAGAACCATCACAGTTGATTACAACTCTGCCCTTGAGCATTCCTGAGATGCCGATTTCAATGACATGCCCCTTGATAAGTCTGCGGAACTGTCTCGCTCATTCAAAAGTGAGGTTGGCGTTGCCACATCTGGAAATCTGCATGAAGTGAGTGTCTAATTGCATTATCGCTGGAACGAGAAACAGAAAAGTTCTTTCTTGTTCATTTACTGCTACGTTCACAATAAATGGGCTTTTACAAGCTGGTGGGTACAAGATAGGGTCGATGGACAGAATGAGAATGTGGTTCGGATTACTGCAAGGTTCCGTTGAGCTTGGCATCCAAAACACTTGGCATCCTAGCTACTTAAATTATTCCGCTTATTTTGAACTTTTCATTGTTTATCACACCGTGATATCATTAGGCCTTTACTTGGTAAGAATGTCTTTACAAATATAAACTCTGAATTATATGGCAGAATATCAGGTGTTTGTTTTTTTAAAATTATCACCAAAAGGAAAACAGAAAATTAAAACAATAACAACAACCAGCACTCTTGTGGAGACTTGAAAACCCCTCTCACTTTGTTTATTCAGTGCTTGGTATACAATGGGTGCTCCATAAATGTGTCTGAATGTGGAAAAACTAGTAAGGGATATGAAGGCAACAGCCCTTCCTGTGGTCTGGGTCAGTATGGCAAGGGCAGGTAAGATGCTGGGACTTAGAGATTTGTGGGCCCCTGGGCTCCCCTCTGGCCCTCTGGCTCTGGGCACCTTCAGGGAACAATTAGGAGCAGGATTGAGGTCTGGAGAGAATGACCCAATTATCAGCCTGGTCTGTACAGGGTGGGGCTGGGATCCTGCCATTGGGATTGCAGCAGAAACTGGGGCTGCCCGGCCCTGCAGCTGGGGCCTGTGAGTAAAACAGAGTCTGGGAAAACCTGTCCAGTGTGCAGGCAGGAGCGAGAGAACCTCCACCCATGGACCACATCCCACCGAACCCTGTCACCTTCCAAAATACAACAGCCAGCCCAATAAACTCATGTCCCAGCAAAATGAGTTTATTCGGGAACAGCAGAGAATTGCAATTTGGGGCAAGCAAGCTCTGGCAAACCGTAGGCAAGTCCGAAGAGAAAAAGGGAAGGTTAGCTTTCATTGGGTTTCAGGAGGAAATCGGGGAGGGGCGTTTTGAACAACAGTTAATGGGAGGAGAGCAAGCGTTTGAGGTTGTGGTTGTTTCTGGTTGGCTACCAGCAGTGGTTAGTGCATTGATGCTGGGCGGGGAGGGAACTTCCTTTTCTTCAAAGCAGGAGATGAAATTCCTATGGAAAAAAATGTCCTCCCTCGTCAAAATAAATCTTATCTTGCTTCTTCCTGTTGGTCATGTAGATGGCGAGGACTGGTAAGTGCTTGAGAGCTCCCCCTTCAGGGCTTCCGACTCCATTAGAAGTGCAGTTTCCTTCCCTTTCACACCCAGATATGCTTCTATGAATACTGTCAATGCCCCCAGTTTGTTCAACTGGAGAGAAAAAAAAAATCACTTTAACCTGAAGTTCAGGGCCAACAGAATCCAATATGCAACAGTTTCTCATTCAATCAGGATGGTCCCCATCCATAGCGCGCAGCCCACAGTGTGGTACAGCTTCCTGGGCCCAACTCCCAGAGCTCAGGATTCTGTATTTTCAGTGGTGTCTGCATTTTAAGCGAGCTCCCTTCTGAGCTGGGGGGCTGTGGCCCTCACTGACACACTGATCCTCGTTTTCCTCCGAGGGGCAGCAGGCCCGGATTGGCTAAATAAGCTGAGTTAATTAATGGAACAGCCAGACGATCTGCATTGATTCCCTACCCCGTGCAGGGCTCTGTGGCTGGGTCTCTGCAAGAGAGGCAATTGTTCAACCGTGTCTCCAGCCCTCCCCTCACTGTGCGCCCCACATTCGGCGACTGCTATCTTTTTCCTGTAATGAAGCCTCCCTCTTGTGCCCCAGTTTTACTCCCTGGGTACCTGAATTGCTCCCCTGTGCTGGGATTTGGCTCTTTGTTCCTCCGGGACTTCCTGAGGCTGCAGGGGTCACTTGAGTCTGGGGAACTTGGCCTGCTCTGAGCCCTGCTGATGAAGAAGCCACGCCGGTCCTCGGGGGCTCTGTTCCCCTTCCCAGCCTCAGCCAACTGGAACGGTGACCCAAAGACACACCATCCCGGTGGGGCTGGAGGCGGTGACCCAAAGACACACCATCCCGGTGGGGCTGGAGGCGGCTGTTGGGAGACATGAGCTGGGTCCTTTCCTGGGAATTGGGAGTCTAGTGATGAGTGCTGAAATGCCACAAGGAACTTGGGTGCTAGTATTGCAGATTTGGTTTAACTTTGAAGTTGCTTAATTTATACCTGGTTGTTTTAAAAAATATCCTTATTGATTTCAGAGAGGAAGGGTGTGGGAAGGAGAGTTAGAAACATCAATGATGAGAGAGAATCACCGATCAGCTGCCTCCTGCACACACATACACATACACGGAGCCTGGACGTTGCTCTGGGTGAGCCAGTGAGTGACTAGTGAGTGAATGTGAAGGCCCAGGACGTCACTGTCTACTGCTGTAGACTTTGTACACACTGTGCACTTAAGCTACACTAAAGCTATAAAACAACGTGAGATTATATCAAGCACAAGAAAATATGATGCAATCAAGAGTCGCCGTAAACAAGGTGTGCGAGGCTGCTGCTAGTGTAACATGGCTACGGTTTCACAGAAAACTTTTATTTATTTAATTAATTTATTTTTAAAAATATATTTTAGCCGAAACCGGTTTGGCTCAGTGGATAGAGCGTCGGCCTGCGGACTCAAGGGTCCCGGGTTCGATTCCGGTCAAGGCATGTACCTTGGTTGCGGGCACATCCCCAGTAGGGGGTGTGCAAGAGGCAGCTGATCGATGTTTCTCTCTCATCGATGTTTCTGGCTCTCTATCCCTCTCTCTTCCTCTCTGTAAAAAATCAATAAAATATATATATAAAAAAAATATATATATATATATTTTATTGATTTTTTTAACAGAGAGGAAGAGAGAGGGACAGAGCTAGAAACATCGATGAGAGAGAAACATCGATCAGCTGCCTCCTGCACACCCCCCACTGGGGATGTGCCCACAACCGAGGCACATGCCCTTGACCAGAATCGAACCTGGGACCCTTCAGTCTGCAGGCTGACGCTCTATCCACCGAGCCAAACCAGCCAGGGCTATTTATTTATTTTTTATTGTCTGAAATTTTACATATGTCTCCTTTTTCACCGATTGACAACCCCCCAGCCATTCCCAGCAAACTTTTAATAAGTAGAAAGAGTACACTCTAAAATAATGATGCAAAGTGTAGTCTAGTAATACATAAACCAGGGACATAGCTGTGTATTGTCATGATCAACTATTCTGTACTGTTCACAGTGGTATGTGCTGTGCTTCCATATGACTGGCAGCCCAGCAGGTGTGTTTACGCCAGCATCCCCACAAACATGTGAGGAATGCCTTGCACCATGACTTAAGACGGCCATGACATCCCTAGGTGATAGGGAATTGTCAGCTGCATTATAATGGGACCACCTTTGTATATGGGGTGCACCGTTGACTGAAATGTCATCATTTGGGGTACATGACTGTACTGTGTGTCTTCCAATACATGACCTTTTCACTTAAAGGAAGCACTTTCCAGCTTCTCTTGGCATGTCCGGATCGCTAGCATCCCTCCTCCTGCACTTTGGGTCATGGCTAAGTACAATAAGGGTTACTTGGACACAAGCTCCGTGACACCGCCGCAGTCCATCTGACAACTGAGGGCTGCGACGTGACGAAGAACGTCTGCAGCGTGGAGACGCCGCACGGGGATAGTGCACGCACCTCCCAGTCGGAAGGAGTAGGATGTCGAGAGATTTCATCACGTAACTCAGAGCAGCAGGACATTGAAAACGTAGGAATTGTTTATTTCTGGAATTTTTCCATTTAATACTTTCAGGTCGCTGTTGACCACAGAAAGGGAAACTGTGGATAAGCAGGGACAACTGTATTCTGATGCGATGATTATTTCTGGAAAGGATTGGAGGTAAGCAATGCTAAGAAATGACGACTCCAAGGTTAATAACAAAGATACTGAATTTGGAATTAGGAATGTATATTTCTTGTGGCCTTTGAGCTTCCTCTTCCCCATTTTGTTCTGTTGGGTGAGCCTGAGTGGAGGACGAGGAGGTTCCACTCAACCCAGGGTCACCTGGTTGAAAGATCACGTCCCTGTTCCGGATACTGAGCTGTTGCCTTCACCTCTAAATCACATCCTTTATCTTGAGGCCCTTGTGGGTTTGGGGAGACTTCGTAACAGCTAGGGATTGATTTTCAGAGAGAGTGGAAGGGTGGGGGAGAGAGAGAGAGAGAAACATGTAAGATCTGAGAGAGACACATCGATTGGTTGCCTCCCACACACGGCCTGACTAGAGCTGGGATTGAGCCTGCCACTGAGGTACGTGCCCTTGACCAGAACCGAACCCGTGACTCTTCAATCCACGGTCTCAATGTTGTATTTTGTGGATGCTTTTCGAGACTGAGCACATCACGGTCTGCACTCAGTCCCGGGACAGGGCAGCTGTGAAGGGCAAAGGCGGGTCTGTGACGCTGAAGCACGTGGCACCGATAAGTCCTAACACGGGTGTGCAGTACAGTGACGCCGGCGGCGTGTTCTTCGTGCTGGTTTTGTTCCCTCTCTGGCAATAGGAAGAGTTACCAAAGCCGCCCTCCAAAACCATTTCTGGAACTGTTTCTTGGGGTTTGCTTTTAGAGCCAGCTTATCAGCCATGTAAGAAAATTAATTCTCATTACACCATCATCACTTTCTCCTTTTTGGTTTATAACCTAGAATACTCATTGCCCATCTGTTCTGATGCCTTGTTAGCTGTCAAAATGAATCAGATTTACCCTCCAAATATGAAAGTTTGCCACTGCAACAGATATGAAAAGAACAGGCCCCAGGCTCTGTCTAAAGTTTCTAGGGAGGAGTTTTCAAATGCTTTGACACTTTGAGCAGGTGTCATTGTTGGAATCCGCAGCCTCCTCAGGTGTGCACTCATGAGCATGTGCAAGTTTTGATGCGACTGTTGAAAAGTCTGTCAGATTACTTTAGGATCTCTCTCTATCTCTGGACCCAAATAATGCAAATGACTGGAACCATGTATCACTTTGCTGTTGTTTGCAAGCTCAGCCCTCAATCCGAGGGGATACACATGTGGCTCTCTAAATGATTCTTCATGGAGCATGAACATTTTCTATAGCTCAGAATGATCATGCCATGTGATTTCATGGGACACTTCTTCTTTTTATGATTTGAAATTGTTAGGCCAGCCTAGTTCTTGGGACCCGTTTCGTGGACATTAGGACAGATTTGAGCACGTCAAGTCATGCATTGAGCCACAGAGTAAACACTCACTGAGCACGCAGTCTGTGCGAGGCCATGTGAAAGGAATGACTCGGATGCCCTGTGGTTCTAATGAGCTGGATTTCCCTGGGTTTGAGAACTTCCTCTAACCTCAGACCTGAAGTGAAATTCAAGGACTGTGAGAACAAAACAATCCCACAAGTCCTCTGTGAAGTGAAACCTGGCTTCTCCGGCAAGCAGGAGAATTCTCAGATGACACGGGTTATATTTTTCTTCCTTGGGCTCCACTCATCAAAGCGTTAACTCTTCTCGGACAAGCTTTACCCAGCCGTGGCACCTTTCATCTCCGCTGCCGAGGCTCTCTATAAACAGCAATTATGTCTCAGCACCCCCTTGTTAGCCCATTTGATGGAGAAGAACCGCGAGGCAGGGCAGGATTTCATTGCTTACAGAGGAGCCAGCAGGGAGGGAAGGTGCCCGCCTGCTGAGTCTGGCTCTGTCTGTCTGAACTGCAAAGCACCAAGGAACTCATTCCACTCCAGGCTCACGGCTCAGGAGAGTAAATACTCTGGCTTCTTGGTTTGGTCTTCGGACCAGCTGCATTCACAAAGTGGGCTTTTATTTTATTTTTTATTTATTTTTATTTTTAAAAAAAATATATTCTATTGACTTTTCTACAGAGAGGAAGAGAGAGGGATAGAGAGCTAGAAACACCGATCAGCTGCCTCTTGCACACTCCCCACTGGGGATGTGCCCGCAACCAAGGCACATGCCCTTGACCGGAATCGAACCCGGGACCCTTGAGTCCGCAGGCCGACGCTCTATCCACTGAGCCAAACCGGCTTTGGCACAAAGTGGGCTTTTAAACATCCCCCCTAGGGAATAGGAGGGGACTGGGATGAGGTTCTGGAAATCTTTCCCCAAACACCCCCTTTCTCTTTGTAGGCGAGATATGGAAAAACTGCTCTGGCCTCTCTGGGAATGGGAATAGAAAGGAATACGGACCATATCGTCAGAACCAAACATTGTGGTACAATTGTGTGAAAGATGTGAGTGAATTTACAGAACTGACGGAAGAGAGATTCAACGTGAGGGTTGTAGTGGAAAACCCTGAGCGTGTGGCCATCCTGGGCCCAGGAAGTTTAAGTATCTTGAAGAGCATTATAAGCAATAGACAAGATTTTGGATCTGCCACGGTGAACAAGATGGCATCAGCAAAAGTTGGGGGTGAGCTGGGGTGGGGAATAAAACTTACGTGACCTTCAAAGTTCAGGGAAAAGAGGAGTTTGAGGACAAATTCACGATGCTCATTGACAGAAGTGGGAAGAGGTTCTGATCATCAGGTTTATTTACGCAAATATGTGTCTTCAGCTCAATTTAACTGCCGATGATTAAAGATTTTTTTCTGGGTTTCTGCTATAAGCAACCCAGAAATCAGTGCTCATAAGTAATCATCATTTTGTCTTTACCTGCTGATGTTTGGGAAGCCTTGATAATCACACACACACACACACACACACACACACACACACACCTCTTGCTCCTCTTCCTTGGAGGCCCTGGGTTCTTTCTTTAGCTGAATGACTACCACGTTCCCCAGAAGAAAGCAGCCGGGTGCTTTGGGCTGAGGAGTGAGACCAAGGGGTGGGACAAGTTCTGCAGAGGAAGAAGGGGTCATGGGTGAAGGTGGGCCTAGCGGAGATCGTAGGATTAGCACCGCTGTCACTAGTTGTTCCTTGAAGGGGAACAAACACAGACTCTCAAAAAATACGTTGGGAGGCACTTTTCTCATTTGCCCCAGAGAATAGCATTGCTTTGGACTTTGTGAATTATTACGGTGGTAACAATGACGAGGCCGGTGAAATAATTATACTAATAGTAATATCTACTTTTTCTTGAGTACCTACATGTCAGGCATTTTCCACACTTTAATTCCTAAACATCTTTTTTATCAGGGTTGCAAATCCACTCACACCAACACACTCATATTTGCAAGGAAATGTGGTATCTTTATTTCTTTATAACTGATCTGATCTTTATCCCCATTCCACCAAGTATACAAACACTTCCACATTTAAGTCTAAACTTAGTCCAATTCAGTAAACAAAACCATCTTTCTGGGATAAATCTCCTACCTGTTGGGTAAAATGGTCTAACTTTCTGAGTTCCACTTTACCCCAAGAAATCTCCCAAACGCCAGCTCTGTGGCCTGAGAAACCTCGTGGCCCTGGCCTGGTACTGTGCCTTGGACGTGTGCTTGATGATGGTCAGTGAGCGGTGGTTGGCCCAGCTCCATTCCCCATTCAGCTAGTTCCCTGTGCTTAAAGGTCACCTCATTCAGGGCATGGTGGCGCTCTCTGCCAGGCAAACCTTGCCTCGTTTGGGGAGTATTATGAATCGTCCTGAAATTTTGGCGGTGACTCCCATTTGGGACAGCTCTGCCCCCTGACCCTCAGCTACAGAGCCTCCTCACCCCACTGTGGGGCATCTGAGAACTTCAGTACTGTCTAAGCTAGGAGGCCTTCCCTCTGCCCCCATGGTCCCCCCCCCCCCCCCCCCCAGAGTGTAGACGAGGGGGGCCTGCGATGCGATGCCAGGTCTTTTTAGGCCTGTCCTAACATTGTGACCAGCTCTACCACGCGAGCTGTGGCTCTCTCAATTGCTGAGATTTTTTTTTTTTTTTTTTTTAACTAGCTCTATCTAGATTCCCCTGAAAGCTCCAATAAGGGGAACAGCATTCGAAATAGATGGATGGGATTCACCTGTCAGATCGCAGCTAAAAATAAAAAAGGGGAGGTGATAGTAAGATGCCATTGTTGGGGTAATACCAGCTGATTGACACATTCCCATTGTGATTCCAGTGAAAGAGGGGGTATGCAGAGCACAGCTGGCCTGCCATCCAACGTGGCAGTGAGTTCTGGTTGTTCATTAGCACAGTCTGAGCTAGAACAGGGGTGTGCGGCGGCAACCTTGAACACCGAGGAAAAGCTAGACGTGCTTAGCGTAGGATAACTGGATCAATGCCGCATGTGAGGGTGACCTCGTCCACACAGGAGAGGTAAGTAAGGGGAGGCTCAGGCCAGGATTCTGCTGGAAAAAGACCAGAGCTATGTTTGGGTTGAGCCTCCTGACGTGCCTTTCATTTTAAAGTATGGTTTTCAATTTAAGCTGACCCGTTGAACTGTATCGGAATTTTAAGTGGAATTGCGAGATCCTCTGAATAATTATTGGAAGTTCCTGAGGGCTCATTTCCATCAGGGTCCATCTATTCCCAGCGTGCTCCTTTGAGGTGTGTGTGGGTGTTCAGTGATAGAAGAGGAATCGGAGAGTTTGGCTTAGTGGTCAGGATGTAAAACGGTGTCACCATAGAAACCTGAATCTTGATGTAAACAGTTTGCCTGGGGCATGTGCACACTTAGTTTTGATTGACCCTTGACCTTCAGAGGTCCTGGAGGTTTCTCTGTCTCATGAGGGTCATGCTACTGGAAAGAACAGCACCAGGCCTGGCTTGCTGTGTCCCAGGGAAGCCATTTCTCAAGACCCATGTGGATTTATTGAAGGTGGGACCCCAATTTATTTAGGGACCCAAAATCAGCAGGTATTAAGTATTATTACTTTATTTTAAAATTCCGATTTCTTGAAGGGAAAAGGCACAACAGGAAGAAAGTAATAGAACTTCTGGGTTGTACCTTGGGAATATTTTAAATGAAAAATTACTTCCATCATAAAATTAAACTCTCTTAAAAATGTTTTTTGCTTCTAAATTTTTAAATTAAGTTGATTGGGATGACATTGGCTAATAACATTCTATACGTTTCTGCTGTACAATTCTACAATCCAGCACCTGTATATTCCATTGTGTGCGCACCACCCAAAGTCCAGTCTCCCTCTGTCACCATAAATTTGAACCCCTTTACCCTCTTCATTCTCCCCATCCCTCTTCCCCTCTGGAAACCACCTTTCTGTTGTTGTGTTTGGTTAAACTCTTTTCAGCATCTCTTTTTTTTAAAAAAATATATTTTTTAATTGATTTTTTACAGAGAGAAAGAGAGAGGGATAGAGAGTTAGAAACATCAATCAGCTGCCTCCTGCACACTCCCTACCGGGGATGTGCCCACAACCAAGGTACGTGCCCTTGACCGGAATCAAACCCGGGACCTTTCAGTCCACAGGCGAAGCTCTATCCACTGAGCCAAACCGGTTAGGGCTCAGCATCTCTTCTATCACAGGGGCTTTAAGATGGGCTTGTTTCATTATTAACAAGAGGAAGTCCATTCAGCTTTAACTTCAAGTGCCCAGAATTGGAACTTTTATCTTTGGCTGCTTCTGCCAGTTGTAGCAAAATCTGCCAATGAGCAGGATTTCCAGTAAGGACTAAGGTTGAGGTAGTATCTTCTTTAGTAGAGTCTTGGTTTCATAAGATTTACTAGAAATAGGTATATTAGACTTTAACGCAATTTTTTTTGGGTAGATATAGAAACTATTTCATTATATTTTTCCACTTAAAAATTAAGGAGGAAGGAAACTCTTTGCTTTTAGACGCAAGCGTTTGGGGATCTCTGGGGACAAGTTGGGAAAGGTTTTCTTTAATTGGGTCTGAAACAGATTGGCTGCAAACAGAGGGAGCGCAATTCATTTAGGAAAAACAGAGACCTCTGCTGGTCGGCTGGAGGATTTACTTTTCCCGGCGCCTCAGGACCCTGAAGGGGGACTATGTACAAGCCGGGGACAACACTGTCACAGTTTATGATGTCTCCTTTTAAAAAGACTGGTTGTGTACTAGTGGACTAAAAACGCTCACTGAAGGGGAAGAAAATGTACACATTGAGTTTACTGAGCTCTGATGCTTTGGTAAGACTTTCTCCTGACTACACCTGGATCGGAAAGCCAGGATTCTAGATTTCAATTCACCGTATGTGACCTTTAGTGAAAGGCCCGTTGGGAGCAGTGCTGGGAGAAGGGGCTGATTCCTAGTCTCATCAGTTGTGAATAGGAAGTGTTTGGCCGGGGTCTACCCCAGCTTCTCTACCCGCCTGCCTCTTAACTCGCAGTGTGTTACCTCGCCAAGGGACTAAGCAGTGTCGACTTCTAGGACTGTTATGTGGATTCAATGAGTTGTTTTGATGCAAAGGTCAACCGTGGGTGAGAGAGGCTCCCAGGACCCTCCTAGCTACAGTTCCCATCTTTTTGGTTGTTGATGCTAATCCTCATCCAAGGATATTTCCATTGATTTTTAGATAGAGTGGAAGGGAGGGGAAGAGACCGAGAGAGAAACATCAATGTGAGAGAGACACATTGATTGGTTGCCTCCGCACATGCCCTGACCAGTGCTGGGGATCGAGCCTGCAACCGAGGAATGGAATCGAATCTGGGACCCTTCAGTCCGAGGGCCGATGCTCTGTCCACTGAGCCAAACCAGCTAGAGCGGTTTTCTCTTCTTTAGAATGGGGACAGTTACACTCCCTTCCAGAGTTGCTGTGACGATGCAACAAGACCATCAAGATGAGCTCCCAGGCTCTCGGCACAGGGCCCGGCCTGCGGGAGGACCCAGCAGGGTTGCTTATTCTTTAATACACTGTCTCACAGATGGGTCTTCTTTTCTCCCGTTCGACTGCCTCCAGGCCCGGATTAATGCAGGTCCTTGGGCCTTCACGCTGCTGCTCTCTCCCTTTTTGCTCGTAGGTGGTTGCTAACGGAATGTCCTTTATGCTTAGTTCTTGTTGGGCTATTTCCTAGTCAAGAAACTAGGCAGGCTTCTTAAATAATCAGCCAAACTCCCTCACCTGGGTCTAAGTCCTGAATGACCTGGCTGTGCCTCCTATTATCCAAACTTACTTCTCACGAATCCTGGACACACTGTCTCCATTCCAGGCAGGAAGGCCCTGAGCGTATCCTCTTCATTCCCGCCCCCGTGCCTTTGTTTATGCTGTTTCCTGCTCCCACCTCTCATTCTTGCCTCTATTTTACCATGTAGCTCAGATCCCACCTCCCATTCTACAGCCTAGAATGACTTTTCCTATGGGGCTAATGCATATTGCCCTAACAGTCCTAAATTCTTATTGAAGAAGAAAAAATAATCCCATCCAACAGCTATTAGTTAGAATTTACTTGTTCTTGAATTTTTCTAGTAAGTTCTGTGAAATAGGGCCGGTGTTAATTCACCCCTTTGTGCCTCAGTTTCCTCCTTTGTAAAATGGTGACAATGACAGTTCCTGCTTCATTGGATTGTTGTAAAGGTTTAGTTAATGTATATAAAGCAAGTGCCTAGCACCTAGCAAGTGTTCATGAGTGTCAGCTATTATTATAAGGGGTCAATACAGATTGTTTGTCAGCAGTGTTTTCATAGAGAAGCCGTCAAGCATTAGACTTGGGCCCTTCACAGCCATCTGACCCAACATCGTGTATCTTTTAAGCAGGACATTAATTCATTTGACAAATATTTATTGAGTGCCTACCATGTTCCAGGTTCAAACTGTACTGTAGATGCTGGTCTTAGCTTTGTTTTTTTGCTATGTGGCAAATCATACATTCACATCCGGAATAAACAGGATAGGTCAAATATATTCATCAAAGAGGCTTTGAATTCAAATCTTGGCTCCATTCATGTGGCCTTGAGCAAATAATTCACCGTATGTGACCTTTAGTTCCTCTACTGTCAAATGAGGCCTGGATATGTGACCTCCTGTTCTGACCTGACACTCCGCTAGTGTGTCCTCTGTCAGTCATTTTACCTGCTCCTATTTAAGAAAGGGCCTCTGAGGAACTCCCTGACCTCATTAATATCACCGCCCTTTTAAAATTTTAGGTGAAGAGAGGAAATTTGACCTTGTTCCCCAAATGGTATAGGCCAGGAAGGGACATGTATACTTTCATTCATCTGTCACCTCCCTCTTCCTATTCCCCTGTTTTCTGCCATTCCTTAATCTAATCACACACATGCACACACATACATGTACACACAACTCATTTATGTGCTCCTTAACACAACACCCTAAGTGCCCAACACCCTCCTAGTCCTGGACACTTGCTGAATACCTGCTTGCCGCCTGATGGGAGCTGCCCTACCTGCCGTCACGGAGATGGACTGCTTTGCTTGTCTAGTGGTATCCAAGTGTGGGTGGGGGTGAGCGACACCATCTCCCTCTTGCTCTTCCCCATCTGAGTCGGAATTTCAGGTGACCCTTCTGCACACTGAAGTTGGAGGCTCACCAAGCCCGACCCAACTGTGTCAAGCTCAAAACGTCGACTGCACGTGGCTAGGCGAGGCCGCATTCATGGTTGCTTCAGAACCACAGCTTCGCTGAAAGGGCAACAAGATGCCATTCAGAGCTGCGTGTCGGGTGGCCTGACGTACCAATGCAGACGTGCGAGGTGCCAGCTCCCTGTCACTCAGTCCTGGAGCACGGTGTTCCACGTGCACACACCCGTGATGGGCTCAGTCACCAACGGCGTCTTTCCCTTCTGGTCTTGGCCTTCATGGTGTGTGGCTTCCCATTGAGGTTGGCCTTCCTTTGCAGATGAGACCTGCACACCTGGGTTGGTCCAGTTGCTTGGATTTTTTAGGAATAGGTTGCTGTATTCTGGGAAGCAGCAGATTCTAGAGCAGATTCTAGATTTCAAACTTTTTTTTTTTAAAAAAATACGTTTTTATTGATTTTTAGAGAGAGGAAGGGAGAGGGATAGAGAGATAGAAACACCAATGAGAGAGAGGAACATCATCGGATGGCTGCCTCCTGCGCACTCCCTCCTAGGGATTGAGCCTGCAGCCTGGGCTGTGCCCTGACCGGGAATCCAACTGGCGACCTCTTGGTTCCTGGGTTGATGCTCAGCCGCTGAGCCACACCAGCTGGGCTACCTTTCAAACTTTTTGGTCGTGACTCCGTGTGAGAAATCCATTTTATGCTGAGACTCAGGGTTCACACACACACGTATAAATTTGCCCAGTGAACAAATACATCTATATCTTTGCTGTTTGATATTTTCGGTTCCATTTCATAGAAAAGGTAGTTTCTAGATGCAAAATCCAGGTCTAGAGTCCCTGCCAAGAAGCTGATGGAAGCTGCCCTTCTACCCTTCATCGTTTTCAAACGATTTCAGAGTCCACAATCTCCCTCAACCACCCACAGAGCCCGGTGATGGAGCTTTTTATGTGCACTCAAGGAGGCCCTCCATGCCACTGGTGGATCAGGGTCACATTAGGCTGGGCTTCCTGTGAAATTGAAATTATTTTTAAAGTGTCTCCCCCCTCCCCCCAAGCACTTTCAGAACATTTGGGGCAAGGTGGGGTTTCTCAACCTTGGGGAGAGCTGAAAAGCTTTTCCAATGATTTCTACCCTCCACACCTATCCTGGGGGCGGGGCAGGGCACCTGAGTGGACGCAAAGCTGAAAATCCTTCCCCTGTGAACAGCAAAATACTTGCAGGACATCCCGCAGCCAACAGCATGTGGTCACACCATGGCTGAAGCGCCGGTTCCACTTGACCTGGCTGCGCTTGCCCCGGGGGGCCTTCCAGATCGCCCCTCAGCCCCTGCTTCCCCGCATCCTCAGGTCATTCCCCTGCAAGGCCCTTAGACTTAGCTCCTTAGGGTCGTGTGCCTTGCGCTCTTACTTTAACTCACAGGCTAGGAGCATGGCAAGTGCTAGTGGTCAGCCTGCATGTCCCACGTCTGTCGCGGTGTGACTCCTGGAAGATCAGCTAGAAGGCCGGCGTGAGGGCAGTGCCGCCCAGCCACCCGAATGAGCGCAGTGTCAGGGGTTCGCGCTGTGAGAACCCTTCGGAGCTCTTTACCAGACGGGTTGGGGTGGCTGGGTTGGTTTAGAACTAACCCTTGGTGATGGGCGAGCCGGGGCCTGGATGCTGGAGGCAGCGGCTGACGTTCTTGGCCCAGTCAGTCCGATTTCCCCCAGGGAACAGCCGCTCCGGGCGCTCACCTCCGTGCCCACGCAGCCCCCAGGAAGATGCTGTGTCAGCTCCTGGCCCTCCGGGTGCACCCGGGGTGGAGGCGGTCTGAACCCCCGGACACAGCAGAGGAGCAGAGAGCAGTTTTCTTAAAGGGGAGCATGTTCCCGGGCTGTTCTGTGTTTTCTGTCTTCTGTCCTGTGATTGTTCTCTCCCCTCGGTCCCCTCCCAATATGAATGACTGACGATCTTTTTTTTCCCTTTCTTAAGTGTATTAGGGCAGCTCTAAAGGGCTTCTGGTCCAGATTCCTTTAAAAAATGTATTTATTGATTTCAGAGAGAGGAAGGGAGAGGGAGAGAGGGATAGAAACATCAATGATCAGAGAATCAAATCATTATTGGCTGCCTCCTGCACGCCCCCCTCCCCCCGCCCCCCGCCCAGGGATGGAGCCCGCAACCCAGGCATGTGCTCTGACTGGGAATCAAACAGTGACCTCCTGGTTCATGGGTGGATGCTCAACCACTGAGCCACACTGGCCAGGCTGACAATTTTGTGTTAATTACAAATAGGTTTCTGAGCCTAGCAGATTCACCTGCTGGTAGATGTTTTCTCTTTTTACCATGCCCACCTCACAAGAACACATAAAGGTCCTTGTCATAAGCCTCCTGGGAAGGTGGGAGGCTACCTTTTACTGTGGACCCAGCTAGGATCCCATGGCTCCCCAGAGCCTGTGTGTGCTATTCCCGTGGTAACTGCAAGCGGAGAAGGAAAATATTTGGCAGGTGTTTAAGGAATAGCAAGATAGGAAGAATGCCTGGCCATTATCTGTACAGAGGTAGAATTTTCCTAGGGAAATCTCTCTCTTTTTTTTTTGTCAATAGGCTATTTTATTTTGATTTTCTGTCAGCCAAGTGTGTATGTGTGGGATGTGTGTTATTGTTTTTGGATCTGGAAAAAATGATGGAATGCACTGCTGGATCCTTATGTTGTTTATTTTTGCTGTCCTCAGATTAGGACAGTTTGTAGATAGACTTCTATATTCCCACATAGCTTCAGAAAGGAAATGTGAACAGTGAGCATCTGTCTTTGATCCCCCCCTGCCCCCCGCCAAACATCTGTCAAAATTGGCTCTCCGAGGTGGCCTGCCATGTCTTTCTATTGACACACTGCTCTTGAAACTCATCAATATTTGAACAACATTCCCGACTGCATCGTGTGTGGGAAGTATTATAGTTGGCTGCTTTGTCTGCCTCAGGGGTGTGGCTTTAGGATGCATGGGTTGATTAATTCGGAATGTGAAGGCTGATAATGTAAGTTTGGGGGGTCCCCGAGTTCGGAATTCCATGCAGACCCTTTCGCTGCTGCACCGTTTGGTGGCTCCGTTCACTCCACGTTGGTTTTTAAGGACAGATGACAGTTCTCGCCTGAACAGAGGAAGGGAGCGGTTAGCACCCAGGCATGATAAAGCGCCCTGTTGCACTTTAAGACAGCCTTAATTCTAAAATCTAGGAGACAGAAGGGTAGTATCTAAATTTGTGTTTCAATTTAGTTTCCTATGTACTCAGTCTGAGGACAGTGCTGTTGCTATGGTGACGTCCCTTACATGTTTGGGACTATGATCTGAGAGATGATGGTATATGATAACGAATATCATTTTTTGAGATTCAACCATATGGTAAGAAGCTATGCAAAGTGATGTCTCTTTGGTCCTTGCAGTAACTCTACAGGGTATTATCTTCACTTTGCACACTGGGAAACCAAGGCGAGGGGAGATTATGATGCCTGCCCCAAACCACACCGCTGGTGAGTAGCAGAGCAGCATTTTTACCCTGCGCCCCCAGAGCCCGCTAATACTGAGCATGCGCGTGGTTGGGTGGGCAGCGGGGAACGGAAGGTGGGGGTGTGGGAGCCTGGGTTCTCCTTTGTCTGCAGTGAGTGGTCTGCAAAGCCTGGTCTGAACCATCTCCTCTTTGTTCTCCTGTCTGTTGTATTGGTTTCGAGATCTTTACTTCTTGAATGGTTTCTTCAATGCACAGTTAATGCGTTTATGACATGAAATGGTTCATGGGACTAAGAAAAAAAAAAAAAAGAAGCTGAATAACAGAGCAGCAGACCTGTTTGCAAGGAGCAACATTTAAGAAATTGTTATAGAAACACCCGGAACATGTAGAGTTATGTGAGATGAAAGAACCCAACACGCGGATCTGGGCAATGCAAAGACTTCTGGGCTGTGGTAACAAGCCCCCTACCTCTGCTTCTTTCTCTTCTTTAAAATTTTATTTTCAATGCATTCTTTGACATCCCGCTTCTATTTTTAATAATGCTTTACTCCATTAAAAACGATCCCTCTTTTTCTATCAGACACGATTGACTTTAAATAATTAGGAAGGAATACTATCTCAGAGGATACTTTACAGAAATCTACCATGACATAGTTTCTTGGTAATAAATGCTGTTGGAGAAGTTGGGGGTACGCCATCAGAGCTTATAAATTGCAGTTAGAATCCTAAACAAAAGCACAGTAATTTAAAGTGAGTTGTGAGATGAAGATGTAGGAAGAAGAGGAATTTTGAATTTGCTTGGTCATTTTATTTAAAAAAATACATGTACATAATAAAGCATCATTTTCTATCTGGTTACCTAGTATTGTTTTGACCCATTTAAATTTTCTAAATACTGAAATAAAAGCTATCATCTGAAATACAAGTTTAAGCCTACCCTTCCTCCTTTCTTTCCTCCCTTCCTTTCTTTCTTCCTCCATCCCTTCCTTCCTCTCTTCCTTTCTTCTCTACTTTCTTCTCTTAATCACAAGGCACCATTCCCTGGTGTAAATGAGACAAACCGTTATAAAGTATATTAATTTTTACATTTGTTTAGAAATATCATTTGATGTGAAGCTTCCATACTTTTCTTCCTTTATGCTAAAAAATAAGATGTTTATCTTGAAGCAAGTCTCACTGAAGTGTAAAAGACAGAGAGACATATTTTAGTTATAAGACATTTTTATAAAGACTCTGATAGCAAATGAATGGAGGGAAATGCTGTTTGATGCACGGTGGGAATGTAGTGTTATTGTCTTGCTGTCAGTGTCACTTGGAGTGATATATAGCCACCTCTCCCTGGCATGGGAGATTAATGAAATGACTCTACTTTTGGCAACTCTTGCACACTGAGAGTGAGTAACGTAACTCTATGTTGATTTGTGCAAAGGGTGGAGACGGCTTTAAACAGGTCATCATAGCTTCTAGTCATTCACTTTGGTGACATTCGTGGTGCCTTTGCAGCCCCAGTCAATGCAGGCTGTCCCGAACCTCCCCCACCTCTTTTCGTGTCTGAACCAAAACGACAATGTGACTAAAGTTGACTCCCATCCATTATCAGATGATATGCCCCTTCAGTGATTTTGTTTGGTAGTTACTTGGTGCTTTGATCTATCTTTAAAAGAATAAGTGTATACTGGTGTGTGTGTGTGTGTGTGTGTGTGTGTGTGTGTGTGTGTGTGTGTGTTTAAACCATAGCCAACCATTTTTTGGCTATGGTTTCGCCTCCACCTCTTTTAATTGTTCATGCTACCTAAGTTGCAAGGGTTCTCCTTTTGTAGCCATGGGACACTCAAGGCGATGTGTTTGTGGTAGCTAAGAGAAGGGCTCTGGAGGAAGGCTGGTTGGGCTCAAATCTTCCCGCAGCACCACTCCATAAGGCTGTTACAGTGATTACACGAGGCACTGTGTGCTGTAAAACAGTGCCTGGCAGAGAGTGAAGTTATTTTTAGTCATTCTTTTAAAAACCAAAACTTTCTGAATGTTTTGGTTCAATGCTTTTTTTTAAACAGCCTATATTAACAGAATCCATTGATCATCAGGTGGCCACTAACATCAAGAAAGAGACAACCAGACCCCATGATGCTTTTTAAAAAAAATATATATTTTATTGATTTTTTTTTTTACAGAGAGAAGGGAGAGGGATAGAGAGTTAGAAACATCGATGAGAGAGAAACATCGATCAGCTGCCTCCTGCACACCCCCTACTGGGGATGTGCCTGCAACCAAGGTACATGCCCTTGACCGGAATCGAACCTGGGACCTTTCAGTCCGCAGGCCAGTGCTCTATTACTGAGCCAAACCAGTCAGGGCTCATGATGCTTTTGATGGAAGTACATGACACCTTTAGTAAAGTGGTCTTGTCAAAAAAATCAAACTGGAATATAATCAGGCCTCTATCTAACTACCACTTCTCGGAAAATAATAGGGCATGGAGGGCAAAACCCAGAATGTGGGAAGCTCTAGGACAAATGACTCTGTGTCTTCAATGAGTGGGGGAGGGGGCCCTATAGACCTTATTTGACTTTGGAACAAACTATAAAAAGTCTTTAGGCCCTAGCTAGTGTGGCTGCCTCATTCCGTGAACTGAAAGGTTGCCAGTTGGAATCCCCGGTCAGGGCATATACTGGGTTGTGGGCTCCATCCCTGGTGAGGGGCATGCAGGAGGCAGCCGATCAATGTTTCGTTCTCACATTGATGTTTCTCTCTCTCTCAAAATCAATAAAAATATATTTTAAAAAGCATTTAGGAAACAATTGGTAACACTGAGTATACATTTGATGAAATTAAGGAATTATTGTTAATTTTTTTGTGTGATAATGTTTTTTAATTTATTTTTTTAAGTTCATTTTTAAAATATGCACTTAAGTATTTTTTAAAATTTGTGGATGAAATGATATGATGTCCACATACAGATAAAAAAGAGTAGCCTGAGTTGGTAATTATTGCAGCTCCGTGATGGTAGATGGGGTATATTATAGTGTTCTCTCTACTTTTATGTATGTTGAAATCTTCCTTGAGAAGAACTAAAAATGAATCAAAAGAAAGCAAAACAACCACCTCCAACCAAAACAAAAAACCCTGCCAAAATCTAGTGGGCACTCAGTCGAAAGCAATGAACTCCCAGAATCCCTTAGCACCTTATATTTTCTACCCAAATCACTGGGTCATTGATTTCAAGAGGTTTCCTCACTCAAGTGGGTGACTGTACCCAACATGGTTTATTATCTTTATCAGATTTTGAGAAAATGGCTCTTCAGGTTGGTTTCTGTCAGCTGCCTCTGAGGTCAAATACTGCTATCAGGAGTTGACAGTTGCTATTTGGCTCAAACTACTCAAGGTCATGCTCATTCCATTATCTTTCTAAGGCTGCAATTTTTGAACCCGCCTTTACTGGATATCAGGTGCTCACTTGGTTGTCTTTTTATAGATGACATCAATATCAGGTGGCATATAAAAGCTTTCCCAAACCATGATTGCCTTATTAATCAATTTATAAAACTGATCAGGAAGATGCTAGGGGATCTGTTATTGTAGTAATTAGGAAATAAATCGAAAACCCTAAAGCCTACCTCTGCTGGATAAGTAGGCTTTTAAAAAGGGTGATAAAGTTCCAACAAACAAATGCATCTTATTATTTAATTTGCTCTTCTCTCCCTTGACCTACACTTTTTGCTCCAGGGTGATGTCTCTACTTAGCAACTAAATTATTTCTCTTTTCTGGGTGAGGAGGATCATAATTTGACAGCCTGGATTCCTTTTATTGTTATTTTCTTCTGCTTGGGTACTCAGGGTAAAGATTTCAAGGTTATTAAAAGAAATCCAGATCAGATATATTTTTTCAATTTTTAAAAAGTCAATTCATTTGGCATGAATAAGTTTCTGTCTTTCTTTATTCCATCACATTTAATCAAGATGGGCAGCAGGAATCTTTCAGAAATAATAATCAGTTTACCAGAACTCTAGACCTAAACATTTACTGTTTAAATGAAAAAAAACAACAACAAAAAACCACCTTATTAAAACCACTATATTGGGGAATTCTGATTAGTTATTAAAAATCCATGGCAACATTAAAAATTAAAAAGAATTACATTTGATCAGTGAATGGTACTACAAGCATGTTATCTGAGAAAAGAATGGTGTGAGGGTAATCATTATAATTTATTAAAAATTCCACCTCTTTTATGAAGGATATTAAATTTCAATATGAGGTTTAAGTAAGAGTTTCTGATCCCTGCCAGCTTCGGAAGTTTCTAGATCTGCAGGACATCGAGTCACTCTCCTCCACAAAGCTTGACTATATACTGAGTGGCCAGATTATTATGCGTTCAGAGATCATAATAATCTGGCCACTCAGTGTATGTGTGTTCCTGGTTCCTGATATCAGACCAAATGCACGTTGGTGATGTCCTTCACCTCTGCACAGTGATTTCGGCGCCAGCTTGGTCAGACACCTGGATGGACTAGGAGGCTCCTTTCTCTGACTCCGCTACATTCTACAAGAGCTGGTTTAAATGTTATCTCTCCTGTGAAGTTTTCTACTTTGCTGCCATCTCCCACCCCTGACCCCAGTGAATTATATGGTACTCATCCTCAGCACTTAATCTGCCGTATAAACATGGTAGAGTTTAATCCTCAGACTCATCCCTAAGCTCCCTGAGTCCTACGGGTTGCTCCTCTTGGTTAGTCTAAGGGCCTTCATGGATGTTTAGCCAATAAAGTTGTTTCCTGTTTCCACTTTGCCCTCCATTTCGTCTTCTGAGCCCCTTCCTCTCTTTGCATTTGCAGGTTCCTGTTGTTTAATACAGGGCTTTCCTTTCCATTTTTCCTGTAGATCTGATTCCAACCCTGAGAATGGATTAAGAAGCTCTAGCCTGGCCTGTCTGGCATGGCTCAGTGGTTGAGCATCAACCTATGAACTAGGAGATCAAGGTTTGATTCCTGGTCGGGGCACATGCCAGGGTTACAGGCTCGATCCCTAGTAAGGGGTGTGCAGTAGGCAGCCAATCAATGATTCTCTTTTTTTTTTTTTTTTTTTTAAAAATATATATATTTTATTGATTTTTTACAGAGAGGAAGAGAGAGGGATAGAGAGTTAGAAACATCGATGAGAGAGATACATCGATCAGCTGCCTCCTGCACAACCCCCACTGGGGATGTGCCCGCAACCAAGGTACATGCCCTTGACCGGAATCGAACCTGGGACCTTTCAGTCCGAAGGCCAACGCTCTATCCACTGAGCCAAACCGGTTTCGGCAATCAATGATTCTCTTTCATCATTGATGTTTCTGTCTTTCCCTCTGCCTTCCTCTCTGAAATAAATTAAAAAAAAAAAAAATATAATATATATATATATAAAGTATATATATATACTTAAAAAGCTCTAGCCTGAGTTATGGAGGTGGACAATTTAACCATGGTACCAAGCAGCTGTCAAAGTAGTTTAAATAGTAATAGCATTTACATATTCCCCACTCCTGAGAGAGAAGAATCAAACCATTGCTCATTCCCCCATGCAGGCCTCCAGCTGACTCTGGAGCCAGGCCCAAAACCTCGGGGAGGCATGGGCCTCCCTCTCCCTGGCATCCTGAGGCTCCTGGAGTGGGAGGCAACCCGAGACCGGGGGACTGGCCTCGGAGCCCTCCGTGCTCCGGCTCTGGGTGCTACCTTGATAAGAGTAGGACGCATGACAGGGAAAGGAAACGACACCACTGTGCATTTTCCCCAAAGTGCGTCACCAAATGTGACAAATGGAAAATCTCCATCTCATAAGTCTGGGACCTGGGACCCGAACAGAGTGGCTGAGTGCTTTACAAAAGAGAGGACTGCTCAGGCCCGCAGCCCCTCAGTCAGGTCTGAACCCCCCGGCCTGCCCTGCCTGTGGGCACCGATGGGACTGCTGTTTCGAGGCTGAAGGTGGATGCGTTTCCCAGGACCGCACGCCCATCCGGCTAGAAAGAGTGAGAGCAAGGCCTCCACGTGTAATTTGCACACGACGCTGCCTACCAGTTGCAATAATCGCAGAATAAAAATTGCCTAGCCGGGAGTTGCTCCGTGGCACTGTTTAGCAGGTTGCCTCCAATATTGCATTTACAAAAATTACATATTTCATATAATCAGGCCTGTCTCTTACTTAATCATCCCACACATCATATAAATCTTTGAAATGGACAGGTCTATAAATCACTAGCATTTTTCATTTACCACTTATTCTAGGCCAGGCAGTTTCTTATTTAAATTGCCACACAAATAAATCTAATAATCCTTATTCACTTACATCATCTCCAACTTTAAATCTTATTCCGGCTGAGGTCATAAGTGAAATCAGGATTGAGGGCAAAACTAGCAGCTGTAACAACTATAATAGCTTGCCAAATTATATTAAAGGGCCTAAATAACATTAAAAAGATGAGGAAGAATTGAATTACATTATTAAAGCGTGATCTGCTGAATCAGGCAGATGCGGGGCTTCGGCGGAGCTGCTGCCGGGGTGTAGCTTCCGTGCGGGGTTCGTGCCACTTGGAAGAGAAACGCCCGCCTGGAACGTCGTATTTGCACACCTTGATTAATTTCTAGGTCAGGGTTGTCCAGTCTTGGCACTATTGACACTTTGGGTTGGACAACTCTTTGTCGTGGGAGCCTGCGCTGGGCACGGTAACAGGTTTCGCAGCTCCCCCGGTCTCTCTGCTCACCAGATGCCAGCACCACTCCCTGCCCCCAGCTGTGACAACCCAAAATGTCTCCAGATGTTGCCATGGGCCCCCTGGGGGAAGAATCCCCCCCTGTTAATAACTACTGGTCCGGATGACCAGACAGGATGGAATTTGGGCCTCTCCCAGGGAGCGCCCCGGGGTATTCCCAATGGCTCTGGTGTCCTACGGAGGCAGGCTCCATACTGTGGCCCTTTTCCCGAACATCGGTGCAGTCAGGGTGGTTCTCAGACGAAAGCGGGGAAGATCCACGATGAGGCGAGCAGGGAGAACATTCAGGAAATGGGACGACTCTCAGAACTCCACGTCCAGGACGCTTCCCCCTTCGCCTGACCAGCTTGCGTCTCCACCTTCTGTAAGAATAGCCTTCCTGACCTGGCATTCACAGGCTCACGTTAGCATGGCGGTGGGGTAAGGACAGGAGTTTCTGCGTGCATCTGAAACGGCACGGAAAGGTCGTGTGATGTTGTAGTGATCCAAGGGAAATGGGGAATGTTTCTAAAAAGGACGTTCAAATCCCAATAATGGGCTTACAAGTAAGTTCTCATTATCAGGCACGTCTGAACGTCGAGGATGGGGACTCCGGCTCCCTCTCTCATGGTTGGCAGATTGCATCTTGTGAGAGTTGGCGGAGATGCCGATAGTTCATCTCCTCGCAGTGGAAGGGACTGGCTGCAATTAGTTTTCCCAGAAACGTTCTGCCAGGTCTTTGACAGACTAAGGAGTTATTCCCCGTATAAATCATCCTTGCTCTGCCATCTTAAATGCACATGCTTTTCTAGAAGGGCATCCATCCTGAATCACCCAAGCCTAAATAAAGCAAATAGTGCCATTACAATTTGGAGATGAAACTGCCTGACAGCTCTATGTCACGGGATGCTCGGGCTCCGCGCTGGGAGGCATTTTTAATTATGGGTTGGCCATACCTCAAGCCTAACTAATGGGAACGGGGGTATAATTTATACTGGGGACCCCGAAGACAGAAAGGAAACAATATCAGAATGAAACTTGTTGTGTCCAAGGACGGTCCTTTCTGAAAGGTTTTTGATCAGCATTGAGAAAGGCAAAGCCATTCCATTGTTTTAACCTTTTGCACTGGGATGTCGAGTGTGACTCGACACGGTTAGCATCAAATCCCGAGTAGAATAAAGGAATCGAGAAAAGAGCAAGCGAGTGCAAAGGGTTAAACCTACGGGGACTTCTGAGTCACCGCGGTGTCCAGCTGATTCATTTTGTACAGGGAAGAGGTTATGAATCCAGTTCAACCTTACCTGTAATTGTGGGCCCTCAGCCCATCGTTCCCCTTTATTTCTCTGTATGAAATATTATTTTCATTCATGTTCTCCGAAGATGAGTTTAGAGCTCTCAGCTATTTCATTTAGTCACCCTGTGGAATGATTATGCCTTCTGGTACCTTCCCACCTAGTTAAAATGCTGCCGGATGCCTGATATTTAAGATTGCATTATTACTTCAAAAATGAAGAGTATAAATCTTGCCCGCAGCCAATTTTCTACATGTCCCCAAGAAGAAGGAGGCAGGAGGAAGAGGCAGGGAGTATGGGATGCCTCCCTGGTGTAGTTGGGCTCCATTGCCATGGTCAAGTCACCATCTCAATCTACCTCATCTTTCCACTAACGATGACTATGGGCAGTGTTTGCCACTGGTCTCTTTGGCATAGTTTCTACATCTTAGTGACTCACACGCGTGTGTGTTCTGAGTTCCAGGACTAATATTCTGTGACTCCGAGGCCTGGGCTAAAGAAGCAGAGACGGAGAGACAAGAATGCTTGGCCCCTATTTAGCAGCGTCCACGGGCTCGTCTCGACACCTGGGCCACGATCCCCTCAGCCAAGTTTCATGTCCGCAGCATGTTTTCTTTGAGAAAACCCTTTCTGAAAACGCACTTCCGGTGGCAAAGCCATGACCTTTTAAGGGCGGCGTCCAATACTTTCAAGCCGGACATGTAGTTAGCCGTATACACGAAACATTCCCTGAGTCACTCTCCCGTCAGGGACGGCGAGGGAGCCGGTGCTTCTTTTAGTGAGAGATCACTTTATGCCTCCCATGAAAACATTTCACTTTTTAAAAAATAAATTTTTATTGATTTCAGAGAGGAAGGAAGAGGGAGAGAGAGAGAGACAGAAACATCAATGATGAGAGGGAATCATTGACTGGCTGCCTCCTGAACGCCCCCTACTGGGGATTGAGCCCACAACCCAGGCATGTGCCCTTGACTGGAATCGAACCCAGGACCCTTCAGTCCGCAGGCCGACGCTCTATCCACTGAGCCAAATCAGCTAGGGCAAAATATTCCACATTTTAACGCTCCCTCTTATTCGAGGAGAGTACACATTTGTGGCCTGGTTTTCTCTGTGATCACCGATGCCCCCGACGGGATGATTTTCAGGCTCAGAAGCCGGTCACCTGAACCAGCGAGGTGGGATGACGCCCCTAGGAGATTTCACTCCAGCCCACAGAATGCGCCATCGCTAATAAATGGGCTACAGTGACCAGACTGCTTCTTGGGGGCAGAGGCTATGTCTTTTTCATGACCCATGCCCAGTGGAGGGCCTGCTGTCTATAACGGCCATGATACCTTCCGTTAAGCACTGTTACATACCAGGCACCGTGCTGAGAACGATACAGACGTCTCATTTAAAACTCGCTGCCGCTCCAGAGGTCCTGAGCTGGTTGATGGCCTATCTGCTCCTGAATCCGCTCTCTGCCCTTTCCTGCTCTGTTCTGTGTCACCTTCCGCAGGCTCCTAGGTAAGCCGAGGCAATGGTAAAGGCCGGTGGGCAGGAACGGGGAGGAAGTGAGGATGTCTCCTTGCTTGGTCTGACGCAGGTGTTGGCTGTGGGAGCAGCTGGGTCTCCTCCATAGATCCAGCTCTACTACCCCTGGCTTCTGGGCTGGCATCACTACCTGCTGTGACACCAACGAGGGGAGGTAGTAGCTTCTTGATACCGCTAGACTCTGGTGGTTGTGCCATCCCATTTGGCTTCTTAGCCTTTCCATCACCCAGACGGCCGGTTCTCCGTGTTAAGTGCCCCCTCTTTGAAATGTCTGGAGGGGTTCTACTCTCCTGTCTGTAACCTGACTGATAGAGGTGCGTGCTATGGTACCCACATTCTCCCTATGAGGAAACTAAGGCCCAGAGGTGATAAGAAACCTGTCTGGTCACTCAGCCCATGCCTCGTAACCATGAGATAATCCTACCTCAGTGTACTAACAAAAAGTCATCAGGTGATTACCTAACAAAGCAACTCTTGAACTTGGGCTCACGAGGCTAAGAAAACATCTACACCGGCATCGTTGCTGGGCCCGTTGAGAAAACCCATGTTTTAGTTCTTATTCTCCCGCCCCCAGCGAGTTGTGCAACTTTGGAGACATGCCTTAACCATCATACAGCTGCCTTAACCATGTCACAGAATGATTCAAATATAAAATACAAGGCCAATAGCAAGTAGGACTTGGCAATTTAGGTTCTTCCAAGAACCCACAGGCGGGATCTTAATTGTGCCATAAAGTTTATGTGGCACCTGTGTAGGGGATGCTGTACATCTCATTTTGGTTCAACCACAAGTTCAACAAATATTTTTGAATGCCCGCCATGTGCCAGGCACTATTCTAGGCTCTTGGGGTTTAGCTGTGAACAAAACAGACAGAAACCGCTGCCCACAAATACAGTCCACTTTCTGTTTTGTTGTGTTTTGTTTTAAACACCCACAATGTTAAAAGATACTGTTCCTTAGAGCCTCAATGCTGATGTACAGTCTTAGGTACCAACTGGACTTAAAAAAAATGCCATATGGTTGTTGGCCAAGAGCATTTTTTCTAAAGAGTGTAAAACCAGATAATGCATGGATGCACCTGTGGGTTAAAAAGGGAACAGAAGGCGTAATGTCTGTCCTCCTAGGAGGCAGTACAGTGCAGAGGTTAAGAGCATGGACCTTGGGGTCCAACTGTCTAGGTTCAAATATCCGTGGCACTCCTTACCAGCTCTGTCACCTTGGGCACGTCACTTACCTTCTCTTGTTCTCAGTTTCTTCATCTGAAGAATGGGAATGGCGATACTAGTAAACCTAATGCATGGGGTTATGGAGAAAATTAAATGAGAAAACATGTAAAGTCCTCAGAATGGTGAGAACCACTAACGGGTATTGTTTTCACTTCATGACGATTAATTGTGAGCAAATCTCATGGAGGTCCTGCAAGCCAAACTCTTAAATCTTTAAACAGATTAATTCCATGAATGTGGAATACTGACGATTTTTCTGAAAATCTTACCCTTTGGATTTCTTTCTTGTCATTATTAGAAAATGTTTCTGTCTTTCTTTCCCTGTAACTCCCATATCCTCTGAGCTGAATAACTCCCCTTCTTCTGAGGTATTGGCACCAATGAATATGTCTCTTTATAAGAGCCTAGGCATTTGGTTTTTTTTTATTGTAATTTAGCTCAGTCCAAAGGGTTTTTATTGAGTGTCTACCATGGGCAACTGGATTGCTGAGGGAGTCGTAGGGACTGACATACACTGAGGTGTATGATGGGAAAGGGAGTCCAATTTAGTCATCAGGCTAATATCCAACTGTCTTTAACCATCTCCTTAATCTATATTTGCTCATTATTTTATTTACTTCATTAGCAATCCATCTTGCACCATTTTTTTTAACCATCCACTCAACAATCAACACCTATGTGTATTAAGCATTTCACTGGGGGTACAGTGGTGAGCAAGCAGGCACGATTCCTGCCTTGCCCAGCATCTGAGAGGTTGGGTAGCATAACCGGTTACACAAAAGAATGTTCTCTTGCATAAGAGGAGACATTCCCTGCCCCCCAACCCTACTGGCTTATGGGATGACCCACTGGCTTACAGAGAGATCTCTCAGCTTTGGGGAGCCTCATGAGACAGCCCAATAGGAAAGGGAACTTGGTGGGTCTCATGGTCCTCAGAGGTTTTTCTTTCCTGGGAGCAGGTGGAGGGAATTTTGCACCCACCCATGCCCCCAGCTGCGAGGAAAATGCAGTGGCTTTGGAGACCACTGTGTTCCTCATGGTGGATGAAGGGCACAGGAGCCTTGAAGCAGCTGCCGAGGCCA
Organism: Eptesicus fuscus; assembly: GCF_027574615.1. Taxonomy (NCBI): domain Eukaryota; kingdom Metazoa; phylum Chordata; class Mammalia; order Chiroptera; family Vespertilionidae; genus Eptesicus; species Eptesicus fuscus. The sequence continues at coordinate 11,569,707 of NC_072486.1, forward strand.
GATTAGTGCTGATGGGTTAGAGCCGAGTCCCTCCGTGTGCTGGAATCCGGTGGATACATTAATCTCCTTGGGGGACAAATGAAATTAATCCTCTCTCCAGATGGCAGCAAAGTGACAGGATGCGGAGATTAAAAGAGATTGTGAGGTTGTACGGGTGACAGCACCATCAATCGGGTCATGCGACCCAGCACTCTGTTCTCACCAAAGGCAAATGGCATCATCTTGTTTTTGCAAGTCCGATGAGTTTGGGGTTCTGGAGAAAAGTCTGTTCCTACAAACTTTGCTGAGTAGTTTACCTAAAATTCTACTGTCTCATGAGACTTATTTCCTTTAAATTTCAGAATTTCTGTTTATGAGAAGCTATTCTCATAGATCTGTTAAATACCATTAATATATTGACCTTGTGTCAAACTCTTCCCTGATGTTACCATTTTTATTTTTATCGACTTTCATAATACAGTGTGCTTTTGGGTTCCAGGGGAAGCAGGCTGTGACACGGAGATTGGCGTGTGGGAAGTTTACTGGGAGCGCTCTCAGCATGGACACTCATGAAGGGGAGGGAAGGAAGCAGGACTGGGTGCGGGGAGGTTGGGCTGCATCGCAGCCACAATGCTGGCTTCCCTCAGCTGATTCCATGGTGAGCTCGGAAGCTGGGATGACCCCTCTGAGTTGTCCCTATTTGTGTGAAAGGACTGTGTCTTTGTACTGCCAGGTCCACCAGTCATTGATGCAAGCTGCCCCAGGAAGGGTCATGACCTCAGACGAGGTGGCTCAGCTGAGGCAACTGGGAACTGTCAGCCTAGCACTTTCCCTGGGGAATGAAACCGTGGGTCCTGGAGGGGGAATCTGGGTGGCACAGTACAGCATTCAGGACCAACACTTAGCAGAGGCCTTCAGGACAACCTACACGTTTGAAACTTCCGTGACTCCATCAATGACTTTATTATGACCTCACCCAAAGCCAGTCATCCCTTATCTCTTAGTAGCATCTGCCAGTAGCATCTCCATCTTTCTCAAGAATTTGCTTCTGCTCCTAACCTTCTTATTCTTCCCTCTCTTTCACTGGCCTCTTTCCTAATCCATAACTGTGCTCGTGTCTCCTGTCTAAGCTTTGTTCTTAGAGCTCTTCTTTCAGCCTCTTCTCCCTTGGTTTTCTCAGGCATCTCCACGGCTTCAAGGGCCGTCCTCACAGGAAGGGATTCCAAATCCAGACGGGTGCCCTCTGCTCTCTTCCGAGCTCCAGGCGAGCATCCCTAATTGCCTGGCCACTTCGAACTCGGATGCCTCAAGTCCTGCTTGCCTGTTCTCTCAAACCAATTGGCCTTCCCGACTTCCTGACTTCTCTTTTACTCCCCGTGGGACTGTTTTCCTAGTTGTTATGCTTGGGACCTCACATTCATTTTGAACCTCTTCATATACCTACCTCATGGACCATCTTATTGTCACCAAACCTTGTAAGTTCCTTGGTCAGAAATAACTGCCTTTTTCATTCCACTGCCACAACTGATAATAGTTCAAGTCATTATCACATCATATCTGGGCTACAGCAGTAATAAAGGCAACAACAGTGTGACTTTGCAGAAATTCCTTCATTTATGTAGTATTGATAAGCACCTGGCACTGGTCTAGGCACTTTATATATAACATTGACACATTTCTCACAGCATCTCTATGAGGTGGTACTGTTATTAGGTCCATTCTACAGATGAGAAAACTGAGGAAAAGAGGGGTTAATAACATACCTGAGATCACACAACTGGTAAGCGGCAGCGCCAGAATTATGAACCCCGGCAGCTTGGTTCTACAGCTTGTGCTCTTAACCATTAAGCGAAACTGCCTCAAGCTGGTGCTTGCCTGCTGGGGACATCTGCTGCATCATCATCATCATCATCATCATCATCATCATCATCATCCTCTTTCTTGCCCACTCTGTTTAGCGATCACTCACTCCTGTCTCTTGTAAGTTTGATTTGAAGTGTATCTCTCCATGTTCCCAGGTTCACTGAAAGCTCTCCAAGGGCAGAGGTCATAGTTATTCTTTGAACCTCATTTGTAAATAGCAGGAACTTGGTAAAGTTCATTGATTAGATTATTTGCAATACCATGTCAGCAGCCTCCGGATGGGCCTCTCAGATTTCACATACGCAGTTAATTCTCCCTGTTGTACAGGGTGACCCGTTTAAAATGGAAACTGTATTTACTTAATTCTCTGTTCAAACTCTGGTGGGTTTCTGAAAAGTCCAAAATTCCTACCAGGCAAGATTCTGCATCATTGGGCTCCTTTCAGCCTCATCTTCTAACCCTCTCTGCCTCCCTCACTCTAGGCACCTGGCCTTCTGGCTATTCTGCCAACGTGCCCAGAGCAGCCACCTCCGAGCCCTCACGCTTGCTCTGTGCCCTGCGTGGAATGCTCCTCGCATTCTCCCTCACTTCATTCAGCTCAAGTGTTCAGTCTTCTGTCTAAAGTAGCATCCTCTCCCCATCATTCTCTCTCCCCCCCCCCGCGCCCCCCCATTGTATTGATCACTATTTGACATTATATTTCATGTTTGTTAACTTTCTGTCTCCCCTTTTACAATGTAAGGGTTCCAAGAAGGCACCCTTTGCCTTGTTTAACACGTTATCCCCAGAGCCTAGCACAATGCCTGGCACATAGCAAGCCTCAACCAATATTTGTTGTATGAATAAAAGATTAGGGGGAAACGGGGAATCTCAAAATGACTGCCTGGGCCCTGGATGGTCTTCCTTCTGCAGCCAGCAGGGGGCTCTTCTACTCTCTCTAGAATTCAGAATAGTGTACAAGTACTACCTTCTGAGCAGTTTACCTGAAATTCTAGTCTCATGAAACCAGAAATACCACCTCCCCCTCGTCCCCTTCCAAGTAGGATTTTGCCAACCCAGGCAAATATTGAACTTTATGTTAGCAAACAGGTTTTACTCTTCATAGGTGGTTCTTCAAGGATTTTTTTTTTTTTTTGGTTTTGGTTTTTGAAGGGTATAAGGTTTGGTGCTAGAAATGCCTCTTTTTTTTTATTCACTTGCAAAGACACATTGTTTTCATAAACAAAAGATTTGGAACGATAGCCCAGCAGTAATGTAAGTTTATGTAGGTGCTTAAGCCCCACAAATTACACAGCTGGCTGCACGCGGCCAATCCATTACGCTTGGTGTGCACAGCCTTCTGACAGGGAGGCGCTCTGTCTCGTATTTTTCTGACCATCTTCTTGCCAGTAACCTGGCAATAGCATATATCTTGTTTTTGAGAACAGAGGTCAGAACTCTTTTGGGAAATATAACGTCTGCTTTTGGAAAAGCAGTCTTCCCCTTACTTAACATAGGGTGGTTTTAAAGTTTGTATCAATTTAAAAATGGAAAAACCCCCCACTGGACGACATCGCTAATGCGCTTGAATGGGCTTATTGTCTCTTGTCCATTTCCTTCAGATGCTGGCAGGAGCGCCAGCCTCGTTGCCAAGACCGAAAGAACTCTATATGATGGCGTATTCTCTGCCAACGCAAAGTAAAGCCAGCTGGGCAACACGTAGCCGTTGTTGTGAAGGCCCAGGCATCATAAGTATATTAATGTGGCTAATATTCTATTACTCATGTCTGTTTCTGTACAAATGATCCTAAATTTTGTACACAAGAAAATTCACCTCCCTCGTCAGGCAGTAGTTTCCTGGAAAAACCACAGTAACCTTCTGTAAATGAACCGGAGTAAATGGATTCTTGTAAAGGAAGGAGCAAAGAACTCCTGGGAATGCATTGCTTACCTCGGTGGAGAAGGCTACCTATCAGGGTATTTTTTACCAAACAGAATCCCTCATTGAAATCATCAGTTTCCAAATTTTAAACTGAATTCAGCATGCATATATATATGTATATATATATATTAAAAGCATAATATGCTAATTAGACCAGACGTCCTTCCTGACTTCTTTCCAGGATGAAGCTGGGAATGCAGCCACGTGATTGAGGCAGCCGCCATGTTTGTGATGGAGGGATCCAGGCAGCTGTGGCTGCGAAGGCCTACTCTTGCACGAATTTCACGCATCGGGCCTCTAGTATATATATATATATATATATATATATATATATATATATATACACACATACATACACACACACACACAGTGAGTGTCCAGATTATTATGATCTCTGAACACATAATAATCTGACCACTCAGTGTATATCCTATATAATAAAAGGCTGATATGAAAATTGTCCCCTCAACCAGGAGTTCGACCAGCAGGCAGGCTGGCCAACTGCCCATGTCCCCTCCCGCTGGCCAGGCTGGCCAGACCCCACCCATGCATGAATTCATGCACCAAGCCTCTAAAAAAAAAAAATATATATATATATATATATATATATATATATATATATATTTTAGAGAGAGAGAGAGAGAGAGTGTGGCCAGATTATTATGCGTTCAGAGATCATAATAATCTGGCCACTCAGTGTATACATACATATATATTAAAATAAAACATATAATAAATTTATATATACACCATATATACACTATACTATATATAATGTATATATATAATTTTATTTTTGGGAAAAATGCTTGAAACTGCTGACTCTAGGCAGGTAGAAATGAACCTATGGACTGAGGACTCAGGTAAAGGTGTGTGTTGCGTCTGATGACCTAACTCAGCAGCTATGGTTTAAAGGAATTCCTTGGAATGGGGTGCTTCTTATCTGTGTTAAAAGAAAATCGTATGTTTTGACAATTGATAATGTTTGCCCAGTGTGTGTGGAGATTCTTACCGGGCAGTCAGTGTGTGTGGGCAACAGTTACATCAATGAAAGAGACGCAGTTCCTTCCGTGGAGAGCTTAGTAAACTGTGCATACAGAAGAGGCACACTAGAAAGAGGCTTAAGATCATTACAAAGGTCGTTACAGAGCATGATACTAGTGACTGTGACCCAGACGCATCTATTTCCAGAAAGTGTGGTCTTGATCCCATAGTTTAAAACAAATTAGGCTGAAGTTTGGGTATATCTCCAGAGAGAACATCACAGTATATCCCAAAGTATTTAGCGATGTCATAGCTCTCCTGAGCACAAAGGCGTCATCTCACAAGTCAGATCTGGAGGTGGTTGGAGTGGCAGGTCAGTGTATTTTAATAAGTAGTACTAAATGGCAGTTCACTCGTTCCAAGGTGTTTATTGAGCACCTACTATGCATTAGACACAGTGCTAGGGGCCTCAAGTTACTTACGATCGGAAAGGGGATAGGACAGGTACATACATTGCTGAAATAGAATGGACACAGAGGTGAGCGCCTCGTGGGAGGTACATAGACATGCTGAGGGAGTTCAGAGGAAGGGGGACTACTCATGGATGAGGAGCCTGGTGAAGGTGTCAGTGGCAGGTGGGTCTTGCCGAACAAACAGGACTTGGACACTTTGGAGACAGGCATGGCCCTGGGGCTGAGTCCAGATAAGTATTTGGTTCTGGAGTTTCGGTTCCCTGTCTTTGTGTATTAGATGCACAGCCAGAACTCCAAATTGATGACTCAGACATGGGGCTTCGTTGAAACTTCACTCAGTATCTGCCCCCATTCATCATTCTCCCTGTCTACCCGTCAGTGGCATTTCCCCAGGTTATTTTAGTTCACTCACTCAAAAGCCATTTCTTCTCGTGGGAACGAATGAACACACGGTGTCTATTTTCCCAATTCTTTTGCATCCTCCTTATACACAAGGACAGTTGTTGCTCAAGTTCACAAGATTATGGGCTTTTTACAGCCGTGGCGTAGCTCTGATGGACAGTCATGGTGCTTTATGCTTTTGCACCACTTGTTCATGGGATGGTCCTGTAACTACTACGTCTACATACCTTTGCTGAAGTCCCGTCTCGGTCTCTGTCAGTTCTCTGGCCCAGCGGGTGGCCTCCTGTTCCCCATAGCAGTTTTCCATCAGGATTATTTGTAACCATCAGCCCCTCCACACGCCACTGGGGCTACACCTGCTGCCTGCGTTTCCTTAGACTCAACCAATTATGTATTTGGAACCTTGGAAACGATTACAAGACATTCTTTAAAAAAAATCCAGGCTGCACTTGTTATCTCTGATAGCATTATGTGCTACTTCTTCTGAAAAGCATAACATCCATATTTTTATTTTTTTAAAAAAATCCACTTTTATGCAGCACCCAAATGTAATTACTCTTAAAGCTTTTTAGGATCCCAGATGAAAGATGCTACTGCAGTGTAAAGTTCTAATATTATTTATTTTCCTAGTCCAGAGGTCGGCAAACCGCGGCTCACGAGCCACATGCGGCTCGCGAGCCGCCGTTTGCCGCTCTGTTGACTAATGAGTTTGCCGACCACTGCCCTAGTCATCAACGTTAGTTGGTTTCTCCTTTCTTGAGACCTCTTTATCATCTGTATAAATACAGAATTTGGGGAGCTGCCTGCATGAGACCATCTCCCGTCCTTTTAGTGCCCTTGGCGTTCATTGCACTTTCCCGGTGAGTCTCGCTGAGACATTGATGCAGTGGCCTCTCCTGTTTTAATACCAAGGGAAGGCCTGTGATGTTACCTATTGCTATGGGGATGAGAGCTGACAGTTATTTTTCTTGTTTTCCTCCTATGGAGAACGCTATCTTCTTTTGTACCGGGGTGACCACACTTTGCTCCTGAGGTCAGTATCCATTTCCAAACATTTATTGTTGCCTCCCGTGGTGCTAGACACGGTGCTAGGCTCTGGGGCAGCCACGCAATTTCTGGGTCCTTAACCTTCTGCAAAAGCCAGCTCAGGTGATGTCTCCTGTGAGAAGCTGCACCTGGCATGTTTGCTCCCACCCACCTGCCTGATTGGCATGTTGGTTTGCTCCCACCCACCTGCCTGATTGGCATGTTGGTTTGCTCCCACCCACCTGCCTGATTGGCATGCTTGTTTGCTGCCACCCACCTGCCTGATGTAGTGTGGCGCATTGACGCCCAGGGAGCTCCCATGACCCCGTCTGCTGCTATTCTTGTCCTTGTGTAATTCCCTCGCCCTGAGTGGGAAGAACCCGTGACCAGCTTAACCAGTACAACACGGCAAAGGTGATGGGATGTCACTCCATGGTCAGGTGATGGATCGTTGTGATGTCTGTCTTGTCTCTCTCTTGTTGGCTCTGAGGAAGCAAGCAGCCATGTTGGGGAGGCACATGTGGCCAGGAGCTGGGGGTGGCCACTGGCTGGCAGCCAGCAAGAAATGGAGGCCCTCAGTCCAATACCCAACAAGAAACTGGGTGCTGCCAACAACCACGTAAGCGTAGACTCGGATCCTTCCCCAACTGGGCCTTTGGATGAGGGCCCCCCACTGGTCAATACCTTACACAGGACCGTGCCCCGACTCCTGACCTGCAGACACTGTGAGGTCATAACATGTGTATTGCTTGAAGCTGCTTAGTTTGTGGGAATATTGTTGCACAACCGTGGAAAACTAATACATGCAGCTAACTTCCCCCTCTGCTTGGACTCTGGATATAGAACATGGCTCTATTCCTGTATGGGATAGCATTGTAATCTATTTTTGCATGCCTGGGTTCCCCATACACAATTAGGACCACAGTCATAATAGCGCTAAAGCAGAGTAGAATTGTATATTGTAGCTCTCAAATGTGCAGAAAAGAAAAAAGTAGCTTTCTATTATTTCCTCTAAGTACACTCATCTCAGTACCAAGGCCCCGACCTGCTGAGGGATTTGGTTTGTGCATCGGGAGGAGGGGTTACTGAAACTTGCCAACGAAACCTAACTCCTCAAATTGTGTCCAGTTGGCTTGGTCTTTAATCAGTCCAATTCAAGAATCAATCCCCTATCAGAGATGGTTCTCTCCTTTCACAGCTCCCCTGTCCCCTTTCCTTTCCAAAAGGTATAGGGAAGGCTTACATGTCCTCATGGCAAGGAGGGAGGATGGCTAGTTCACAGGATGGTCCTGTGCTGTTCGGCACCTGGGCCGGCCTCCTCAGCATTGTGCCTAATTCCACCTGGTCACCGGGCATGCTGCTGGCATCTGCAGGACGTGGAAGTCTGCAGCTGACATGACTCATGGTCCGTTTCCGGAAGGGGACACTTTTTCTTACTTCCTTTGGGCCAATTTCAATTTGCTCCCCACACCCACCTTAGCAGCCTAATGTAACTCCAGTCAAATGAGTTGTGAATGGTCTCTGAACTGGGGGTTTGGCCTTGTTTATCTTCACCATTCTCCTTTCTAGGCTTCTTCACAAGTAATGTCAAAACAAGCCCCAAACTTCCTGAGGATTACTTTTCCCAGCTCTTCCTTTCGGAGTATCAAAAATAAATAAATACATACATACATAAATAAATAAATTCTATCTAATAAAAGGGTAATATGCAAATTAACCATCACTCCGCCACAAAGATGGTGGCGCCCATAGCCACAAGATGGCGGCACTCAGTTCCCTCAGCCCCGCCGGAGTCCCCCAGTCTTGGGTGGGCGGCTGCTGAGAGCGGGCAGCGTGAGCGTTCTGCCCCAGCGCAGAGGGCCTCTGGGCAGCGGGCGTGGAGCGGCCAGGCCCCGCAGAGAGCAGAGAACCACGGGGCGTGGGCCTAAGCTGTCAGGGCTTCCAGATTGGAGAGGGCTCCCCTGAGGGCTCCCAGATTGGAGAGGGTGCAGGTCGGGCTGAGGGACCCACCCCCCATGCACGGATTTTGTGCACCAGGCCTCTAGTAAATAAATAAAAAATCTGGATGTTCCTACTGTTTCTCTGGAACAGAGTAAGGTCTGTGTGAGTTTTTCTTTCTTCTGTAACCAGAAAGGGGACGCGGATCATCCTTTCACACTATTCTTCCTGCACACCTTCCTGCTTGTTACCTGGAACTCTGTCTAGTGTGTTTTCTTTTCTTGTAGTTTCTAAAACGACCTGTACTTGGAAGCTATCATTGAGATCTCTCTTCCACGGAGGACTGGCTGAGTTGCCCGCTGAGAAAACCGACTACAGTGATGCGTGGAATTTAAAAGGTGCTGGGAAGAATTTTGCCCTCAAACCTCCTATCTTGCATCTTCAGTTAGTCAATGAATACTTACTAAGCACATCCTATGTGCTTACTATCAACTGAAATGTAGTAATGACCAAGGTGGACAAGATGCTTGCACAGAGCTGCATTGCAGGGGTGTTTATGGAAAGTGGGGCGTGCGGGGTGATGGAAAAGCAAGCAAGGGTGTCTAGATGGTGCCAAGCATGACGAACGTATGAAAATGGGGCTGCGGCAGCACATGATGGGGAGGGCTACTTTATATCAGGAGAGGTCCCTCTGAGGAGGTAACGTTGGGCTGACACTTAAATAATACCAAGAAGCCAGCCGTGTGGCAAGCCCAGGCGAGGTCTCTCCAGCCAAAGGGAACAACAGGTGCAAAGGCCCGGAGGCGGGACAGGTTTGGTCTATTCGGAGAACGGAAAGGAAAACAGTGTGGCTGGAGCAGAAAGGGCAAGAAAGACAGGAGATGAGATCAGAGAGGTGGTGGGGCCAGATCTCCTAGGGCCTTGAGGTCAAGCTGAGAAGGTCAGGTTCTACATCTTGGGAAGTTATCCGAGGAGAGTGCCATGTTTTTGAGAGCCTGCTGTAGCTGCCGTATAGAGAACAGATTGTAGAAGGGTAAGCAGGGAATCAGGGACCCGTGGAGAGGACATTTCCAGGCCAGATGTCAGATGATAATGGCTTGGGCAAGGAGGTGGAGAGAAGTGTGTGGGTTTGGGACATATTCTGAAGGCAGAGGAGACAGGCTTACTAATGGGTTCGACGTAGAGGGTGAGTCAAGAGAAGAATCGTGAATACCACCTGGGTCTTTGGCTTGAGTGCCTAAATGGCCGCTGGCTGTTATTTACCAAGGAGCAAGGGGAGGAGCCGGTGGTGGGAAAATAAAATAGAATAATTTTGTTTAGGTCAGCAGGATCAAGCAGGCTATGAGTCTGGAGCTCGTCTAACTTTATGTCACAGGTTCTAGGTGCAGGGCTCTCGCATGTAGAGTTTAGCAGTAACATGATGCTTGGACATAGGAGACACTTTGTAAATGTTTAATGGACCGATCTGTCTTCATTAAAATGCAAATATACCCCACAGTAATAGCTCATTGTATGTTGTTAGTCATTCTCACTTTAGTATGAATTTACATTTGTTTTATAACAGCTATTTGAAAGCTGCTGTTTAAAAAGGGATAATACAAAAACTAAACTCCTTTGAGCATACAGGCTGAGTTTTCTGGGTATCCCCAGGAGGGAGAGGAAGAAGGGTGCAAAAGAAAAGGCAAGAAAAAAACAAATTACAGGAATGTCATTTTGCCCAGGGCTGCTATAATTTCTTCATTGGCAGTCAAAGTAAGTCTCTTTCAAATAGACAATTCCTGTCTGCCTTGTTTAAAAAAACCCCAAAAACAACTACTAATTTTATATAACATTTCTGGCTTAGTCTCTTTAGTCCAGCAATGATTGCTTAATTGTATTACAAGTTTTTATAATGTATGGAATTCCTACCTACAGAGATTCATAAAATGTTTGGCTTGCTTGGGAGCATTGTTGTGTAATAATACAACTAGAACCTGACCACGTAGTCCTCTGTGAGCCAGCGGTGTATGTCTCCATCTCACATTTTGAGGGCATAATCGTCGATACGCACGGAGCCCTCACTCGGCGGCAGGTGTAGTTTTCAGCACTCAGCTCTGAGTTCCTGGAGGACCGGAGCTGGGCTTTATCTCGAAGATCCTCTGGGGCTGGCCCAGTGGAGACGTGATGAAGCGTTGGAAGAAAAAGGCAGATTCAAAACAAGGCCAATAATAACCAATGGAACTGTTCTTTGGGAATCAAAACTCAATCAAACAAACCAAAGGCTTTTGGGTAACTGTCCACGGGAGCCAACTTCTCCGTGCGCTGAGCACCGCATTGCCCGAAGGCTCTGATCCGCACAGGTCCATGCCGTCGCTGCTCTCACTGCCCCTGTCACAGAGACCCGCCTGCTGGCTCCCGTTCTCGGGAAGCAATGGCCCCCAGCGGGTGAGCACAGGGCTCGGCTCCACCAGGGCTGAATTTTCCCAGCTGCTGGGCCTGGCTGTGCTGCTCTGCCTGTTCTCCTCTTGCTCCCCGGGGGCCAGGCCATGAGGCCCTGCCTGTCCCGCTGGGCTTGCTTGTGGCAATCTGCGTGTGTGCCGGTGGGTTCCTGAGGACCAGGAGGCTGGCCCCTGGCTATTTATAAAAACAGACGGCTTCTGAAATAGCGAGAGGTTAAGATAATGACCTGAGAAAGGAGAGAAGCGCTTTGGTGGAGTAAAAAGCCGGGACAATGCGGCACCGAGGGGGGGACCGTCCTTTCGGCCACGTGGGGATGCAACAGGGAAGAGGGCTGCATGGGGACTCCGTGTCCCCGCAGCTGAAGAGTCTAGACGTGTGTGAGCCCACCAGGGTGGTCACAGCCAGGAGCAAGCCCCCGCGGGCGCCTCCTGCTCTGGGGCGTCGTGGAGAAAGCAGAGTATTGAGTGGACCGGACACATCCAGTTAGGACCTCCTTGAGCTCCCGTCCGTGCCAGGCTCTGTGCGGGGCTGGGCGGCAAGGCCACACGGATGAATCAGGGTTCTGTCTACATGGAAGAAGACATAGAGTCCGTGGAGTCTGGGGCCCCTGCTTTACATTCCGAAACAGGAAGTTGCCTGCTCTTGAACTTTAGGGCTGGTGCGGGCGTTTTAGAGCCGCTTTTGTTCGGGTCGGTGGTAGCCACAGGCAGACCTGAGAGAGAATCTAGGCAGAAGCTGTCAGAGGGAATCCAAAGGGCTGTTTGCTCCTGAAGGAAGCAGGAGGGGAGGGTCCGGGGTCCTGAGCCAGCTAAGGGAGTGGCTACAGGGAGGGGGCAGATGCGGATGAGAGCCAGTCAGCAGAAAAGGGCCCAGAAGCTGAGGTCTGAGGTCAGGGGCGGGAAGTGAAACTAGAGCAATAGCTGCTTCAATTAAAACGTTAGGTGACATCAGTGTGGTTTGGAATAAGACACCCTCCCCTTGTAATCTAACCAATGGCTATGTAATTAAACGAACGACTACGGAAAGTTTGAAGCACAAATAAAAGTAAGAAAGACTAGAACAAAGAACCTGATGCGCCCATTGCCCCGTTTCACCAATTTTTTAAAATAAACTGCCTGTTTGTTTCAGCTCTTCCCCCACCTCCCAGGGGAAGGCACAGCGAAGGCTTCTGGGGAGACGGCACTTTGCCTTCCCTTCGGGATGTTTTCCGATCAACAGGGTCAGTCACCGAGACCACAGCTGTGTAACATTCAAAACACATACTATTTCTTTTTAGAGATACATCCTATATAATAAAAGGCTAATATGAAAATCGACCCAACGGCAGAACAACCGGTTGCTATGATGCACATTGACCACCAGGGGGCAGACACTCAATGCAGGAGCTGCCCTGCATTGGAAATTGTGTGCTTTTTAAAAAATTTAGTTAATTTATTTCTTATTTACAAAGTGATCCCCCTGATATTTCAAGTACCCATCGGACACCATCCAGAGTCATTACCTTATTGGCTATATTCCCTATGCTGCAATCTAGCATCCATTTGTACTTTGAACTCCTTCATCTTTTTCACCCAGCCCTCCAACCTCCCTCCCCTCTGTCAACCATCAGTCTGTTTCCATTTTGTTTGTTCTCTAGATCCACATAGAAGTGAAATCATATGGTATTTGTCTTTCTCTGTCCAACTTATTTCACTAGCCTATTGCCCTCTCGGTCCATCCATGCTGTTGCAAATGGTAAAATTTCATTCTTTTTTATGGCCAGGTGATATTCCGTCGAATATACGTACCACCGCTTGTTTATCCACTCGTCTATTTTGGGGCACTTGTGTTGCTTCCATATCTTGGCTGTTGTAAATATGCTGCAATGAACACAGGGGTGTGCATGTTCTTTTGAATTATGGTTTCAATTAGCGGAGCGAACCCAGTACATACTTTCTTCCTGGCATCCAGATTAAAGAGAGTGTTTTGGATTTCTTCAGATATACCTAAAAGTGAATTTCTGGGTCATAAGGCAGTTAGAGAACTCTTAAAGAACCCTCTTCAGCATTTGGCCTGTATTTGGGAGAAAAGCCTTATCAGATTCAGGGATGTGGGGGAAATGACAGGGAACTTCCTCCTTGGCATCTCTCATTAAAATCCATTGATGCTATAAAGGAGCCCAGCTTTATTCCCCAGCAGAGAGAAACTGTCCCAAGGACACCTACATCTTTTTCAACACTTCTGCTCCTGCGACGTGGATTCTGTCACAGTGCGGAGCACAGAGCCGCAGTGAGCACTCCGTGGAGAAGTCAAGAGCCTGAGAGACTCATTTCTCTTTTCAAAAATGAGTTGCTCCTAGCCACCCACTTCCCCATATAGAGATGGAATAGCAATGTGATGAGGTTATCTCTGGAAGATAAAATGAGTAATTTACTGGATAGTGGTCATAAATCTTTAGTGGCAACATATTTTTGTTTAAAGAGCATTTTACTATGAATCTATTCTACAGGGGAAAAAAAATGTCCCAGCAAATAAGGATAGATGTGTGAAAAATAGCAAAAATACAAAAACAAAATATCAATGTTTATTGATAAAGAACAACTGAATAAATTATGCAATAGAATGTTATGAAACTATTAAGAAAATGAATTTGATCTATGTATATATTGCCCGGGAAGATGTTCATGATGTTGCTACAATGAAAAAAATAAAAGTTGTCAGAATCCTTTGTATGATATGTCCTGTCATTTTTAAAGGGGCAAGTCCCACATATGTGAATATATGTTTGTGTGACCTAGTAAACAGATAGAAGGATACATACCAGGCCTCAACTCTGGTTTTCTCTTGTGGTTGTGGTGGGAGCAGAGCTAGAAAGAAATCTATTTTTGTGTTGATTGATTTGTTTCAATGAGCATGTTATAGGACAAATGAGCCCTGGAAAGGCTTAACTTAAAAATAGAATATAGCCCAGCGGGTGTGGCTCACTGGTTGAGTGTCAACCTATGAACCAGGAGGTCACGGTTCGATTCCCGGTCAGAGCATATGCCTGAGTTGTGGGCTCAATCCCCAGTAGGGGATGTGCAGGAGGCATCCGATCAATAATTCTCTCTCATCATTGATGTTTCTATCTCTTTCCCCCTCTCCCTTTCTCTCTGAAATCAATAAAAATATATTTAAAAAATAGAATATTAAGTATAAATATATAGAAGAAGACAAAAATGCAACATGAACCTTCTCATAGCTTGTAAAGTTTTGCTTACAAATGAGTTTTATTGTAATAGCTGGTGGATGTCAAGTCCACAAGTGGTTACTTTGGATAATAGGATAAGCCATGCAAAGGTAGAAGGCTTTGCTTAGATAGAGAAAGCACTGGGAAGGCGTATGATGTGGGACATGGAAGGGGAGGGCATATGCTATTACAAGGTGAAGTGATGTAGTAGGATCGTGGCCAACATGAATATATGTGAGTTGTTAATGCCCATATGGGCCAACCATCCTAACCTCATGTTGGGAGAAAATCGATTGGTCCCAAGGCCCAATAGATGAGCTGCTCAGCTTAGAGACATAGTTTCTCAAATCATAGCTCTTATCGTGAGAGATGGGGCCAGGAACAGACCTGGGGAGGACTTGGGGAAAAGGATGGTTGGGAGGTGGCACCCTGATTTCTACTGTGAAGAGATATGGGGAGAATTGTACAGAAACAAAACCTTTCCTCTGAAGCACAGCATTTAATGCCTCTCCTCTGACCCCTGTGCCTTATAATTCCTGTCCTAAGGACTAGTTGGTGGCAAGAAGCCGAAGCCCATTCCAATGATCTCAGGTGAAAGATGGTTTATTTAAAAAATATAAGATAATCTCATCAAACCTAATGGTCGGAAAAACACCTGGGCCTCCCAGACATGAAAACTGTCAGACCGCTGCTCTTTGTCATGTCTTCGTGTGGCTCACTCTGGCACCTTTCAGGTCCATTTCTGTTTTTCTCTCTTTCATTGTCTTTCTCCCTACCCACCCTTGGCTGGCTGATTCCTCATGACATTTCAATTCAAGGGCCACCGCCAGCATCTCTAGGCTGTAGCCTCTGGGTCTCTTAATTTAAGACCATGAGACGAAGCACATGATTGGTTGCTGGCCAGCCCACACATTAGCTGAGAAGGGCCACGGACGGGGAGACAGTGGTCCATGTATCTGGTACTTCTTATGCCTCTTTTCCAACCACATCCTTTCACTTACTTTCTGTGCAGACCACTGATCGTCCTTAAACAACTTATTTTCAAGCCTCTTTGTCTTTGCTCAAGGTGTTCTCACAGCCTGGCATATGCTTCTCCCATTCTTTGCCTCTCAAGGCTTCTTATATGTTCAGACTTAGTTTAAATATTATCTCCAATATGTAACATACCGGGATATCTCAATTAAAAATGAATTATTTCGCCCTGACTGGTTTGGCTCAGTGGATAGAGCGTCAGCCTGGGGACTGAAGGGTACCAGGTTCGATTCCGGTCAAGGGCATGTACCTTGGTTGCGGGCACATCCCCAGTGGGGTGTGTGCAGGAGGTGGCTGATCCATGTTTCTCTCTCATCGATGTTTCTAACTCTCTATCCCTCTCTCTTCTTCTCTGTAAAAAAAAAATCAATAAAATATATAATTTTTTAAAATGAATTATTTCTTCCCTAACCGGTTTGGCTCAGTGGATAGAGCGTTGGCCTGCGGACTCAAGGGTCCCAGGCTCGATTCCGGTCAAGGGCATGTACCTAGGTTGCGGGCACATCCCCAGTAGGGGATGTGCAGGAGGCAGCTGATCGATGTTTCTCTCTCATCGATATTTCTAACTCTCTGTCCCTCTCTCTTCCTATCTGTAAAAAATCAATAAAATATATTTTAAAAAAATAAAAATGAATTATTTCTGCCATGGCCAGTGTTTCTCAGTGGTTAGAGTGTCGGCCCATGTACCGAAGGGTCATGGGTTTGATTCCCAGTCAAGGACATGTACCTGGGTTGCACGTTTGATCCCCAGTCCCAGTCATGGGTGTGCAGGAGGCAACCAATCCATGTGTCTCTCTCATATCGATGTTTCTCTCTCTCTCCTTCTCTTCCACTCTCTAAAAAAAAATCAGTGGAAAAAAATATCCTTGGGTGAGAATTAATAACAGCAAAACAAAATGAGTTATTTCTTCCTCTGGGCTCACCACAACTTGTATTTACACTCGATACACCCTGCTTGTGCGTGCATTTACTTCTCTGCCCTTTCTCCCCAAATCGGGGCATGTCCTGCTTATCTCTGCACCCTGCAAACCTTTCCCAGCACCAGCAGGAGGCGCCCATAGACGTTTCCTGAACTCACGTGCCCTAGAGCTCATTGAGTCATCAATATCTGGATTTACTTCCTCATTAGCATCATCGTAAAATCACAGGAGAGATTTTTTACCATTCTCTGTTAAATTCAGAGAAGTCGCCTTGTATGTTAGAAATGTTTTTTTTAAATACATATTTTTCTTGATTTCAGAGAGGAAGAGAGAGAGAGAAGCATCCATGATATGAGAGAATCACAGATCGGCTGCCTCCCGGACGCCCCCTGCTGGGGATTGAGCCCGAAACCCGGGCATGTGCCCTTGACTGGAATCGAACCTGAGACCCTTCAGTCCGAAAGCTGATGCTCTACCCACTGAGCAACACTGGCCAGGGCAGAAGTGATTTTTTTTTTTCATTAAGTCATGAAAAGATATAAGGACAACCATGTATTTGTACGCTTGTTTCCCAGAGAAAATGAGAACTATAAAAAAAGTGGTTTTTCCATGATTTCTCAAAAGTCCGAATTATTTTAAAAACAGCCCCCTGATGCTTAAGCAGGGGTCCTAGCATCTGGTATCAAGTGCTCAGAGCTTCACTTGGGCAGTGTCAACAGTGGTAACTTACTCCCTCATGTCTGTCATCTCTTTTTCGTTTTTTAGTTTGGTTTTACTGTGCTTCTTGAGTGATAAACATGCCACGTCAGATAAGATGAGCTACTCTCCTTTTTTATTTTTTTAAATATATCTTTATTGATTTCAGGGAGAGATAGAAACATCAACGATGAGAGAGAATCATTGATCAGCTGCCTTCTGAACGCCCCACACTGGGGATGGAGCCCCAAACCCGGGCATGTGCCCTGAATCCAACTATGACTTCTTGGTTCATAGGTTGACACTCAACCACTGAGCCACACTGGCTAGCCTGCTACCCTCAGCTAATATCCTTGACCTTCTTTTCCCTCACAACCCACATTCAACTCATCTGGAAATCCTGCCTTTGAATTATATGGGACACCCAGCCATTCCTCGTCCCACAGATCCTCTTACCAGGATTACTGTCACCCCCTCCGAACTGGTCTCCTTGTGAGTCCTCAGTCTGTTCTCCGCCCAGCAGCCATACCGAGAGACTGAGAATGCAGGTCAGATCTTGCCCCTCCTTTGCCCACAATCCCATTTCACTAGAATACAACCCAAGCCCTGCCCTTGAGTGAGTGGCTAGGTCCTGAGTGATCCTCCACTTGTCTCCACGACCTCATCGCCTGTGCTCTCGGCCACACTGGCTCCTTCTGTGCCCTGAACACTGGGTTCCTTTCCTGTGGCGGCTGTATCCCGAACCGGGTGGCTCAGGACAGCGCAATTGTGCCAGAGGTTCTAGATCAGTGGTTCTCAACCTTCCTAATGCCACGACCCTTTAATACAGTTCCTCATGTTGTGGTGACCCCCAACCATAAAATTATTTTCGTTGCTATTTCATAACTGTAATTTTGCTACTGTTATGAATCATAATGTAAATATCTGTGTTTTCTGATGGCCTTAGGCCAGTGATGGGTGATCTTTTGAGCTTGGTGTGTCAAACTTTGCCAAAAAACTGAGCATAACTCGGGTAGTGTGTCACTTTGAGGAAAAAACTAACTCCAAGACTCTAGTCGCAAATGTTTCATCCTCAGGAGCAGCAAATGTTTCATCCTCGGCATGCGGCCGCGTGTCATCAGAAATGGCTACGCGTGTCAGTGCTGACACGCGTGTCATAGGTTCGCCATCACTGCCTTAGGCGAACCCACAGGTTGAGAACCACTGCTGTAGAGCCTAAGACCATCGGGAAACACAGATATTTACATTACGATTCATAACAGTAGCAAAATTACAGTTATGAAGTAGCAACGAAAATAATTTTATAGTTGGGGGTCACCACAACATGAGGAACTGTATTGAAGGGTCGCGGCATTAGGAAGGTTGAGAACCACTGATCTAGATCAAGGTGGTGGCAGGGCCGTGCTCAGCCCAGAGCCTGTCGGGAGCGCTTGTCCTTGCCTCTTCCGCTTCAGTTCCTTGCCTGGGGCAGCATCACTCCGAGCTCTGCCTCCATCCTCACACACTGTCTTCCCTCTGAGTGTCTGTGTGTCTCCACATGGTGTTCTCCCTGAGTGCCTGGGTCCAGATTTCCCTCTTCTCATGAAGATGCCAGCCGTCCGATGAGGGCCCATCCCAATGACCTCATCTTAAATGGATGACATCAGCAAAGACCCTGTTTCCACAGAGGCCACTTTCATAGGTGCCAGGGGTTAGGACCTCAATGTGCCTCTTTTTGGAAGGAGAAGGAAGGACACAATTCAACCCATGAAAACACGCAGGCAGCTTCCTCTCCCCGGGAATGCGTGGCCCTCTCCCGCACCGTGTTCAGGGCTTTGCTTAAACGCCGTCTTCTCAGGTTATCGGCTCAATGGAGTGCCAACTTCCAATACTTTCAAAGCTGCACTCCCTCCCCTCATGGCCCATAATACCTTTTAACATATTAGATAATTTAACCATTGGTTATGCCCACAGTCAACTGTTTCAGCCCCACCACTTTCTCCTGGCTTTGAGGAGTGCGGGAGTCGGCCTTTGGCTGTTATTCGCTGATAGAGCCCATCTCCCATCACAGAGCCTGGCACATAGACACTCAAGAAGAAACTTGGTGCTTTTAGAACTAACTGATTGCGTTTGTATTTCTTTAAAGGAGAAGATAAATCTGTGTCTTTGGCAGTTCACAATTTTCTAGCAGTGTGGTCTGCTGAGCAAAAAAAGAAAGTAAAATTTCTGATGCCAAATGGAAGCACGATACGTGATTAAGACTATGTAAACCTTTTCTCCGGTCTCTTTTCCATACATTTATTATTCGTTCAGGGCGCTTTAAGAAATGGCAGCCCACGTGGCCACATTTCTCAATCCTATACTTAGGACAAAGTATATAATAGTCTTGGGTTGTGGTTTCAATTAGCATAGCGAACCCAATACATACTTTCTTCCTGGCATCCAGATTAAAGAAGCTGTTTTCACTTTCCAGCCCAGTTTTTATTTCTGCTTTCTCCTTTCCTCACTGAAAACATCTATGGTATCCACAACATGTGGGTGGGTTACAACACCAAGTCAGAATCCACATTCTGATGCCATTTTTGCAGATGAATAACAATGTAGGTGTAGGTCATATGTGTTTTTGTATGAAAAGAGTCTAGAACTACACGCACCAAGCACGTAACGGGGAGAGACTTTATACATTTTATATTGTTTGGGTCTTTTTAAATGAATAGGTCTGACTTTGGCACTAAAAAGAGCAAGAGGCAAAAACTAAAAAGGCGTTTCTTGAGAGAGAGCTTCCCACCACAGAAGGAGCAAAAGCTGTTGGACACTGAGCACAGTGTGCTCTTTCTTTAAAATTATCATTTTTTGCTTATTATTTAAAAACTAGAGGCCCCTTGCAGGAAGATTCCTGCAATAGGGCTTCCTGCTGTGGTCTCCACTGCCCCACCTGCTTCCCTTCCTTCTCCGCTGCCCCGCCGGCTTCCCTTCCTTCTCCCCCGCCCCGCCTGCTTCCCTTCCTTCTCCGCTGCCCCGCTTGCTTGCATCTTTGCAGCTTCGCTCCCTTCTGCAGCGCTTGGCTTCTTTCTACACTGTCTTCAGTCTTCGCTCTGGCCTGGATATGCAAATTAACCGCCATCTTGGTTGGGTTAATTTGTATAGTCGCCCTGATTGGCTGGTGGGCATGGCTTGTGGGTGTAGTGAAGGTACGGTCAATTTGCATGTTTCTCTTTTATTAGAGAGGATGTATTTTTATTGATTTCAGAGAGAAAAGGAGAGGAAGAGAGACACAGAAACACCAGTGATGAGAGAACACCAATGACTGAGCCCGCAACCTGGGCATGTGTCCTGACCACAGAATTGAACCATGACCTCTTGGTTCCTAAGTCAATGCTCAACCACTGAGCCTCACCAGCCGGGCGGAGCACGGCATGTTCTTATGTGAGGAAACCTGGAGAAGAAACTTGTTGCTTTTCTATTTACTGCCTGGAAACCATAGGGACCGTGTTTGTACCGTGTGTACGGGAGGACGGAAAGGAAATAGGAACATAGTACCAACTGTGGTCAGCCTCTTGTGGTGGGATTGCGAATGATTGTGTTGTGCCTTTTGCTCTTATTTTGTAAGAACATGCTCCCAGGTAGATGATGTTGATGGAGGACAGGAACCTCCGTGTGGCCCTGCTCTCTGGGCCTAGGAAACCTTCTCCTGCCATTAGGGGGTCTGTGGTCATGGGCTCTCATGCAGCCGATTCAGCCCAGGGAGGGGCGGCCACTTTAAGGCTCCAGACACAACCCCTTACTTTAGAGACACAGAGGTTCTGCAGTCTCAGGGCTGGCGAGGGTCTTCCGAACCCAAGGAAGATTCAGGAAGGGACTAAATTGAGGGCTCCATTCCTCTTCCTGCTGCCCTCACAGAATTCCCCAAGGAGTTGTGTAGAAGCAGGTCCTGTGAGCTGGACTGCCCAAGGTGACCCCTGAAATCGCAGGGCTCCCCCTCCAGAGTGTCTGTTGTCAGCCTCTCTGACTCCAGGTAGGCAGCACAGTTGGCAAGCTGGGTAACTGCCAGCTTGGAGCCTAGAGCCTTTGGCAGGATGAACTCTGGGGTTGACACGAAGGCTGCCAAAGCAATAGCTGTGACAGTGGTCCTCAAAAGCTGGCCTAGCTCAGATGCACTGGGGGCACTTCCCTGGCCCTGCCACCGTCTGACTCAGCCATTCACACCACAGGCCTAGCAACCAGGATTTTAATAAAGGCCCCTCTGCTATTGTTCGACATCAATTCTCTGACGCTGATCCTCCTATTCTGTACTAACTACCTGCAGTTAGTGTCAGACACCACAGGTTGAAGGGCCTAGTCCCACAAGACTGCTTTCACTTCAGATGCCAGTTGCAAGTTCAGGGCCCCCAGGTTATCCACATTTCTATCCCACTCGGCTACAGAGTCAAAGGTTCCAACCCCTCATCCCCAATTCCCACCCCAGTTTCAATAATTCACTAAAATGACTCACAGAACTCAGGAAAGACCTATACTTATAATTAACTAGAGGCCTGGTGCACAAATTCGTGCACCAGTGAGGTCCCTTGGCCTGGCCTGTGGAATCGGGCCAAAACCGGCTCTCTGACATCCCCTGAGGGGTCCTGGATTGCAAGAGGGTGCAGGCCAGGCTGAGGGACCCCACTGGTGCACAATTGGGGCAGGGGAGGATGCGGGAGGGCTCACTCATCTAACTCAGTCCCGATTGGCTGGATCCCAGCAGCAAGCTAACCTACCAGTTGGAGTGTCTGCCCCCTGGTGGTCAGTGCATGTCATAGCGAGCGGTTGAGTGGCCTTAGCATATCATTAGCATATTACGTTTTGATTGGTTGAATGGACGACCGGATGACCATATACTTAGCATATTAGGCTTTCATTATATAGGATGCTTGATTATAAAGGACTAACTCAGAAACAACATAGAAGAGATCTATGAGGTAAGGTTAAGAAGGGCACTGAGCTTCCATGCCTGCTCTAATGTACTACTCTCCCAGCACATGAATGTGTTCATACACCTGGAAGCTCTCTCTAACCACCCTATCCCCCCCCCAAAAAAAAATAAAAAATCTTATCATTCAAGAGCTGTTATCCAGGCTGCATTAGTAGGCATGTTTGATGCAATCATTGGCCATTTGTGATTGAACTCAATCTGTATCTCCTCCTTTCCCTGTCCCTGGAGGTCTGGGGGTGGGGCTGCAAGTTCTAATCCTCTAATTACAGGCGTGGTCTTTCTTTTGTGGCCAGCACTTCCCTTGAAATTTAGGGACCACCAAGAGTTGCTTTGCTAGCACAAGCTCAGCTATGGTTCAAAAGGGGTTTGTTATTTTGTTATGAATAAGAAAGATGCTCCTATTACTCAGGAAATTCTAAGAGTTTTATAGGAGCTCTGTCCCAAGGACCAGGGACAGAGACCAAATCTATTATTTATTATATCACAACCCCTCCCCACCAAACCAGGTGATTCTGATACAGGTGGTTATACATTGAGATCCACTGTGTAAGAAGATATTGATAATGTTCAAAAACTCCAAGTATCAGCACCATTTTTGTGAGCAGAGAATTCTACTTTTGATGTAGGCTTCTCCCCATCTCACAATGTCCTTCTCTCCTCCAGTAAAATCCTTCAAGATATAGTTGTAGCCCATCTCTTCATCCCAACGGAGCTCCCTCTTCTTGGTGCTCCATACTGTGGCACTGACTTGTAGAATTCTCTTTGGCCCTGTACGTAATGTTTGCAATGCTCCTTAATGTTCAGATGCCTGCCTCATCTCCCTAGGTGCCTATGGACTCCACATTTCTTTAATGAACCTTCATGCAACATTTAATATCCATAAGCATGGTGCTGTCCTCAAAGGAAGCACTCAATAAATGCTTAATGGGAGGAAGTGAAGGTATGAATGCTGGTGTGATCCAGGAGGAAAGTGCAAGAGGTTTGTGCACAGTTTGGACACTATAAAGTCTTGCCAACCACCTGAGTCATTGCAACATTAAGGTTAAATGCCTCACTTTGAATCAGATAATTTGTAATGAATGTCTAAGCAGAACTTCTGCTTGGGAAGAACCACAATGAACTAGCAGGCAACCCACTTTGGGGACATATCAGTAGATGTGATGATCAGTGGAATGATCACTAGACATGAAACCAGAGCATGTAGGGCCACAGCCTGGCTCTGCCCCTTGCTAACTGGGAGGCCCTGGGGTAAGTTGCTTCCTTCAAAGTTTCATTCACATATTCATTATTTCAATCATCTATCATTGAAAACCTATTGTATACTGGGTGTTACACTATCTATACTTTACATGTTATCTCACATAATGAGCACAGCACCTCTCTAGATAATCATCTTCCCAAATTATAACTTTACTAGTGGCCTGGTGCATGAAATTCGTACATGGGGGGGGTGTCCCTCAGCCTGGCCTGCACCCTCTCTAATCTGGGATCCATTGAAGGATGTCCTACTGCCGGGTTACAGAGAATGAGCCTAAACCGGCAGTCGGACATCCCTCTCGCAATCCAGGACTGCTGGCTCCTAACCGCTCACCTGCCTGCCTGCCTGATTGCCCCTAACCACTCTGCCTGCCAGCCTGCTCGCCCCCAAATGCCCCCCCTTGCCGGCCTGCTCGCCCCCAACTGCCCCCCCTGCTGGCCTGCTCACTCAGAACTGCCCCCCCCCCGCTGTCTTGATCACCCCCAACTGACCCCCACTGATGGCCTGCTTGCCCCCAACTGGCCCTCCTGCTGGTCTGCTCACCCCCAACTACCCCCCTGCCGCCAGCCTGATCACCCCCAATGCCCCCCCCCCCACTGGCCTGATCACCCACAACTGCCCTCCCCCCTTGGCCTCTAACCACCTCTGCCTCGACCCCACCACCATGGCTTTGTCCAGAAGAACGTCCAGAAGGTCTCCTGGAAGGTCTTCCAGTCTAATTAGCATATTACCCTTTTATTAGTATAGGTAGAGGCCTGGTGCACGGGTGGGGGCCGGCTGGTTTGCCCTGAAGGGTGTCTCGGATCAGGGTGGGGGTTCCCTTGGGGTGTGGGGCGGCCTGGGCGAGGGGCCTGTGGTGGTATACAGGCCGGCCACGCCCCCATGGGGTGAGGGTCCCCGCTGGGGGAGCGTGGCCAGCCTGGGTGAGGGGCTGAGGACTGTTTTCAAGCTGGCCACACTCCCTTCAGGGTGAGGGTTCCTGCTGGGGTGCCTGGCCAGCCTGGGTGAGGGGCTGATGGCTGTTTGCAGGCTGGTCAAGCCCCCCAATGGGGACTCGTACTCCATGGGGGCGTGGCCAGCCTGGGTAAGGGGCTGAGGGCTGTTTTCAGGCTGGTCACACCTCCTTCAGGGTGGGGGTCCCCACTGGGGTGCCTGGCCAGCCTGGGTGAGGGGCTGATGGCTGTTTGCAGGCTGGCCAAGCCCTCCAGTGGGGACCCTCACCCCATGGGGGCATGGCCAGCTTGGGTGAGGGGCTGAGGGCTGTTTTCAGGCTGGCCATACCCCCTTCAGGGTGGGGGTCCCCGCTGGGATGCCTGGCCAGCCTGGGTAAGGGGCTGAGGGCCGTTTTCAGGCTGGCCATGTCCCCCAGCGACCCAGGCTCCCAGTCCCTCCTTTTTTTTTTTCTCCAGCCCCTCCTTGAGCGGAGGCCAGGGCTAGCTGGAAGCTTGGCTTCCTCCGTCACCAGGGGCAACCCAAGCCTCCTGCTCGCTCCAGCTCCGTGGCTGCTGCCCATCTTTGTTGGGTTAATTTGCATACCCACTCCTGATTGGCTGGTGGGTGTAGCAGAGGGATGGTCAATTTGCATGTTTCTCTTTTATTAGTGTAGATAGTTGAAGAATAATCACATTTCTGTGTCTTCCATGGCAATTGCACCCTTAAGCCTCCAGACCTCCTTCCCAGGGTTCCTGAGCCTTGAACTCTGGGGTATAGTTATTATTATTATCCTGCATGGCCTCTGAGACTTATGAGTCTATAAAAGGGAATGAAATTTTGGAATTGGAAGGAACATGAAAGATGGTCTCATTCGCCTGCATTCAAATGAGGACTCAGAGCTAAAGTCTCAAATCAGGGAATGGGAGAAGAGATAGCCCAGAAAACCTCCTTCCAACGCCCTGGTCTCTCTCACTTTGGCTTGTCCTCATTGCCTGGAGTGGAGGCTGTGGGCAGTCAGAGGGAGTGCCGTTGGATCCAGGATGTCTGCAGAGGTGGGCAATTCTAAGGTTTCCATCCAGATGCTGAGGTCTAAGGTGGCATTAAACATGCTCCCTGCTGGTGGCTTCATCGGAACCTGACACTCTATGTGGATTCCTAACTGATTTCTCCATCAGGCTGACTACTGTCAACCAGCCAGACCCTTGTGCCCTGGGGGCGGGACGGGGAATGGAAAGTGTCGGTGCATCTGTCAGAAGATACCCTTGAAAGTTGCTGAACTGGATGTAAGCTATGAAGGTTCCAGGCTAAAATGAAGGGTTTCTCTCCAACTCTCCCCACTGGTGAGGTTAGAAGACCAGAGCTGACAAAAGGCGGCGGCAAGCCTCTGCCTGGCTAACCAAGATAAAGACACAGTGTTTAAGTCTTGCTTCTAAATGTATGAGCATTTGTTGTTATGTTAAAAAAGCAAACCCTGTGGGAAGCTAGTTACAGGGGCTAGTTTGGACAGACTGCATGACTTCCCCCACCCCCAGAATAGCACCAGCCAACAACAGCAAGAGTCTGACAGTTGGAATGCTTTCTGGATTTCTAATCGGAGTATTCACCCCTGATTGTATGGTTTCCTCTCCCCCCGCCCCCACAGCGTTCCCATACTCTTAAGCATGCATTTAAAATCAAGACCCAGATCCCTTAAATAAAACCTATTTCATGAGTCATACTCTTTATCCAATTCAAGCTCAAAGGCTTGAAGGAAAAACAATCGCTAACTGCAGTCTGAATTCACAAGCGAAGCTGCAGTGGACTCACCAAAGTCTGATTTTATGAACAAGACGATGCGTGCGTTTGTGTGTGGGCTCGCATAGGAGAGGCCCCTGATAATGCAGATGTTCTTTCTGTTTGACTTGGGAAGTAATCAAGAGATGTTCCTGTTGTGTTGTTGGTAGCAGCAGATTTTCCCTCCAGCGTAAGATTGACATAAGATGAAGTTAAAAACCGATTTGGCCCTGCCAGTGTGGCTCAGTGGTTGAGCATTGACCTACGAACCAGGAGGTCATGGTTCAATTCCAGGTCAGGGCACATGCCCAGGTTATGGCTTGATCCCCAGTAGGGGGCATGCAGGAGGCAGTTGATCAAAGATTCTCTCTCCTCATTGATGTTTCTCTCCTTCTCCCTTCCTCTCTGAAATCAATAAAAATGTATTGAAAAAATGCAAGAAGCCATTTGACTTTCCCAGGGTCACAAGCAGGAGAGGAGACGCATGGGACAGCCCAAGGAAAGGCTGCTACGCTGAGGACCCAGGACATTAGTTACGGAATTAGCCTGATGCTTAGCAGGACTCTGTAGAGTTGGAAAAGCAGGTTCTTGCGTTGAACTGAATTTTGCCTCAGGTTTGTCCTGTTGCTAAGAAATCAGAGGCTCTGGAGGTCCAACGGGCACTTGAGAGATAGAAACTGCGCATTTGCTTCAGGGCTTTTCCTCAACTCCCCGTGCCTGGACAAACACACAACTGCATTTCATGGCTCCCTGCCCATCCGGAGCAGGGAAGCATCCTGCTGCATTGGCAAGACATCAGCCTGCGTCTACAGGAGAATGAGCAAAAAGAATGGCCTCTTCTCCACGGCTGGAGAAAAATCACTCCCAGGATTTGAGGTCGGCTGCAAACCACAGAGAAGACGCCTTCTCGGTAGGTAAGAGAGACTTCCCTCCTCTTCTTGGAATGTTACCTCCACAGTCCAAATGTCACCTACGTTTTACAACCCAACCAACGCCTTCGCTGCAAGCCAAAGAGGTAGGCAAGCCAGTCCTCCTTTGTGGCCATAGTGGTGGGACTTTAGAAGAATCCTGATTGTGTTACAATCTGACCTTTAGAGGTTCCCCACCAAGAAATGGGCACACCTGGGTGTTCAGTGAAGTGAGGAGGAGCCAGACTTCCCAAGTCCTCAGAGCCAGGCATGAAAGGGAATGTGGAAGCTGCTGGAATGTGGGGCTCGGAGAACCGGGGGGGGGGGGGGTCCCACCTTACGACACAAGCTCAATTCAAAACAACAGCAGTAGCAACGACAGCATCCTGACTGTTCTATATGTGGCCCCTGCTCTCTGTTCAGACATCTATACCTCACCTGCCACTGAGGCTGGTACTGTTGGGCGAAGGAAGAGCAGATCTGGTCAGTGGAGGATCATGGGTATTTCATGTCTTAAAATTAGCCTCATGTTCTGCCCACACCAACCATCGAGCAGCCACAGGTGCTGCTCACGGTGTTACGTGGCCGTTGGGTTGGCTCCGGCTCCTGGCAGCCCTATGATTGAGGATGTCCACCATGTCCCATCCTCAGTAGCCCTGCTCAGCTCCTGTAGACTCATGCCTATGGCTCCTTTTATGGAACCAACCATCTCATATTTGGTCTCCTTCTTTTCCTGCTGACGTCTATTCTCCCAGGAATATTGTCTTTTTCAAAGAACCTTCCCTTCTCAGGGTGTGCCTGAAGGTAGGGCAGCTTCAGTTTTGTCATTTCTGCCTCCAGCAATGTTTCAGGCTTCATTTGCTTCAGAGCCCACTTGTTTGTCTTTCTGGCGGCCCAGAGTATCTGTAGAATTCTCCTCCAACACTACATTTCAAGTGAATTGATTATTTTCTTATCAGATTTTTCACTGTTCAACTTTTGCATGCATACCCAGTAGTTGGGAATTTAAGGGTGTGGATGATCTTAGCCTTGGTCTCTAATGAAATATCTTTGCTTTTTAAAAACAACATATGTTTTCATTGGTTTTAGAGAGAGAAGAATGGAAAGGGATAGAGAGAGAGAAACATGGGTGAGAGAGAAACATCGGTTGGCTGCCTCCCACATGCCTTCCCACCCCTGCACTGGGGATCAAGCCTGCAATCTAGGCATGTGCCCTGACCAGCAGTCAAACTGGCGACCTCTCCTGGTTCATAGGTTGATGCTCAACCACTGAGCCATGCAGGTAGGGCCATATCTTTGTTCTTGATGACATTCCCTCATTCCTCCATTGCTGCCCATCCTAGTCTCAGCTATCTCTTGATTTCTTGCCTGATCACTGCCACATGGTAAAATAGAATTGATAACCAATATAATGAGTGTTCCCTGAGCATCTGTTATGTGCCAGGCCATGAACTAAATGTGAGGATTCACTGAATCTTCCCAACAAGCTTGTGAGGTCAGCACTTTTGCTAACCCAACCTTACAGATTTGGAGAACCGGCTCAGGAGTTCAGACAACTGGTCCAAGGCCACACAGCCAGTACATGGC
This sequence comes from Eptesicus fuscus, assembly GCF_027574615.1. Classification (NCBI taxonomy): domain Eukaryota; kingdom Metazoa; phylum Chordata; class Mammalia; order Chiroptera; family Vespertilionidae; genus Eptesicus; species Eptesicus fuscus. The sequence goes on from NC_072486.1 coordinate 11,597,995, forward strand.
CAGGCTGAGACTCGACTCCAACCCAACTGACTCCAGACCCTATGTTCTGATCCAGGGCTGTGAAAACGAGTTTCCTACTCATCGCACCATCCCAGAACATAGGGTGATGTCCTCGCTGTGTCCCGCTGGGCATTTCTGGTAGGTAGGCAGCACTGCGGGGATGGGTCCAGTCTGTCCATTTTCGGAGAGCGCCTTTCTATGTTCTGTGCCGTGAGAAAAGCTGATCGGCTGCAGCGTTTCAAAGCCGCTGGATTATAGATCCTTGAAGGCAGGGTTCAGCATGTAGTAGATGCTTAATAAATACTGGTCAAATGACAGAGTTGCTTTTCCATCACACGAGACCTCACCAGTCCCCCAAACTCCATCTCTGGAAAAGATGGTTATTAGCTGGCCCTTCCGGGGAGTCACAGGATGCTCTCTGGAGGCCTCCCTGGGATGGTGAGGTGCTTGGAGATGGCGGTGCAGAGCCAGGTTGACACAGGAGGAATGAGTTCTCAAACTTTCAAAGCTCCACTCCAACCCAACAGCCGCTTCACCGGAGCAGGAGGCTGGTAAAGAACCAGAGCAGAGACGATACAAGGTCCTAAAAAGTCAGGGTTATCGCTCCTTTTCCTCTAAAGCCAAGAGGGAGAGGACTAGAGGCTCTTCAACCTTAGAGGAGTGGCCAAATCAAATAAATTCTGGGTAATCTAAGAACGAGGACGCACAGCATAAAAATAGGAAGTGTTTTCACTGCGTTCTATAGCCTCAGCTTTGTCAGTTGTAGGTGATCTGTGTAAGCAAGAGCCAAGTGGACCTTCCTTTTAAAACTAGGGAATAAATACTAGTCAAATGATATCCTTCATATCAGCCAGTATTCTAACACAAGGGCACCCCAATCTCACCAAAGAATCCAGTTTTAAAATTAACAAAACATTTCATAACCAAAACCCCCCAGCAGAGGAAACCATGAAAATGCAAAGAAGCATTTACTGTGACCTGTGGCAAAAAACACAATACGAATGCAAAATACTTCCCATGTGGTTTAGCGAAACGATACCTTAGATATTTAGGTAAAGCAACCTGTTAGGACAAAGTGAATTTCCCCAGATTAAGACACTTCTCTGGGAACCAAGACATTTCCCATGAGGGTAGGAATCATCTGGAGAGGGAATGGACACAACACTAACCCCCCTGGAAAGATTCTGGGACAGTGAACAGCCAAATCTGGTCTCTTCCACAGGCCTCCGCCGGTGAAGGGATGACGTTTCAGGGAACGCAGGTGTGGATGCTCTGTTTGCCCGCAGTGCGGTCTGGGAGGCGGGGGCGCTCTTTCATAACCGGGTGGGTCTGAGTGGCTGGTTCTTCGTTTGGTCGCTATTTGCATGGTGCGTGACAATATGTCATCCCCTGCGCTGGTTTCCCCCGTGCTGACTCATCATGAAGAATTTGCTTTGGTTGACTCTGACCCCGTCAATTATTTTTGGAACGACATTGGGCAGGATCTACACTGGGGGAAAATGATTACTCTGGCTTTTGCCACCATCATCTTTCTCCTGGATTATCGCAATAGCTTCGCCTTGCCTGCTATGGGCTAGTCTATGCCTAAGAAGGGCCATATCCCTTCTATGCTTTTGGCCTGGCAGGGGCTTACCCATTTCACTTAACGGCCTGCAAATATCCTTAGTATGTGCCTCCCTCCAGTCTTCCGTGCTATGGCCTCTCAGTGCACCAGGGGCTCCAAGTGTCCTCTCCTCGTTTCCTCTCCTCCAGCCACACTGGCCCCCTTGCTGGGCCTGAAGCACACCAGGCTGGCTCCTTCTCCCTCCATATCCAGCTGGCTTGCTCTCTCCCATGTTTATGTCTTTGCTCAAATGTTCTTTTTGATGATCCTACTTAATACTACAAATGACTCCACTCCTCCTCTGCTCCCTTCCTGATCTGTTACCTACCTCCCCACCCCCACCCCCCACTTATTACCCTCTAACACACTATATCATTTACTTATGTATTTTGGTGTGCCGCGCCAGCACAGCCAAGGGTTCGGCGAGCCTGAGGGAGGGCAGCAAAGGATGTAGAAAAGACAGACAAAGAGAATAAGCTGGGGCTAGGTGGATCTCCTGTGCCTGGCTGAGGCCACAGAGAAAAGATCCAGACGGCAAGCTGATGCTTTATTTTATAGTTGGAGAAAAACAAGGTAGTGGTCAACACAGTTACAATGTTCTTGTGAGTTTCACTTGTTTTGGCAGCTGCACCTCCCACAGCCCATTAGCTACCTAGGAAGGATCTAGGGGGCAACCATAAGGTCAAGCTTCATTATGCTAAGAGGGCTGTGCCCTCTAAGCTGGGACTTGTTTGTGGCTTTGCCAACAGGTCAGTCCGAGGCTTAACCCTATAGCCGCTCCCTACATTACGGTTCCTGTCTGTCTTTCCCCTGGTGATGCCAGCTCTATGAGGGCAGGGATCTTTATGTCATTCACAGTGTCCCAACCTCCTGGAACAATGCCTTGCACATAGTAAGTGCTCAATGAATATTGGTTGAATGAAGATTGATTAAGTGAATGAATGAAACAAACATTCAAGTAACTCACTTCCTAACACCCCCACCCTCCCACACACCCCCACACACTCACACACACATCATTTATTCTCACCAGCCACAATGCTGATTGCGTTTCTAAGAACCAGAATCATGCTGGCTCCACATTTTACAATCAGTGGTCGCACAATTCTATCATCAAGATGCTCAGTGAGGGTGCTAAGCTGAGGTTGCAGTAAGGAAGGAAATAATACAAACATGCTTCCCCTTAGTGCTGTGAAATCTAAGATGAACATGTAAAAGAGATGCAGATAACCAAGGAACAAAGAGGCTCAATATATAATTGCATCTTACACACACCAGAGGTAGTTGTCTAGCAAACAGCTTTTAAGCCTTAGCTTAGGCTACAATATACCATCAATCTTTCTTCCCACCACTGCCTACACCCCATCCGGACAGAATGAATGACTATTGCTCAGATTAAGGACATGAGAAGGGACCCTGATGCTTCCATCTCCACTTTAGTGGTGTGCTAATATTGCCTTCATCACATCACATACCGGGAAGTAGAGTAGTGTGGTGGCTAAGAGTGTGTGTAGGGGTCTTGGGGCTTACGGCCTGGATTAACATCTTGTCTCTATCACTCCTAGATTATGTGACTTGAGCACCTTACTTAAAGTCTCAGGGTCTACTGAGCTCCTCCAGGATTCCTCAGCTGGGAAACCAGCCTTCCTCGAATGAGGTCATCACTGTAGAGTTCTCTGGGAGGTGCCTGCATATGGTCACCCCCAAAGAGTGTTAATGGTCATTGCTTTGTTATTCAGGAATCTGCTATATCACCTTGAACGTTTTTGCCTGACCATCAAGTTCCCCATCAGTTTGTTCTCCCTCCCAATCTTATTTCTCAGTATCAGCTCTTCACTGGGCCAGACTCATCTCTTCTCTTGGCCTGGACTCTCCTTGGTTTACTCATTCTCATCCTTTCTTCGTTGTTCTTACTTCTTGGACCAACTCAACCCTAGGATTTTCTTCTTTATTCATTCTGTCAGTCCTTCCACATTGAACCCAAATCCATGCTCAGGCTCCATCATCCCCTGCCTGGCTCCTCCCCGTCCCTCCCATCTCTCCCTTTCCTGTGGGCTTGTGGAGCTTATCTCTGCATACATGTGGGTGCTGTTGAGTGGAAGCCAGCCGTACACTTTCTTGTCTCTTTCAAGGACCTTTTGAGAAAGAACATTGGTCCTGCAATCGTCAACTTTTGCCGAGCCTTTATCTCCATTCTTGTTTTCCCAGGTGCAGCCTAGCCTTGGAAAATAGCCCAACTTAGCCCCAAGGTAGAGGAGAGGCTTTCATTCATTCATTCGTTCATTCATTCAACAAATATTTATGGAGAGCAAACTAAATGCTTGGTCTGAAACCAGACCTATATCATTTCTTCCCCACAGGAGCTCACATCTGCTGGAGATGCTGCTGAAATATAGACTAAGTTGTAGTGGGGCCTGGCTTATCAGGACGAACATGGCTTTGGAGCTGGCCTCACTGGGGTTTGAATACCAGCTTCGCACTAACTGGGTGTGCGACCTTGGACAGGTCACTTCACCTCCTAGAGACTCAGTTTCCTCATCTATAAAAGGGAGTGATAACCTACACTTCCCAGAGTTAATATTTTCTATTTTCCTTTATTTTCTATTGCTCTTGGGCTTTCACTCTGCTGGGTAGTTCAGGGGAGGGTGAGTGGGATGCCAGTGATGGCATCTTAGTTTCCGGCTTCAGGGCTCAGCTTGAAACAGCTGTCTCTGGGTTTGATGCTCAGGTCTCAGGTCTCATCCTGTCCTCCCCTGGAAGGCGGTCTTTAGGTCTAGTGAGGATATTTCCCCACGGATTTTTAGAGAGAATGGAAGGGAGGGGGAGAGACAGAGAGAGAGAAACATCGACGTGAGAGAGACACATCGATTGGTTGCCTCCCGCATGTGCCCCAACCAGGACCAGGGATCAAGCCTGCAACCGAGGAACATGCCCTTGACTGGAATCGAACCTGGGACCCCTCTATCTCCTGAGCCAAACAGGCAGGACCAGTGCAGTGGTTCTTAATCTGCAGTGACTTTGTTTCTCAGGGGACATTTGGCAAGGTCGGCAGACACTTTTTATTATTACAAATGGAGTAGAGGAGCTCTTAGCATATAATGGGTAGGGGCCAGGGATGCTGCTCCATATCCTACGATGCACAGCACGGCCTCCCTCCGTGAGGAGTTATCTGGCCCAAGGGTCATAGTGCCGAGGTTGAGGAGCCCTGGTCTCCTCAAAACTGGACGACATCTCATGACGTGGGCGTAGAGCCAGAGCTGCCTCTCTCAGGCCTTTCCGCCCAGCCTGCTGCTCTCCTGAGACCTCCACCTTGGCTCTCGCTGGCTCAGCAGATCTCTCTGACTTTCCATTTTGACCTCTAATCGGCCTCTCTGGTGGAGTTGCCTCACCCCTTAGCTCCTCAGCTTGCTGGCAGGCCTGGGAGGTGCAGGGACACTGACTTGGGACACTTTTCTGCCTGGCTTTGCTGGGCCCCATTTGTACTGCAGTGCCTGGCTTAGGGACACCCATCATGGGCATTGCTTCCTGAAGTTCCCCATGGAGAACGACATGGTGAGATTACACCGAAACTATCTAAAGCCTGGCTCCACCCCCTGCCAGGATTTCGGTCCAGAGTGGGGCAAGGGAGCAGGACCCGTGGGTCTGACAGTTTGCTCCCCTGACTTCTGCCCCCATCAGCTTTCTTTCTGAATGGAGGGCTTGCTTTGACTTCCCATCCTGTCTGGCACATCCAGCCCTGGGTGGTATTCTTGTCCTTCCGGGAGGGCATTTTCTCTGCCTCTTTCCTGGGGCTATGGACAGAAAGTCTGCGGGAATGTGACTGTGGGAGTGGAATAAAAAACACACCATTACTATTTTCAAAATATTATTCTTGTTACAGACCACACGTGGCATATAGTTTCTAAACCTCCTTGCATGGTCCTAGGCCGTCCCGCGCCCTTGCTGTGGGAACAGGGCAAAGGAAGTGATGCAGGAAGCTGCTCAGTGCGGTCTGGGAGCGAGTTGTTGCTGGGTTTCTCCTGGAAACTCATTCCGCACTTCCCCGGGGCCGGAAGGGTGCCCTCTGATGAGGTCACCTGGCTCGTTCCTAGACTTTGAGCAGCTCTAGGGCAGGTCAACACCTGCACACTGTTTGCCTGCTTTATCTGGTTTTCTGTGGGAAAAACTGCAGCTTCCACTCTTAAAAGAGTTTTAACAGCAGTCACCTCATGACAAGGGTTGAGACTTTGGCCATGTGTTTTATTTAACGAGCATGCTCTACTTAGCTTATGCCCCAAGAAATCAATTGCACTAATCTTACTGTGGACTTCTGAAATTTTAAATATAAGAAAGACACACACACACACACATACACACACCTTAAGAACACACTCTTTCATTACATTATAATTTCTTATTTCAGTAATTATGATTTGGCAAATTCTGCTTTCAGCATAAAGTGGCAAAATGCAATTAAATGGTATCACGGGTAAAAGAAAAATAATGTTTTTCTTCCATAAATCATTTAAAATAAACTTCAGGATTTTACATTCTTTTCATAGTTTTTGTAATTAGAACTCCTGCTTATATCACTTTATCTTTATGAAGGTGATAAAAAAGCATAACAGTGTTCATTTTATTATAAATTATGATTTTATGACAATCATAAATGCAAATTAAAAATTTGTGTTCATCTTTATATGTCAACATACTTAAGTGCCAGCTGATGTTCTGTGATCAATAAGGCACAATTTATATGCATTATCCTGAAGTTTCCTTGGCTGGAAATGTTTGTTGGCAATATCCAAATTATGGCTGAATATGAATTATGATAAATCAACAAGAAGAGTACTATCAATGTGGCTATTGTGGCAAGTTTTATCACAGCAGGGGAAGTAAAATAGCTATGGATTTGACTTAAGCCAGTAAGTCCAACCATGATTTTAAATAGACTGGTGGGTCTAATTGGGAGTCCAGGGTGCTAAAATTAACTTTCGTGTTGCTAGGGACATACAATCTTGCATTATTTTGCATAAAGTTTGCTCCTGAAGTAAATTTAGACCCAGGAAAGTGTCTGAAATGTTTCATTTGCGTTTGCAGTTAGCAAATAAAATATACAAGATTTTTTCTTCTGATGCCTGGTAATCTCAACCAAGAATGGAGACTAATGTTATGTATTCGATATCTTAAATTTGGGGTTGTTATTTCATCTTAGGTCAGTGGTTCCTAACCCTGACAGGTATTAGAATCATCTTGAGAACGTAACAACAACAACAACAACAACCACCCAACTGAATCAGTCTCTCTGGGAGTGGGTCCTAGGTATCAATATTATAAAAAGTATACTAAGTATTTTTAATGTGCTTCTGGGGATTAGAACTTCTGCCCTAGGGGAAATATACCTGACAACAAGTCTTGTTGAGGAAAGCTTTAAATAGTTCAGCTAGTCTGCAACCAAATTAAATTCTATTATAATTTTATTTTCACTGAAATACAAGTAGTGTTTTAAAAAATAATATGGGTAAGATCAGAGGAGAGTGTAACTTAGGTTTTCCCCCTGTGTCCAGAGCTTTCACAAGAGCAGGGAGTCTGGTAATGGTCATTTGGAAAAATCTGAGTTAATAAAAAGATCTGAGAATAAAAAGCTGAGACCTGTAGTCTCAGTGGGCCTTTTCTCCTCTTGTTTCTCGGGAGGGTGGAGTGATTTCTGAGGGACTCCCAGAAAGAGTTAAAGGAATCCTTGATCGTGAGTCTAAAGAAACTTTGAGTGTCGGTGCTGTTGCTTCCTGGTCCTGACTAGCACTGGGGTCTATAGACCCCCAGCATCACCTGGAAACAGGTAGACATGCAGAATCTCAGGCCCATCCAGACCCACTGAATCGGCTTCTGCACTGTATGTAGCAAGATCCCCAGGGGATTCTGGGTGCGTCTAGAGCAAGTCATTGGACCCTTGTTTTCTGTATCTTAGCAACAGGGGGTCTTACTATCTCCTCTGCTTCACTACAGGGTGTTTGAGAACCAAACACATGATGTAGAAGCACTTTCATAAAGTATTTTTATTGTGGGAAAATATACACAACATAAAGTTTATAATGTTAACTATTTCTATGTATACAGCTCACTGGTATTGAATATATTCACATTGTTATGCAACCATCACTATTGTCCATCTCTAAAACTTTTCACGATCCCAAACTGAAACCTCGTGCCCTTTAGACAACACTCCCCATTTCCTCTCCCCCAGCCCCTGGCCACCACCATTCTACTTTCTGTGTTTATGAATTTGACTGCATTAGGTACCTCATATACGTAGAATCATACAATATTTATTCTTTTGTGACTGGCTTATTTCCTTAGCATGATCCTCAACATTTATCCATGTTGTAGCATGTATAAGAATGTCATCTATACTAATAAAAAGGTAATATGCTAATTAGGCTGGACGTCCTTCTGGGCGTCCTTCCAGACGAAGCTGAGGCCAGAGCAAAGCAGCCCAGGTCCTGGGTTCCTGCTGGCGGCAGGGTCCTGTGTCCTGGAGGGAAGCCGGTGCCGGCAGCCGGGGGAAGGAAGGAAGGCCTACTCTTGCACGAATTTTCATGCATCGGGCCTCTAGTTCCTTTATAAGGCTGAATAATATTCCATTGTATGTATATAACATATTTTGTTTATCCATGTATCAGTTGATGGACATTTAGGTTGTTTCTATCTTTTGGCTTTTGTGAATAATGCTGCTATGAATGAGTCTTTCCTTTCAATATTTTTGGGTGAAATTGCTGGATCATATGGTTTATTTGGGGGGAAGTGGCTGCACCATTTCACATTCCCACCAGCCATGCAAAAGGATTTCAATTTCTTCATTCTCACCAGCACTTGTTATTTTCTGTGTATACATGTTTTAATATAATAGCCATTTTAATGAGTCTGAAGTGATTTTGATTTGCAGTTCCCTAATGATTAGTGATGTTGAGTATCTTTTCATGTGCCTGTTGGCTAGAAAATATTTTATATTGTATATACTATTGCAACTTTGAGATTACTATATTGAATTATGAAAGTACTGACTACTTTGTTCAAGAAATCTTACAGATTTCCTCCAGCTGTTTTACAAGAAAATTAGCCAGATTTTCTTCTGGAGCGTAAGTGAGCTATAAATACTATGTGGGAGTTCAATCATGCAGTCTGAAAATACTACAGCGTTTGCCTCAGATTCCTCACCCACAAGAAGGAGGGAATAATCCCACCTCTAGAGTTGTTTTGGGAATTAAGTGAGATAATACATGTGAAATGCTTAGTGAGGGTACACAAAGCACCCTCTGTTATTTGCTCTTACTGCACAGAGTAAGGGATCATTGCGCCATGGTTCAGAGAAGAGTAGGGACCGAGCTGGGTGATGCAGAAGGGACAGGAGGACGAGAGGCAGAGGAAGGAGACGAGAGGATTTGGAGGCCAGGAGGACAGTGGTGAGCTGTGCGCAGTGCACTTGGAGAATTTGTTCATGGGAGCGAAGAGCAGTATGGGAAGTAGGGCTGGGAAAGTGAGTTGGGACCAGATGGCAGGGGTGTGGACGGCGAGTCCACCGCGAAGTGTGGGCTTTGGAAGGCAGTGGGAAGCCACCAGAGGTTCTGAGCCGGGAGTGACACGATCAAAGCCGGCCTGTGTTTATTGTTCTTCCCACACAGGCGTGACCCTCGAACCATAATAGCAGCGCCCACACCTGAGGCTTTGATCTTGACCATTACTGCTGCTTACCTTTTGGGGAGCACCTTGGCTATTTACACAGTGCCAGGTAATCAGTTTATTAGTTAACAGATAAGATTAATTAGATTTTTGAGGCAAGCGAGGACGGGACTTGGCTTTGAAAAACTAGGCCCTAAAGGAAGCAGCGCCAGAGGCTCAGCTGGTGGTTCTTTCTGCAAATCTGCGGGGCGTGGCCTCCTTAATAATGCTGTTAGGATGCGGAAGACCATGCCAGGAGTTCCCCAGAAGGGATAAACCCGCCTTCAAGAAGATCTCAGTCTCATCCAGGATGGGAAGGAGTGCTGCATTAACACACAGGGTGTCCCCCCAAAATGTAGTCCCACACCTTGAATGATTATAAAGGCAATGTTTATTAAAATACATTCATTTTCAACATTGAGCTACCAGCTGTTAAAGTGCGTATACACTTTTTGGGGTCACCCTGTAGTCTGGAATACGTTCAACTATATACTAACTAGCACGTAATGGAAAGTGCTGGGTTGGGAAGGAGGGGTATGGTACGAGAGAGACCACCTTCCACTATGTTTCAGCAGAATTGGCAGAGAGGGGCTGTGCTTATAACAAATTGTCAGGCTCTCTTTTGTCTTTAATGAAAACAATACAAAAATTGCTAGTAAATTTCTGTTACTTTAAGTACAACAGGTCACACTAGATAGGAGAACAACAAACAAACATGTAGAGTATTTATATTTCTACTGAGCAGACTAACCATTTGAAGTACAAGGTTCTGTCTTAAGGAATGGCTGCTAGTGGCTCTTGCTAAGTGAAAATTTCATTCATTTTTAAATATATGTTTTAAACGTATGTTTAAATATATGTTTTTAAATATATGTTTGCGTTTTGTAAATTGTACTTTTCTTACCAAGAAACCTAGTTTGGCCTATATTTTATATGATATTCTATAATCAAGGTGTTAGAAATGGCCATATTAACCAAATAAATGATTTTAATTGAAGTGGCAACCGGATGGCGAACAAACTTGCTAACTTTTCTTCATTGCGGTGAGAACTCCGAAGCCTCCTATGTTATTGGACACAGTTATCCACACGCCGAAGGCCGGACCCTGGAGAGGCGAATTCCAGGATTGTTTCTGCAAGAGGCACTCTTTGGCATGAAACTTAACGCTGGTAGATCTCACTCAGGGTTTCCTGAGAAAAACAGAAACCAAGTTAGTCATGGATTTAACAGAAGGAATTAGGGGCTTATTTTAAAAAGTTGAAAAGGCTGATGTTGCAAAAGAAGTTTGCTATCGACCCACATCAGGAACATTACGGCCGCTGCCCCTGGTCATAGCTGGCCTGCAGCACCCAGGCTGATAACTAGAAAGAGAAAACTTAGAAGTTGCTGCGAAACTTCCCATCTGCTAAAGCCTGAACTTCCAAATCCTGCACGAGGCCATGCATGTCATTGTCAGAATGTATTTCTTATCAAGAACCAGGAAAGAAATGGACTCTGGGGCATGTAGTTCCCTGGCCCCCAGTCCTGGAAAACAGGGAAGAGGACTGAAAGGGGTCAGGATGAATGCTGATGGTCAAAAGAAATGTGGAATATTGTTCCCATTTTATAGATGAGGAAAATGAGGCTTGGAAGTCAGTGACTTGTTCAGAGTCACATAGTGTGAGATTTAAAACCAGGTCTATCTGACTTCGGAACTAGAGCTTTTTAGTGGTTATAATGGGAGGTATCCATCACGTGGAAGATAGCCCCAAGAATTTGCTTCCTTGGCTTCAATCCTCATCAGATCACATTCTTTTAGGCTATATAATTCGAAACAGACTGTTACAAAAAGATTGTTTTGGCAACTTAGTTGGTGGTTTTCCCAAATTTGCTAACCTTTTCAGCTCCTTCCAAAATGTGATCTGGGTAGCTTTTGCAATTATGGTAAGCTCCCTAATACAAAGCCTTGGTTTGTTGACATTTTAGGGAGTGGGGTGAAGAATTATTTGTGCCATCAACTCCTAAGTCCAGGCTTAAAGCCAAATTATACCACAGACAATACCTATGAAATCTCTAAAGCATGTCTAGTTTTTCTTATTCTTTGAGTTCCTTATCGATCTTGGCTTTAGATGAAGTTACAAGCAAAGAAACAACACTGACATGTACTGATTATGACCCCCAAGCCCAAAAGCCTAAGAAAGAGTTTATAGTCGGAATAACTCATTCCCTCATTTATAAACAAACATTAATTACTTACCATGCACCTTGCTGGAACCTAGTGGGTATTCATTTACTCATTCAACAAATATTTGTTGTGCTATGTACTGGCTAGTCTCTATTTGCTCATCCCACTTCCTCAGCCCCACATTCACACAGAACCATTTCCCCCCTCTCTGCCTTGCTCTGTCCCCCATAGGGTGGACTTTTGCATATCTGGGCCCCTGGCTTGATGGCTTCCATTGGTTTGGTCGAGAGGAGGAAGCAGCAGGCAACTTAAGGGCAAGAGAAGCAAGCCGTGGTGAAGTTTTCTCGCTGCTCCCCTCCTGTGCCCCTGATTGCTGACCTAATGTGTGACCCCAACACTGCAGTGTTTGCAGGGTGGCCCAATACCCGACATTTCCCAACCCCCCGGGGCTCCAGTGGCACAATTTCCTCCCTGTCCCTTCAGCCACAGGGGCGATGATGGCTTTCCACTTTTGCTGGTCCCTGGTGCCTCAGCATCCCTTGCCTATTCCCATAATCCTGTGCTCACTTCTGTAAGGAGTCCCTTCCTTGAGTTTTCTTCATTTGCGCCCTCTACGGCATCACGTGCTGACTCTCCTCAGAGAACACCAGGCTCACCGACTGACCAAACCCAGCCGGGTGTGTTCTGTGCTGTCCTAAAGGAAGGCATCACTTTGGCGAGGTCTTACCAGTGTCTCAAAGAAGAAGACGCCTGGAGTTTTGTGGACTGACTTCAAGTAGTTCAAGGTGGGTCTTGAAATCCAGCAATGGAATTAGAATTGGGCCAGGTTTATGGTGAAACTGTTCAGGGCTGGTGGACACAACAAAGAGGAGAGAGTTTTGAAATGAGACTTGATGAATAGTCACTGGATAGGCAAGTGGATTTGCCCAGCTGAGTGACCCACAGTCCCGAGAAGTGGACCGTTTGCCCAGAACAGCCTGTTTGTCCTGAGAAGATGGCTGGGTGAGCAATCTATAGTGCAGATGAATGAGTGCTGGAGGACTGGCTGGTTTAAGGCCTTATCTTCCTGGGCCAGAATGGTTCGTCCTAACAATTAAGCCGTGGGCTTCAGGCATAGGACGGGCACTGTGGTGCCCACTGGTGGCCATTCTCCAGCCTGAGCTGGGGGACAGACCATTACCTTCTGGGGCACCATCAACCCAGATCTCCGCTGCAGCCTGAGGCCCGACTGTGCCCCAGAGTTCTGGGGGTGGCCCTGTCGACCTCTGCAGGTACCAGGTTTTCTGGTTCTTATTGCTGGAGGATCATTTGTTAGTTCATCTGATGAGACGATGGCTGCACTGCAGCAGTAAACATTCTGGAGATCAGACACGTAAGCATTGCAACACAGAGACGCATGAAGGGAAGGATCATGGTCAGAGTTTGTGCCAGGGCTGAGTACCCAGATTAAACCAAGGCAACAGATCTATCCCAGACACAGGGTATTAGCCAGATCACCTAATTTAATGTTATTTTTAAAACTTTGCTTTCTGGGTCTCTTAGTAACAGCAAAGATCCGAGGATGTAAGGACAGCATTCTTCCATTAACGTGGCCTTGTTCCCCTCGAGAGGCCAGCACAATGTCTAAAGCGGCTCTACTCGCCAGGTGTGGGAGACAGCCAGGTGGAATGAAGTGTTTCACGGGCTGAAGTGGGAAACAGAGGGGCTCCAGTTCGACCTGGAGATAAAAGCTGGATTTGATGAAGAAGCTGTTTTCATCACGGGTGCTTCAGATTCTCCAGAGTTAGCTGGGAAATGTCCCTTCTTTTTAAATGCTAGTATTTGCTCCTTTAGTCCTAATACTTTCAATCTGTTACATGCTAGACGGTTTCTTTATCTACATTTGAAGGCATTTTATACCCACCTCTACTATGTCCCTGCTGATGGCAGTGGGACAGCACTTTATTGTAATTATTTGTTCACTGGCCTGTCCTCTGGCTGGACTGTGAGGTCCTCAAGGGCAAGAAGTGTGTCTCGGCCACCAGGTGTCCGCGCCTGAGGCCCGATGCCTGGCACATACTGTCAGTTGGCAGCAGGTACCCACACGTTGCTTTCTCTTCCTGTAACCCAGGTGGTCCCTGGGCCTCAGGGGCAGGCTGAGTTCTTGGCCAGTGCCCACCATGGAGAAGGAATTTGGCTTTTTTTTTTTTTTTTTTTATTCCCCAAGTAAAACCATAAGGCATCAGGCAGAAATAAATGCTTTGATGAAGATGATTGCTTTTGCTGGTGGTGAGGGCTCATGGCACGGAGCTCTGAAAGTCATCTCATTGGGCGGGACTCCTCTCCCCAGCTCTCCCTCCTCTCCCAGCCCGTCCCACCGCCACCTTCTGCCCCATCAGCTCTGCCGGAGAAACCACCCCAACCTGCCCCTCGCCCGTTTCTCCTCTCCTGCTCAGCAGCCTCACCTCCTCACGTCTTTACTTATTTATTAAATATCTTTTTGTTGATTTCAGAGAGGAAGGGAGAGGGAGAGAGAGATAGAAACATCAGTGATGAGACAGAATCATTGATTGGCTGCCTCCTGCACACCCCCCACTGGGGATGGAGCCCGCAACCAGGGCATGTGCCTTGACCTGGAATCGAACTGTGACCTCCTGGTTCAGAGGTCAATGCTCAACCACTGAGCCATGCTGGTCAGGCACCTCCTCATGCCTTTAGCAAACAAGTCACCTTCTAATGACCAGGACCTGCCCTCCCGGCAATGAGGCTAAAGGACTGTAAATAACTAACACGCAGACACCACACACACATGTACGTATTTGACCAATAGTCTGGAAATAGAACATACACACACACATATATACATTTATTTATTTTACCTAAGGGAGAAAATATACTATACTATACTATACTATACTATACTATAGGGGCAGGGAGCAAATTTCTTCTATTATATAGGGTTCTAGGTAAAATACAAATCTACTTAATTTGAATTTTAGATAATCCATGAATAATTTTCAGTGTATGTCCCATGCAATATTATAATAAAATATATGTTGCATATGACATAGTAAAATATATACATACGACATAATAAAATAACAAAAAATGATTTGTAGTTTTTCTGAAATTCAAATTTAACTGGGTATCTCGTGTTTTTATTTCCTAATTCTTAGAACTCTCCTATCACAGCCAGAGTAGTGAGAAATAGGATCATTCTCTGGGGCGGTATGGTTTCCAAATCAGGTGTTGGAGCCATGCAGCGCTCTCTGATATCCTGACATGCTACGTGCTTGCACGCAGCGAATACACAAACCCCCGCTGAATACGTAGGCTGTAGTTTTATGGAGGACTCCACTCCTGATGCGGCTCTGAGGCCGAACGTTCAGACTCTCATGTATCCCTGTGAAGCTTCCAGAAGAGTGAAAGTTCACAGACCGGCTGCCGAGCCGGCAGACGGGAATGTTGTTCCAGTGTGGAGGGGCACGGGGTGGCCAGAGCTTTGCAGGACGCCCGCTTCCTGCCTCCAGCCAGGAGCAGCTGCTGCACCGGCCCAGACAGACAGCTGGCTTGCAGTTCTTGGCGCTCAGCTCCATTGCTGTAAAAATACGCTTTTTTATTTTTTTATTTTTAATTTTTTTATTTAAAAAAGGGAGAGCCCTCGCTGGTTTGGCTCAGTGGATAAAGCATTGGTTTGCGGACTGAAGGGTCCTGGGTTTGATTCCGGTCAGGGGCACATGCCCGGGTTGTGGGCTCGATCCCCAGTGCGGGGCATGCAGGAGGCAGCCAATCAAGAATTCTCTCTCATCGTGGATGTTTCTATCTCTCTCCCTCTCGACTTCCTCTCTGAAATCAATAAAAATATGTTTTTAAAAAAGGGGGGTAGGGGAGAGAGACAGTAGTTTGTCCAAAGCATTTCTATGCTCTATGAAGCGAGCTCTCATTGTTTTAAGGAAAACTGGGATGCCAAGATCTCAACTGGAAAGTAAGCGCAGGAGCGGCTGGTCCTACAGGAGGGCTGGCCGGGCAGCAATGTGTGTGGCGGGAAAAACGTAAGACAAGGGAACCAGGACTGCCCCTCTCCACCTGGGGACATGGCTGACGGAATCACTACCTATTTACCCTGTGGGAGATTTGGTGACTGGGGCCATTATCAAACCGAATGAGATAGAACCATCAGTCTGGAACTGGAGGGGTTACTGTACTGTAGCTAAGTGAGAAAAAAAAATAAAAAAGGGAGGTTAATGTGTATAATAGAACTTGTTTTAATAAAGAGAATGAAAACAAGAACTGAAATGCCGGCGAACCCTCCGTAAGGAAGTATGGGTGCGTAGTTGCTTCTATTTTTATGAGAAGAGCGTGGAAGGGTCGTATCAAACTGTCGATATTAATCACCAGGGATGAACCAGGAGTGGGTGGGAAGGTTACCAGCTTTTTGTTTGTACCGCCGTATTCTTTGATTTATCACAAGTGTGCATTCCTTGTAAAATTAAGAAACATTAACACCAAAGAAGATATGAAGTACACGACGTCACTGAAGGGGCTTCTTTAAACAGGAGGCTCCCTACCAAACCCTTCTTCCTTGTTACACTGGACACAGTCGGTTAAACTATGGTTCAAGTCACAACCTTGGAGTTGCTAAATAATTTCCCCAGGAATGTGTTTTAGCGCCGTGGGAGACGTACACCTCTCTCCAGGGCAGCTGGCCAGAAGTAGGATCTTGGCTTCGTGGGGAAAATGCTAGACATTATGAGAAACCTGAGATGAGTCGGTGGTCAGAGGCTGAGCTTTACCGGGAATTCCAGGACCAAAGCGCCAGCTCCATTCTCTGTGCGGGTGCCAGGCCGACGCTCTGAGTGTCCTCCTTGCGGTGATGAAATAGCACGTGTTTGTGTGTATCTGTAAAGCCTTATTTTTAGGGATATGTTCATTCTCTGCTTGTGTTCATTGTTCATTCAACCAGTATCTGCAGCCCTAGTTTTTGAGGTCCTTACTCTCAATACTGAGCAGTATGGTAATTGGTATTTTATAGGGTGACCCATCACTAAGCTGCTGCTTTAGAAAATTCTATGCACTTAGATGCAAGAACAAAAGAGTATTAGATGCTTTTTTATATGTTATATATTTACATTAACATTATATATATTTTTTCTTTGTGTGTTCTAAAAGCATCATAGATTTTGTTTGGAATGAGGTACATAAATAAAAATGAATATACACTGAGTGGCCAGGTTATTATGATCTCTGAATGAATAATAATATGGCCACTCAGTGTATATCCTATATAATAAAAGGCTAATATGCAAATTGTCCCCTCCACCAGGAGTTTGACCAGCAGGCAGGCCGGCCAACCGCCCATGTCCCCTCCCCCTGGCCAGGCTGGCCGGACCCCACCCATGCACGAATTCATGCACCTGACCTCTAATAATATATATATCTGCGTTCAGAGATCATAATAATCTGGCCACTCAGTGTAAAGTGTGTAACAATGCTGTTGACGGGGAAAGGGCAGGTGTTGGCTATGCTGATTGTATAGAATGTGGTTGTAGTTCCCTTAGTTCCCAGTTGAATTCAAGTTTTGAATTGCTTTCCAACCAACAGGGGGATAGGAGGCTCTTTGCTTCTAACTTATTGTAGGTCACTAAACCTTTCAGGCACCTGCCCTCTCCATCAAATTTCAAGGAGGGAATGCCAAAACCCAAACCCAAAGTTATTGTGAAGGAAGGAAGGAAGTGTCCCGAAGGTCCTTGGAAATGGCTGCATCAGACAAAGGAACAACCACTGTTGTTAACGAGCAGCCCTGTTGGCCTCAAAAACAAATCAAGACACTCAGGGTGCATACTTGGCAGTATTCTGTTTTGCATCAGTTAAAGGCATTTTCAGTTACGGGAGACTTGTTAAGTCACATGCAGTCTGGGTTTCCTGCAGAGCAAGTGCTCACAGCCGGGGAGGAACTCGGTGCCCTGCAGCCCCAGCCCCTTCACCGTGCAAAGCGGGCACCTCCTGCTTTGGTGTCCGCCCCGGTGGGGAGGAGTGGCCCAGCCTGTGCTGCATGCAAAACGGTCTCCTGGCCCTGGGGGCCCCTGTCATCCCCAGCGCTGCTCCTTAGCCTCCTGGAGGCCAAGCTGCTGGGCCACTTCTCAGCAGATTCCTCTGATTTCCAGATGTTTTGAAGCCATGGGAGAAGAATTATTCTTTGGACTGGAACTTTTGGAGAAAATGGAAATATATGCAAGTTTTAAAATGCTCTTTACACATCTGAAACCATGTAATGGACGTGAGAGGATCATACTGAAATGTGCATAATTTGGTTTCTTCATGAAATTAGGTATTTTGTGAGACTGAAAGAACTGAATATGGTTTTGTGATAAATGTGAGCTTTTTTTTATTCACAAAGTCCAAGAAAAAGCTTAATTTATTTAATTATTCCATTTTTGCTCCCCCCCCCCAAAAAAAAATCATATTTAGGACTCCTTTCCTTTGTGAGAAGAGAAAGAACAGCCCTCCATTAGCAGAAGGTCTGCTGGGGTGTTGTGTCAATCTGAAACAAGCCACGCCTTCCTGTGGCTGTATCTGCTTCCTAGATCTATTGTTCACTGTCCCATATTCTGTGCTGTACCTTTTAGGGTGCAAAGAATCAGTGGTAAATCCATGAACAAAAGCCTTACTATAAGCTAAATAGCGCTCTCTCTCTCTCTCTCTCTCTCTCTCTCTCTCTCTCTCTCTCTCCAGAAAAAAAGGAACAAAATAGCTCTGTGCATTGTTCCTGTCTATTCCAATCCATAGGGATCTGCACAGCATAGATTGAGAGAGTCTCCTTTGCTGTGTTCAGTTCACACAAGCTCCTCAGTGGGTCTGGGGTAGGGCGGCCAGATGTAATACAGGACACCCAATTACATTTTACTTTCAGATAAACAATGAATGTGTGCAATAGTTGGGACATATACTATTTTAGTATTACATGCATTTGATGTTTATCTGAAGGAGGGAGGGAGGGAAGGAAAGAAGGAAGGAAAGGAAGGAAGGAAGGAAGGAAGGAAGGAAGGAAGGAAGGAAGATGGAGAGAGAGAGAGATAGAGATATAGAGATAGAGATACAGATACAGATAGATCAAGCAAGCTTCCCCAGAATAATATCTGAACAAAAATTTACAGCTTTGTTTTCTTAACATAATGGTAACCAACCCCACCAGCACAGACATAAAACAGAACTAGCCTGAGAACCAGTACTGATTCATATCTGGGACAGAGGGAGGCGGGGGAGGTGGTGACTTAGGAAAAAACAAATCAAAATAAGAACAAAGATAAATCACCCTAACTTAGGTTTGTTCCTGACCCTAACAGCTGGTGTGGAGAGCCCCGGGAGGGCATGGCTGCTGTGTCCCCCTCCCTCTCAGCCCTGGGTTTGGTAGCCGGTCCACGGCCAGCATTCAGCTCGCGTAGAAGAAAAGGAGGAAGGAGCCAAGAGTACCTCTCTGGGCCCCATGACCTCATGTTTCAGGGAAGGGGCTGGCCTGTATGAGCTCAAAGGTCCCTTTCAGCCTCAGCACTACATTCCACACCTTTCCTATTTTCTCTCACATTTCTCTGCAGCCAACACTGTTTTAAAAACACCCCTTTCCTCGCCTCTTATGCGCTTCAGGCTTTGACCAGAGTTCTCAGCAGTTGCTCGCGTCTGTTGTTGGCTGCTTATTATAGTTAAACCTCGGGGAGGACAGATAAATAGAGCAGTTGATCGGTGGGTCAGAGTCGTGTACACTAAAATCTTCATATTAGTATGTAACCCAGACCAGAGAAAAGAGTTGTGTAATTTAGATTTTTAAAACGGGTTCCCCCGATGCAGCGGGCTGTGATTATAGCATCAAGCCTCCTTCGTGAAGCCACGTAGAGCGGCTTTCAAAGACAATGACTGCCATGTTCTGCGTGGCCTGGAGACTGGCCGCTGGCCAGAGAAGTGGCCCCTCCCGCCACTCACAGGACTCAGGGCAACTGCATATGTGTTGCTACAGAAATGAATCAATCCTCTAGTGGCCGACTCAGGCCTACTCCTTATTTACATACTGGAAAAAAGAGAGGCGTGTTCACCAGGAAAAGTGTTGTCCTTCTGAGGCCATTTCAGCCACTGGGAATTTTTTCCCCCACAGACACAAAAGATGATGGCATTTTGGAATGGATCACAAAGGAATTATCCAACTGTTTCTCCATTTCCCCCCTTATTTTTCAGAGGAAGACGTGAATATAAATGAAGTGTGTGTGTGGCGGGGATAGCACACAGAGAAATAACAGCTTTCTGAGGCTGCTGCCATGATGGGCCAGTTCGGATGCTTTTGTCTGTAAGTAACAGGAAACCCACTGAAATTAGGTGTTGGCAGTATATTTGTTAACATCAAAATTCCATGGATTCAGAGGCTCAGTTCTTTCATCTAAGATATAGTTTTTCTCTGTCTTTCTACTCTGGTTTGTTTTCTTTTTAAATATATTTTTATTGATTTCAGAGAGGAAGGGAGAGGGAGAGAGACAGAGACAGACAGACAGACAGACAGACAGAAACAGAAACATCAATGATGAGAGGGAATCACTGATTGGCTACCTCCTGCATGTTCCACACTGCGGATCGAACCCACAAACTGGGCACAACCTCCTGGTTCATAGGTCGATGCTCAACCACTGAGCCATGCCAGCCAGGCTGGTTTGTTTTCTTCCGCCAGCTGTCCTCAGGGTCCTCAAAGGGCTGCCATTGTTCCAGGCATCAAACGGCGATGACACCATCCATGTCAGAAATTAGTTCAGCATAATCAATACAATAAGTTATTAATATATTTTACAGTCTTTATACTAAGTTTTGAAATCTGGTATATATTTTACATTCACAGCACTTCTCAGTTTGGATTAGTTACACTTTGACTAAGCAATAGCTATGGACAGCCAGGGGTTGCTATATTGGAGAGCACAGATCTAGATCTAACGAGAGTAATTCGTTATGAAGTCATAGCCCCTTTGAGGCGGGTGAACAAGACTGTGATTGTCTTAGCAGAGAAGAGGGGAAGAGGCCACCAGGTTGCAACTCACCTCATCTTCTCTCCAACCTGCATCTCTTCCCATAGGTGCTACCACCTACGTAGTCACCAAGAGAAACATGGAATCATCCTAAACTCCTCTTTTCCCCTCATTCCTCCAACACAACTCACCAAGTTCTGCCAATTCTGCCTCCTAAATATCTCTCAAACATGACTTCTCCTCTCCATTCCTTCTGCCATGACCATGATTCCGGATCCTCTATCACAATCCCACCTTAATCGGATCACGTCAACTGCTTCTGTAAGGGTCCTTAGTGCCTCTCAAGCTTTGAGGACACAGTTCAGACCCTTTAGCCCAGCACATATCAGCCCACGGGGCCTCATTCCCACAAGTACTCACCACTTCCGCCAGGGGAGTGCCAGGTACTTCTTGGATTGCCCTTCCTCTTGTATGCCTTCATCATTGGGGGTCTGGAACAAATTAATTCAATTCACATTATTTCTAATGGGAAAAAGTGATTCAGTTTGCAAACACATCTCGAACAGCCTTCTGGATGGATTAAGTTTGAGATCTGAGGTTCCACTGTATTTCCAAATAAGGTCACATTCACAGGTTAGAACTTCAACATCTGTTGGGGGACACAATTTAACCCACAGATGACCCACAGTTGAAAGCAGGTGTATTCATTTTCTATTGCTGTGTAACAAATTACCACGCGTTGAGCAACTTAAAATAATACACACTGTTATCTCATTGTTGGAGCCCGGAGTCCAGGCACAGCTTAGCTGGGCCCCCTGCTCATTCTCACAAGGCTGTCAGCAAGGTGTTGGCAGGAATGCGTTCTCGCTTGGAGGCTCTGGGAAAGAATCTGCTTCGAGTTCATTCAGGTTGCTGGCACAACTCACTTCCTTGTGGCTGCAGGTCTGAGCACCCTGGCTTTCTATTGGCTGTCAGCTGGAGGCTGCCTGCGATTCTCAGTTCTCTGCCACGTGGTCCTCTCTCTCTCTCTAGGCAGTGCACAAGGTGGAAGTTTGCTTCTTCAAGGCTTACTTGCAAAGGAAGAGTCTGTGTGGCTCTAGATGGAGTACTCACTTTCTTATGCTCTTTCTCACTCTCTCTCTTCTCTCCAGCCATGGGAGAGACATTCTATTGGGTCAGAAGCAAGTCACAGGTTTCTCCCACCCTCAAGAGGAGGGGATTGTACAGGGAGATGACTCGTTGGGGTCACCTTAAGATATGTCTGCCATAGTAGGTGTACTAGTATTTCTTCTTGGTCTCCCCTAACGTGGCCGTAGGAACTTGGCTCTGTTTCAGTCTCTCAGATTTTGTGATATCTGCTAAGGAATGGGGACAGGAGTCATTTTCAAGACACTTCAGTGGGCCCCAAGGAAAGTACAATTTAAAAAATTCAACTTTAATTAAATTGATTTTAATTTAATATTAAATTGTATAAAGTATTTAAATGATAGATTTAAATTGCATTTATTTTTTAAAATATGTTTTTATTGACTTCACAGAAATGAAGGGAAAGCTACAGGGAGATAGAAACATCAGTTATGAGAGAGAGTAATCAATTGGCTGCCTCCTGCACACCCCCTACTGGGGATCAAGCTCACAACCCAGGCATGTGCCCCGGCCAGGAATCGAACTGTGACCTCCTGGTTCATGGGTCGAAGCTCAGTCACTGAGCCATACTTACTGGGCTAAGTTGCACTTATTAAATAGCAATACTTGATATTGAAATAACTATACAGACATAATAATACAGTGGTACTGAGGGCTGACCATGTACCAAGCACCATTCTTACACAGCTTAGCATATGGTATCTCATTTCATCCCCACAACTCACCTATGAGATGGGAATTAAGATTATTCCCATTTTATAGATGGTAATACTGAGGTATAGAGGGGCCGATGGAATGTCCTAAAGTTACAATGCAAGTAGAAGCTAGTAGACATGAGGTTCAAATATCTGATCCCAAATGACTGCTGGATGGCAAAGCCCACGTACTTAACTGTTACGTCTGACTGGCTGTCCCTGGAATGGTGCTTCTCAAAGGGTTAATGTGAATACCACCAGCAGTTGCCTCTGTGATTCTCTTTTTCCCAATCTTTCCTTACGACTGATCTATTCTTTCTGATGACCACCCATTCCATCAAATTGTAGAAAAAGGTATAAACAATTTACAAGGCAAAACGGACTCGTTTGTGATTAGGTATTTCTTAGCTGGCATTGGAGAGAGTCAAATGGTTCTTTACAGTGAGACGTCTTTAGTTTTAACTTTATCCAACCTCAATACTTCTCACTTGTTTTGCCTCTGTCTGCTCAGATTTGACAATATTTAAGAGTGCTGTCAGCCATTCCACTCAGTAGCCTAAATGTCTGCGAATGGATAAGTATATTTTATTTTAGAAAAATGAAGGCAAGAAGCAAGAATTGGGAGTCATCATTTCCACAAGGATGTTTGTGATGCTGGAATTTTCTGAGAGCACTTTATATTCGTGAGTAAATGCAGTGACCGTGCAGGTGATTGAAGGTTCATCGACACCCAAAAGATAAATGACACGGTGAGCAGCCAGGAGGAGCACCTCTGAGCTGGCTGACATCTCCCACGCCCTGCACGTCGCACCTAGAAATCTGTGCTTTGACTCAGATCCTAATTCTTTTTTTTTTTTTTAATGTTCTATTTTTAAAATTTTGATTTCAGAGAGGAAGGGTGAGGGAGAGAGAGATAGAAACATCAATGATGAGAGATAATCATTGACCGGCTGCCTCCTGCACGCTCCCCACTGGGGATCGAGCCTGTAACCCAGGCATGTGCCCCTGACTGGAATCGAACCTGGGACCTTTCAGTCCAAAGGCAGATGCTCTATCCATTGAGCAAAATCAGCTAGGGCTCAGATTCTAATTCTTAGTGTGAAATCTCATAATGGAAGGATTCAATCATTAAAATTCCATGTGAAGCTCTAGTCTTTTACAGTCACTCACATACTGAAAATGAGACACATTTTCTGATTGATAAAATGTGAGTATTGTGTGGCCCTGAAACCTGTTTCTCTCTTCCCCCATTTCCACTCCATATTCTTCACCCCCTTTTGTACTTAAAAATGTTTACCATAAACCTAATTGAGTTTTTGTAAACTTGGGAAATGAGACACAAGAAAAATCTAGAGAAATTAATCAAAACACAAGGTTGATTTTTTTCTTTTTCTGAATGTCAGCTTTGAAAAACTTACTGCTAAAGGCCAGAATAAATATTAGTGATTCAAAAGAAGGAAGAAATAGTTGACACATTCATTAATTAGGTTGTATGGGTAGCTCTACTTGAAAAACACTTGTGAGCTTGAGAGAGATCCTTGTTGCAATTTTTCTCTCTCAAAATGCAAATATCTTTTTCTTTTTGCTGACTTTTTAAAGTGATATAGTACACCCTTTCTCAATCTTCCTGCATTTCAGAATCACCGAGACATAGTAAACCTAGTAGTAGATTACTAGTCCCAGAGTTTTGGGATTCAGTAGGTCCGGGGTTGGGTCCTGAGGTTCTGGATTTATAATAATACAGAATAATAGAACTCCAATTAATATAGAAGAACATAAAGGAGGAGATTATGGATCTCATAGAGTACTGTCCCTAGAAACACACCCTGTTAACTGTTTGGTGTACATTCTTTTAGTCTTTGATACACTCATGGGACAGACATTGCCAGGTACTTGGTCTATACCTTTAGTTGCATTCAGGGCAGCAACAGTGCCAACTGAGAAGCCAAATTGCACAGACTCCCTTGCAGCTAGCTGTGTCACAGCAGTCATATGACACAATTTTGGCCAATGAAATGTAAGCAAAAGTGTACATGGGGAGGGCTTTCTGGAAATACTATCATCTTCCTGGTTGAAAAGAAAAGTTTCAGTTAGTCTGTGCCTTTTATACGTTTCCCTATGTCCTCATACCTCCTGGAGCTTAAAACGAATCCTGGAGGACAGCTGTCATCTTGTGATCATACATGGAGGATGGAGGTCTGGGAAGACAGAAGGTGGTTGGTTCTTTAGCATCTGCACCAGCTCTGCACTGCCTACCTTTTCATGAGAGAAGAATACTTTCCATGCCAATTCATATATACCTTCTACATTTGTTTTTTATCTCCACATAGTATTCTATGGTTTGAATATGCTATAATCCAACCTTTAAAACATAGACATTCAAGTTCTAATTTTTCCGTATACATCTGGAAAAGAACACAATTCCTGAGGTCTGTTCTGGGAAGGGGAAGACTTGATCATCTTCTGCCCCTTCTGCTCACAAAGACTGTGAGAAGTGTGCTCCCTTCCTGTCCCAGGATGATTGACTTAGGTATGTCTGCATGTCCTCACAGTTGATGTGTAGCTTAATAGGTATAGAATTCTTCAAATTTCCTCTAAAACTTTGAAGTTATCACTCCATGGTCTTCTAGCTTCCAATGTTGCTGTTGAGAAGTCAGGAGAAAGAAAGAAATGAGTACTTATGTAACATTTTTATTGAGCTAGGTCTATTTTAAGTGTTTTATATCTACTATCCCATATATAAAGGAGTGATTCTTATGACCTCTATTTTAGAGATCGAGAACTAAGGTGAGGGAGGTTAAGTGACTTCCCGAAGTCATGTATTTAGCAAGTTGGGTTACAAGCCCAGGTAGTTGGCTCCAGAGTCCATGCTCTTAACTACGACACTGTTTTACCTGCAATACTTTCTATGTGACCTGCATTGTCTCTCTGGGAGCATTTAGGTCTTTTTTTCAGTCCTGGTGCTTTCACCGTTCACAATGATGAAACTTGGTTGTGAGTATTCGTTCATTCATCATGCTGGATTCCCAGTGGACCATTACTATCTGGAAACATGTTTCCTTCAGTTCCAGAAAATTTGCTTTTATTACTATTATTATTTGATAACTTTCTTCCCTCCATTTCTCTTATCTCTGCCAATTCCTGTTATTC
This sequence comes from Eptesicus fuscus, assembly GCF_027574615.1. Lineage (NCBI taxonomy): Eukaryota > Metazoa > Chordata > Mammalia > Chiroptera > Vespertilionidae > Eptesicus > Eptesicus fuscus. The sequence continues at coordinate 11,623,423 of NC_072486.1, forward strand.
AAATGTTGGGACTTCTCAAATTGTTCTTTTTCTTTTCTTATCTCCTTATTTTATTATCTCTTCTTTTCTATGTTCTACCTCTTGGACATTTTGTTCTACTTTCCGAATTATTTTCTTGTCTTCATCTTTTAATGTTCTGAATGATTTTTAATTTATCATATTTTTAATTGCCAATCAGCCTTTCTTATTCTCTAATTGTTCTCTTTTTATCAATATTCTGTTCTTCCTTACCTCTCTGAGGATATTAATTATTAATTTTTTTAAAAAATGTTCTTTGGTTCCTTGATTTTTCCCCCCCTGTTTCCTCCTGGTTCCTTTGTTTACTCCATGTCTGTCTTCTAGTGTCCAGTTGTCCTGTTGTGTTTAAAAGTGAAACCCTAGCCCGGCCAGTGTGGCTTAGTGGTTGAGCATCGACCTATGAACCAGGAGGTCACGGTTCGATTCCCGGTTAGGGCACATGCCTGGGTTGCAGGCTCGGTCCTCAGTGGGCGTTGTTCAGGAGGCAGCCAATCAATGATTTCTCTCTCATCATTGATGTTTCTATCTCTCTCTCCCTTTCCCTTCCTCTCTGAAATCAATAATAATAATAATAATAATAACAACAACAACAATAATAAAAAGAGTGAGACCCTAAAAGCTCACTTGAATTTCTATAAACATGGGCAAGAATTATTGATTGGTAGAAATCACCATAGGAACCGGGTGGAGAGCCAGCCGTTTGTTGGGGAACCTGATAAATAAGGAAATATCATTATCACAAGATACCCTCTGGGGTTGTTTGGGTCTCCGGTGTAGAATCTTCCATCCTCCTTTCTTTGTCTTCACATTTCTAGTTGCATGTAGTATAGACTGAGAGTTCCATAGGTATGTGGGTTTTCACTTAATATCCCTGATTTTAACACTATGCCTAGCCCCTACTCCAGACTCTTATGAGCCTGGTGTCCGCTGGGTTGGGCATTGCCACTCCATCTCTCCAAAGAAGAAATCTCCCAGTTCTTTTAGGAAGCTGCTTGGGAAACACGGTCATCTGGATGTGTGGGGTGGGGAAGATGCCCCATGTCTCTGAATCCAAACTCTTAAACCAATGTCTGTCCTGAGCTTCTTGCCTGACCCCTGCCTCTCCTGGCATGTGGCGTCTCCCAGTCTCTGGAGTTCTGGGGGATGATAAAATGCAGCACAGTTGATTGGCCTGAGGCTGTAACTTCATTCTATTCTGCCAGGTCAGTTACATCTCCTCTCTCTGCTGTCCACTATCCATCTCCTATCTGCTGTTGTCTTCCCTGGAGCCTCTTTCTGTATGTGGATTAATAACTTTTATCATTACTTTATTAATTTAGTGAGGTTTTAGGAAAATAAATAGACAAAAGTGTGTATTTTGTATGTTGGGAATCCCCCAATATCTTTATTCTCAGTTATTGTTATATATTTGAAAGGTTGAATTGTGTCCCCTCAAAATTCATATGCTAAAGTCCTAACTCCCAGTACCTCAGAATGTGGACTTACTTGGAAATTGTATGTGCAGGTTAAGATGAGGTCATATTGGAGTAGGGTGGGGCACTAACCCAATATGACCGGCGTCCTTATAAAAAGGGGGAATTCGGGCACAGACATGCACACAGGGAGGATGCCATGTGAAGACTGGAGTTATGCTGTCAAAAGCCAAGGAACGAGCAGAAATAAGGAGAGGGGCCTGGAGCAGATCCTTCCCTAGATCCTTCTGAGGGAACCAACCCTGCCAACACCTGATCTTCGACTTCTGGCCTCAGGAACTGAGAAACAAATCCCTCTCAACTCAACATGTGGAACTTTGCTATGGCAACGCCAGGAAACTAGAACACTCTTAAAGTCTTCTTTCGATGTATGTATTCTTGTAAGTCACCTCAAATATTTTTTTTTTATTTTTATTTTATTAATTTTTTACAGAGAGGAAGAGAGAGGGATAGAGAGTTAGAAACATCGATGAGAGAGAAACATCGATCAGCTGCCTCTTGCACACCCCCTACTGGGGATGTGCCCGCAACCAAGGTACATGCCCTTGACCGGAATCGAACCTGGGACCCTTGAGTCCGCAGGCCGACGCTCTATCCACTGAGCCAAACCGGTTTCGGCCATCAAATCTTTTAAAATATATATTATTATTGATTTCAGAGAGGGAGAGGGAGAGGGAAAGATAGAAACATCAATGATGAGAATCATTGATTGGCTGCCTCCTGCACACCTCCTACTGGGGATCGAGCCTGCAACCTGGGCATGTGCCCTTGGCAGGAATCAAACCTGGGACGCTTCAGTCCACAGGCCGACGCTCTATCCACTAAGCCAAAGCAGCTAGGGCAGTCACTTCAAATCTTTTACGGAGAAAGATAGAGAATAAATAAATAAAAGTAAGATTGAGGCTTTGGTTACATTCAGCGCAGGTTCCTAAGTGTGAATTGTGACTTGTCTGAGTGTGCAGGTCGTATGTCACCTGTGTTATAACTTAGCACGGTTCCTGGACCTCAATTGGCCTTCAATACATTTAAATTGTTGTTGGTGATGGTAGTATTGGTATTATAACTGTATTTGGTGGCTTTCAGTTTCTTTCAGAATTTAATTCAGAGAATTGTTCAGGATTATTTTATTCAATAAACATTTGAATCTCTGAGTCAGGCAGGCACTGGGCTAAATTCTTGCCTATGGGAAAGGGAACGTGGGACAAATATGACCAGGGTGTGGTTCTTTCTCTCAAAATGCTAGGAAGCAGCCCTGCCTTCTCATTGGTTTTGTTCAAGGCCTCACCCTCATCCTGGCCCCAGTGAGTGGTGTGAAGGGGGCCATACAGATCAGAAAACGATGGTGTAATTCTGGTTTTAATCCTTTCTCTCTAGAGGAGAAGGTCAGGTACACCTAGAAAGAGAGGATCACATGAAAAACCCCTACAGGAAACATGCTGTATGTTACCTACCAACTTGACACCGTGGTCATTTCTCAACGTCTTTTTATAACCAGCTCAGTGGCTGGGACACTTCCACCGGCAGGTCATGTTGGAAGCCCGGGCTCTTCAGGGCAACACCCTTACAGACAGCCTATACAGCCCTAATGCAGCGGTGATGATCCTGTTCCCACCCAGGGGGTCCCCACTCTGGGTGGCAGCCCCTGCCCATTGTGAGCAGAGGGACAGCTGGGAAGAATTTGGGGGGCAGGAATGTGTTGACTGTGCAGCTGTGGCCATTTGCATAGGCCTGTGCTATTTATGACTCTGCATATTTGCTCAAAAAGCACCATCTCATTTTCTGAGGCAGCTGCCCACACAGGTCTGGTGCCCCGGGGGGTTTTCCAGCAGCCTCCACGCTGCCACCTCGCATCATGCGTCCTACATGGTGCTTCTTCTCACCGATTCAATGCATTCAATGCGGTTTCACCTCAGCCCATTCATTCATTCAACAACTATGCCCTGTGCACCTACTAAGTGTCAGAGGCTGTTCAAGGCCCTGGGAATTCTAAGACAAATGAGGTGCAAATAGCTCCCTGAGAAGCTTGAGGGCTGCAGGGGAAGACTGGCGGGGGATTTACCTCTTGCAGGCTTTTGGCCACTGTGGTAGTTTCTTCTTAAAAAAACAAAACAAAACATTTTTTTATTGTGATGAAATATCCATGGCATAAAATTGGACATCTTTAACCATTTCTTTGAAAACAAGTTCAGTGGTATTATGTGCATTCGCATTGCCATACAACCATCCCCATTTCTTAGTTTCTAGTATCTCTTTTCTCTGTTTTCAAACCAGATCCTTTGCAGAAACCTTCCCCCCTGCAAGCTCCTTTTTGTCTTTCCGTTCACTGTCAACGTTTACAGTGCGCTGCACCTGCCTAGTCGTTAACCCCCTGCAGGGTGCCTTCTAGCCCAGGCGAGGGCCATCTGTGGCAGGTTCCTGGGTTACTTGCCTGGTCCCCTCCCCCACCAGGCAGACCAATACCTTACCTCGGGTTTCGTTGTGAGTGGGTAGCGTTTGACTCAGTAAAACACCTGCTTGTCTCCATCGAAGGTGCCTGCTCTGACCCAGAAGCCCTGATTTCATCCCCGTCTTCCTTCTGTCTGAACTAGAACCCAGTCAATCCCAGGCCCACGTGGTCTCTCCCCATCTCATGGTAGTTCATTTGGCAAGTGACATAGTTTGTGTTATGGCATCTTTCATATTGATGTCTGGTAGTGTTATCTTTGTTGTTTCATAATTTGACTTTTCGTGTAGATCATGCGAGGTCCTTGTTCTGAGAGCTAAGAAGCAACCCCTTCCTGTTGAATCTACTAGGACTAAGATTAGACCTCCCCCCCCCGCACCCACCACTCTTTTTAGTTGGTTGGCTAGTGTGTTAGACCTGGCCTGTAAGCCCTCAGATTCATTCATTGCCCTACCCTTCTTTACCCTGTGTTGCAGGAAGCTGACCCTGAAGGCTGAGTTTCCTAGGATCCTGTGTCAGCTGGCTTCTGGCTGGGTTGGGTCGATAGAAGGCACCAATGGTGACTAGATGGTGGGAAGAGGAGAGAAACCATGGTATTTCTCCTTGTTATTCTCTGGATCCATAGATTCCCCCCTCCCCGCCCCCCATGTCCTCTAAGGTAGCTCCTCCATGGCCCCAGGCCCCACTGAACAGGCCTATTGTGCTTCCAGCTTCTACAGGGCGATCTGGCTTCCAGATTCTATTAACACTTTCCCCTTTGACCCTCCACTCCAGGGTGGTAGTAACTTTCTGCTGCTGCTAATGCCTCACCAAACCCTAGTAGCTACTCAGCTTTGTCTGTTTCCTGGTTGGAGACCATGGCTGATTTGACCCTCCTTCTCTTTCCCTCCCTCCCTCCCTTCTTCCCTCCCTCTCTCCTTCCCTCCCTCCCTCCCTCCCTTCCTGGAAGTGGTAGAAATCATAAGGACATTATTTTTGGATCTTGTGCCACAGATTGTCTCCCGAAGGCAGACTTCTGCTCTTTGAGTCCTGCATACTTCTTTGTCTCTCTCAACACCATGGGAAAAATATGATGAAATAGATGTCTATGGGCTGGGCTGGGAACCTATCATTTTTATATTGCCTATGTGGGCACCTATACTTGAAACTCTATATTCCAAATATACAAGTACAATTTTGGGACACAGACCATATAGAAATGGCCAACTTGCTGGAATAACTATAATCACAAGTCTGTTTTTGTGGAGAGCTGTTAACTATGAAAATCAGAGAGACTGTCGTGCTCTTCCTGGCTGGTTTTTACCTGGGACTGATGTTGAAGGAAGTTATTGTTCATATTACGGATGCAGGTTCTTTACTGCACCTATGTGTTGGGGATGAACTGGACCATGAAAGTCAAACAAAAGGCAATATTATTTCTTCAAAGGTACTTACCCCTTTTGGAAATGGTACTCATTTTTTTTTTTTTAATGTCATTGAATTACTAGTGTCGTCAGCAGCAAATCCAGCTCATGGCACCCCTTCCCTGCCAAACTGGTAGTCATCGTTATGAAGTGCCTCCTCCTTGGGAATACTGAGTCTGTCGTATTGCACCAACCAAAGACAAGACAAGAAATGAAACATCACATACACCACCCTTCTACTCAGCTATAGAGCTGCTGTTTCATTTTCTTCTGAGGATTGATTATTCTCCTTCCCATGGCAATTTCTATGTCAGTCTCTGAAAAGAAGTAAAGCGATGTAATGAGAAGGAAATGATAACTTGCAATTGTTGATCTCTTCATAGACAGTGGGATGGATCACATTCTGACATAATGGCCATAAATATGGGTATGGAAGCCTGCCCATTGCAAGAGTCATCCCTATGTGTTTGCCAAAACATAGCTAGGCACGATTTAAGACAGAAATATACCAATTTTTAAAAATTTATTCTTAAGGGTTATAATCAAACCCTCTGATCTATTCTTCCTATCTCCCCTAAAGGAATCGATCCTTACAGAGTTGCCCTAGCAGTTAGTGCTTGGAAGAGACAAAGCATTCACTGTGCTATGCTGAGGTAATGCAGACCAAGGGGCAGGGATAATGCCGCTGAGGGGTTTTATGAAAGGAATTGCATAGCTTGGAAAGTGAGCCAGAAACCCACACTCCAAGGTAATTTCGTCATGACCGTAGCAGGAATGTCTGCGGTACTTTTGCATGTGTAACTTTCATACCTACTTTTCAGTGCTTCTGTGCATGCGGTCCACATGTTTACCCCAAAGCATGGTTGCCTCCCGCTGGAACATGCTCAGAAACGAGCTGTGACCTTTTCACCCTCCCAAGCTAACAGTGCCTGTATCTATTCCTCAGCGTACCCACAAATGTCCATTTACTTCTGTGTCACTTTCTGTTCTGTTGCCATTTCACAGGGATAGGTTGAAAGTTGCCCTTAATGTGATCTTCAAGGCTCCCAGTCAAGTGCAGAAAGGAGCGTAAAGACAGAGGCCAATTGTTGGAAAAGGTCATCATTGCTTTCATCAGCTGACACGTGAACCGGTGAACGGTACCATATCAATGAAGAAAAAAAAAAAAAAGCCGTGGGCAAAATCAGCTGCATCCTCAGTTCCGTCTCCTGGGCAGGTTAGAGGCCAGCCCTGCTGCTGGGAAGAAAGAAGGTATTTGCTTTGGCCGTTGCAGACTTTTTTTTTTTTTTTTTTTTTTTTTTAAATAGAAGACAAATAGGTGGAACAGGAAGGCATGCGTGCCTTTATTGAAAGAAAATCTACTGGTTGCTGAAATTTCGGACTTCGTTTTTAAAGACTAACTTACCTTAATGGGAATACTACTTTTGGAGGGGTATTGACGTCAGAGTCAATGGCAGTTACTGTGTGGGCAGCGTTTGAGGGTGAACCATCTAAAGAGGATGGGCTGTGAGGCTGTCTGGCTTTGCTGAGACTGTTCTAGACTCACACTGTGGCTACATGGCTGTTCCTCTCAGATGCATCCCACCTTCTTGTTCATACCTCAGCAGCATCCCCTAGTGAAACTGAGAGCCCCCCCCACCACTTTGGTCACAGAGATGCCCACCAACCCTTCTTTGACCCAGCAGGCTTAGCTGAAGACTTTTGGATGGACTGGTTGCTCAGGGTTTTTTGTTTTTTCCCCTCTTGCATTATAGATGTCAGAGGCAGGAAGTTTACATGAGCCAGCCAAAGGAAGCCAAGTTGCAGATGTAATTTAAAACATTCGTAAAACAAACAACACATATATAGTTATATAAACAATATATAGAAACACTTGGCTCTCTACACTGGGGTTTGCAGCTGAAAATGATATATGTGCGAGAATCTGGGGGATGACATTCCAGGTCGTTCTTTTTGGAGTGATTTACTTTCCCACCATTAACGAAAGGGATCTATGTTTGGGTAACAGCATGCACCCTTCGCAGTACTGGCACAGCGCCTGCTCATCGTTTTGCAAGAAGAGCTATTATTATTATTAGTCATTAGTTAAGTTAGATGACTTTGCTACCTGGGTTTTAGTCCTGGCTCTGCCACCAGGCAGTAGCTGTGTAACCTTGTCGCTTAACCTTTCTTGACTTCAGTTTCCTACTTTAGAACATAAAGGAATTAAAATAGATCAGTGGTTCTCCAACAGTAGGCCCTGGCCTATTAGTGAAATCAATTTAGTCAGTTGTGATCAGCATTAAAAAAAAAAAGAAGAAGAAAATATTAGAATTCATTACGTGTTATATGGCTAAATGTTGTTTCCAAACTCTTGTTTCAGTGAAGCCTGTGTTTATGTAGGTATGCGAGTACAGGGTTGCAATGTGAATTTTTTTTCTTACCATGAGGTGAAGGCGAGGAAGTTGGCAGACACTGAAAGAGATTGTCTCTAGAGTTAAAACTGAAGACTGCCTGAAGCAGGCACTCCTCGCCGTCTGGAATGTACACCAGCGTGCATCACCAGAGTGCTCAGAGCAGGGGTGGGGAACCTTTTCTCTGCCAAGGGCCATTTTGGATATTTATAACATCAATCTCGGGCCATACAAAATTATCAGTTTAAAAATTAGCCTGCTGTATGTGGTCAAACATTTAATTAATTCACCCCTAACGTCTTGGCAGGACCAGACCAGGTGATTTCCAGGGCTTCATGCGGCCCTCGGGCCCGAAGTTCCCCACCGCTGGCTTTGATTATTGTTGAGAAAGGGGGGTGGAAAAGCATGTGTAGCTCCCCTGGTCAGGCAGTGCCTTTAGCCTCCAGGAAAGGGACTCTTCAGAGAGAGAGGGAGTACGTACTCCATCACCACTGCTGGCCAAGACCAGGGAGAAAGGCATCCAGTGCTCTAATGCATCCGGACTCTGTTCGCCAAGATATGGCTGAGATTCCAGGAGCAGCTACCTCTCCCCCTTCTCACATCTCAGTTCCTTCCCTCTCCCCTCCGCTGTCTCGCTCCTTCCACAAAGGGCATATGCAGGCGGGAGAAATCAAGAAGAAAGCACCAGTGCAGTTTTCTTGTTCTCATTGCAAGCCCAGGGTGTAAGACCGGCTCTAAAAAAGTTAAGAGATCACTGAGTGGCTGACAACCTGCAGAGCATGCACTTCAAAATCAAGTGCCTGGCCTCTGAAAACGTCTTTCTCACACAAGACGTTGATCTGGTTCCAGTTATTCTGGAAGAGATTTGGTCTTTCCAGGAAAACTCACTATTATTAGCAAGCTATATCTTGCATTTGAACTAAATAGCAAAAAAAAAAATGTGATTGTTGAAAAATCCCTCTCTTGTTTCATGGTGGAGGTGTGGCCTGAGGAGGAGGGAAGGCGAGTTTCCTCCCCTGCCCTAACTTTCTCCCTAAACGTTATGAAAATACAGTTGGTATTACCCTGTCTTTCTCTGACTCCCCAAGAGGAAGGGGTGTTCCCCCCCTCCCCCATTTGCACAAAAGTGCCATGTGGGCGAGCCACGGTCCTGGGTGTAAATTATCTATTGAAAAACTCTGATAGGTGCTGTCTGGGCGAGCCACGGTCCTGGGTGTAAATTATCTATTGAAAAACTCTGATAGGTGCTGTCTGGGCGAGCCACGGTCCTGGGTGTAAATTATCTATTGAAAAACTCTGATAGGTGCTGTCATGAGATTTGTTGAAACTGTTACTGTAGCACCAAGGAGAAAGCGACTGAATGGTGCCTGTTAAACCGAAAGAAAGCTGGGATTCCAGGTGGGAGGACCAGAACACTGGACTGTCTGGAGCTCAACATCATGCATCATTGACTCGTGCCATCAAAATCCCATCAGTGAGTAGAAATAAGCCTGAGCATCAGTACCAACTCGGATAGTGCAACTCATATTTAATAAGCAAGACTGCATCCAGCGCAGAGTTATCCCCGCTCTATAGGTTTGTAAATCAAACACTTTACTGTGACATTGACAGTACATGGAGAAATAATATTATAAAAAGTGAATCGTTCTAGAAGATTAAGTGAGGTTTTAATTCATTCTCCTCCCTTTTCCTCTTCTTTCATTTTTTTATTTTTTAAATATATTTTTATTGATTTCAGAGAGGAAGGGAGAAGGAGAGAGAGACAGAAGCATCAATGATGAGAGAGAATCACTGATCGGCTGCCTCCTGCACACCCCACACTGGGGATTGAGCCCACAACCCAGGCATGTGCCCCCACCTGGAATCGAACCATGACCTCCTGGTTCATAGGTTGACGCTCAACCAATGAGACTCACCAGCCAGGCTTCTTTCATTTTTTAGAAGAAACAAATTTTTTGACTCATTCAGAACCTTTTAGAAAGTACCATGTGATTCTGTAGTCAATATTTTAAAGGGTTTTACTTAAAAAGGCATGTGTGCTGCCCTGACCGGTTTGGCTCAGTGGATAGAGTGTTGGCCTGCGGACTCAAGGATCCCAGGTTCGATTCCGGTCAAGGGCATGTACCTTGGTTGTGGGCACATCCCCAGTGGGGGGTGTGCAGGAGGCAGCTGATTGATGTTTCTCTCTCATGATGTTTCTAACTCTCTCTCTTTCTCCTTCCTCTCTGTAAAAAAATCAATAAAATATATTTTTTAAAAAAGAAGGCATATGTGCTAATCATAAGAATTTTGGTGAAGGTGACTTTTCTCCAAAAACAGAATCAAATTACTTTCCGTGGTATATCAGGTTGGTGGTGGTTGAGGCATATAAAGAAAAAAACAACATTGAGTTTGATTCTATGACTGTATTTTATACTCTTTAAATAAAAAGGGTGCACATATCTAACAGATTGTTTCTTTAAAAGGAAATTCCACAAATAATTTCAGGCTACGGTATATCTGAAAGGAAAAGTCTTTTTTTCCCTATTATGTTGAGGGGTGGCCTCAGCAAGTCCCTGACCGTTTTGACACCCGTTGGGTAATTTTTAAAGTATTAGGAAAGTTGTTTTCTGCAAGTTTGTTTATATCATCCCAATCTAGGTACATTTAGTCATTCATTGAGCAAATATTTATAGAATGTCTAGGATGTGTGTGTGCTGGCCTCTGGGGACACAGCAGTGAAAACCAAAGCCCCTGCCTCAGGGAGCTTACAGTTTTGGGGTGGGGAGAGTGTGGAGAAAACACCGAGTAAACATACACCATGTAGATGGTCAGAAGGAGGGTGTGAGGGTGGGGAGCTCTGAGCGTGAGGTTTGGGGTGTTACTTCATGTAGTTCTGAAGGGTGGCTATACCATTATTTTATCGCTAAAGAAGAAGAGCAAGCTCTTTGGAGCGGAGAGAAACAAGGAGGAAGAAAGCTTACAAAGGCCAAGAAATAGGCACTTGTCCAGACCTCTTAGCCCCAGTGGAAATCTAAACAGGAAACGAGGCACCAGGTAGACTGAAAACCAGGCGAGGGTTCTCAGAGCTCAGTATTGGCCTCGGTAGAGCTCTGTGCTGTCTGGCCTTCCTGAGTCCTTGGGGTTTCTGATGTCTTCAGGCAAGAGAGGCTTCTGGGAAAAGAAGCTCTTCCTCCTGGTAGAGCAGAAGGAACAGAGGGATGGGCAGGGCCACCGTGTTTTGTCAGATTGCAAGCAGCCGGAGAGAAGTCCCTGAAAGACATCCAGCTTGGACAGCTGAGCCCCGGGATCTCTCTTCCCTCTTAAAGATAATCTCCCCTCTCACAGATAACTCCCGAGAACCTGGTGCAAAAGACCAGTTCTCAGGAATACAGTTATTTCCACGGGACACAAACTTGAGAGACTGAGAGAGACAGAATTTTCCATCGGTTTGTAAATATAAGATACACCTGATGTCCTCCGATCAATACTTTTTTTTTAATTTAAGGGGATCATTTTGCACTTCAATTGGGTCTTACCTTCTTCAGACCTTGTGTGTGAGCATCCTTCGTGTGCAAAGAGAAAGTCACAGGATTTACATGGCTAGTCCAGCGTCTCTACTTCCTCTAGCTTAGAAGCAATGATCTCTATTGAGTACGTAGTTTAGAGCACTTTATTTTGAAAAGAATCTTTAGGAAAAATCCGCCCTATTAGTAAGTCTGCTTTAGGAGAGTCAGCAAGCAACAAGCAGGTCTGAACTGCTTTCAGGAATAAATAGTTTCTTACACTCTCCTGTTCAATTAAACGAAACAAACACCATCTAGACAGACTTGCTGGGAATAATTTTGAGTTGGGTTTCAATCTACTCCAAACCCCCCTTCTTGAGCTTGATTCTTGTATCCGTGTAAACTCCTTGCTGGAAGTTTGGGGGTGGCTGCAGGTCTGGGCTGCATTGCTCCCTGGTTGACTGACGCTGTCTGGGTCATCGGATGACTTCTGTTGGTTTAGCTGCACAGATGATGCCACCCTGGGGTTTAGCGTTGACGTCTGACCCTCTGTGAAACCAGCCATTAGCTCAGCAAGAGGTTCACGGATGGGCAGGTCTCTTTTGCCTGATGGACACACACATCAGCTGGTCTTCTTCCTTTGAGTGATGGCATCATCTGTGATGTGACATATACCTAGCTTTTAAAGTTTCGTAACTTCTTAGTGGAAGGCAGCTAAAAGGGACCTCTTACCCACTGAGAAAGAATCCTCCATGGAAGACTATATCTAGGGTCAACTATTGAATGAAGTTGATCTACTTTTCTTGTTTCTCCTCCTTCAGTTTTGATCTAATGTACTGAGCTTTAACCCAAGTTTATAAACCTGATTTGAATGGAATTTGAGCTTCTGATTTGACATCAGGATCAAATTGCACACACACATACCTATATTTATTTATACACATACATATATTCTACAATCTATATTAGATACTAGTATGTGTACATATGTATTGTGTACAATATACTACATATTCTAATATATACTAATTTAATTTCTATACATTGTTTCTAACCAAACAATAGTTTCTTATAAAGTTTCTAATGCCTACTTTAATGCCTTTAATAATAATGTACTTGAATTTTAATATTAGTCTCTCGCTGAGCATAATGTAATACAGTGTCTTAATAGGTTGAAACGATAAAAAATTGCTATTTTTGTAGGTCAAAAGGGTCAGATATTGGCAACTGACATGGTACAACAGAGTACAATATCCAATCATCCCGTTAGTACTCCTGTGCCTACAGTGTGCTTTAGGCCAGTTCTGTGGAGATTGAAAATTAGAATGACATCGTTCCTCCTTGGAGCCCCCAGTGTGTGCCCCCCAGCTCGAGCACAGGTAGAAGCGGATCGGTCCTGAGCACAGGTAGAAGGGGATCCGTCCTTTAGGAGTGGAGGGCAGCGCCCTGGCGTGGAGGAGGGAGCCGGGCGTCCCAGGTAATGCTGCCCACAGCTGCAGGGCCTAGAAGGACATGGAACCCCACACAAAGCTCCATCCCCGAGCGCCCTTGGTTTCCCAGCGCCTCCTGAGCCCAGTGTGGAGCCCTTAGTCTGCATTCAGAGTGCTGACCCGGCATGACTCCTTTTCTCTTAGGTTGCTGCCTCTGCTCTCCCTCTTCCTGGAAAGGCAGGCAGGTGTGATGGTTACAGGTGTGGGTGCTAGACTCATACTGTCTAGATTCAAATCCCAGTTCTCCACTGTTCAGGTGTGCAACCCCTGCCGGTCTGATCTCCGTGTGCTCTGAGGGACAGTGTTCGTGCAACCTCACAGGACTGTGCATGTTGAAGAAACCATTGTATGTAGAGCAAAGCCTGGGGCAGAGCAGCGGAAGCACACAGTAAATGTTGTTTATTGTTACTTCACCTGCGCGTCCACATCTCACGCCTCTCTCAAGGCTCCAGGCCAGGGCCACCTTCCCCCCACCGCCTCCTCCAGTGTCCCCAGTTGCAATTCTCCTTCCTGCCTCTCTTTCCCACGGCACATCTGTAACTGTCACATGACACTTTTAATTTTCATTAGCATCTATGTCTGATACTATGTCGACGTAAAAACGTCCAAACCTGTAGAGAATTTTTATACAAATTTGCTTGAGCCAAACAGAAGATGCACCTGGAAGTAAGGTCTCAAAAGACGGAGATAAATGCTTCTGAGAAGAACAGTTTCTGTTTCTTTCGTGCACTTGAGGTTGGGGAGGGAACATCAGGAAGACGACAGGACGATGTGAGAAAGCAAGGCAAAGATCGGGGTTACCTCTTGTGCACTTTAGAAGGAGGGGATTGAAACCCCCCATTTCAAAGGCGTGTTAACATAGATGCGCAGCAACAATGGACAGAATTTGCTCCAGGCAAAGATAAGCCTGGCAGTAAAGAAGTTGGATGCCTGGGATGTGACTCCCCACCATGACCTGTCCAGATAGGAATTTATGATCAGATCACCCTGTGAGGTTACTTTCCATACAATCCCTTGCTCTGCCCACAGCTGCAGAGCAGGCCTGGGGCAGACTCCCCAGGCGAAGGGCGTGGTCCTGGGTGAAGCTGCCCTCGAGCTTCAGGTGCAGACACCAGCTGGGAGGGTCCCAGGCCACCTGCGCTTCTGACCAACGAACTACAAACTCACGGGTTCCCACCACCTCCTCGGGTTTGCTAATTTGCTAGAAGGACTCATTGAATTCAGGAAGACACTATGGTTATGATCACAGTTTTCTTACAAAGGATGTAAATCAGAACCAGCTAAGTGAAGAGACACCCAGAGCAAGGGTCTCAAGTGCCGAGTGTCCGTATCCCCTCAGTTTGCACTTGGGACGCATCGTCCTAGTCTAGGCACATCGATGTGCTCACCAACCAGGAAGCTCACCCCAGCTTTGGGTGTCCCGTCAGGAATTTTGATTGGAGTCTCATTATGCAGGCATGATTGAGCGAAGAATTAATCATGTGGTCAAACTCCATCTACTGTCCCTCTTCCTTCGCTGGAGGTCAGGTTAATGTCACCTGGATCAAAGCCCCGACCCGCTGATTACATGGTAGGTCTTTCCACCGCCAGTCATCTTGTTATCATAAATCCAGGCATCTCGTTATCACAAACTTGATGTGGTCCAGGGGTCCGCCGTGCAGAGCAAAGGCATTCTTATCAGTTGGAAAATTCCAAGGGTTTGGAAACTCCCTCCCAGGAACCCAGGACAAAGACCCGACAGGTTCTCTATTATACAACAGCCGCCCTGTCCGATTCATCTTTGGATCCCCTCCGGTGTCTGGTTTTATGCTTACTCTGCACTTAATACGCTATCACGTTTATTAAAGGAATAGGCCCATATGGGCTTTAGGAAGTTAAGTTAGTGTAGGATGGAGTATAGAGACCAGGTAAGACTATTGTAATAGACTTGATGTTACCAGGTGTACCAGTTAATAATGCGGATTTTTTTCAATAGATGGAGTTACACATCTGTTGATATATATGCGATTTGATATGTATGCTATTTTGTTGTATTGACAACAAGCTTCAAAACTTCATATGTCAAATTTTCTAAAGGTGTTAACATCATAGATATTTTTACGCTTAAAAATGTCAAATTTCGTGCCCAAAGAAAGAGCATTTGCGGGAAGTTTTAATTCATTATTTTGAAGAAAAGTGCTGCTGAAAGTTCTCGTATACTTCAGGAAGCTTATGGTGAACATGCTCCATCTCAAGATACCTGTGAACGCTGGTTTAAATGCTTGAAAAGTGATGATTTCGATGTGAAAGACAAAGAACGTCCAGGTCAATTTGAACCACGCTTTGATCGTAAAACGGCCAGAATGGGCCAGAAGACACGGCAAAGTAATTTTGCTTCATGATAACGCACCATCACACACTTCAAAACCAGTTAAAGACACGTTAAAAGATCTTGCCTGGGAAGTATTAGCCCACCCGCTATATTCACCAGACCTTGCTCCTTCAGATTACCACTTGTTCCGATCGATGGCACACGCACTTTCTGAGCAGCACTTCAAAACGTACGAAGAGGTGGAAAATTGGGTCTCTGAATGGTTTGCCTCAAAACAAGAAAAGTTCTATTGGGACGGAATCCACAAATTACCTGAAAGATGGGGAAATGTGTAGCTAGGGAAGGACATTACTTTGAATAAAGCACTTTTGATGTTTCTCTTGAAATGATCATGTTTTCTTTGATTATGAAATTCACATTGTTAACCGGTACACCTGGTAAGTGTGAAGAACTTTGGCCTCTCATTTACTTAACTGATTAAAATAAATAGCTTGTAATATTGCAAAGAGGTACTGTGCTCAATATAGCCATTGATAACGCTCTCGTGGTCTTTGAGATTGCTTATCATGCTGATCTATCCACAACATCTGCACCCCATGATATTGGAGATTTGCTTCAAAATAATGCTGGGGGGGAACGATGGGGAGCACAGATGAAATAAGACTACTTATGAGTTAATAATTCACCTGAGTTGGGGGGGATAGTTATGACCCGTGTATCTCAGCTCCCACTGTGGAAGGTGCCGAAATGATGGCTGGCTCCGGGGACACAGAGGACAAGCGGGGAGAGACTTTCGGAGGGACTGCTTCTGCCCCGGGGGTGTGGCTGTGAGGGGGAATGAGGTTCATCTGGAGATAAACAGAAAACAACTGTTGCACAAGCCCAGATGTAGGTGGCTGTTACGAAGGCTAATAGCAGAACTGCAAACAGGTAACGAAGAACTCACTTTTATGAGTCTGACAGAAATCATCAACCACAGGAAGTCCAGCATCCTGCATCAGAATACAGAGGCACCTAAATAGTATTCTTTAAAAAAAAAATCATCTTAAGTAATGTTTATACATACAAAAACATGTATCTCACATGTATGAAAGTTATGAAGCATAATAAAACGGACATGCTTGAGCCTACCGTCCAATTTAAGGACTAGGACATTGCCACTAACATCCTCCCACTTTATTTCCTTCTGCCCACGCCAATGACCACTATCCTACATTTTCTGTTTCCTGTTTCCTTGCTTTTAATCACTTATTTTGAATCCTTAAGCTGGTGTTTTGACTTTATAAAAATGGCATCATGATATTTGTACTCTATTGAAACTTGCTCCCCCCCCCGCCCCCCCGACACACACTTACCATCATTCATAACCATGTGAGGAGCTGGGGTTCATTTTCGTGGCTGTATAACAATCCATCATGTGAAGAGACCACAATGTATCCATTCTGCAGCGGGCTGTTTTCAGTGCTCCGATGTCATTGCACACTCTCATGCACATCTGGTGTCCATGTGCAAGAGCTCCTCGGGGTAGAAACACTGGACGCTGCGTATGTGAACGTTCAACTTTACACGATAAACAAACCGAGCTAATGTCAAATTATTTCCTAAAGCAGTCGTTCCAGTTTATACTCCCAGCAGCACTGGGTAAGCATTCCCATGCATTTACATCATCTCCAATTGTTTATGTTGTCAGACTTCTGAATTTTTGCCAACCCAGTGGGTATAAAATGATATCTCACTGAAGTCTTAAATTGCATTTCCTGGTTACTAATGAGGCTTAACCTCTTTACCTATGCTTATTTGCCATTTGTTTTTCTTTGCCTGGGAAATGCCTGCTTCTGCCCTGTACCCACTGTTTTTCCTTAGGGCTGTCATTTTCCTAATTGATTTTGTAGGGATAAATATATATATTTATGTGTGTGTATATGTATACACACACACACACACACACACACACACACACACACACACACTAAGCTGTGTTCTTTACCATTTATCAGTTTGTCGGTCTTTAAAACTTTAAGTGTATGGCATTGAGAACTGGAAGGACCTGGGAGAATGCATAGCTTCTCCCTCTCATGTTACAGATGAGAAAAACTGAAGTGCAGAGGGTACAGCAACCTGCCCGACATCAGGATCTGTGTCAGCAGAAGCAGCAGCGCTGAGATGAGCGAGCACCTGAACTTCTTAACCCCAAATCCAATTATCTCCCCATTACACTCTGATAACCGCCTTGTTTGGTTTGTCTTGGTTTTGTTTTTTAAAAGTTTAAGTTCCCAAGTAACACACGTTCATGGTAGAAAGAGGAAAAACAAACATGAGCAAAATGAAGCCAGTCAAAATCAGCTTTAATCCCACCTCCCAATGCAATGATGGTTTATAGTCTGCATTTTATTTCCGGAGAGTAACTGTAAGAGATAATTATTATGGAGAGCTTACTGTGAGCTGATTAGTATGGAGTGCTTAGCTTACCGTGTGCCAGGCACTGTTCTAAACACGTTACATATCTTCATTTGTTTGCTCTTCTCCACATCTTTATGACGCAGATGGTCCCATTGTCACCCATTTGGCAGGCAGAAGAGTAGTCTCCCAAAGAAGTCCCTGTCCTGATCCCAGGAACCTGTGAGGATGTTATGTCACATGGCAAAGGAGAACTAAAGCCGCCAGTGAGCCCAGTGCAAACACAAGTGTTCCTCAATATGGAGGAAGGAGACCGAAGAATTGTGTGGAAGTGACAGAATCTGAGAAAGATTCCATCGGCCATTGCTGGCTTTGATATGGAAGGAAGGGACCAGGAACCAAGCAATGCCGGCAGGTTCTAGATGATGGAAAAGGCAAGAAAACGAATTCTCCCCTAGAGTCTCCAGCAAGAACCACAACTCCGCTGACACGGTGATTGATGTTCGCCCAACGTGGCAGATAGAACAACAGCTCCTAAAAATGTCCATTTTCTAACCTCTGGAACCTATGAATATGCTGCCTTACGTGGCAAAAGGAACTTTGCCGATGTCATTAAGAATCTTGAGATGCTGAGATCATCCCGGACTCTCCAGGTGGGCCCAATGTAATCACACGGATCCTTTTAAAAAGGAGGCAGGAGGGTAAGCATCAGAGAGATGTGACAGCAAAAGCAGAGATTGGAGTGCTGTGCTTTGAAGATGGAGGAAGAGACCGAAAGCCAAGGAATGCAGGCGGCCCCTAGACAAGGTAAACGAACAGATTATCCCCTTAAGCCTCTGTAGGGAGCATGACCCTGTCCACACCTTTATTTTGGCACTGTGAAACTCATTTTGGGTTTCTGACCACCAGAACTGTAAGATAATAAATTTGTGTTCTTTTAAGCCATCGTTTGTGGTAATTTGTTACAGCAGAAATGGGAAATGAAATACACCTCATTTAAAGCTGGTCAAAGCCATAGAGCTAGTGGTAGAGAGCGATTTGAACTCAAGCCACCTGGTTCCAGAACCCATATCCTTCACCACTATGCGATATAGATAGGCTGATCGAGATTTAAGTGATACATACATTTCAATAAATGCAAATCTTTCACACTATTTTAACATGCATTCAGTACCACCATAGTTGTGTTTCACTGACTAAATATACTATTACCATATTTTATTTAATAAATTCCCTATTATTGAATACTTAGGTTGTTTCTAATGTTTCAACATTTCTAAAATGACAGTGGTAAACACCTTTCTAGTGATATTAATACTTTCTTTAGGAAAAACTCTTAGAAATCCTAAGATTGCACTGGAATATAATTTAAAGAAAATGAAACACACAACTATGGCAGGAACATATCTACCTTCTATTTCTGCAGCATTTCTGGCATTGATCTATTTCTTTGTATATCTATCGTATAAACTCGACTTAGCTGTATTTTTGTTTTTGAAGGTTTTAAACGTTATCCTATCCCTTCTGTAGGGTCATTGGTGTTAGAGTGAGAGAGTACTTAGAGGTCTTTCAGTCGAACCCTTTGGCTTATAGGTAAAGCCCCTGTGGACCAGAGGGGTCCACAGACTAGGCTGGACAGAACCTGCCGGCCTGACTCCAAGTCCAGCATCCCTCCACACCTGCTGCAAATGTCAAGTTGGTACCACTATTGATAGTTTTGTCTTCAAATCAAGCCAGGAACCTCATGAATCAGAAGCACATTGGAGGAGCTGTAAATTAATGGAGATCCAGCTCGGCCAGCTGGCTTAGTGGTTGAGCACCCACCTATGAACCAGGAGGTCACAGTTCATTTCCGGGTCAGGGCATATCCCTGGGTTGTGGGCTTGATCCCCAGTGTGGGGTGTGCAGGAGTCAGCTGATCAATGATTCTCTCTCATCATTGATGCTTCTATCTCTCTCTGCCTCTCCCTTCCTCTCTGAAATCAATAAAAAGATTTTTAAAAGCTGGTGATTCATAGGTTCATTATTAATAAACTTTAGCCCTTTCCTAGAGTGAGCCTATTTAATTTTCTCATTGTGAATGAAATTTGGCAGAATTGATGGAAGACAATAATCTCTCCCTCCCCCACCCCCTTTAATGTTTTATGTAGGAGTTCTCAGAGCGGGTAATTGGGTTTTCCATCATCACCTTTTTTGCCTATATCATTTTCTAACTTGGTTTGGGTGTTGCCCAACAGCACTAAAGCGACTTTGTCCTGGAATCTGATGTCCGCAACAGTGTGCAAACTCCTTCCCTCTCTCTGAAGCAAACAATGCAATAGGAAAACACTCTGCCATTTTCTGACTGACCTCAATCGCGGAGGGTGGACCCCGCACACGTTACATCAGCAGGCCGGCTCCATTACACGGCCCCGCGCTGTGCTCGAGCTACTGAAATATTGATTTTTACGGAGCCGGCGCGCACACACTGAAAAATCAATATTCCAGTGCACACAACAAACCGGCGGCAGAGCCGGGACCCCCTCGGAGGCCCCGCAAGCACTGCCGCAAGCCTGTGCCAGGAGGGGGTGGGGGGCTGGAGGAGACAATGCCTGGGGAGAGGCCCCTGCACACCCGGGAAGGGTCAGATAAACAACCGAGTGTGGAGCGGGGAGAGAAAGGAGAGTGCAGAGAAAGGTCCCTGAGGACCAGACAGTTGGAAGGAGCAAAGATTTACCTTTCCATAGTGGGAAGTGGGGAGAAGGAGAGAGTAAATTAAGAAGAGAGGATGGGAAGAATTTTACAGGTAAGACTCTTCCCATGGAAATTCCTTTTGCTTTTCTGTATCATTCGGTCGGACTTAATGGTGGGAAAATGGTAAAGATGATACAGATATTACACGAAGGGAAAAGAATAACTAGGCCAATTCTGGAAAATCTAGCTTTAAAAATGCAGCCCCTTTCCTTTTTCTGGGTGACCAGAAGCTGGCGGATCTGACAATGAGCATCCAAGAGGCAGCATTTGTCCTCTGGGCTGTGTCTTCGCGAGGCTGTTACTTTCTTCTCCTGGGGAAGGGGGGGAAGAGGGGGTGGGGGGAGGAAGACATCCTGGTCATGTGGCCATTCATCCATTCACTGTCTTTCCGGACAAGCACCTTCTTGGACGTGCTTGGGGAACCACGCTAAGCATCGATTCCTTTTACATGCCCGCGAGTTCTCGGGGAATTCTGAGCTCCCGAGTCCCACCTCCGCCCAGATGTGCAGGAGCCTGTGTCCCGGCTCCACTCTCCGGCGCCCAGGACTCCGCAGAGGTCGGGTGGAGACGCACCGGCCTTTTGCACACGTCCTCCTAGACGTATTTAAAAAAAAAAAAAAAATCAGAACTGACACTTTTAGTTAGCATCTGGCCTCTTGATTGGGGGTGGGGGTTTGGGGGGGGGGAATGGGTAGGCAGTTAATTAAAAGGGAATACTTCCAACTCAGATGAATTCTTGATTTTTGCTTTGTCCTAGAATTCTCTTACCGGGAATCTCGCTATTAGTTCTCCCAACTCCCTGCCACTGAGGAAACTGCCTTCCCCCAGGTTTCCATTTCGCACTCAGCCCTGCAGGCTGCGTCGCTGCTTCCTCTTTCCCAGCCCGGGAGAGACCCAGACCCACCCCGGGCTCCAGCGGGGTCTGGCGGGAAGGGCTCCGGTGGGAGTGGGCACCGAGAGGCACCTTGCAAAACACGGGCTCCTTAGGCCCCGCGGGGCTGCCCGGGGACAAGGTCCAGCCGACTGTCGCCGGAGGCCGAAGGGGTCGGGTGGCGGAGGGGGTGGGGCGGAGGGCGGGGCAGGACGCCCAGCCAGGTGGCCACCTGGAGCGCCCCGCCCTCCGGCCCCGCCCCCGGCCGGCCGCGCCCCCGCCCACTCCCCGCCCCCGCCCCGCCCCCGCCCCGCGCCGCGCTCTCCGTGCAGCGGGAGGAGGCGGCTCCGGGGCCCGCCCGGGGCGCACGTGACCCCAGGGGAGGCGGAGGGAACCTGCTGACTTGACACGAGCCGCTGAGCGGCTCCCCTTGGCGCGGAATAGCGAGAGCAGCCGTGACCTCCGACCCCGCCCGCCGGCAGCCAATAAGAGCGCAGGTCGTCTCCAAACCCAAAATTTCCACGTCGGCAAAAGTCAAGATGGAAGGGAGCGGAGCGCGAGGGGGGAGCCCGCCGGGAATGCCTGGCGGCCGGCGCTGGAGGGGCGGCCGGGGAGCCTGCGGCGGGCGCAGACGGGGCCACGCGGGAGGGCGCCCGGCCTGGGGGGCGGTCCGGAGCGCGACCACCGCCCGCAGCCCCGGGCGCCTCTGAGCGCCCCGCACTTCGCCAGCCGCCCGCGCACCCCGGCCGGGGTCGCTGCCCACTGCGCTCGGGCCCTGGCTCCGGGGGGTCGCAGGGGAGGGCACGGTGGCGCGAGGTGGGGGGCGGGGAGGCGGGGAAGACACTTTCCAGACCTGTTGCACGGGTGCAACAGCTGTTGGCGCGGTACGTAGGGGGAGGGGGCCGTCGGGGCGGGGGGGGGGAGGTGGTCGCTGCTGCTGCAGGGGCAGGGGTGCGGGCGGGCACTGAGAGCGGAGGGCAGTGCTGGAGGCGCTGCAGGAGGGACGGTTGAGTGCAGACGGGGGTCCACGGGAAGCCTGCTGTCTAACGGGGCAGGGAGAACCCCGCGGGGTGGGTGGTGGCGCGGAGGGGAGACGACTGCAGGGATCCGAGTTCGGGGCCGGGCGCGGGCTGCGCGAGGACCGGGAATTCCGCGGTGGGAAGGGCTGGGGGAAGGGGAAACGCGTGGAGGCTCCGCAAAGCCCTGCTTTCCTGGGCCGTCCCATCTGCGGGGCATTTCCCGGCCTGTCTTCGCCCCTTTTTTTCAAACTCTTCCAGCTCCCGAGAACGCATCCCAGTGCGCCCCCCTCCCCCACCAGCTCTCCAGACAGGAAGGTAAAAAGTTGCCACAAGTTAGGGAGGTAGCCGCCTGCCACAGTTTCAACAGCAGGGCTGCGGAGGAGGTGGGGTGCGAGCGGGATGGGCTCTGATCGGGAAGGGTGGGGAGGGGAGGGGAGGCGAGGGGAGGGGGGTGTGTGATTCCGGCCGCCCGTTGGCCGTGACATTGCGACCACACTCGGTCGAACCGGGCTGTTAAAACAGCATTTCTGCGGGGCGTTTGCTCCTGCGGACGGCGGCAGTAACTTTCCATAATTAATGACCCGCTCCATTACCGGGCGCATCCTGGGCTAAATGGCTTTTAAGGAGTTTGTTCCTCTTCGTCTCCGCGGGGGGTTTGGGGGGAGCACACCTGCAGGAAGGAGCCGCCGGAGGACGACGCCTGTTGGGTCTTTGGAGGCAAAGTTCTGAGACACTCCGACTCTGAGTAAGATAGCAGTCAGTGCACTACAGAACTTTGTCTCTAGGGACCGCGCTCGCCGCAGCCGCCGCCGCCGCCGGGGCTTCGGATGCCTTCGGACGCCGGACGGGACAGCCCTGGTGTCCGCGTCGCTGCGCCTTTCCCGGGGGGAAGGGCGAGGCCAGAAGGGGTCCCGGTGGTGCTCGGGGAACTTGGCCCACTCCTTTGAGGCCCTTGGGTTAAAAACCGTGAAAATGGGAACAAAAGCGTCCCACATCCCCCTCACGTCATCTTACCTTGGTGGACCCCTGACTGCAGAATTTTTTGGTTTTAAAAAACAACAACAAACCTTTGGGCTTTCCAAGATTTATTTAAAAGGCACTCCAAAGACCGGCCTCACTTATGGAGGGAGGAGAGCCCCGTGTTTGTTAGTGGGTGTGTGGGTGTGGGGTGCCTTACAGGAACTTAAACTCGACCTTAGGAGGCAATGGATGTGCAAAGCCACGGGTAATGGTCCTTTCACTCGAGGAAAAGGTAAAGGAGATCCTGCAAGGGTCGAGTTCGGCAATCTCTTCTCAGTTCTGTTTCGGATTTAGGTCCAATTCACTTTTAGTTTTTAAAATGGGTTTTATTAGAGGGTGGGGTTGGGGGGCTTACTTACACTTGGGGGCGGTAGAGATACTGTGCATGGAGACCGCTCTCTCTTCCCTACTGGAACGTGGCTTTTGGTGGGGAGTTCCTAGCAATAGACCCCACCGCTCTGTGCAATGGGTCAGTAGGACTGGCCCAGAATTCTAGTCCTGTTCCATCCACATTGACCTATTTTGATTTTATGAGCTTTCGGCTGGAGAGCTGATTGATCCAAGGAATTACAAAAACTCGTGATTAACCACGGCATTTATCCAACAAATATTTATGGAGCGCCTGCTGGGTGCCAGGCACCGGGCACAGGTGGTGCCCCAAGAAGGAAATGGCTGCTGTGCCATGCTTCTGATCAAGGGAGGGGCTCCTGACGTAATTTGTGGGGTGTTTTGAAGCTTGAAGGGTGCCTGTTTGTGTCTCTGAGAGGTTCTCGATTTTTTAAAAGTCACCATCTTTCTAGCCGCTTATATTCCAGCTGGCTCATTGGGAGAGGGGTGATAACGGGGAAAGGACCCACCTGTGTTCTCTTTTACGCAGCTGTTGCCCATCCTCCCACCTCGCATCAGTGACTGTTTTGCTTCATTGTCTCAATCCTTTACCCAAAAGGTAGCTGGATTATATTTGTGCCGTAAAATAAAGTGACTCGAACTCATGTCCTTGTATTCATTTGAGATGTAAGATGTGCTTACTTGTAAAAAGGATTCTTTCCCCTGATTTTTGTGTCTAACTGTCCACGAGATACTCTGGAAATGGGGACCTCCAGCAAATCTCAAACCACCTTTGTGTGTGAGAGAATGCACGTGTGAGAGAACGCACGTGGCTCTTTGAGGGTCTGGGTGGAGCGGTTGACTGGGAGAGCGGTCATCCCAGCAGAGATGAGCCCCAGAGTCTCCAAAGAAGGGTAAGGTCTGGAGTCCCTGCCATGATTATATCTGGTTTGACTTAGGCTTATGTGATTTGCTTAGAGATCCTTTGCTTTGTCTCCTGCTGTGACCACTGGTGAACAAGACTCACCAGACAGGAGAGCTGTGGCTAACTCTGGTGCAAAGATGAGGGAGTAGGAGCTAGGAACATTGGCAGTCTGGGGTGCTTACTGTAAACCTTGCATTAGCTCAGAACTCAGTCATTCAGCAACCTGTGTATTGTCACCTCCTGGGTATCAGGTGTTACTCTAGAGCAGTGGTTCTCAACCTTTCTAATGCCGCGGCCCTTTAATACAGTTCCTCACGTTGTGGTGACCCCCAACCATAAAATTATTTTCGTTGCTACTTCATGGTCTTAGGCGACCCTGCTAGCGGGGTCCCTGCTGTAGACCCTAAGACCATCGGAAAACACATATTTACATTACGATTCATTAACAGTAGCAAAATTACTGTTACGAAGTAGCAACGAAAATAATTTTATGGTCACCACAACGTGAGGAACTGTATTAAAGGGCCGCGGCATTAGAAAGGTTGAGAACCACTGCTCTAGATGCTAAGGATGCAGCAGTGAGCAAAATAAGCCAAACATTTCGGTCGTCTTGGTCATACCGCCAGAGGCAGCCAATAAAAATATAACCTAGAGCAGTGGTCGGCAAACTCATTAGTCAACAGAGCCAAGTATCAACAGTACAACGATTGGAATTTCTTTTGAGAGCCAAATTTTTTAAACTTCTTCTAATGCCACTTCTTCAAAATAGACTTGCCCAGGCCGTGGTATTTTGTGGAAGAGCCACACTCAAGGGGCCAAAGACCCTCATGTGGCTCGCGAGCTGCAGTTTGCCGACCACGGACCTAGAGGGATGGAAGCATGCTGGGGAAGGGAGAGCAGCGAGCACCGGGGAGGCAGGGTGCTGTTAGAACGGGGCTCCAGGCGGAAGGACAACTTCAGCAGCAGCCTACTTTGTGTGGTCCAGGCCCTCCCGTCTTTATTTTCAACATTTCAAACGAATAAACCAAATAATGGGTGCAACAAACACTATCACAAAGCATTGGTAGACATCCCCCCCCCCCCCCCACTTTTAAAAGCATTTTTAATTTCAATTGCAAAGGTTGGAAAATGGGGGGGGGGGGGGTATGAGGGGCTAGGGAGCCACACTGCTGGTTCCTCACCTGTGTGCCGTATCTAATCCCATCTTCAGCAAGATTCTAGGTAACCTTGCATTTTAAAAAAATATATATTTTATTGATTTTTTACAGAGAGGAAGGGAGAGGGACAGAGAGAAACATCGATGAGAGAGAAACATTGATCAGCTGTCTCCTGCACATCCCCTCCTGGGGTTGTGCCCACAGCCAAGGTACATGCCCTTGACTGGAATCGAACCTGGGACCCTTCAGTCCGAAGGCCGATGCTCTATCCACTGAGCCAAACCAGTTAGGGCAACCTTGCATTTCTAAGAGTGTTTATTCCAAAGCACTCCCAAGTGCTCTCAAACATTCTTGGAATAGTGGGGTGGGGGTTGGACACATACCTCTTGGGATCCCCAGGAGACGGAGGAGTCCACCATGTAGTTTACATGTAATTTCAGGAACTACTTTTATTTTTTTGCTAAATTTTTCTTAATCATGTGGCTGTCTGCACAGGGAGATTTCATGGATAACCACCCCAGACGCAGAAGTCTTATAAATAACCAAAGCTGCGGGCAGGGAAAGAACAAGGCAGAGCTCATGGCTCACACCGCTCTATGTGACGTGGAAGGAATAAAAATGTGTGCACTTGGGCAGCCTTAGAAGAACGAGGTGCCCCTTCAGCGGACCCCGCAATGTTAGACACGGGGCTCCGGATTCTGATCTGGGACTTCGTTAAATGGGCACTAGGACAGCCAGCAGTAGCTTCACCACCGCGACCAGCCGCTCCAGAAACGATTTCTCTGCTTTGTGCCTCAGATCTGCCGCTCCTCTTTCCATGTCATAGGGGGTGCGGCAAAGCTGGTAGTTAAAACAGTCCTCAATTTGTGCCAGGCGCTGTTGTAAGCATTCACATACATGAAATCGTTTACTCTGGTCAGTACCGCGCCTGTCATTCCCATCTTACAGGTAAGGAAACTGAGGCATAATAACTTGCCCAAGGCACATCGCTCGTCCGCGGCAGAAGCAAGGTACAGACCCAGGCCGTCCGATCAGAGTCCAGGGTCTTAGCAGCTAAGCTGTACTGGGTATCAGTCACTTCAGTTACCCGATCCCAGCGCAGTACAAAGCCTGGGAGTCCAGGCTCAGAGTTAAAAGCCCTGGACACAGTGAGGGTGTAGCCCAGTGCAGACTTGCAGCCTGCCCATCGCGTGTGAGGCTCGTTTCCGGGGGCCTGTGGCAGCACGGCTTTGGGGACCGGCCACTTTGGTCATTGGGCGGAATTGACTCCTGGGAAAGAGAATAGTTTCTTCAAAAAGTGTCCTGGTTGGTACAGTACAAGAAAGCCATAGAAGCAGGAAATTACTAAACCCACGTATTTATTCAACAACCTTTGAGTTCCCACCAGGTACAAGCCCCTGGGTGGAAGCAGTGACTGCCGGTAAGTCAACCTGGAATATCCAGGAAGGCTTCCCAGAGGAAGCGATCACCGAGCTGAATACTGAGGGCTGAGGAGGAGGTGGGTGAAGGGTGGGAAAGGCGTTCTAGTTCAAAGAAACAGCAAGTACAGACGCAGGGAAATGCGCAGCCATATGGTGTGTTTAGGAGTCAGCAAGTCCTTCTGTGTGGCAGGCGTCCACGTCACGTGTAAGGGAGCGACAGGAAATGAGGCCATGGAGATTGGCAGGAGACCCTGAAAGGCCCTGTGTGGCATGTTAAAGAACGTGAACTTCACCTGGAAGCCGTGGGAAGCGGCGAAGCGATCTTAAGCGGGGAAATGGCCTGGCTGGCTCTGCTTTCTTAGCAAGTACATCTGGCAGCAAAGGGAGGGGTGAATGGTTTGGAGGTGGACTAGCCAGTTATGAAGCGATTAGAACGATGTACAGTGGGGTGCCCGGGCGGGTCGTGGGGGCGGGGGGGAGGCGCCTGGGGCGACACGGAAGAACTTCCCAGAGAGCCTGCTCCTGAGGCCCTCACATACATTTCGCTGCTGGTATTCACCCGGGGAGTAAAATTGGCGCTAAGCTGCATTGTGTATGATATTTCGACATATTAAACTTGCTTGGCAGTAATCCCAGGTTAATTCTGGAAGTGTAATATTGGAAACATTCCTTTAACCCTTTATGGCATATTGGGGATTTTACCCTCGCTCATCAGATCGGATTGCAATGATTTTAAGATGCACCACTGAGAAGGAAGCAGTGCTGTTAATGAAACTATGACACGGTGCTTATGTATCAATTTTTAAGAAGATCTCTCTTAGATTTATGTAGGTATAGATTTATTTTTTATTTTTTTTCCTTTTAAAATTCTTTTTTTTTTTTTTAATGGTGTATTTTTAAAAAATCAATCAGAACCCCAGCAAGAAACAAAGAGCACCCTCCCAAGCTGGGAGCACCGAAGAGGGTTTGAGGAAAAGGATATTTACAAAGGGTGTGGGTGGGGTTGAGGGAAACCAACCGGGAGGAGTGAGGTGCCTGGGCTGGCAGCTGTGGGAGCAGGTACCACGCCCAGGCCCCCAGGGGTGAAGAACAGATCCTGGAGTGGCCCAGGCCGTAGAGCAGAGCTGCCTGACAGGAGCTGTGGCCTTGGGTGGAGGAAGGCAGCCACTGCCAACCACAGCCTCGCCCTCTCATGCTCTCCAGGCTTCTGCCATTGCCTTCTATTGGCTGAACCCAACTTCAGAAGCCAGAGCCAGGAGCCCGACCAGTACAGTTCATAGAGATCAGCCTCCAGGGGGCAGGAAAGGGCGGAAAGTGCATCTGGAGGGTCAACTACTGTCAAAAGGTGCCCAACCAGAGTTTTTTGTCTTGGGTCCCACCTGTGCGTACCTAACAAGGAAAGCTATCAGAGAAATAAGTTGCTTGAAGTAGTCCTAGAACTCCTTCATTAGCACAGTCCTCCAAGGTCTAACCATTTCATGTAGTCTCATCCTCTGTGCCATCAAGAGTGTGAATCAAGCCCGGCAGGTGTGGCTCAGTGGTTGAGTGTCCACCTATGAACCAGGAAGGTCCAGTCAGGGACATGCCTGGGTTGTGGGCTTGATCCACAGTGTGGGGCGTGCAGGAGGCAGCCGATCAATGATTCTCTCTCATCGTTGATGTTTCTATCTCTTCCTCTCCCTCTCCCTTCCTCTCTGAAATCAATAAAAAAATTTTTTAAAAAAAGAGCGCGAGTCAAAAAGCAGAGTTCCCGAGAAGGGTGCCCCACTGCTGTCTCTGCATCTAAGCCACTGAGCCTCTTTCTGCAAGGTTGATGCTGAGCCTTTAAAAAAAATTGTAGTAAAATATATATAACATGACATTTACAATTTTAATCATTTTTAAGTGTACACTTCAGTGGCATCAAATACATGCCCACTGTTGTACAGCCATGACCACCATCTACTAGTATCTTCTAGAACTTTTCCAGCATCTCAACATGAAACTCTGGGCCCATTAAACAAGAACTCCACCTGAGCCCAGCCAGTGTGGCTCAGTGGTTGAGCGTAGACCTATGAACTGGGAGGTCACAGTTCAATTCCTAGTCAGGGCATATGCCCAGGTTGTGGGCTTGATCCCCTGTGTAGGGCGTACAGGAGGCAACTGATCAATGATTCTCGGTCATCATTGATGCTTCTGTCTCTCCCTCTCCCTTCCTGTTTGAAATCAATTTGAAAAAAAGAACTCCACCTGATGCTGGGGCTGTCTTGAGCTTCTCAGAGGAACCAACAAGATTTCCAGATTGAACTGGTGCAAAGGGAGAAAATGTCAATGAGGTGATGGCTGCTGTCTGTCTGACAGCACTTGCAAGGTGTGCATCAGCTGTAAGATGCATCCTAATTTCGAAGACATTAAATGTGGAAAAATATGTTTCTTAGAACTAATAAAAAAAGATGAATCTCTCAGGAGTAGTAAATCACAATCAGGGTCCATAGAGGGGTTTCAGATGGGTCAAAGTATTGTTCTCCTCTGCCCTCAGGGAGGCCAGGCAGGACCCAGGGCAGTGGAAATCCTTAGGCTGAAAACATCAGCTTGGCATAGCATTATCCATTTATCCCATGTGCCCTAAAATGTGTCATGTATGAGGGGCTTGGAAGCACAACTTTGGGAGATTCTCATCTTTAGCCAGATTTCTTATTTTATGTTTATCACAGCATCATCTGTGTGCATCAGAAAGCAGGGGCTACTGATGGAAGACCTGTTCAGATACCCTTGGACTAATGAAGCAGCAAAGCTCTTGATCCAAAACATGGAAACTGATCCAAGCCATTGAGTCCCTTTCTGCATCATGCTATTCAAAGGTTAAACAGAAATGACTTTAGAATGCTTATCAGAATAAAATGCATGCGTACCCTTTCAACCAGTAATTCCATTTGTATTAGGTTAAGATAGCTTTGGCTCTAGGTAATATAAACCCAAACTCAACTGGCTGAAAGGAAAACAAACTTATTTGACTTTACAAGAAGCTCAGAGAAAGGGAGGCTCCAGGGCTGGCTAATCTGGCAGTTCACCAGGGCGTTAAGGATCCGGGTCGTTTCCATCTTTCCCCTCTGCCATCCTCAGCTTCTTTGCCTCGTTCTCCGACTAAGTCCTCTCGTGGCTTTGTGAAGGCTGCACAACTCTAGATGTGACAGAAGAATGTCCCTGAACCCCTGTTTTGTCAAGGTCCCATCTGCTTTCTGCTATTTTTCCATTGGGCAGACTCGAGTTGGATGCCCAGCCGTGAACCAATGACTGCCAATGAGAATGGGACCTTGTGACTGGCCTAAACCAATCAGGACTTCATTCTGACTCACGAGGAGTGGAGGTGGACCCGGAACCAAATAAATTCTGTTAGCAAAGAAGACATGGGGAGGGGGTATCTTTTTTTTTTTTTTTAATATATATTTTATTGATTTTTACAGGGAGGAAAGGAGAGGGATAGAGAGCTAGAAACGTCGATGAGAGAGAAACATCGACCAGCTGCCTCCTGCACACCCCCCACTGGGGATGTGGCCGCAACCAATGCCCTTGACCGGAATCGAACCTGGGACCTTTCAGTCCGAAGGCCGACGCTCTATCCACTGAGCCAAACCGGTTTCGGCAGGGGAGGGGGTATCTTTTGAGCAGACGAAGGAAAATGTCTGCTGAACCACTTTTAGGAGCAGTCTTACAAAGCTGCCACTCCATGGTGATTGTACACTCATTGCAGTATTGTTTTTAACGGCAAAATTTTAGACTTAACCAAAAAGTCTATTAATAGAGGACCTGATAAATAAATCATGGTGCAGCCATATAACAAAATAGTTATGATTAAGGAGTGAGCTAGATATGTATGCAATCAACATGGATGGATGAAATATAGTTTCAGTAAAGAAAATGTAGAACAATAATCAAAATAGACATAGAGTTTATGTTCCGGTCTGAAGGGGATTCGGATTGGTGGTGGTGGTAGAAAACTTACACTTAATAAGTTATATACTTTTGATTGTTTGACTTTTTAGCACAATATAATACATTTGTGATTTTAAAAGATTAAGTTTGTTCCATGGGAGAAGGGGATAGAATATTACTATGGCAATAGTATATTGCTAGTAATGAGATAATATTCCCTCGTGCATGCAGCCACATGTATAAGTAAATTAATATTTTATTACTATCTTATTTTGAGTTCTCATGTCCACACATGGGTGTGCCTACTCTTTGGTATTAACAGTGTAGCCTCTTGAGCTGGGCTGTCCAGTATGGTAGCAACTAAACACATGTGCCTATTTAAATTTAGATGAATTAAAATGAAAAGTTCAGGTTCACAGTCACACTAGCCACATTTCAAGAGCTCGGCAGCCGCACGTGGCCAGGGGCTGCTCTGTTGAACAGCTTAGATTATAGAACATTTCAATCATCGCAGGAAGGTCCATGGGACTGTACCCCTCTCAGCCTGGCTGCGTTAAGTTCAAGTGTATGCTTAGTCTCTTTGTAGTTATGTGACTTGGAGCAAGTTATTAATCTTTGTTCCTTCGAGTGGTCTAGTCATTAAAACCGATGATGATGATAGTATTTACTTCACAGAACTGTTGAGCAGATGGATATTCTTAGTGCCTGGTACACGGTAAAACGTTCATAAAGTTGCCCATTGTTGTAGTAATTGTTATTAAAAGCATTTCTGCCAACATTGACCAAGCACTAAGGAGACTCTGGACATTGTCCTCGCACCGTTTTATACATAAAACTGAGGTTTGACAAGAGAAGTAAAGCTTCCGTCTCAGGAAGAGGCAGGCAGCGAGTCTGAGCCAGGTCCCATGCCGAGGCTTGTGTTTCTTGGTGTTTAAACTGTAAATGACCTTTTGTTTTAGGGGCTGGGGAGGACTGCGTGGTTAACCCTCCCTTGGGCGTCCTTGCCTGCCCCCCCTCCCCGCCTGCCCTTCTCCCTTTCTGAACAAGAGCTGTCTGATTTCAGAGGACAGAAGGATTTGGGATTTCAGATGAACTGGATTTGTTTGGTGGTGGAAGGGTCGGAGACGAGAGGACAGTGAAATTTATTAGCAGTTGGGCACCCGTTTTCTGTGGTGTGTGAATACTCTCTGCTGCTTCTTGTGGGTTTTACAAAAGTCGAATAGTCCTTTTAAAAGGAAACCACGTTGTGACCAAATTAAAGAAGGGGAAATCTTGCTAGGGGATGAAACAGGAAGAGACAATTATCTTCAAGAGCTCCTCATCAACGCCGAAGACTTCGTGTGTCTCTGCTGGAAGCTTCTTTCACAAAGCCCCCTGCTTGGGGCGAGGGCGTCTATAAGAAAGGGGTGACAACTGCAGACATTAATTATGGGGGCTCATGCGAAGGGGCTGGAGGTGCCATTCTCACTCACTCACCCATTTGGGAGGGGACTTGTGTCTGTCACAGCTTCTTGGGCTGGACCTGTGTTCGTCTTCACTGGTGGAAATGTCCCCATTGATGAGAGAACCTCTTGAATCGTTTTTCTGATTGTGTTGCGTGCTGTCCACATGATGTGTTCCATGTTAGTGGGGAGGAGGAACCCCGTAACAGCACAGAAAAAGAACGGGCATCTGCAGATAAGCTCTTGCTTTGCAGTTCATTTCTTCAGCTACAATTCCAGTTGGCTACTCTTTCCCTGTGAGTCAACATTTACAGCGAAGTGATTGCCATGCGCTGAAGTGCTATGGAAAACACGCCTTCAGTTTTCCCAGCCTTCCTAAGCTGAGAGTGTGTGCGCTCGCCTGCTCCGGGGAGAGGAGAGAACGGATGCAGCCTTTGAAAGGCCACTGAGAGACGGTTTGATAGGGTGTCATGACGTCGTGTCTGGGGATTAGAGAAAAGGAAGAGGCTGGTTAAGTAAGACCCACGAGGGCTGTTAAACCAGCTGATGTTAACAGTTAGTCAGGATTTATCTGTACCCTGTGAAAACTGAACATTGAATTCAGTTCGTCTTTCTAGCTTCCAAATAGTGAATTTGAAGTTATTTTACGGACTTCACTGTGTAATCAATTTTGGATAATTTACCTTGAAAACCTGAATCTGAATAGAAAAACAGGAAAGAGCAGGACACATTTACTCTCTTGTATTATTTCTTCTTCTCTAATGCAAATTATGAGGTTTCTTTTTGTTTCTGGATTATGACTTATTGAACATAAATTGTAGCACAATACCTAGAATATTTGCCACATTGGCTTCTGTGATAAGCTCCAGGAAGGTGGGGGCCATTTGTGCCTGATTTTTTTGCTATATCCCAACACCTCCTATGGTCCCTGGCATATCATGGCCATTCCATAAATACCTGAATGTGTGAATGAGTTTGTGGGTCCTGACATTTATATGTGTGTGTGTGTGTGTGTGTGTGTGTGTGTGTGTGTTTAAGGATCTTTACTTTGAGAGTTAACATAATTTCAATTTCTTTTCACTGTTGGATCCTTAGAAGTTTGATATGATAATAGGCAAGATAACCACATCCTCCCACACACCTGCTTTCCAAGTTCTTCTGTTCAAGCAGACATTTCTCTCCCAACACTTCTTTTTCGGTTGATCCTGGATTGGGAAGGTTCCAGCCAGGAATGTTTACACTCGAAAGAAACTTTTCTCCTTACTCTTCCTGATGCCGTCACAAATTATATGCTTAAAAAGAAATAAAATATTTCTTGGAGTAGGGAGCTTGTAGTTAAGAAAACTATTAATGGCAGAGGTCTTAATCCAGCATCTAGAAGGGTTTGGGAATCTGGAGAAAGTGCTGTGTATAAATTAATAAAGAGTCCAGAGACGAAACATAATTTTGGAAGGCATTTTGGGGGGCCAGAGAAGACTTAGCTAAAGAAACCAAGTTCTTCTGTACTCTGGACCCCTTGCTTTTTATTAACACAAATTGTCCTAAAGCAAGGTAGGTATACATATTAAAGGGTAAGGTTTGGTATACAGAATCCATTGTCAGATTGGAGGAACTGCCTTTGGCTGTTCTGGTGTTTGGCCAAGAGGAGGCAATAACATGTAGATTAAGATGCCCTCAGCTGTCTGGCAGCAAGCAATCATTTATGCATCCTTTTCAGGTTTGGGGAAATGCCCTCAGCCACTTCCAGATGATTCAACCCTGCTGATATGCTGGAATTGGCTTCCGGCAAAGTATGTTATTTAGAATTCATATCACATACCTCGGTGGTTGTGACTAAGATTTCCTTTCACATAAAAGGGGAGATATCCTCACCTTGAGTGTCACAGAGTGGGTTAGAGTCCTGAGTGGGTCCTGATCCATTCCTTCATCCTTATTCCCAGTGGCTGCTGCCGAAGCAATCGTGCGTCCAGAACAGCAAAGGAATAAATCACTCCTGGACCCAGTCAGTGCAGATGGCTCCCATTTCCCAGGATGGGCTCTGCCCTTTCACAACTATCTACCTTGGCACATGCTCTTTGAACTTCTGAGAATGCCATCCCCACCTATGTCACTTGGCAAATTCTACTGACCCTTCAAGAGCTAGCTCAAGTGTAGGTTCTTATTAGACTAAGGAGCAGTGGTGGTGCCCAAAAGGGTGGCAGAGAAAGTGTTCTCTCTTGGGAGCAAATAGCCAAGGCTCCTTTCTCCTTCAGTTGGACAGGCGAGTCCTAATAGGGCTACTGGGCGTTGTATACATGTTAACTGCAGTTAAGCTGGTAAGGCTTGAGGATGGTTAAAGCACCATCACAGAAATTTGCAAAATAGCAGGAAAGCATCACCCCTAATGTGTCTCCCCCCAGCACCTTTGTGGCTTCAATTGATGCATTTGGAGCCACATCTGTCTAGAAGACATGGGTAAAGACATCCTTGCTTATTTTCCTAGCTCTGCCCAGATCTGTGTCTCTCTCTCTCCACCAGACATCCAGGGAATCGCCCTTTCCCCTTGAAGGAAGGGCTGCTGGCAGAGCTGTTGAAATTGCCCCCAAATGGGAGTGTCTTGGTGTTTTCTGCTGCCCAGCCAGTGCGGGAGATGTGCACCAGGCATCTGAGTCAGTTCCCTGTCCTGGCGCCAACACAGGTATCAACTCTCTTTGGAGAGTACAGGGTATGGGTGAGTTTTGGAAGAGACCCAGAAGGACTGGGAGCTGTAGGCCACACTGTGAAACTTCCACCATTCCCAGAGAACCCGAGACCTGAGTCTGTTCCTTGGGGTGGACAAGAACTCAGAAAGCACCAGACTGACAACTTCCTTTCCAGGTGTGCAGTGGAGTCTCCTCTCCATCAACAGGATTCAGCCTCTTGTCCTTGGGTTTCCCCCCTGTGATTCATCCACCTACAAAGCCTTTGAAATTGCCACAGCGTCATGCGGTAACCTGGAGCTTCAGAGCTTCTGGAAGGCGGAGACTCCTGGAAAACCAAGCCCACTGGTAAGTGCTGTGTGTGAATGGAGGTAGTTGGGGAGCACATGGCCCAGAACGGGTCATTGCCCATTGAAGAAACATTCCTCTCTAATCTAGATGGTCAACTATCTCTGGATACATCCATTTCGTCCTTTGACAACATAAATGTTTACATCTCTTCCTGCTTATCCTCTATGGATCTTACCTGTGCATAACATTTTTTTAATTATCTTTCACTTCAACGGTCAGAGAACACCTTGTTAACTTCTGGATATAAGATGCAGGAACAGCTTCAGTTGGGGCATTTAAGGTAGTTTGGAGTCACCATGATATGCAGTCTGTGTCTGATGGAAGGTGAGGGATTTGTTCTGCAACTAGAAAGCCTGAGAGTTATTTTTCCCACAGAGCATATTTATTTCTCTTTGACAGTATGTGAGGTTATGCACTCTATTTCTGCCAGGAGAAAGAAAACAGGATATAATAAAAGCTTGTGATGCTACACTGGGTAAAACCCAAAGCACTGATTGTCTTTCAGATGAGGCCTCCCATTTCAATATCCAAAGGGACTGAGAATGTTTCACATTCTGAGAACATGCTAAGCTGAATTTAAGTGAAAGGTGATCCTTTCATTCTTGCTTTAAAAATAAACTATATAATTAAATGGCTATAGATACTTCTTTTGTGGGAGGAAAACAGCAGTCAAATTCTTTGCAATCATGCCAACTGGGCAGTAGGTTCCTAACCGTTTGGTAAAATAGAGAATCAATACCAATCAGAAAAAAAATAAATGCTAACAACAGGGAAAGGCTCATAGGAGCCACAGGCGAGAAAAGATTTAAAATGTGAATAAAATGTCAGAGGTCCGCATTAAAATAGACAATACATTTCTCTGCCAAGGCAAAGCATCCAGCTGCTAACCAGAGGTGCAAAACAGACCAAGTCACACTGGGGGAGCTGGGGGGGGGGGGCGGGGGGGAGGTAAAGAGCAAACCTCAGTCAACCATTTCACTTCCCCTTCGCTTCTCTGGGCAGAAAGCTGTCTCCATTCACGGGGAGACAGTCATTCCATAAGCAGCACTTTTTTTTTTTTTTTTTAAGTTAAAAAACCTCTGGAAATGTAAGTCTTGTTCATGCATAATTTCTAGGGTTTGAGAACAAAGGGATCAGACTTGCTTTCAGAAAGGGAAAGATGATTTGCCTGTTGGTTAATTGTGTAATTGAATAAGATGCTTTAAAATACTCACTAGGAAAATAAAAAAGTAAAAAAAAGGTCCATTGTAGCCTTAGCCGGTTTGGCTCAGTGAATGGAGCTTCAACCTGTAGACCAAAGTGTTTGATTCCCGTCAAGGGCACGTACCTCAGGGGCAGGCTCCTCCCCAGCCTGAACCCAGGTCAGGGCTCCTGCAGGAGGCAACCAATCAATGTGTTTCTCTCACATCGATGTTTCTCTCTGTCTTTCCCTCCCTCTTCCACTCGCTCTAAAAATCGATGGGAAAATATCTTCGGGTGAGGATGAAAACAAAACAAAAAAAAGGTCCATTGTAGACTGAATTCTGATGGAAAGGAAACTAAAGCCATCTCCAACTGGAAGCGTTCTGTGGGGTTGGTGGAAACTGGAAGGGTTCTGTGGGCTTGGTGGAACAGAATCTCTGTAGGCGATAATGCTGCGAGATCGTCAGTTCTTACTGAGTGGCCTCTCCTCGGGGTAATTTCCATGTTTCAAAGCCAAACTCTTAACACAAAACAAAAATCCCCAGAAAGCAATGTTTCGGCATCCAGCCATCATCAAGAGAATGCATTTGGCAAATATAAATCAATTTTATTATTTTTTGCCAAGTCATGGAGAGTGGGTCTGTATCCTCACCACATGAAAGAATGCAGTCAGCCTCCAATCAGAGGCCGCCCATTCCAGGTGGCCCAGGTGACCTGATCTCACATCCCTTAAAGTCGCTGGTCTACCTGCACCTATGCCTTCTGGTCTCAGTTCCACAACTCTGCTTGCCATGATACATTGAGTATCTATTTAAGTGACTAGACTGGAAACTTGCACATAAGTTTCATAGCACTTTAAATTTAGAACTTAGAATGTTTTAAAAGTGGTCGTAGAAGCAAATTTATATCCTTGTGTCAAAATGAACTACAGAGTTAATCACAGGGGCATAGTAACAGCATCCAGTTCCTGTTGGCGTTTCCCAGCTGGCCCTCTGGCTTTTCTTAATCTTTCGAAGTTTATGTAATAATCACTAATACCTATTGGGCACGCACAAATGGGCTGGACACTCCCCTCAACCCTTCCTTTATTTGGGTTCTTTTGCATTTTATTCTCGTAGCATCCCTATGAGGTAGAAGATGTTATTCCAGTCCCATTAGCGATATAGAAACTGAGGCGTGGTGAACTTGGCCAAGGCCACCCAAGTCTACTGCCAAGCTTGAGCCAAGGCAGTTTGCTGCATGCGATCCCTTCAGAGTTAGGCAGTGTGAACTGTGTCAATATTCACATGCATCTCACCTGATCACTCAGCTAATACCCCTGCCCTGGAACGGCCAATATTTTCAGTCCTGATGAACTTCATCCAATTTTCTTCCTCTTAGATTTGCCTTACCCATTTATTTCCTGCCTCCAGAATGGTCTTACATGATATGTGGATATCTAGAAATGCTTGTTTTCTCAGTGTTAAATGAAACCCATATCATTGTTGGATTGATCATCCTTGCTGTTCTAGCTGGCTTAGCTTCAGCAATGTAGTTGTTCCTTCAATTTGCTGGCAGCCTGCGGAGGAAGTAACTCCCATGTTATTTACATATTGATGTGTGAGACCTGGAAATTGTAATGGTGGCATCTGATCACGCAATATCAGTACTGCCCCTTTCCTTATTCTTTCTGAAATGGTGACACAAGCCATTTTCCCCTGACTCGATAATTTCCTGAGCAATGCGATATTTTTGGAAAGATTTAAAGTACGGGAGTTTTCTTTGTTGTTGTTGTTTTCTTAGTGGCTATTCTTCCTTCAGATGAAGTTGTGGTAAAACTGGTCTCCAGTTGGAAACATTCTAATTAAGAAACGTAAGAAGAACTCGATGGTGAACAACACACTTGGGAACAATGAGGTAAAAATATTAATGTTCCATGTCCATTGTAGCATTATTTATAATAGCTAAAATTTGAGACTTCTGTAAATGTGCGTAAATAAGAAATTGGTTACAGAAATCAGATGCCATCCATATGCTTCCCTGAAAAGTCATATTTTAGAACAGATTTTACTAGTAAAGGTTTGAGAGAAATGTTTATGACCAATTATTAAGTGACAAAAGCAAAGGATAAAGTGTGAGTCCTTAATATAAGAACTATTTAGATGAGTATATTTTTCTTTTCCAAAAATACAGTTTTTAAGATTTTTGGTCTCATTTTTGGTTTGTAATTTTTATATTATTGTGGATCGACCACATAGTCTCCATGTTATTGGTTCTTTGGAATTTATTGATATTTTCTTCTGATTTGGTACAGGCCCGAGGGGCAGCCAGTTTTTATGCTGGCAAATTGGCTGGATGTTCAGTTCATGTGATCGCTCAAAATGAATGCCCATACGCGTGATTGGGCTTGGCATCCCAATTATTCTCAGATATCTCCCAAACCAAGGTGTGTAGTATTAATATTTGTGCTAGATACTTGTCTGGATTTTGCAATGTAAAGGACCTATCTTTGGCCAGTTCTAGTATGCAGGCTAATGGCTTAGCCTCTGGATTAACCATTTTATAATTTCAAGATTAATCAATAAATAACGATCTATTGGTTGACCTTGGCTATAGATCAAGGTTTTTCTAATGCAACACTATTAACATTTTGAGCCGGATAACTTTTGCTTGTTGTGGGGGTGTTGCTGCCTGGGCATTGGAGAATATTTGGAGCATCCTTGACCTCTACCTACCAGATGACAGCAGCAAAGCCCTCCTCTCAGTTGTGACAATTAAAATGTCTCCAGACATTGCCAGATGTCCCCTCGGGCACAAAATCAGCCCCAGTTGAGAACCAGCACTATAGAGAAATGGCAAGTTCCCTTTTAAAACTAGTGACTGAGGGTGAGTTTTACTGAGTCAGTAAGCATATGCATTGAGTCTTTAATGCCTACCAGGCACTGTGCTTTCCCAGAGCGGTTTTATTTGCGCATGGAGAAATTACGGAGCTTATCCTCATGAAGCCATCTGTGGTACATGCTGACATAATACCAGACTTCAATCTGTACAATGGAGACGCTCATTGGAGGTCTTAGGAGAATGTGTGCACAAGAGGCAAAGACTGCTGGGGCAGAGGTGTCGCTCAATCGATTGTAGCTTTTACTGTTATTATTATGCACACTGAGCTCATGCATCTAGAGAAGGGCCCATCAACCAGCTTGACTAGTCTCCCTCTTCAGCTCACGATACACGCCATACCCCTACATCTTTCTGAAATGTTTTTATCAAAACAACCTCAGTTGTGTCCATGAACGCACAAACAAGCAAACAAGCGAGTTAAAGAAAATAATGTGAATCAAGCAAGTGTCTGGTCAATAGTTAAAATTCATGCTCCGAGGCCTCTGCATGGGGAGGGAGAACAGTGATCTCTGCCACAGCATGTGGCCCAGGCACGCTATTTATGTCTTGGGTGGCGCATAGATTCTACTGCTGGAGGAATGAATGGCTGTTAGGAGATTTCTTCAGCCTGCTTCATTATCTGTTTTAAACTCTCAGGGCTCCATCTGGGCCAACAGGAAGCCTGCTTTTGATTTAAATGTGCTCTGAACAAGCTCCTTCTATGGCTTTCCAAGAATTAATTACAGAGCTTAGTAAAGGCGCCTGCCGCAAAGTCCCAAGGATGGCTTTATGAGCAATTACAGCAGCCGCATTGATGCCAGCAGAATAAGAATTTCCTTGGAGAACTGCTTGGAACGAGAGGACTGGCCTATGGAAACAGGCACGTAGGTTCCCATCTATAGCTCACGGGGGGAATGTAAAGCTACAAAGCAAGGAGAGTCAGGTTCACTCACACAACATCTGGGTGATCAGGCAATCGTAGACCTCGCCTTGTGTAATTTGACCAGAGAGAGAGAGAGAGAGAGAGAGAGAGAGAGAGAGAGAGAGAGAAAGAGGGAGGGAGAGGAAGATTTTGATATGTAGCCATTGGAGCCCTGTAGAGGGAAGGAAACACCCAAGTGCTCATCGGGACGGTGCAGAGCCGAAGAATGCTGGGATCTGGTTGCATGGCTGTGCAGTATGGAACCCTGCACACTTCACTGCTTGCAACTCCGGGGACAAAGCAAATCCATCCAGGGCCTCTGAACCATGGCAGCAATGGAGCAGGTTCCTGAACACATGTTTACTTTAAGAGGGCAAATTGAATAGCGTTGGGTTCCTTGCTAAAAAGTTTCAGTTGGCACAGCTGGCGTGGCTCAGTGGTTGAGCATCAACCTATGAACCAGGAGGTCATGGTTCGATTCCGAGTCAGGGCACATTCATGGGTTGTGGGCTCAATCCCCAGTAGGGGCCTTGTAGGAGGCAGCCAATCAGTGATACTCTCTCATTATTGATGCTTCTATCTTTCTTTTTCTCTCCCTTCCTCTCTGAAATCAATTAAAAAAAAAAATATATATATTTTTTTAAAGTTTCAGTTGGTTATGTCGACAGCATGAGATAATAGGATGCAGAGGTGAGGTCAGTGGGAAACCGACTGAGAAAAGGTAGCTCTATGGCTGAGCAAGGGTTGCAGGAGCCTTCCTGGGACAGGTACCAGCTGCCTCTTACAGGGCCGGCTCCCTTCTCCCTTGTGCAGGGGTGGAGCTGAAATGGCTTTCCATGGCTGCTTAGTGAACCAATGAAGTAATGAATGATCGGCACTGCTACCTTCACAATCCGACCATTCTGAGGTGCTGTGTAGAGGGAGGTCCTCCACCTCCCATCCATGATGGTAATGATGGTTGATGCCAAAGGGGCAGACATTTCAATATAACTATCTGCCAGTGTAATAGAGGTTTCATGTGACTTAATTAGGTGTCTCTCACTGAGGATCTGTCCCCTCTCTCCTGTGTCAGGGCTGTCAGACGCTAGGCCAGCTCTGCAGACATGAACCTTGGTCTCCTGGTGACACTAATTAAAGAGTGTGGCCTCTGGAAGCCTACCGCACTTTCTGGGTCTGTCTGGTGCCAACATTTTCATGCACACAAGAAATGCCAGGCTTGTTCCTTGCCCGCACATCTGTGAATATTCTGTACAAAGGCCTGGGGCCCTGGGCCAAAAGCTCAATTACCATAATTGAGGAAAAAATAAATGTAAAAATTAGATTTGCTTCCCTAATTTTCAAGCAACCCTTTTGCTCTTAATCATTCCTCCCTGTTCTTACCAATTTGGGGAAATGAAATTCTCCAGTTGAATGGGCGGGTAATTCTCACCAACTTTGACCAGACAGCACAAGCCTCTTAGTGGACTCAGTGGCCAGTCTCATGGCTTTCATATCAGCTAACTCCCATATTCACATCTCTATCCCTGACCTTCCTCCCAAGACAGGTTCGCATCTCTAACATGAACACCCCTCAACTCTTGAATTCACTACTGCAAATCAGCGCCACCCACAGTTCCCCCAGCCCAGGAAATGGCAACCTCAGCCCTCTAGCTGCTCAGGCAAAACACTTTGTCATCATCCTGGACTCTTGCCTTTTTTTCATCCCCTCCCCACACCATCCAGTCTGCCAGGACCATTTATGGCTCTTTCTTCAAAATACATCCAACATCCAGCCGTTTCTCTGCTACCACTCTGGTCTGTGTCACCTTTATCTGTCACCTAGATTACTTCAGTTAGTGAAGATTCTGGACCCAGTTCCAATGTGTATGTGTCTGGTGGGGGAGCGGGGAGGTTTCCCCATACATCGACCAGCTGAGAACTTTACAATTGCTGATGAATGCCCCGCCTAAGAAAAAGTGTTATAGGAGTTTATCTGAGCCAAATTGATGACAACAGTGGGGAAGCAAAATGTCAACAGATGGAGAAAATGCTCCAGAAAATGGCAGTTTTGCAGATAATTTTACATGTTAGACTCAAAGGAAGAGACGTAAAGAGGGTTACGTGAAATCCATTGGTGGTCGGTTAAGGGGGCAGGAGAAAGCAAAGCGGGGAAATCTCTGAGATTGGATAAAAGGTAGAATGGAGAGCACGTACTTCTCTTAGATGGATGGGTACAAGATAGTTACTAAACATTCACAGCGCATGGAGAT
Organism: Eptesicus fuscus; assembly: GCF_027574615.1. Lineage (NCBI taxonomy): Eukaryota > Metazoa > Chordata > Mammalia > Chiroptera > Vespertilionidae > Eptesicus > Eptesicus fuscus. The sequence goes on from NC_072486.1 coordinate 11,665,903, forward strand.
GGTACGATGGGATGTCAGGAGCAAGATAACAGTGTGGTCTAGTGCGTGGTGCCTGCGGTTGTGCCTTCGAGGGGCCTGGGAAAGAAGATTACTCTGACATTTCAAAGGCACGTTATCTTCGCTGCACAAAGACAATATACAAGAAAGCTACATGCCTGGCACATGACTCCCCGCCACGACCCACTTCTAGCTAGGACTTTTTACATTCAGACCACCCTGTGTGGTCACTTTGATTTGTAAGACCCACCATGCGAGCCTTTCCTGACCTTGTCAGGTTTAGAATGTGGCCCCTTTTTTTGTCCACACAGTTCAACTCAATGGTGACCCATTCTACCCAGAGATCGCATCAGATTCCACAGGTGAAGGGCTCAGTCCTACGAGACTGTCCCCACTCCCCAACCTTGGAGGCCAGGTGCAAGCCCAGGTTGTCCCCTGTGCTCTGACTGACCTATAGATCTGAGGTTCCAGAGACCCCCCCCCCCCCCCCCCCGACTCCCTGGGTAGGTTAATTTGCGAGAGCAGCTCACAGAACTCAGGGAAACATTTTACTTACCAGGTCACTAGTTTATCCTAAAAGGACGTACCTCAGGAACGGCCAGATGGAAGAGGTGCCTAAGTGAGGCATGAGAAGGGGCGCGCAGCTTCCATGCCTCTCTGGTGCACCAACCCGGAAGCTCTTCCAGCCCCTCCTTTTGGATTTTTATGGAGGCTTCATTACGTAGGCACGATTAATTAAATCATTGGCTATTGTGATGCATTCAACTTCCAACCCTCTCCCCTTCCCAGAGGTGGGGTGGAAGGGGGCTGGTTAGGGGAGTCAGACGGGAAGTTCCAAGCCTTTAACCACCAGTTGGTTCCTCTGGAGTCCCATCCTCAGGTGATCTGGGGGCATTCCAAAGGTCACCTCAGTAACATGACAAACCTTTAGTCCCTCTCATCACTTAGGAAATTCTAGGGGTTTTAGGAACTCTGTGTCAGGAAGAGGTTGAAGACCAAACATATATTTATTTCTTTTTTTAAATCACAGCATCATTACTAGATACTTTAGTATCTCCTGGTGGGTCTTCCGGCCACTGTGTCTGTTCTTAACACAGCAACCAGTGATTCCTTTAAAGCCTAAATCTCATCTCACTCCTCCACCTACAACCCCCCAGGGACGCCCCATTTCACTTAGAATAAAGCCAGGCCCTTAGAGTGGCTTGCATGATCCATGGCCTCCACTCCTTATCTCGCTGACCTCTTTCCTTCCCCTTTCCCTCTTGCTCACTCTGCTTCCGCAACACAGGCCAGCTTACGGCCCCTACCTCATGGCCTGGTACTGACTGTTCTCTCTGCTGGAATGTTCTCCCTCAGCCATTCACCAGGCGAACTGCCTTGCCTTCAAAGAAGCTCAAATATTCACCCTGAGGCCTGCTCTGGCAACCCTATTTACAATTGCAGTCTGCCCCACTTTCTGTCCAAATTCCAAACTCCCCTGTGGGAGCAGTTAGACTGGGTTTAGATCCAGGATCTGCTCCTTACCAGCCTTATGACTTGGGGGTCAGTTATTTACATTTGCTGAGCATCACTTCCTCTTCTGTAAAATGGGATAAATACTTCCTGCCTATAGGATTACTGCATGGAGTCTATGAGATCAGGTTCATTGCACGGTGCAAAATCTGGCACAAAGTAAGCATTCAGTACATGGTAGCTGCTGTGAGAGGACTCTTGGGAAGGCGAGGGGCACGTCTGGCATTTGAGAATTAGAATGACTCAGAGGTGGGAGCATCTATGTGAACACAGTTTTCGATGTTTGCAAACAAACATGAGGGTAAATTTTCTCAAACTCATGACAGATACAGAAAATAATATAAGGTTTCTATAATTACATTTATATATGATGTCCCTGCCTTTTCCCTCTCACTTTTTACTCTTTGGCCATAATAATTGCAGACAAGAATGTGGCCTCTCCATCATGGATGGGTATATTTGACCAAATGCTCTCTTTCCTGCTGTAGAGAACAATGTGACTACCTGCATTAGACAGTAAATGACTTCCCCTTGAGACTCTGACCTGGGCTCAGTATAAGCCTATGTTTTCTATATCCAAGTAAGTTTTTTTTTTTTAATAATAAAAAAGAGGAGGGAGAAAGGGAAAAGAAAGGTCAACATTTTCTTTCACTTTTCCTGAGTACTTTTTGTCCAAAGCAGAATTCACGAACAAAGCTGATGGCCTTCATTCATGGCATTGGGCAGTCTGCTCTCTTTATGCAGGCAATCATTAGCTTCCTCTGTGAGATCTGAGTCCTGCATGTGTTTAATTAGATGCAACTTTTGGAGATGAAGGAGGAATGATTAAATTATCCAGACTCCAAAAAACCAAAAGATCCTTATTTCAGCCATCCATCAGGCCTTGCCATCTAGAGTATTACATGCTATAACTCCAATGAAAACATTTCACCTAAAAGTACAGCACCCCTCCCTGCCCATGATATCATTAAAGGAAATCATTAAGCATTTATGCAGCACTTTGTGCCAGGAAAGTGCTTTGCAGTTATTTTTATTGCTCACCGAAACCCTCTGAGGCAGGTCCTTCCCTACATCTTAAAACCAAAGCGGAGAGAAGAGGTTAAATTACTTAGGGTCTTAGAAAGAATAAGCGACTGGATCAGAATGAGACCTTTGAGTGCCAAAGTCAGCTGTTTTATTTAATCCACTGACCCACTGACCCACTAGGTTTGAAGTTTATTCACTGTATAAAGGGTTAGCTGACTTGGGATTGACACTTTTTGCTTTAATACCTAGATCATTGATGGTGTAGACCAAGTACAAGAACTACACCATTTGCAATCACTTCCTTTTATTGTGTCCTGATAAATTTTTAAAAGTTGGTGTATTTTCAAAGAGTCTTTGTTATGCTAAGATATTAAATAAACACTGGAACCTCTATGACTTAGCCCTCATACTGAGCTTTGCATTTCATGTTGGAAGGCACTCCTCCATCTAGTGACTCAGGGATCCAGGTTTCCAAGGTAACTGAAGAAGGAGGTAGGCAAGTGTGGACACATTCCTGTTGCTAAGTACTCTGAACCAAAGTGATGCACAGCCCATCAGCCCTCCTGCTCATTCATAGTCTTTGGCTCTGGACTAACTGCAATGGAGGCTGGAAATGTTGGTGAGCGTGTGGACCTTTTGGAGAGCGCCGCTGCCTCTACCATAGGCTGATTTTGGTTTGATTGTCTCTTTTAAACTTGGAATTCAAAATGTTAGTGATAACCTGTATCCAACTCTTACTTGAAATAGGTGACAGGATACCCCTTGTAATCCTTCTTGTATGGCCGCCCTTACGCTTTAGTATTTTCAAAGTCCTTTCACAGATTTCATCTCACTTGATTGCAGCAGAATGAGAATGTCTGATAGACAAGGGGACTGCTGTATTTCCTTTCCATTTTCTCAGGTTCAACAGCTGTGGTACCTGGGAAGCAAGGCCTACAGCTTCAGGAGGGTTAATCCTGTTAGCGCAACCCCTGGGATTGGTCTGTCACCCAGGGTCACAGTCAGGAGCAGTATTTATTTCTTGACTAGAGCGAGATCTTGGTAGGCTGCTACTTCATCTTTTGTTCAGTATCGGTGATGTCAGCAATAGACTCGGCTTCCTCTTGTGTGTGTTTGTGGAACCTGAGAAGGCCGGAGGGCAGATTTGCAGGGCGTGGGTAGAATGGGAGTGTGGACTGAGTCTGGGAGCCAGGGTAGAGCTATTCTGTTCCCCAAACGGTGGAAAGCCCGGTTTTGGGAGCTGTGCACAGCCTTATCTAGTATCTTTGTTTCAGTAGTTATATAAAAAAGAGTTGAGGTGATTCTAAAATTAAAATGGCACTAAAATAAAAATGAAATGTGAAATGGGTTGGGAAAACAGGAGTAGCTGAAAGCTCTGGATGGTGGAGTGATTTGCTTCGGTGGTGGTGAGGGCAAACTCAGATTTCAGCTTTGGCTCCTAATGTGTTGTCTTGAAACACGGTTGCCAGCGGAGCAGATAGACCCCATGGACCAGTGTCTGAAGAAGGGAGCTAATGAATCTGTTTAGGGGTTGGTCGCCCAGTACTCTGACGTTAGCCTCTAGGTCCTCAACTGATGCCGACAACTTTGACCTAATTTTCGGAGGCAATTATAGTTTGGGTTGTGGCGCTCTTTCTCAGAACTTCTCCTCAGGATAGCTGCCAAACGCTCTTTCTGTAACTGTGTTGTAAAGTCTGAGGAAAGTTGTCCTGGGTCAGTGCCCAGGACCTAATGCCCCAATTGTAGACCTACATGGCTGCAATCTGTGTACTCCATCAGAGCTGACTCCAGGCCTGGGCCACCTTCTCCCACTACAAAGTGGGGGCTCTCAGTAGCTAGAAAGGTTCCCTGAACCCTACCAGTCGCCTGAGGAGAAGTAAAGAATTTTATTTCTTTACTAGAGGCCCGATGCATGAAATGTGTGCAAGGGCCTTGGCCCCAGCCCCCGCCCCCACCCGCCACGGCCTTGGCCGGGGCCTCTGCCACCTCTGCCGTGGCCCCCGCCTGCTGCGGCTTTGTCTGGAAGGAAGGACATCTGGTCTAATTAGCATATTATGCTTTTATTATTATAGACTAGAGGCCCTGTGCACAAAATTCATGCATGGGGGGGAGGGGGTGTCCCTCAGCCCGGCCTGCACCCTCTCCAATCCGGGACCCCCTCGAGGGATGTCTGACTGCTGGTTTAGGCCCGAACCGGCAGTCAAACATCCCTCTCGCAATCCAGGACCACTGGCTCCTAACCAGTCACCTGCCTGCCTGCCTAATACCCCCAACTGCCCTCCCCTGCAGGCCTGGTTGCCCCCAACTTCCCTCCCCTGCTGGTCTGGTTGCCCCCAACAGCCCTACCCTGCAGGCCTAGTTGCCCCCAACTGCCCTCCCCTGCCGGTCTGATCTCACCCCTAATTACTCTCCCCTGCTGGCCTGATTGCCCCTAACTGCCTCTGCCTTAGCCCCCACCACTATGGCTTTGTCCAGAAGGAAGCCAGACGTCTGGAAGATGGCCGGTCAACCCGGTCTAATTAGCATATTACCCTTTAATTAGTATAGATCATTGTAGCGATTCCTTAGTCCAGCACAGAAAGTCTTTCTCTTTCATAGAAAGCCCTGCTTTTGAAACCAGTGTTTCCTTTATAGATCACAGAGCTCCAGCTCCATGTGCTGCAAAAGGCTCATGCAGCTCCCTTAACCTCTACTCTGTCCTTTGACATGAATAATTTGGGTAGCTTTCTGTTTTTTGCAATCACATATGCCCTACCTAAGCCTCTGGAAATTGGAATGAATCTAGAGTTGGCACTAAAAAAAAAAAAAAAAACATAGTCAAGATTCACCTCTCAAAATGTGAATATGACATCGATGCCCTGAGAACACTAGTATTTCTTGGGGAATCATAATGATTATACCAAAACACAGCCTCTTCTTTGGGCTTGTTTCTAAAAAAACAACAACCAGTGACATTTAATCAGAAAAGGGATATATATTTAGCAAGGAGGGTGGAGGGTGAGGGAAAAATGAGGAAAGAACACAACTGCCCATATTAGCCTTTGCCTCTGGGTTGTGAGCTATTCTTATCCCGTCAGCACAAATTAATGAGGGAAAATAGTCCCCAGAAGAAATGTGGCTGGAGGCACCGATCTGCCCTCCATCCCCCTCACACCAAGGGGGACGAGGTCTAGAGAAAGTCTCCCCAGTGGGAGTTACTGGGAAAGTGACTCCTTGGCCCCCGGTAAAACTTTCTCTTTATCAGCCTCAGAGGCAAGTTAATTTAGGGCCAAGGGTGTGCAGAGAGCTGCAAATGGGAAGGAAGAATCTCTCTCCCTGTTTACAGTGTGGATGGGGAGGAGATATTTGTGCCTTAGAAGTGACCAAAGGGCCTTGCAGGGCAGGGTGCCCAGAGCTGGCCTGTGGGTTCACAGGTGAGAATCCCGGGAAAGGAGAGCCCTCTGCTCCTCGTACTTCGGGTTGCTGGGAGAGACTTCAGGAGAAAGTAATCCTGGGCAAACCTTGGAGGAGATACAGCTACAATGAGGAGAAGAGGGAAAGAATACGGAAGGAGGATTCTGTGTTGAAATGACTGGAACGGAGCGGCCCGACTAGAGGGAAAGCTTTGTATTGCGTTGTGGTGGTTAAAAGGGAAAGATTTCCCGAGTTTATGTCACCTCCATCTAAATCTCAATTACACCCAAATCCACCTCCCATGGAAATATTAACAATTGGATTAGTCTGTTTAATCCAAGACAATATTTAACTTTATTTCAGGCATTATGGTTAGGCTCATCTGGGATTTCAGGCACTGGTGTGTGTGAATTCAGAAAGAGATGTGAGGAAATATGCTAATAAGAAAATCATCTATTTTTATTTTTATTTTTTAAAAAAAATATATATATTATTGATTTTTTACAGAGAGGAAGGGAGAGGGATAGAGAGTTAGAAACATCAATGAGAGAGAAACATTGATCATATGCCTCCTGCACACCTCCTACTGGGGATGTGCCCGCAACCAAGGTACATGCCCTTGACTGGAATCAAATCTGGGACCCTTCAGTCCGCAGGCCGATGCTCTATCCACTGAGCCAAACTGGTTAGGGAAAATCAACTATTTTTAAAAGGAAATCTTAAAACAATATTTCGATAACATTTCATTTGTTTTGAATAATTTGCATACTCAATTCCTAATTTTTCTTGGGTGCTAGTAGCAATGTGTAGGCACCTTGCAGTAATAAGAACACCTTACATTTTACACTTACAAAGCATTTTCACTGTTTCATTTGGGCAGTCAATACTGTGCCAAATCCTCATCTTTTTCCACTAAGGGTGTTCTGCAAAGTCGCAGGATTGAGCAATGGCAGTCCAAATTCAAGCCCAGGTCCCTTGACTCCCAGTCTTCAGCCTTCCCCACCGCTGGGCCACACCACTTATTCCCACAGTCTTAGTACCTATTGTATTGGCCAAGATGAAAAAACTGTGTGTAACAGGCACCTCCTGTATGTAACAGGCATCTTGGCCACTGCTGGTGGGACCATAAATTGATAAGCATCCTTTGGAAAAAACTGTCTGGGAAAATGTATTAATTGTAACACTGTTTCTACACTTTGACCCAGTAATTCCACTTCTAGGAATCTACCCTGAGTAATTAATGAGAGATCTGACTAAAGGCTTACATGGAAATATGTTTACTGGAATGATACCTTTAATATCAACAATAGGAGATTAATTAAGAACATTATGGTACATTCCAATGATGAGATATTCTTGAAGTCATTAAAAATCTCATTTTTGAACACTATTAATAGTAAATAAGTATTGGGAAGATATTTATGATATAAGGTCAAATGAAAAAAGTCAGCATCTAGACAGTATAGCTAGCAGAGAAAAAAATATACCAAAATGTTAACATGCTTAACTGTGGGTGATGAGATTACAAATAATATATTTTTTAGTTATATTCTTTTCCCATGTTTCCTATAAAGAGACTGTAATGACTTTATAATTAGAAAAAGATTCATATTTTAAAATTTTTAAATGGTAAAAACAGTTGGTTAGAGTAAACACTAAAAAGAAAGAGTGATTAAGAGGTTTCAAATCATCATTTTACCTAGACTTGTTTATTATATACTACTAGAGGCCCAGCGCATGAAATCGTGCACAGGTAGGGTCCCTAGGCCTGGCCTGCAATCAGGACCATCTTCCACCCACTCGCCAGTCCCCAGTCCCGCCCTGCCACTGCTCACCCTGGTTCCCCGTTTGCCATCCAGCGATCAGAGCCTGCGGGCCGTGGGGGGAGGGACCAAGAAGTCTGCCTTCTGCCTTCTTGCCAGTCCCCAGTCCACCCCACCACCACCCACCCCGGTCCCCCGTGGTTCCCCGTTTGCCATCCAGTGATTGGAGCCTGTGGGCGGGGGGGGGGGGGGGGGGGGGAGGGACTGAGAGGTGGTCAGTGCACCTCATAGCGAATGGTTGACCAGTCGTTCCGGTCGTTATGCCGTTATGGTCACTGGCCTTTTATTATATAGGCTATGTCTTGTGTTCAGAAAACAAACAAATAAATGTAATGCTAATCTATGTTTCCAAGGAGAAGATTAAGGATTTATGATATAAGATGAAAAGCACAATTGCAATAGCATGTGTGACAAATATTTGAAGCTAGAAAAGTTTGGCTCTAAATAGGTGACTCACTTCCATGGTCTGAGCAAGTTTTAGTAACCACGTCGGAGCTGGGCTCCAGGAAGCCTTGCTACAGAAGTTCTCAAAAGCCCCTCCACCGGGGGCTTTACTATTTGGCTGCTTCCTTCACTGTCTTTGGCCCTGGTTTGCTCTGCATTATAAAGAGGAACCGGCTCATCAGAGGGCAGCAGACACAGCAAGCAAACGCCCAGAGAGTTTGGAACTTTCTAAGGGTGGGGGGAGAGAGAAGCCCAGAACTGGCGGGGATAGCAGCTGAAGGCTTCAGGGTTAACATGTTGCTTTTCAAGGCGACTTCAGTCCTTGGAGGGTGTCCAGTCCAAACTTGGAGCGTTCATCGACAGGAAAACAAATAGCTGGCACGCTCTCTATTTACGCTGCCTTTCTCAAGGTTGCAACATGCGTTTCCCAACTTCCAAAGCTATGCAGGCCGAGGAGACATTTTAGGAGTTCAGGGCCTTTCCTCCAGTCTCCGTGACCCCCGCGCAGCCCCATTTGGGGAAATCACAGGCCCGGCCCCTTGGGGGGCTGCAGGACACAGGGATGCAGGGGGAGGGGGCAAGAGCCAGAAAACCCAAATTCTCCACATGAGAGCTGCTGGGCTGCTTTGGCAAAAGTCCCCTTAATGCCACGAGAGCCAAAGCTCTGAGACCTTTTCTTTGTGTGTTTAAAAAATATATATTTTTACTAGAAGCCCAATGCACGAAATTCGTGCAAGAGTAGGCCTTCCTTCCCCCGGCTGCTGGTACCGGCTTCCCTCCGGCACCTGGGATCCAGGCAAAGGGAGGCCCCACCCACGTGCCGCAGCCCGGGGGGTCGGTTGCAGCCATAGAGGCTTGCTTGGGCCCTCGAAGCCCTGACTTCGTCTGGAAGGACATCCAGTCTAATTAGCATATTACGTTTTTATTATTATAGATTGATTTCAAAGAGGAAGGGAGAGAAAGAGATAGAAACATCAATGATGAGAGAGAATCATTGGTTGGCTGCCTCCTGCACACCCACAACTGGGGATGGAGCCCGCAACCCAGGCACGTGCCCTGACCGGGATCGAACCTTGACCTCCTGGTTCATAGGTGGATGCTCAACCACTGAGCCACACCGGCCGGGCAAGACCTTTCCTTTGGAGGAATTGACAGCAGGCTTGCTGTGCACAGCCCCCGACAGGGTTGTAGCGAGGAGGTGTTGCCCTGTAAGGCGACTAGATCAGTTCTTCAGCACCACTGGAACCTTCGTGTCTTTCCTCCCCACGTTTCCAATTAGCAGGGGAGCGAATGCCGGAGAGCACCACATATAATCCAGGAGAGACTGTCAAGGCAACCCTATAAAAATTGAATTTGTGTCAGAAGTGGATTTAGATTCTCTAGGTTAATATTATTTTTGCTCTTAGGTAATGAACTGACATTAATTTACTTGCGCTGTGTGATTAGGTTAATTTACTCCAGGATAATCTTGCATTTTAAAAATTAAAAATGGTAGCCGTACCTTCCCCTTATCGATCACAGCAGAGGGAGCGCAGCCGAAACGGCTCTGCTTTTCCCTCAGCTGTGCTCGCCCAGGCAGTCAGAGAAGCACCACCTGTGACGAACCACCGGCTGGGGTAGTAGGTCTTCACGTGTAAGGACCTACACGCAGCTGTCCACGTGTGAATGGTTAAACATGATCAATTATTTGTTCGATAAGCAAGATAACCTCTTTCATAAATGGAAATCTACAAATAATATTGCATCAGCTTCCATCTTATATGTCATAATGCCACAGTGTGTAAAAACAAAATTGGCTCCGACACACAAAAGAAAGCTAGTGTATTCTTTTTTTGACCTTCATAAATATACGAGCTCTATCCGTGCCTCTATAAATTGTTTAAATCCTTTAATGATTCAAATGTACTGATAATGTTCCTGCACTCCCTGGAACTCTGGTTCTGTTAATATTTTAAAAATTACTTTAATTAACCTTATTTCATCTTGTATAGTTATAGAACACGTTTCTATATTTTAAGTATGCATTAATTTGTTTCATCATTAACCTTGGACTTTACCCTTGGTAATTACGGTAATTTATAATTTGGGTTGAGTCGGGTGCTAGTGCTTTAAACAATCCTGGTGCAGGTCCTGATTTTATTTGGCCAACAATTGTGAGGGATGGCCAAGCCGGGGTCAGTCAGCCACCCACCCACCCCAGCTCCTCCTCCTGAGGTCAGACAGGGAGTCATTTGTTACAGACAAGAGGGGAAGGAGAATATCAGTGTCCAGCTCCCAAACAGTGCCTGCCATAATAATCAAATGTATTTTAATATTAATATGAAGAGCACTATTATGCCCCTACTCTGCCCCTTTCTTTTCTAACACAACCAGACAGCCACATACTGCCATCAGCTGCAACTGAGCCCTGGATTTGTACCCTCAATTTGTCACAACTCTCAAAAACCCAGCTCTCAAGTCTCACTGGTTTTTCTAGAAACCCCATTGGTATTTATGCAGCAAACCTCTGCCGTGGACACAGTGAAGCCATGGGGATGAAAGCGCCAAGTTCCCTGCCCTCAGGGAGTATCCGGAGGGGCAGAAGCTCAGGTGCAAAACTCCTAACACAAGGTAGGCAGTGACAGGAGTACAGGAGTGATGTGTGAGCGTGCACTTGTCTTCTCCGGAAGTGCCGTGGTAGACCAGAAGAGGGCGGGATTAGTTTCCGCATAGGAGACCCAGCTGGAATCACCAATGCTGCAAATGACATGCTTCTTTCTTGATTTGGCCAGGAGCCTGTGCAAATGAAATTCTCAGTCCCTCCTGTGTCTATATTGACATTATCTTCATTTTGAGCACATCCTATTCAGGGGCAGAAAATGGTATCACCTGAACCACTCAGGATATTCCTAGTCTCTCAAGAGTAATGTTTTATAGGTGTCAAAGGGACATCATTAGAAGAATCAGTGCTTTCAAAGAGCAGAAGTCCTTCTATTAATTCTTCTGATGCCCAACAGCTTTAAGATCTTGGTCTTCCGTCAGCACTACTCTTGGTGGAAGATGCTTATATGCCCGGTGGGGTATCTGACTTTTATTCTCATCCCACTGGCAGACCGGGGAGGAGGTGGAGAGGACAGGGAGGTGATGGCCTGCCAGGGCAGAGCCATTCAGAGTCACCGTCCTCCTGATGGTGCACCTTACATCTCCCGTTGCTGCCGCCATTGAGAGGGGCGATCTGTCTGTAGCTGCCCAGCCGCGGGGAGGAAAGGTGTTTGTGAAAAGGAAAACTGGGTAGGTAAGAGTTTGGGCCGAGTCCTTCCGGGTCCAGGCAACTTTGCTCCCACCTCTAACACTGAGCTGCGGGGAGGGGCTGCAGCAGGGGAGGGAGGGCTACCACAGAATTACAGGACTTTTTCGGATCAAGGTCACTTGGTTCAATACTCTCCTCTTGACCAGGAAGATTGGGGCAAGTTCACTATTGCAGAATTAGAGCAAGACCCCAGGGCCCCTGGGTGGGCAGGCAGAAGCCTTCATGGGTGCCGTAATCTTCCCTTGTGTATTATTTATTGAAGGCTAAGTATTTACTAAACAACTCCAAGTCACAGTGGCTTAACACAACCGAAGTTACATCTTGCTCACGGAAGCATTAAATGTCAGTATTTGGCGGCACCTTCCTGCAGTAATTCAGGGACACAGCGTCTTTCGTTCTGTGGCTTTTCCATCCCCCAAGGTCTCGAAGTTAGTTGTTGGACTAAGACAGGCAGAGAGGGGAAGTGGATGATTGTGGAAGTGGGGTATCTGACTTCTATTCACATTCCACTGGCAGGAAGCTACTCAAAAGGCCACACCTTACTGCAAGGAAGGCTGGGAAATGTAGTCCAGCTATGTGCCCAAGAAGAAAATGGATGGGTTTAGGCAAGCGCACAGCAGTCATTTTCAGTCTTTGGGAATTTTATACAGGGTGGGACAAAAAATAGGTTTATGGTTGTGAGTACATGAAACACAGATCATCCTTGTATTATTATTTATTAACTATTGTGTTATTTATTATTATTGTTAACCTACCTCTTGCCCAGCCCTGTATTCAGTAGCAGAGGGCACATGATTTTTGCAAGGGGATGTACTTGGGTTTGGATACTGGTTGTATGACCTTGGGCAGGGAATTAACCTCTTCTAGCCTCAGCTTGCTCAGCTTCGAATGGGGATGGCTTGGGGGGTGGGGGTGGGGTGGTGGTCACTGTGAACATTGAATGAGATAATGGATGTAAAATAACTATGTCACAGTACAGTCTCACCTCATGTTTACAAACCATTGGGACTAGATGGAGGGGTGTGGAGTGATGGAAACCCACCGACTGTGTGTATCCCAGTTTGACCAGCCCTGGGTGCCAGGACTGCCCAGCAGGGCCAGCTGAGTCCCTGAGAAAACATGTCCCATTGGATGCCAAGAGTGGTGGCGTGTTCCTCCACCTCTTGGTGAATTCTAATCAGCATAGGACTTTGAAAGGGAAAAAAAACCAAAAAAACCAAACACCAAACCCCCACAAGCATCTGTTTTATGTGATGAATAAAAATTCAGTCACTTAGCACCCAGTTCCAGCAAGAGGGCGTTAAGCCTTTGTGCTCAGTCTGAGACTGTTAACATCAAGAAAGCGGTGAGTTTTACCATTTTTCTGTGGAAAAATATGTATTTCTGGAAGAGAACTAATCTAAACAGACGTGTCACCTGTCCCACGCGGATTTTGATGCTTCAAGAGGAAACCTGGCTCACAGGAGTGGAAGGAACCTCCTCCTCACCACGGCCCCGCCTCACGGCATATCTGGGGCCGGCACATGGAGGGCTGCAATCAATATTTGCTGATATTGACTTAGTAAGTGAACAGAGATGGTTCCAGAGGTAATAACGATGAAAACACCCTTTTGCCCGAGACATTAAGATTTTATTTTTTTTTGACGGGGAAACCTCTGCATTTTAGTTATGGCTTCCCTGAATGGTTTCTTCAGTTGTAAAGCTAACAATAACACACACACACACACACACACACACACACACACACACACACACCCACACGCACACACCCCACACCCCCCACACCCCCACACCCCAGAGCAGCATTACTGCTGGGAGGGAGCAGGAAGAAGCAGTCTGATTCTGTCTCCCTGTTCAGGGCATTGTCCTTTAACATAACCTTCCATGCACGGCTAGCTAAGATGAGTGGTGAGAGCAGATTGAAAGCAATAAATAAAACCACGTCCGGGGCTCAGAAGGTTAACAGTTTTTTCAAGAAATTCTTTTCCAAAAATCCAAGGCTAAAATGGCGCCTGAAGTCACAAACGTGGTCCTGTAGTGCCCCCTGGTGCCTGGTCCTTGGAATGGCCAAAGCCTGAAATGACGCCAGGCTCTAGTCATTAGCATGCTTCTGATTTATTTATGAGTCTGGGGGGCAGGCTTACTCCGAGAGGGAGTGGAGGATGAAAATCTTTTCTTTCAGACCCCTCTCAAATGGGTTTCCACCACAATGTCAAAAGAATCAGTACATTAACCCTGGTAGAAGATTTAAAAACCGAAGCCATGTGTTACCTTGAGAAAAAGCTCTTCCACCTCCAAAAAATGATGGGCTTTTGTTTCAGGAGGCAGATTATTAAGCAGTTTCTCTTCCCCATTAAGAGGTTCTTTGTAAATCAGTTGGACAGAGGACAGTTTTTAATTTCAGAGATTAATTATCACATGCAATAATTGAGCCATTCTTTTATTTATTTATTTATTTTTGAGACCTATTCATTTAAATAAAAGACACAGAGCTAGTCTATAAAACTGAGAATGAAGATTGTGGACAAAATAAAAATACTGTAAAAGACAGTATTTTTTTTTTCCATTAAAAATGTTGTTGCAATTTATTCCAGTGAGGATAATTACATTTCCAGGGATGGAAAACGAGTTAAATGACACGTATTTGGCAAGTGAACATGGTGAAAGGTAATCGTCAGGAGTTTGAGGTTGTTACTTATTTACTGGTGAATCTAGCTGAACTCGAAGTGCTGCAGCCAAAATGGTGAAATGTGACAGGAAAGGGGGGGGGGGGGGGTGTGTCTTTTCTTCTCCCGCCCCTCTCGGTGATGATGGAAGTCCGTTTAATCCGGTTTGCAGGTATTTCCTGTGTGGCTCCACGTGCAGGCACTGTCCTTGGCCATGGCACCGTGGGGGTCTCTGACCTTCAGGAGCCCCAGGCCCCGGAGGCAGACTCGCTGACAACACCAGCCATCCCCCGTGCCTGGGATGGAGCCTGGGCGAGGGGGCGAGCGTGCAGGATGAGCCTCCAAGGGTGGAGGGGTCAGGGGACCCTTCCCTGGAGGACATGACCTGGGAAGCAGAGATCAGCCAGATGGGAAAGCGGGTCAAGGACATTAGGGCAGCAGGCACCAGCTCAGACAGAGGAACCAGCTGTTTAGCAAGGGGGTGCGGTGGGAGGGAGGGGGCGGCCTGGAGGAGGTCCCCAGCGGCTCCCCGAGCCAAGGAGTTGTATGCCAAAAAAAGAAGCAGAGCTGCCGGAAGGCTGGGGTGCCTGTGGCCACGGCAAAGGGCTGCCCTGCTGCACAACTGCCCGTCCCAGCAGACCGCCTGGCGCTGCTGGGGACCCGTGTGTAATGGCCGGAGCCTGGCTTCCTGTGTAAACAGGACCGTTTACCTTTGCAATGCGTTGCTGTGGGCGCTCGGAGCTCGCCACCGTGGACATGACGAGAAGATGGCCCTCGGCTGCCCTCAGAGCCTCACTCGGTTTTCTCAGCTGCAGGGGACCAGCGCTGCCCGCGGCATCTGCGTCCCCCACACCAGGTGTCTCTCTCTAGAACATTTACATGCTGCCTACATATAACAGGGTGTCCCCCAAAACATGAATGCACACTTCGAATACTTATTAATTCCAGTGGGTTAAATCTGCAAAGAAAGACACATCCATCGAGCTATCAGCTGCTCAAGGGTGTATCCATGTTTGGGGGGCCACGCTGTATTTTGGCACAAATGACCGACACAGCATTGCACTGATTTGGTTGGTGGTGTTGAACTGAAGTGCTTAAGTGGGTTGGGAATTGCATTTCTGGAGAGAAAAGGACGGTGTTATAAAAAGGGGCTGTGGGGTAAGAGCCACTGATGGGGGGGGGTGGGGGGAGATGGGAAAAGAGGTCCGCATCATGCTGGCGAGGGCAGGGGCCCTGCCCGGGACGAAGCACATTCAATGTGAAATGCCGACATCGCGACCGGGGGGATGCCGGCTGCACAGCTGGCACCGAGGTGGTGACGAGGGGGATTGGATAAAGCACTAATGCTTCGCCAGGGCGTCGGATGCCAGCAGGAGTAACAAGGCCCAGCCTCGTTTTCCTGAAGGGAAACCCAGCTCCCATCGCTGGAAAACGTCACCAGGCTTTTGCTGAAGCCAGGGTTTACCCAGCGCTAGGGGCACATGGGTCATGGCCCCCCACCCCACCCCGGGCGTGCCAGGCGCGGTCCAGGTGGGGAGGCGTGCTGGGTCCGTTGCGGGCTAATCCCGTGAGCCCGGCTTCCACGCTGCCCAGAATCTAATTAGGATGGCATCTCCATCTGCTTGCAATTCCCCAGCCCAGCTCCGGGCAGGCAAGCGCCCTCCCACCTGCCACCCACACCCACATGAGATGAGATGTGAAGTGATGGGCCTTTCTCTTGCCGCCCACGTGAGCCTTTGAGTTAGTCTACATCTGGGCCTCATGACTCAACAAATGATTTTCTGCATTCGCTTTATTGCAGACTAGTGGTTATAATAAAATTAGTTCTAGTCCACATTATTGGTTCGTAATTAGAATTACACGAGCAAAACAGATTCAATCTCAGCAAGTGCTCTATGCCTGAACCATGGAGCTGACTGCACATATTCTTCTTCTTCTTCTTTTTTTTTTTTTACTTCTCCAGTTTCATTTGCAGGTTGTTTTCAATGCCCTTAAAAATATGACCTATTTCCACTGCGTTTTCCTACAGCTCTTAGGGAGGAGGACTATATAATGTAGCATCCAAACTGGGACGATTGTGAAAGTGAGAGGCTATTAATAATTTAGCTGGGGCAATAACATAAGCCAGAACTGCTCCAGGCAACACGGGGGGTGACCCTATTTTTAGGGTCAGGCCACCCCTCTCCAACAGTCATGAGTTCGCCTGGCTAGGCAATGCTGCTTTTCTATAAAAGGTTAATTTGGGGCAATCATCTCTATAAATTAAAAATTTTCCCTTTGCTGTATGGATGGCTACCCTGCAACTTCAGGACAATTCTGAGACATTAAAAGGACAAGAAGCGAAGCGTATATGTACATTCAGACATTTGCTATTGCTTGGGACTTCCTTTGACCTGAGTCTGCAGAGGAAAAGGGGACAACCGGGCTGGCATTTCTTCACTCCAAAGTTGGAATCTAGACCGGGATGTGAGAACGTATTTATCTTCTTCCTTAGGTGTTGGAAACTTTGCACGGAGGAATACGCTAGTGTCGCTCCAGTCCACAAAAGTCAGATCTGAGCAAATGAAAAGTTCACCCTTTGGCTTGGAAATGGAGTGCACATCAGTAAACACGAGAATGTGTTTTTCCAGAAAATAGCCCTCATTTAGAAATATCCAGGTAGCATCTAAGATCCTGACCAGGTTGATTCAAGTGGAACCGGCTGTTTAGTATCCCTGCCTTCAGGGATGCCACCAGCCATCCATTATCCGCTCTTGACTGGTCAAGGAATGGTTTTCCGCATTAAAGTTTGAGCCTTTATGCTTTGGGTTTCTCTACTGATTCTGAAACACATGAACCTGAGGGGGAAAAAAGGAAAGTACTTTTGGGTCCTTGAAGCAACATGATTTCTCCAAGCACAAGGATACAGCCAAGAATATGCCCACTGCCCTACCTGCCACACAAGCATGTATGAAGACCGACTGATAATAATACATACTATACAGACATATTTTGCTAACTGTAAAGCACCATAACAACAAGAGTTATTATTCGTAATTCAGTGTTTTCTGGATGGAGTTGAGATATTCTGGCCGTTGTAGAATGAACTGTAGCATATCCAAATCCGTGCACGATAAATCACCTTTTCCCTCATGGTCATGCTCCACTGAAATGTAGTTTACATATTTCCCTACTTGACACTTAGCAAGCTTGGTAGTAGCCTCAAGTTAAGGCATATACAGAGTCCCTGGTGAGTCCTAGAGACTCTATGGCTGCCAAGGAAAGAAAGGAAGGAAGGAAGAAAAGAAGGAGACAAGGTAGGAAGGGAAGGAGGGGGAAATGGAGTAAGAACTCTTGATGGTTTCAGCAGAACAATTAGCTGTTCATCCTGAGGGACCAGGGGCAACCACCCACAGCCACATTCCCCTCAGAACAGGAAGACAGAACACGCAGGTAAGTAGGAAGTGCCCCCACCTTGCAATGTGTGGGGGAGATTTGATTTCCCTCCACGAGTGTTTGGTCTCAGGCACCCGTGTTACAGGGGCCGACCTCACCGCAGAGGGACAGCCGAAGCCCACACACTGACGCCTCTTGCAAAGGAACCGTTGATAACACACCTATTCGTCGGTGGACAAATTATCATCTTTTATCAAGATTGTTCTCTCTGCCGAAACCGGTTTGGCTCAGTGGATAGAGCGTCGGTCTGTGGACTCAAAGGTCCCGGGTTCGATTCCGGTCAAGGGCATGTACCTTGGTTGCGGGCACATCCCTGGTGGGGTGTGCAGGAGGCAGCTGGTCGATGTTTCTCTCTCATCAATGTTTTTAGCTCTCTATCCCTCTTCCTTCCTCTCTGTAAAAAAATCAATAAAATATATTTTATTGCCCTAGCCGGTTTGGCTCAGTGGATAGAGCGTCGGCCTGCGGACTAAGGGGTCCCAGGTTCGATTCCGGCCAAGGGCACATGCCCAGGGTTATGGGCTCGATCCCCAATAGGGGGTGTGCAGGAGGCAGCCAGTCAATGATTCTCTCTCATCATTAATGTTTCTATCTCTCTATCCCTCTCCCTTCTTCTCTGAAATCAATAAAGAAATATATATTTTTTAAAATAAAATAAAATATATTAAAAAAAAAGATTGTTCTCTCTCCTCTCAAATAATAAACCTGTGTGTGTGTGTGCATGTGTGTGTGTGTGTGCATGTGTGTGTGTGTGTGTAGAGGTGGGTGTGAGCTGTTGAGTGAGTGTGTGTGTGTTTGATAGCTCATCTGGTGTGATTAGGGGAGAAAACAGGGGGCCAGTTCTTTGTTTATTTTGCAGATAAATCTCAGCTCTAATCCAATGCAAAGCAGTGTCTTGTGCAAAGGAAAGGAAGCCCCCTCCACCACGCATGACACCCATATAAATCACAGGTTTTACTCCTCTCCGTGAGGGGCTGTACAGACCGGAGCAACGTTGCAGACTCTCATTGGGTGATGCTTCATTACTCGGCGGAAAATCCCCAGGGTCAACACGTTATTTAAATGTGCTATGAAAATAAATGTGATTTATATGTGCGCCGTCTGCAGAGACGCGCTTCCCTGTGACTGGAGGTGCTGCTGTGCATCGGGATTAGCGCCTCAATTGATCTCCGGGCCAAGCTACACGCATGCTCCATGACCGGAGGTTGTCTACATCCCAGAAGCTCCAGAATGGAGGCAGTGCCTGCTGAGTGGTGGGTTTTGGACATTCAGTGTGTAGTTGACTTTTATGTGCCTACGTGTGCGTGCGCACTGCGTGGAGCCTGGATGTTGCAGGGTGTAGGGAACAGACAGACACTTGGGCTCAGCTGCATCCGTTTCCAGTGGCTGCACAGCGGTGCTTCTGGTCAAAAAGAGAAAGAAGAAAGCACTGTCTTCCTTTCAGTCCAGGGCTGGGACCCACATGTTTAACTCAAAGTGAGTGGAAATCTTTGAAAAGCAGGTTCGGGCTGATCCATGTCAGCAGGCCTTCAGCCCAAATGGGATTTCATTAGAGCAGGAAGCCGTGTGGTTGGGATGTTTCCATTACCGAAGAAAGAGGTACAGGGACAGGCTTGTCTGAGGGGGGTGAGGACAGTCCCCCCGGCGCCTGAGCACTGCTTTCCCCGGCGGGCTTTCACTGACACTCGGGAAATGGGGGGTCCACTGGGACCCCTACCACATGGCATGGGTGCCACCCCATTGCTCCAGACAAGGAGACTCCAGGTTGGGGGAGGAGTGGGAGAGCTGAGACTAGACACCACAAGACAAAACATCCTCCGCTGATCCTCGCCACAGCCCTACCTTTATGCCCATTTTAAGGATGAGGAGACCGAGGGCCACAGGGGTCCTGTCCCATCGTTTGGAACGCCCTACGCCTAGAGATTTCAGGTCCTCTGCTTCCAGAACACCTCTCTCTTGGACATTTGCTTAACTGGTAGCAGCTTGTATTTTGCCAGTCTTGTCGCTGGCTCCCCTAGCCTCTGTTTTTCTTCAAGTTTAAGGGTTCTAAAAGGTGAAGGGATCAACAAGTACACACTGGTAGTTACAAAATAGTACGGGGGATATAAAGTACAGCACAAGGAATATAGTCAATCATATTGTAATAATTATATTTGGTGCTAGGTGTGTACTGGGAATATAGGAGGGATCACTGTATAAAGGGTATGATTTTCTAACCACTATGCAGTACACCTGAAACTAATACAAAATATTATTGAATGTAAATTGTAATTGAAAAACGAAATTTAAAAAGACGAAGGGTTCTAAATGATATTCAAATTGGTAAATCCTTTTTTAGGTTCATGTGGGGAAGCAAAGAAGGGACTTACAAATACACTCTCTTAGGTTTCTATTTTAAATAAGGCAAGGGTGTGTGGGGGTGCATAGGGGGTGAAATGGATCAAAGGTATAACCTTCCAGCTGTAAAATAAATAAGTCATGGGGATGAAGTGTACAGCATGGCGATGGTAGTGAATGCTGCATTGCGTATTTGAAAGTTGCTAAGAGTAGATCTTAAAAGCTCTCATCACAAGAAAAAAGCATTGTAACTATATATGGTGGTGGATATTAACTAGACTTAGTGTGGTGATTGTTTTACAATATACACAAATATTGAATTATTATGTTGTACACCTGAAACCAATATAAAGCTATAAGTCTTTTATGCCTCAATTAAAAAAAATGAATGAAAATTTAAAAAGAAAAAAACAGTATCTCTGGAGGCCTAAATAGAAAGACTGTTTTTTTTTAAACTTTTAATTTTGAAGTAATTTCAGATTCACATTAACGTTGCAAAAAACAATACCAAGAATTCCTGTAGACCCTTCATTCAGATTCCTCAAATGTTAACATTTCACCATGTTTGCTTCATTAGTGTGTGTGTGTGTGTGTGTGTGTGTGTGTGTGTGTCTGTGTGTGTGTGTGAACACTTTTCTGAATGGTTGGGAGCAAGTTGTATTCCTGCCGCCCCTTTATTCTTGAAAACCTCAGTGTGTATTTCATAAATTCATTTTCATAACCACAGTGCAATTATTAAATCCAGAAAATCAACATCGCTACAGTATTAGTATCTAACTTTATAAACCACATTCAAAGTTTGGTAATTGTTCTTACAATTTATTGTTTAAGAAAAAAATTTTTTTTACTTACTTTGCATTTGTGTGAAACTTGTATCTCCCTTGTGGGGACTTGTGTGAGTTTGCTAAAGTGTTAGGCTATTAAGCTAAAATACTAAATGCAAACAATATATATATGTGTGTGTGTATATATACATATACATATACATATACATATATATATATATATATATATATATATATATATGTATATGTATATGTATATATACACACACACATATATATATTCCCCTTCTATGGTTGTAATTAAATATCCATGACTGAAAATCTTCATATCCTTGAAGCCCAAACCGGAACCAGATCTGGGTTCTGCCCGCGGCTCCGCCCAATGTCATCTCCACCTCTCTGTTGGCTCCCCTAGGGAGCTGCGCCTTTGCCCGCTCAGAGGTTTCCGAAAGTCTCAGCAACGATTGGGCTCTGAACCCGGAGTGGGTAACGCAGCGGCCCAAAGGGCTTTCGGGGCAAAGTGTTAGGAGAAAGGGCAGTTTGGCCTGTAGATGGGTTTCTGTGGAACTCCGCTCCAGTACAGCTGTGACGCTGGAGGTGTCACTCGTTGGAGCTGCTAAGAGCAGGTCCTTGCTCCCGGGATCGAATTGTGTGTCCTAAGACCCAGAGATAGGCTAGTGACAGGAGAAAAGACACCATCGCTCCAGGATTTAGTGCTGTCCACCGAGGAGGATTAGGGAAACACCTTTCTAATGCCCGTGTTGACAGACAGGACTAGCGTCTGTTTTATAGGCTATCAGCTGAGTTATATCGGGCCTCTCCTGGGGGTAGCGGTTTTGTTGCAGCTGACGTGATTTGACCTGTGGTGTATCCAAATGGGTGTATTAATAAGCTAGGTTATAAGGGTGTTTACTTTTCCATGTATGCTCACATGTAGTAAACCTGTTATAAAACCAAGCAAATGAGGGCTTCTGTTTCTCCCGCTGGCACCCAGTTGGGGGGGGGGGGCAGTGTGGGGGAGAGTAATCAACTTGTTCCCTGAAAGACATATCCATCCAGAACGTTTGTAAAAGCTCTGTATGCCTCGTAGGGAAATGATTTGAGTCTTAGGAAGGAAACACATGGCTTTCTTCTTACAGCTTCAAACTCCGTCTGGCCAGCTGCATCTACTTCCCTGGCCTGGCACCTAATGAAAGGAGAGTTTGATGAGCTGTGGTAAGTGGTCACTCGACAGGGAGGGATGCAGGAAGACTCGGCTTTGGGGATGGTGCTCACGTGAGAGCATCTCTCTCTGCCTTATCTCCAGCACACATCCGGGACAGCCCTCACGGCGTTGGGTGGAAAGCCCCGCTTACCCGTTTACCTGCCGGCCAGGCTTTCTGTGGGTTGGAGTCCTCGGAGAAGGACTACGGGGGAAGGCCAACCAGCTTCCCCGGGGTGTCTCTCCCCGTCCCTTCTGGGCCTGTTGTACTTTAAAGCAAATTCCTGCCTTTTTTGTTTAAATGTTGTGTGTGTGTTTTTTTTTTTTTTAAAGGTGTTGGCAATCTGTCTTACGTTCTCCCACCCCTGCTGGGATTTACGATCCAGTCCGTATTTTACTACATGATCTTGGCAGGCTCCCCTCGTTGAAATTCAAACCGAAGCAACTTGATGGGGGAACAGACATAAAAATATTAATTTGGTGGATATTAAAAAAAATCACACTGGTTATAAATCAGGGGCTGTCCACTGGTTCCTTTCATCATCTAAATGGTTCTTCTAACCAGACCACAAATCTTCCTGGGGAGGGGGCGGGGTGTGGAAGGTGGGGGTCCCCTTTCCTGAGGTTTTGGAGACAGCTTACATCCAACACTTCCTCAAGCCTGGCTTTGTTTTCCGAAGGTAATAAAAAGCGAGCACCTCTGCTACAGGCAGGCTAATTAGCCGGCCTCACGGAACAGACCGGGCTTAAAAGAAAGTTGGCTGGGTCTAAAAGAAATCAGGTTGTGGAAATGTCTACATTTTTATTAAAAATAGGGGTTTGGGAGGCTCGGGATGAATGTTCTGTTTCTCCAAGGCTGTGGAGCCCTCTTTGTTAGGATGGGGGTGGGCGGAGGACGGATGAAGAGGGTGGGGGCGGCGGGCAAGGATGGGGAGCAGCAGACCCCAGCATGTGTGTGCCCATGTCTCCGCTGACACCTCCCACACCAGCCCTTGGATTTAATAGGGGGTCACCTAGGTATAGGCAGGGGCGGGAGGGCAGTCACATTCCTGTGGGGTGGAATTAAGAAAAAGTGGCAGAGAATTGCTCTTCCTATAATGAGATTTTAATGGACTCTTCCATTTCCATCTTAAGGCTGATCTTTACAGTTAAAAGACTCTTGATAGGTACTTTAAAATTTCATGAAAACTCCAGGAATTGGCTCTTTAAAAACTGGTTGGAATACTGGCTGAATACTTCTACAAGAAGGTGCTAATAAAAATGGAGAGCTGTCCCTATTACAAATACCCACATATGCAAATGGATGGGTAGCTATGATGGAAAACACGTTAGCGTTCTAGAAGTCCAAGGTCTTATTGAATGGCACAAACATCTAATAAAGCAAACAAATCAGAAATTCCACCCAGCCGGGCTCACAGCTAAAGCGTGTGCTGTAATGAAGCTCCGAACCCATCTGATCTTGAGATTAAAGAGAAAGAAAAATTCAGTAGCTGGAAGAGGGGCAACTCGTTTTCTATAAAAATCAAAGCAAGTTCTTGATTCAAAATACTACCGTGACAGCAGAAAGAAAAACGACTGTAAACCAATTTGTTTTTAAGGGAAAACATCTCTAACCCGCAATTGGTTCGTATTAGTTCTCTGCCATTTTTATAGGCGGCATTACAGAAGGGACCTCATCTCTGCCTAAGGAGTATAATGATGAGAATTATTTAATCTTAAACAGAGATTTTTCTACTTGGTTACCATGCAATCTCCTACTGACAGTGCCTTGGACTTGACAAATGACATTCTCATCTCTAAGAAATGGAAGGCGGAGAAGGCTCAGTCATTCTGAGCTTCACTCTAAAGCAATTATGAGCTCTTCACAACTCTCAGACAAGAATTGATTTTTATTTTTAGGTTATTAAGCTGTGGGTGTAAGGAAGTCAGGCTATGTGGCCTCGTTTTGACCTTGGAAATGGCATTCTTCTCGAATGGATTCAATATTGAAAAGGAAAACTTTAAAAAAGGCATTTCTGCCTTACGATCTCCCCCAAATGGCTTTGCTTCTTTCCCATCTTTCCCCAAACCCTCACGGTCCTAAAGGCAGATGAGTAGACAGGATAGCACGTGCGGCCATTGGACTAGAACGTAAACACGTCGGGACCAACTGCAATGCGCTACAGGAGCCTGGGAATGAGGGCGGCCTCCGGAAGGTAATGCTGGCTGGGAGACAAGTTTCGTGCCATCGTCAATATGCTTGCTCTTGTGCCCCCTGGACACCAAGGTCCAGCTTTCCCCTCACACTGTGGGCACTCACTTCACTACTTGCTTGGGGGAGCAGCCGTGTTTCCATGCACATCCCTGTGCGGACTTCAATCGCTCCGATGTGTCTAGAAAGGACTCTGGTGAGATCCAGGGCCCCGCCCTAGAGGCAGGAGGACCTGTGTGACTGTGTGTCCCTGTGGGTCACTGCTTCCTTCTCTGACCCCTTGGAACAGCTCAGACATGTGGCCAACTTCCCCTTTTACATGCGGGCTGGAGTGTGGACTCTCGAACCCACCAGCTTGCTCCCACGCCAACCTGGGCCTTCAAGCAGGCCGGGACCCTCGCCGTCCTTGAGAGCATGTTTTGTCCATTCCTCATCACGTTCTTTTACGGGATGAACAGCTGCCCAGCTTGGACCGAAGCCTCCCATGTGCTCCCCTGACGATCTACCTCAGCTTGTGCCCATCTTTCTCTCTTCCCAGCCTCTGTTGCATTTCTGGCAGGGACGGCCTGGCGTGGCACTTAATAATGGCACGTCCTCTTCGATCGTTTCTTCTCCCCTAGAGATAACTTAATCCCTTCGAGTCCAGATTCACCATCTGCAGAATGATCCTATGTGCAGAGTTGTGAAGACGAAAGAAGACACAGCACTAGGCCTGGCTCCTGTATGTGCTGAGTAAACGTTGGTGGCCCCTCCCTCCTTCCTAAGGACCATGTCACAGTTCTCTCTCTTTCTCTCCACATCCCAGTGGAAAACACAGTGTTTTTGTGTGTTGTTGTTGCTGAAACGTTAAGCAAAAACCAAGCCACTACGCTGTATCCTGCGTTATCATAGGCAGGTGATACTTTTCCTTGCTTTTTTGGGGGAAGGGGATGGTCAAAGGCTTGATGGGGATGACCCGGTGTGGAGTAGGTTAACCTGGAAAAGAGCTAAAGTGATAGAAAGCAAGCTACTCGTGACAAAACACTCCACAATGCTCAACCCCAGGGTCCAGGGGACTTTGAAGATGAGCCAATGCAAACGACTCGTGTCCCTCATACTACAGTCTCTAGGAGGCACCGTGACGGGTCAGCCCCAGTAATGAGACCAAAACACTCAGAAATCCAGTCTTCGCTGTTTAGAGAAATGAGATTCAGACACAGAAGGGGCCCCGGGGAGATGGCGACACCTACCTCTGACAACAATGGGAGAAACCTGGGACAGTTTAGTTTTCTAAAAAGAGCTGTGACATTTCCACCCAGAATGTGGAGCTGATACTGACCCCCGAAGAGGAGCGGCTGCCCGCTCTCTTTGTGACACTGGTCCTGAAGGGACGGCCCAGGGAGGCAGAGATTCAGAAGGCCACGTCCCTGCCAACCAGCGAGGTGGGCATCGCCCCCCTGTGATTCTGCACATTTGAAGCATCTCAACTTAAGCAGGCCTCTTGCCCAAAGCAGAGACCAGAGACTTCAATGCATAGTTCACATTTGTCGTGTTTGGTTTAGTCTGCGAAATGGACTGAAGGACAATGCATGCGCATACATAAACGCGATCAGATGAGTTCAGACAGCTGGCAAAGCATTAATTAACGGCAGTAATGGTCTTCAAATGGCACTCAGGGGATGCCACAGAAAGAGAGGTTCCCGAACCTGGTTTCAGTTTTGCCCATGATCTGAATTCATCCTCATAAAAAAAGCAGGGAGGTGGCACAGGGCAGAGCGAGAAAGCCACATAGATGCCACTATAATACCTTCTGTCCCCCGCCTTCCTCACCAGCCCCAAAGAGAACAAATAGCAAATGAGCCACACCACCTCTCTGTCTGCAGGGCACCCCCCCAAACCAGACAGACGCCAAATGAGCAGTGGGTACGTGAGGCTGTGCCCAGCGCAAGATAATTGTGCCATAAATATAATTAAAGTCAGCAGGAAGACCATTATGGAGAAAACCAAACTTAGAAAAAAATTAGTACTAGTGAAGAAAATATCATACATTCTTTTTATTTCAGTCTAATTTTGTTTACATGATTCATACAGTTTCCAAGAAGATCCCTGGAGAACATTAGGCCGGCACCACATGCATAAACATTCATATACAGCATGTAAATTAGAAACAATCTCAGGATTTATATAGAAATTACAGCCACTTCTAGCAAATTAATTCAATGACAGAAAAAGGGTTACTATCCCTCTTCAAATCAAGAGGGGGAAATATTGGGCAAAGCAGATTTATTTATTCAAGAGCCTTTTTCCATGCCAGGAGCTGATGTCCCCTTGGCCTGGAGATTTTCATTTTTTTTATCGAATATGTAATGGTGATTGAATTTACTTTGAATACAGGAGCAGTCAATGAGGGCCATAATGGGCGGTTTTAAGTTAGAGCATTGCTAATACAGTCATAAAGTCGATTAGGTCGGAAGACTTTGCTGCAGGGAAATGATGGAGGAAGGCAAGTGGCTCGAGTTAAAATATTCAAGAATATAGAACCTTAGAGCTGCAAGGCCCCAAGAGTGCAAACTTACCATTTTCTTCTTAGAGATGAAGAAACTGAGCCTCAGAGAAGAAGTGGTTGGCCTAAGAAAACAAAGGAAGGGAGTTGCCACATCAGAGTAGAATGGGCCTTCTCCCTAAACACTTCATCAAGCCACTCCTCTTCTGTATTTGAGTTGAACGGGCAAGTGAGGGTTGAGTACATTTTCTTGTCGGGTTTTGTGCCGATGTCTTTTGGTGGTGATTTTTGCCATTGGGGATTGTGGTAGATTGATTGTCAAAATGGCCCTGATTTCTCACCTTCCTGGTAACCATGTTTTTCTCAATGTGACTTTACAGTCCTTGAATCTGGGCTGGGCTGGTGACCTGCTTTGGCAATAGCATGCAAGACTTGCCAGCCTGAGCCCAGACCCCAAGGAACTGCATATGCTTCTGCTGTTGTTTCTCTGGTTGCATTGTGGGACCGTGCCAGGCCTCTCCTGCTAGAGGGCCAGGGGAGACACATGGGCAGGGTTGCCAGATTTAGTAAACATTTGGGTTTCATTATAAAAATTAGTATGTATTGGATGTGTTATGTATACATTTTGAATTACATATACAATCTATCTATATATATAAAAGCCTAAGTGACGGTTATGACCGAATGACTGGTTGACCAGTCGCTATGACATGCACTGACCACCAGGGGGCAGACGCTCAACACAGGAGCTGCCCCCTGGTGGTCAGTGCGCTCCCACAGCCAACCTCCCGCAGCGGGCCAACCTCCTGAGGTCCCTCCCCACCCCACCCCCCCAGCCCGGCCAGGCCAGTCCTGATTGGCCCCAATCAGGCGGGCTGGCCAACCTCCCTCCCACAGTCTCTCCCCCCCCCCGGCCCCCCCCCCGCCAGCTGGCCCCAATTGCCCCAATAAGACTGGGCGAGATGGCCTCGATCAGCCCTGATCCCCTGCCAGGCGGAGGGACCCCACCCTGCACCGGGCCTCTAGTTAATATGTAAACTATATAAAATATACTATATACTAGTAGTATACTTTGACACTAATACTAAAAAAATATATATTTTTTGCTTATTTGAAATTCTAATTGAACTTGGTGTCCTGTATTTCATCTGTTAACTCATCTGAGGAGATCCCAGATTATTCTAATCTGCATTAGTCAGCCAACCCCTAAACAGATATGAGAGCACAGCCAAGATCACAGATCTGTCTGCCCAGCCCATGGCTGACCTCAGGTGCCAGTGTGGGCCCAACCAAGATCGGCAGAACTGCCCTTAGAATCATGAGAAAAAATAAATATTCATCAGTGTGTGACACTGAGCTCTGGTGATTGTTTGCTATGCAATATTATTGTGACAAATAATATGGGGCCATGGTAAAAAAAAAAAAGTTCTAGAAAAAGGACCTCGATTTGGCTTCAGATGAGGACAATCTAATTGCCGTGATGTCCTGTGTGCAAACAGAATTAGCCAGAAAGAAAGGTCTTGACATACATTCCAAGCTAGAGACTCCATACACACATACACATGAATAGAATTAAGTGTCTTGCGCATATTTCTGTCTTGTTGGGATCTTGCCATTTTTCTGGTGTTTTGTTTTTGTTTTAAATGACCCACTTTGTGGTCATGTTTTTGTCACAGAAGAACATGCCAGGATGAGAAATGTGGCTTCTCTGACTTCCCCCACCCTTTGATGAATCCTCTCTGGACCAGAGCTTGTTTGTGCTGTTCCTTTCCTGTCTTCATGCTTCTCCTTTCTCGTCCTTCAGAGAGGCGGGCGATTTACATGAAGGTTCATCTCGGGGCCCAGCAATTGTGCTTGCTCTCCACTTACAGTGAACGTGTTTCCAAGGTCAGCTTCACCTATCAGAGGCCCTGCACGATGGCTCTGTCCTCGTGTGATGTTTTGTACTTTTCAAAGCCCTTCACACCGTTACACTCGCCCCGTGAGAGCAGTTGGGGCAGGCATTGGAACCTCACTTTTGCAAACGAGGGAAACTGAGGCTCAGAGACTTCAAGTGACTTTTTCAAGGTCACACAGCCCAGTTTACAGCAAAATTAAGAAATAGACCCTAGATTCTTGTCTCCTTGCCCTGGTCTTTTTCTGATATGCTCTGCTGTTTCCCTCATCCCGGGGCTTTGGACAATTGGTGCCGTAGGTAGGCCTTCAATAATGCTTCTGTCTAGGACCGACTTAGGTGGAAACAGGACATTCTTAAAGAGGCCATTAGAAATCCCCAGACCTCCACTAAAGCAGGGTTTGCTGCAGATGACTGTCGACTGTATAAATGCTTTCACCTTGTAACAGCCGGTCTCAGCCTCCAGAACAGAGTTCTACGTTGTGGATTAATCACTCCATATCTCTGTTTTAAAATCATGTTATGGTGTTTTAAACGTGTGTTTTAAGCTGTACTGTTCTGCAAGGAGGCATGGTCCATTTAAAAGCAGGGCTGCCTGTGGGTTGCTGGTGGAGAAGAACAATTGAACACAGATGAAGGGGGAAATACCAGGATATTACCCAGGAAACTGCAAACGTGTAAAGCAAAGGCATGAGCCACTCACACAAGTGTAGAACTTGCCTTGGTTCTCTGCTTCATCTGGATTCTGAAAGATCAGTGATGTCGTTATCAGTTGTAGGGTGAACAACCATCCTGATTTGCCCTGGACCGAGGTGCTTCTTGGGATGTGGGACATTCAATACTAACACCGGTTCAGCCAACTGAGGTGCTAGGTCACCCCATCCACTCCTCTGTGCAGCCTTCTGAGATGAGCTGATGAATAGGTCATCCCATCCGCTCCCCCGCCTTCCCCACCAAGAGGCACCAACTCACACCTCCCACCCTGTTCATCCTGCACACAAGAACCCTGCCCAGAAGAAACACACATGGATATGCTGAAGAATGAAAGGAAGAATGACTTGCCCCGGCGTCTCAGGACTGGTCTGTGCTTTACCAGAGAAGAGGACTGCCTTGGGAGTCAGGAGACTGACTCAGTTATTAACTGGTTGTGTTAACTTTTACCAAGCCATTAATTCACTCCTGCTCAGTTTTCTCATCTGTAAAGAGGGGCAGGGACTCGGGGTCTCCAATGCCTCTTCTCTGTTATGTATTCTTGGGTTTTATTGTATGAGGACCAATGAGATGATTCCACCCTTCCCCTAAATCCTTTCATCCGATGCCCCAGGAATCCCTCACCAAGCCCATCTTTCAGCTTGGCCCAAAAGATGAAGCCCAGCTCTGGGCCAGACAGGGAGCAGAGTCTGAGGGCTCTTGCTCAGGGGTAAATTCTTTAGATCTATGTTGTCTCATAAAATATTCTATGATGGACACGCTCTGTAGCTATACTGTCCAATCTGATAGCCCCTAACCACATGTGACTATGTAAATTTTAATTTAATTAATAAAATGAAATTTAAATGATAGTTCATGAATCCCAATAACCACATTCCAAGTGCTCAATGGCCACCATGTTGGACAGTGCCTATCTAGAACATTCCCATCATAGCAAACAGTTCTACTGGACAGCGTAGCTTTTGGGCACCAGCTTTTTTCAGTAGCCTGGGAGGTAGCCAGGAGAGAAAAAGGAGAAGCAGGGCAGGAAATGAGAAGGATAATCACTTTTATCACCAGTAAACTTTATCTGTTGGGTGGGATTGTGGGAATGATGTAGCTAGCTTACTGGAGACAGACTGTCTTAAGGATTGTCATAGGCAATTATCTTTTAACAGTTAATAAAAGAGTTAATAAAAAGGACATGAAAATAAGTCTTTCACTAACAGCAAAGCAAAATGTCATGGTAACTTTCTTTTCACCATCACCCCCATCCGGGCTAACTCTTTGGTCAACTACAGAAAGCACCAGGAAATAAATAGCGAATGATACTGCAAGGATCATGATTGAAGGTTTTTCTAAGCATCATTTAGGATGAAAAAAATACTTGGAGACTTTTATCATTGAGCTTAAGTAAAAATCAAAATGCATGGTTAAGTGTTCAGCTCTTAAAAGCAGCATTCTTGTTCTTATTTAGGAAGTAAATAAAGAATGCTTTGTGGAGTTGGAACCCCAACTATGATGTAGGTAATGAAGATGCCACTGGAGGCCATGTGACCTTCAGCAAGTGATTCACCCTCTCTAGGCCTCTGTAGTTGGAGAAACATGGTGCTGGACTCGGTCCCTGGCGTCTTGAACATCCTGATTCCTTTTGTGACCATGTTCCTGACTTTTGCTGTAGACACTAGAACTTCCAGCTTTTATCATAGCCACACGCATTGTTGCTTTTAATACTCATAGGTGATCAGTGTTGTCAGTTACCCTCTTTCAAGGCTCCCACAATCAAACCTCCAAACATTGGAAGCCTGGCAAACCTCCAGGTTTTCTCGAACCCTCACACACGAGGATGTTCAGCATTTAGCTAGCCTCTG
This sequence comes from Eptesicus fuscus, assembly GCF_027574615.1. Lineage (NCBI taxonomy): Eukaryota > Metazoa > Chordata > Mammalia > Chiroptera > Vespertilionidae > Eptesicus > Eptesicus fuscus. Next base: position 11,696,939 of record NC_072486.1, read on the forward strand.
AGTCAGGAGCAGACACCTCTCATGGGAGAAGAGGACCCAGCAATCCCATATTCACACAGCTGAGAACAGGGACTCCACCTTTTGTAAGTACAGCTGTTGGCATCATGCAAATGAGGGTGACGAGGAGCTGGTTCCAGCTCAGCCACTCATGAGCTGTATGCCCTCAGTTTCCCAATCCGTAAAGCAAAGGTAACAATATGATTGTAGGCAAGGCTGCTTTACCAGGCAGCAAATAAAGCTGACTCCCTCATTTGCATCAATACCTTTTAAGAAGCTGTTCTTCATTTCAACTTTTAGTGTAATTTTATTATCTTTTGTCCAAAGAGGGGACCCCAAATTATATAAGCTTCAGGCCCTCCATAGCCTGGTTGTACTATTTAAAATGAGATGCCCCCTGGGTAGACTGTTCTCTCGAAAAAGAGATTACCCATCAAGCAAGGTCTTGTGAAGCCAGCCTGGTCTCTAGCTTTTCTGTTTCTTCCAGACACCATCCTCGCTCACATCCCAGCACACCTTGTGCCTCTGGACGCCACCGGAGAGGTGACACCTACTCTCTCATGGGAGCCTCTCCATTATCCCAGTGCATTCCTTCGAGGCCAAATACGTATGGAGTCTGAGAGCCCAAAAGCAAGTCCAGGGTCCCTTTAATCACCACCCTTCCAAGAAATGTCTCTTCTTCTCCTTTCCTTCAGGTTCTCTCCACATGGAGAGTCCACAATCTCCTAAAACCTGGCCTGGGCTTATGTATCATCGACATTCTAAAGAGCATCTTCCTTAGGGCTAGCCCTATGTTTTCTTCTAATTCTGATATGACAATGCCTTTAACCTTCCTTTTTGTTCTGTTTTATGCGGATTACAGAGCACGTTCATAGAACCTGCTGTTTTAGCATCCTGTTTTTAGAAAGGTGTAACTGAGCTTCAGGTGGTACAAGACTTGCCCAGCCTAGAAGATAGTGGGGCTAAGACCCTGCGAGGAAAGTCCTACTGTTCTCCCCGCTGTCTCAGAGGAGGTACAAAGCCTTGCAGACATGACACCAGCTGTGAAAGAGCCCGAACTTAGGAAGAGTTTGCCTGACTCCCAGGCGTTGTTCCCATCACAGATAGCTGTCTCTGCTTCTGTCAGCTGCCCCTGGCCCTGTCGTTAGAACCTTTTTCCTTGGTCACTGGACTTAGAAGCAGTTTCTGTCCTTGGTGATGATCTCAATTTCCGGCAGGTGTGCAGGGAGGTATTTAAGCCTCAGGTCTTCACATACACTCCCTGCCTCCAGCCCTCCATTATTAAGAAATGAAGTCACAGTCACGCTATATCCATTCATTCTAACAAGTTTTATTGGGTACCTGTTATAAACTTGGCACTAATTCTATAACACCCCCTAAAAAAAGAAAGACAAGGAGAAAGGAAGAAAGAAAGAAAAGAAGAAGAAAAAAAAAGAAAGGGAAGGAAGAAAGGAAGAAAGAGAAAGAAAGAAAGAAAGAAAGAAAGAAAGAAAGAAAGAAAGAGAAAGAAAGAAAGAAAGAGAAAGAAAAAGGAAAAAAAGAAAGAAAGCTAAAAGTTTGGCAATAGTGGAATAGGAATGCCCCCACGGAGACACCAATATAACAACAATAACATGGATCAGATTGCCTTTGTATGAAATCCTAAAGAGATCTAAATATCCTGTTCCTAGGCAAAGGGAATATCTAGTTATTCGGTTAAAAGAATCTTTTGATTGCTTGCTGAGTCAGGCACTCAGAGCTTTATGAATATTAATAGAATTTTCACCCCAACCCCATGAGGTTGTGGATACTGTAATTATTCCCACGGCACCCATGAGGGAAATAGAGACATAGAAACGTTACAAAACTGGCGCAGGGTCACACAGGTGGCCAGTGGCCGAGCCAGCAGATCAGGCATCCTGGCTCCAGGTCTACCCTCCAGACTGTGTTTGATACTGGAAGTTGGCACAATCTGGGCACGTTTCTGGGCTGTTCAGATGAACAGATGCTCGAGTTATGCTGCTTTGAGGGATCTGCCTTTCAAAACAAAGATGTGGTCTTCAAAGGAGTAATTGAATTCACCCGGTCTTAACTCTTGATTTAATAAACAGAAGATGAAGGAAAAGAGCTGGCTTAGTTTTGGGTCTCCATCTTTGATCCTAACTCTTGATGGATTTTTACCAGGAAAAAAAAAAAGAAGAAGAAGAAGAACAGAATGACCAATTAAAGAGAGCAACAGACAATGATTTGGGTGAGACCTTTAAGAATATTTCTCACAAATGCAGTCTACCAGGTCTAGAATGTTACCATCTCTGCAGATAGAAGTAGGGACAACTGTCCCACCCTAAGCACTCCCATATTAGACAGCCATAGGTGGAGATATAGCTTCCACCGGTCAAATAGAAGTGGAGGTTTGAAGAGAGTTAATACATAAAATTGGGGGGGAAATCCAGCTGGTTTTGTTTAGGAGGGTTCCTCTGATTAGAAATACAGTACTGTACTATGGTCCATGTCCATTAGAAAGATAAGACCTCCCCCCTCGGTGCCATGGAGGTGGACCTCAAGAAGGATGCACATGCAAAGGGTTGGTTTGCTTGTAGACAATGTGGCATCAACTCTGATGACGGAACCTAGAAGTTCTATGGGATTTTTTCATAAGACTCGATGCCTTTGTAACAGAGATTGCGTAAAGAAGACCCAGGCGTTTTGGAAAGATCAAATGTTTTTCAGCACCTCTAAGGCAGTAATAATAATTAATTTCCCGGTGCAATAAAACCGTATAATTAGAATGGGTTGGGTGTTTTCAAAATTTTCAAACATCGGGATGAGCAAATGGAAAAGCTTTCTTTCTTTTCTTCCTTTTTTTTTTTTCTTTCTTTTTTTTTTTCCAGACTCTTCCTTTGGTTTTTGGAGTTTGTGTGAAATGCTGGGAGGAAGTCAGCCATCTGTTTCTGATCCTCCCAGGCCTGATGGAGCAGAATGTTTGGAGCAGCTATTTGATGTGTAGTATGCCTCCAAAGTATTTTCCATGAGCTCTAAGCCTGTGCCTTTACTGACAGGAAGTTTGTTTTCATGGCGTTTTAGCATCAGTTTGACGCTCAGAAAGGAGAAAGGAGTAATTGGTCAATTTCCAAGTTCCACTGTGCTTAAGTCAGTTCAGTTTTGTTAACTTATAGGCTGGGAGAGAATTCCAGGAGAAACAAAAATGAATAGAGATATAGATTACTCTTATTTACATTGCTTTTCATCCGCCCCTCTTTTCAATTCTCCATTGCCCTCCCCTTGCCCCCACCATATCCTCCTTGATATTAGGAAAGAGTGACCCCACTGGGGAGGCACATAATGGTGGGTCTCACAATAGAAGGAAGGAAGTTAGGGACTCATCTCTGTGGGAAGGTCAGGAGGAAAGAGGATGAGGTGCCACAGGGATGACACAGCTGTATCCTCTGCTGTCCTCATGACAAGTCTGCCACCAACGGCGAGGCGTCCGGAGTGAGTGTGTGTGTGTGGGGAGGAGGGAGCTGGGGGAAGGCATTGCTCAGGAGGTCCTGTCATACCTGCAAGAAGCAATGCCACGTGCTAAGCCCTCTTCCCAGAGCCCTTCAACTGCAAGGCATCTGCTTCACTGAGCAGGCAACAAAACCCCCTTTCATTCTGCCAGAAGCCCCCCCCCCCCCCAATCCTTGAAATTATGAAAAAGAGAGCAGAAAAGTAAAAATTCATTTCTGTCACTCCTACTCTTTGAGCACGTTGGTACCAGCAGAGGGAATTCTGTTCGACTTAATTCTAAAATTGCTTCTTAAAACATAAAAAGTCTATGCTTGATGTTAATTTCCTACAAAGCTTTGGGACCTTTCCTAACCAGTATAGACAACTGCCCAGCAGGACTAGCAGGGATTTGACTCTGGAAGGGGAATGACTCTGCTTGGCTGGCCAGGGGGCCTCCTCATCACCTCTGTGGATTGAATGAACTGGGGGCTGACTTCGCAGCAGGTAAAGAAAGGATCACTATTTTAAGAAAACAGCACGAAACTCTAAGCAGCCTTCTGGAGCTGTGGAGGAAACACGGATGTCACTACCTTGTTTAGCTTAGGGTATATCTTCATTTTACCTGATTACCATTTCTTTTTTTTAAATATATTTTATTAATTTTTTACAGAGAGGAAGGGAGAGGGATAGAGAGTTAGAAACATGGATGAGAGAGAGAAGCATCGATCAGCTGCCTCCTGCACACCCCCTACTAGGGATGTGCCTGCAACCAAGGTGCATGCCCTTGACCGGAATCAAACCTGGGACCCTTCAGTCCCCAGGCTGATGCTCTCTATCCAGTGAGCCAAACCGGCTAGGGCCTGATTACGTATGTATGAGAATGAATACATGTTGAATTATTATAACAGTATTTAAGACTATGCATTGGTATATTTTCTATATGTACATATATATTATTTAAATGCATAGAGAAAGGGTTCAAAAAACTACACACCAAACTGGGAACTTTAGACTTTTTGATTTTTTAAGGTTTTGCTTGTTAAAAGCAAGGAAAGAATACATATGGGTCACTTTTTAATTGAAAAACAAGCTATCGACCCGAAAACAAAAAACAAAGCAACAAACACACACACACACACACACACCCAAAAAAGGGAAGAAAAGGTAAAAATAAAGAAAGAAAAGAAAAAATGTAAAAAATGAACAAAAAGCTTTAAAAATATGCAATGGCTCTCACAGGAATTTACCCTACAAAACTAGTCACAGCTGACGAAGATGTAATGCTATGTGTACTGAAGCACAGTTTATGCCACAAAATTGGACACAACCTAAATGGCTCATGACATGGAATGTGCTTGATAAATCCAGCATGATCATTGAAAGGAGACCCATCGGTCAATTCAGATAACGTGTGGAAGAATCCTGGATCATAGGAAGATTTCCATGATCTCTTAAGTCTAATAAAAACTCAACAACAACAACAACAAAAAAAAACAAAACAAAAGAAACAACTCAACAGTTTACAAAACAGCATTGCCATTCTTACTTTTTTGAAATGCAAATATATTCACACAAAATATTTCAAGAATATATATATATATATATATATATATATATATATAAAATAAATCTGAGCAACGGTTTTCTATGTGTGGGGGCGAGTTTTGCTTCCTTCTTTGTGCCTTTAATTTTTCTACAATGCACCTATGCTATTTTGGTTGAAAAATACATGTAATTTTGAGAGTGCATTATTATCTTATAATGGTAATTTTCAATGATCGATGACTCGTTAAAATCAGGACAAGCTGATCCCAGATGTATTAAGTTTCCGCCAACTTCACACTTTAATTTGGTCATCAGGCTGCCATTCATTTACCTCAAATATCCCCTCAAATATTCTTACAATAACACTAGCATTTTGCACATGTTGCAGAGGTTAAACTAAAAAGGGAGGGAAAAGACTATAGTGATGAAATTCATTTACTGTCCCAGGAGTGATTTCCCCCCTCCCCCAAAGTGATATACCACTATCACCTCCAGAAGTTTGAAAAGAAATGGAATTTTTCCCGGCATATTGTTGTTCACCATCATGAGAATGTGCAAATAACACTGTGATGGAGAAGTTGACCCAACCGGCACTCTAGATTTTTTTTTCCCCATACAAAACTCATTTTTCAATCAAGTTTAAATAATAAGATTTCTTAGTTTGGGGAGCTGATATTACTTTGAAACCTCACTTGAACTCGTGTATCTATGATGTAAAGGAAGAAAATCGAGGCAATTTTCAACATAATCCAAGCTTAAAGGAAGAAAAACGTTGTTCATTTTACACTTTGGAGGTAGACTTCAAATACATTTCATCTTTGCATGGAGAGTTAGTATTCTGACACTATTTTGTTTTTATTCTCTACATTGCCTTTTTATAGCAAATGAAAATGAAAGTATTTCATAGCTGCTTCACCACCTTATAGAAACAGCTTAAGTACGATAACTATTACTAAAACCACTCGTTTTCTTTTCAAGAGTGTTTTCATGACTCAATGATGGCAGTCTGGTCACAGAACACTTCTTGTTTTCCATGGGAAAAAAAAATCACGTCTATAAATTTTAGCGATATCTATCTATCTCCATTTCCAATGGTGAATTTGTGCTGTTAAATTTTCAAGCAACGCTCCTGATGAAAGACACCTGAAACAAAACAAACACTCCCCACCACATTCTTAATTCCCTTTCTTGTGCACGGTGTTTACCCACAGAGACAAATGCAGTCTTTTAACATGTATATAGAGCAAGCACCTTCCAGCTGTGAGTATGTAATTGGTCCATCGGTTCTTATTCAGAGAGATCTTAAAGTGCCACTGTATATTCTTACGGAATTCTTACCCCCCTAAAAAGTGTGGCCTGAATTGTTGCTCTTCTATGGAGCATATCAATTTCCATGTCTTTTTCTTATAAAACCACCCTGGGAAAGTGGGTGAAATTATCCATTTCACATAATCCATACATTTAAATAAAGTCAAATAGCAGGGAACACAGATTTAGACTTTCTCACGCTTAGCAATGTACTTTATATATGTGGAGTAAGGTTCATTTCTATCGTTTGAACACTTGTTTGAATATATTAGAGTTGGATATTACCGTAAGCTAAAGGAAACCAACGTGTAAAAACAGATTTCGTTCCACAACCATCTGCCACCACAATGAAATAATTTGGCTTTGAAATGTACAGGATATGTGATATATTATAAAGACTGTACTGCTATGAGTTTATGTTTTAATGATTAACAGGGCTATTTGCTTTGTTACTGGAACCGGAATATCAAGATGGGGAAGAAGTCCATACCATTAGAGACTAAAATGAAAGGGTGAGGTATGTACTTTTGCTTAATTTTTTAGAGGCCACAAACATAGCCAATCACGCATTTGGTTAAGTACTTGCTTGATAATATTCTTAATTACATGTCCTTTGTGGCTTGCTGGTATTTTCAGGTGCTATTAATAAAAATCAGTATTCCTAAAAGTGCAAATAGATTGGAAGCAGATGCTGTTAGTAAAACATAATTGGACTAAAGGAAAAAAATTGCAATTTGAAAACAGACCAATGTCTTTAATGTGTTGGTTTGCTGTGATTATGGCCTCTTGCAGGATTTGAAACAGGAATAATCAACAAACGCATCTTAAGAGGAGTAGGAAATAAAGGAAAGGAGGATTTTTGTAAACTCATAAAAACTGTTTGCATGAACAATACTGGAATTGACGGCATGTGTTGCAGAAGATAAGCATGAAGAAAACTCAAATCAGCCTTTGCTAGTTTAGAATATAAAAATGCAACTTTTAACAAATTATTTAAAAACATATGCAAAAAAGGTAAATTATTTGAGGGTGTATTGTTTTAGTTTTAAACCAAAGGTCCCAATACTTATGTTTTAAAATGATAATACGGCGTTGTTGTTGTTTAAAAAGAGAACAAGCGACAGTGGAATTTATTAATGAATAGGTCATTATATTTTACTCCTATTTTTGGTGGTTTCAAATGATTATTTTATGAACATGTATTTCTTTGTAATACAATGAAGTTTTATTTTCTTACAAAATTCAGATTGGGTTCTATTCTTAAGAACTCACTGTTCAAAGTTCTGTTTTAAATTGCTCTTATTTTCTTAAGATAAAGCCCAATCTGAATTTTGTAACAAAACAAAACGAAAGAACAATCTCTGAAGTCATACATAGAGAAAGGTAGGAAGAAAGTAAAGGGAAATGATAGATTTAATTTTTGATTGTGAGATTATGTATGCATTGTTTCACGCCCTCCCCCGCCCCATGCCTTTCAGTATTTTTCAGTTTTTTTTTCAAGAACATATATTTCTTCAAAACTAGAAAAGCCTTATTTATAAAAACAACAACAATGTGATAGTTCGGATTACATACTTTTTCATTTAGATTTCTTCAATCAGTATTGTATTTGTCATCCCAGGATTTATCAAAACAGAATTAACAAGTCATATAGAGCTAACTCCTAAAAGTGATTATACTGAACATATAATTTTTTGCCATTAGGTTGTAAAATTAACCACTGATAATTACTAAGAATCAAGGGTATTAAAAAGTTATGTTTTATTAATCGATCTTACCTACAGTTTAATTTTAAATACCAATTTTGACACATTACCAACTGACTTAATGATTCTTGGCTTACAGCTGGATTTGCATTATTTTAATTGCTTGGAATATCATAGGTATCAACATGTATTTTTAACATTAAATTGTCTGTTGGTAGTAGAATAATATTTCTGAATATAATTTCATGGAGGAGGCATAAAATAATGTTTCAAGCCATGTAGTTTTAAGACTACAAAAGTAAATGTGAATTAAATGTAATCAACACATTTATACATATATACCTGCAGAAGGCAGTAATTAAGCAGGTTTTTCTACCTTTATTACACATCAGAAAGTGTTTCAAAGAAAAAAGTTAGAGCACATTAAACTATCAAAAATCTTTTCCCTTCCCCTTGATCTTAACTTTCCCGGAACCGTTATTCTCCGTTGAGAGAAGGCCCAGGTTTTTACTAATATAGAAGTTATTTGGAAACCTCTTTATTTATTAGTTGGAAGATTAGGAATTAGAGGATCTGAAAGGTATCATTTGTCTTCCAGGAGGGAGATAAAGACAATTCGAGGGGAGTGGGGTTATCTGTGTCTATTCGTGTTTGCTATGAATTTTAACTTTTCTGTTTAAATAAAGTCCCGCAAGCCCTCCAAAAGAAATCAGCGCTTTCTCCCAGCTTTATTTCGTCCGAGGGTTTTGTTGACGGTTCAGATTTTAAAGAGCAATCTAAATTAAAATATCAACCACTTCCAAATGTTAGTTTGGAGCAAACAAGCCACGATAATTATATATTTTTTTTCTGGAAGCTGTAGAAATATCCTCCAATATCAAAGCCCTGATGGTATTGTAAAACTCAGGTTCCTGGATCCGTCTTCTCACGTCCCCGTTATTTGCCACCTGACATCTCGGACAAGTCGCGAAAAGGTAAGCCCGTGTTCCGCTGGACATAAAACAGAAGGAAATTGTTCTGTAAAGAAAACAAAAGCACAAACAAACCACAAGGATAATTCTTTCATTTTAGAAAACGACGCCCGAGCATCCCCGAGGCGTGTTACCGTTGGGAACAAGGTTAACACTTGCATTATTGCCAAGCAAAGCCCCAACGCCGGGCCCGCGGGAACCCTCCACCCCGGCCCGGCTGTTCCTACGCGCCCACGCGGCTCGCTTCAGCTCCGCGAGGAGAAAATTAGGGAGACAGGGGTTCGTAGGAAAGACAAAAAAAATGAATCCAGCAAAGAGTACTTTATTATGAATAACAATAAAGAAGTTTCCACATCACAGAAGGCCAGCGGGCGCAGGGGATCTTACGCAGATGAAAGGGAAATTACTTTTCTTTTCGGATGTGTTCGTAATCTCTGCTTATTTCATGCTGCAGCCCGAATGACTTGGGAAAACTAACCAGGAGATAGATATCTATATTTATTGAGAAATGTATCATTCCCTTTAAAACGGAATCTTTTCCGGAAAGCCGTTTTCCTTTAAGCCCTCGGGGAAAGCTGGGCGAGGCAGGCGGGGCTGGCGGGGACCCACCCCCGGGAGGACCCACCCCCGGGAGGACCCACCCCCGCCCCCCCCGCCCACCCCGCCCCGCCCACCCCCCCTCCCGGGGAGAGGGGCGGGCACGGGCTCTCGAGTTACAAAGCGAACTCGGGACGCCCGCCCTCTCCTTATGCAAATGAGCCCGCCCCTGCCCTCATTAATTCAGCCAATGGCCACACGGCAGGTCGCCGGTCGGGAGGTGGAGTCGGAGCGGGGGCAGGAAGCGGGGAGGTAAACCCCGTCCCACGTGTTACGTTCTCTCCGCCTCTTCCCCAGCGCTCCCCAGCACCGGACCCACAACCGGTCCCGCCCACCAGCTCGGTTGGCCACGCCCCCGGGGGGGAGGGTCTCCACGCCCCGGGAAGGGGTGGGGAAAGAGGCGGAGCGAGGGACGCTCGCGGTCTGTCATTAGCATGCAGCCGTGCTATTGGCTAAGGCTGGCCACCCGCGAAGAAATGAGGGGCGGAGAAACGTGTCAAAATGAGCTTCGCGGATTGGCTTAGCTGTACGATGACGTAAAGAGGGAGGGAGGGCTAAGCAAATGAAGGCGCAAACGCATCGCCTCCCTCTGGCCCCACCTTGGTGTGAGCCACCCAATGAAAATCGAGCCCGTGGGGCATAGTCTCTTGAATATTTAAGAAAGAAATCTAACTGTTTAAATATTCATAAAGGGGCGGGGAGGTGTAGAGTGTCTCCCGGAAACGCTTCTGATTGGGTGGTTTTCTCCAGCAAAGTGTTACCTTGAAGAAACCTGCGCGCACAGATCAATTAAATGATTGTTTCCTGCATAATTTGCCTTCTCAAACGCCACACCATATACACCAATTTTTTTTCTCTTGGTAATGGATTTCATGTGTGGTCCTACCCAGTTTAGCTTTGTCACTCTTTCGCTCTCAATATATTTTCTCTTTTGTAACTCAAGCCTCATTTTCATCAGTTTTTAAAATGCAAAGATCTGGGACAGATGGAAACAATTAGAACCTCCGCTCTGCTGATGTGTATAATCTTATTAGTTTAATGGGTCACAGGGCGCGGGACCTATTTCCTATGGATCAAAGTAAAAACAAACACGGTTAATATCCCATTTTGTTTTAGAACCACATCGGATCGGGTTCCCTCTGTCGGGCCGTGGTAATGACAATATTAGGAGATCTTGGGTTGCCTTGAAGTTTAGAAGGAAAAGGGAGTCATAGAAATATTCTGGTTTAAAAACTCATTAATATTAGCACCAGGTAGCCGCTTGCCAGTTCCCTAAGCTCTCTTGAATTTATCACAATGGCATGGCTATTAACGGATTTCAGTATTGCTTGTTTTGATCTATTACCTTAAAGCAAGCGAAAAATCATGCCTAGTTCGCTGCTAATTATACTGACTTCTCAGATTTCGTCTCTTCAGTCCCAATGCAAAGCTTCCGAGCGCTTGGTGTAACTTTCAATTTATGGCTCCTCAATAATTTATTTCTTTATCTGTGGGTGGTGGTCACAAACTTTTAAAATAATTTTATTTTAAAAATATTATCTCTCCCTCCTCCCCCCCCCCCCCGCCCAACCGCCCACTCAAAATGTAGCTTAATATTTCAGGGAGTTGTAAGGGCATTTCACAGACCCTTAAAAGCATCCGTGGACCCTAGTTAATAATCCATGCCTTAAAGGTTTTTCGCATTCTTGGGTTGTGTTTGAGTTGTGTTCTTTCCGAGACAAAAACATAATCTTCTAAGCACTTTACGGGGTTGGGTCTTGGCCTCTCTGCGGGGCCAAGGCCCGCTTAGGAAACCTCCCGCAGTAACTTCTCACTCCAATAAATTAAATGCAGCCGCAGTGTGGTCTATTACCCGGGAGTGTGAGGTGACGGCGCCTGTCAAAGGTGGCCGGCCAAATACAGACCCTTAAATATTCCTACAGATAATAAATATCAGTGCAAGGAACGGATATCAATAATAGGTTCCCACTCGTTTAGAAAGCTCAGCACTACAGCAATGAATACATGCATTGCAGACTTGATGACTGCCCTCACGTCCTGTGTACAGGTGGGGGGCAGGTCTCGAAAATATTTTGCCCTGGGCCCGGAGGCCGGGTTCAAGGCTCGTCTACGCGCTGGGGGTACCAGCGCCTCTTCGAGTTCCTCACCGGGGCCTCCAGGAATGTAAATACCACGAGTTTAGGCAGGCTGGGGCCCCCCCGGAAAGGGCGAGCCGTGGTTTTAGCAAATCATTTTAATTCCGAAGCTGTCGAGAGTATTTGCTTTCCCTTGGCCACGGTGCTGGGATTGCTGAGAGAGAAAACTCTGTTCTTGACATCCGCTGCCTGCGGTTTGGGAAACAGGGCACTGAGTTCTGAGCTCAGCTTTCATTAGCTTCACACACGAAGCCCGCGTGGCGTGTTGGAGCTGCAGACGCTCCCTTACCGCACCCGTTGGCTGTGCTCAGGAGCCAGTGGAAACGCGAGAAGCAAGTCGCAGGGAAGTCTGACATCTGGTACAGATGCGGCCATCCACCCACGGCAGGGACGGCCCCTCAGATAAACCCTCATTGCCTTCTTTAATTTGCCCTTGAATTTCATTATTTTGGCGCCTGATCTTTGTGCCTCAATGCATCCCATAGTCCCTTTTTTTTTCTAGTTTATTTTCCCTTGAGGTCCTTTTTGCCTCCTATTTTTAGCAATCGTATAACTTTATTTTGGGAGTTTGTTTCCCCCCCACCCCCACCCCAAATGAGGAAAGTGATCAAATCTTCAATCCGTTATTTCCTGGAACTTAATCCTGCTTTTACTCGTGGATAATAAAATATGTAATCCGTTAGAAATGTATCCATCACTGATCAACTTTAGAGGTATTTTATGCTTTTTAAAAAAGTGTAATATAGTCCTGATGTGTGTGTGTGATAGAAAAACCATGCTCATTTCCCTTCCGAGGAAAAAGAGCATTTACATGGATGAATCTAAATAAACTATTCATGTGGGGTCACGAAACCTACCAGACTTGATCGTTCATTTTCAGATATACTTCTTTGCATCGCATATGAGGAACAGCAACAACATTAAAGAAGTCAATGCGGTGTAATGGAGGGACCTGACTGACGTCCAACAACAGATTCCCTTTCTCCTTTCTTCCCCCCTTGGTCAACAGTCTCCCTCAGTTATTTATTTCAGCCTGGTGCGCCCGCGTTGTAAACGTTATGTGAACCAGCCGGGTGTGATTGCTGGGCCGCGCGGTGGGGTCCTGCGCGACCTACCCCGCAGCTCTGGTGCGGGCGGAGGAGCCGGCTGTCATTTCCGAGGAAAGGAATCCCTCATCCGCGTCCGCCTGGGAATTAAATCCGGAAAAGCTGGGAAATCCTACGAGCTGCAGCCCGCTAAACGTCCCAGACTGCAAGCAAGGACACGGTCTCAGATGTTTGGACAGAATGGTGTTTGGCTTTATTTTAAAATTTTGTTTAGTTATAGTTGCTGCTGCGACACAGGTAGGTCCTGCCTCCTTAGGCAGGTCCACTGCCCAGCCTGCCCGCGATGGCTTTCATTTAGGGGGGGGGGGAGGGCAGCCTCGGGATTCAGGTGACAGTTACCCCCATCTAACAGGCAACTGCAAGGCGCTTGGGCCACGCCGGGGGCTTTCCGCGCGGAAAAGCCGATGGGAAAGCCTCGTCTTGACTTTTACCCTCCGGACTGGAAGCGGACCCTTCACTGTCCCCCCCCTCCCCCCCCGCCCCCCGCGCGACTGGCGCAGAGGTGCCACTAGAGAGCTGTCCACCGTGGAGCTACAGGCCCTGACCTAGCCGAGATCAGAGGTTGCAGGGCTCGCCGGGGTTTCAGGGGGGCTCTGCTACCGGAAGTCATTTGACAAATCTCAGGCAGGCCTTTCTAATTTTTACTGCTCGCCAGAGCTTTGCAAATCTCTAAACACGCTGTAACCTTCTTCAAACAGGGCTCCAGGCACGCTGGTGGGTTGGGTTCGGTGTGAGGGCCCGTGCCATGTAAACTGCATCTGCAGGACCCCTTCCGGCGTCTTCTCCAGACCCTCACCTCCTCCAGCAAGCCGGTCCCCGCGAACCCAAGCGCCCACCCAGCCCCTGGGGCCCCGCAGCCCCCGGAGGCCACAGACGACCTGGAGCTGGAGAGTCACCCCGCGCCCCTGCGGCGGACGGCGGTGAGAGAACCTCTTTGGAAAGAGCAGGACCGGCGGGGCGGGACGGGTGATTGATGACCCCCGATCAGTTTTTTTTAGGAAGCAGAAATTAACCTGAGGGGGATTAGGCTGGAGCTTTGAAGTTCATGGTTTTGTTTTCCTTCAACTCAGTCCTTCCTTCGATCAAACAGTTCTTGGTTCTTCCTACCCGCCTCCTCTTCCTCCTCTCCCTTGGGTCTCCTTTCACCCCATTTCTATCTCCCAGCCACCCTTCCTGCATGGATTTGCATAATTTCAAATGATATCGCCAGATTAGGACTGAAGTTTCCCACTGTGACCCAGAGAACAGAGGCAACATACTGTCCACGTCCCCTGACTTCTTGGAATCTTTGTTTTACGTTTGAAGCTGTTCTTTATATTTGGAAGTCGAGAGTAGCAAATTTGTATCGGTTCTTTTTTTTTTTTTTTTGGCTCTTTCCCGTTCATTGTGCCCAGGGGATTAGTGTCCCCCCCCCCCCCCGAAATGCAGACGCGCAGCCAGGGTTGGGGTGGCCAGCATTTCTGTGGATGACAACTGCTCACTGTCCTTCAGGTACTGCGAGGTCTGTGGATTCCTCCCCTAGAAGGCCAGAAAATTCAAACCCACACATGAAGGCCTCCTTCGCCGCCCTGCACTCTTACCTTGGCCCCCTTTATTTTCCTACCCCCCCCAGACGCCCCTTCCCCTCACTCCCAAACTGCAGGTCTCCAAGGGGAATCTGTCTCTTGCGGTTCTTTCCCGCAGGCGCCTGCTGAAAAGGCAATTTCCTTGGGGGTGTGGTTGGGGCGAGAGAAAAACAGAAACCAGGATTGTTTGGGGCCTGAAACCATCCAAGTTTTATTGCATCCGCTACAAAGTCAACCAACTCTTAATGAGCATCCAAGCGGAAAAAGGCCGAGGTTTACTCTGTGTTGGGGGCGGGGGTGGGGGTGGTGGGGAAGGTCGAGGAGGAGTTTGCTTATTTCTTTCTCTTGCGACCAAAGGTGGTAACACCTTCCCGAGAGACTCTTCCCAACGCCAAGAGTACAGACAAGAAAGTCGGAAGGCATCAGGTTTCAGCTCGCTGAGTGATCGAAGATCGTTCGGCCACGAAGACCTTCGGAGCGGGCCCTGTCTACAGCTTGTAATGAAAAGGATAATCTGTCTTGTAATAAAAAACAGGACCCACACAAACCCAGCATCGAACCGCTTCCCACTGTGCCTCACCCTCCCCTAATAAGGGCCACTGACAAATATTGCCATCCAGTTTCACCCAAAAAAAGAGGAAGCAGTAGATCTTCCTTTTAATAACTTCCCAAAGTGTTACAAATAATAAAAGGGACGCATAAATCATCGCGGGGGGCGGCTGAACGTGGACCACGGAAGGATTTACTCCCTCCAAGCCTGGGCTTCCAAACGCGTTCTCATTGGCTGCTTCCTTGTAGCCCGGCCCCCCGCACCAGCCCTATGATTGGTCCGTCGGGCTGGGTGACGTAGAAGGGGGCGTGGCGTCGGTTTGGGCCAGAATGCACCAGCGCGCATGCGCCCCATGGCGTGAGCGGGTGATTGACAGCCAGGGGAGCTGTGCGCGCGTGCGCGAGTGGGTGTCTGCGTGTGTGTGAGTGTGTGGCGGTGGGGGTGATGGGGGTGATAGTGGCAGCGATGAGTGCTCGAATTGAAAGCTGCTTCTGCCTGCTCCGTGGCTGTGGTCCTTTTTGCGGGCATTTCCCGCCGAGTCAGAAGGGCTGACAGTCACCGGCAGCGCACTCACCGGCTCCGCAGGCCGTCTCCAGCGTCAGGCTAACTGGGGAGGAAGTAAAGAAGTAGAAGGCATACTTGACTGTGTCTGAAAAAGATACTTAAAACCCCAAGGAAGAGATTTAATTTTTACCGCTGTGTCGATTTGTGCATTTCTTGTAAAGCACACACTAAATCACGCTGAGGATCACAGCCCAGCCTTCCTGGGCGCCACACACCTCCCCTCCGCCTCCCCTCCGCACCCTATTGAGCTCCGTTTGGTTTCCCTGAAGTCACAGGTACACACGAATCTTAGCCTCCGGCGGTCATGCAAACCAGGGCGAACTATTGCAGACACCCTGCTCGCTGTGATCATCCTTACCTGGAAGAAAGGGGGAAAAGTTTTTTTTTTTTTTTTTTTTAAGAAAACAATAAAAAAAAAGGAAGAAAAAAAAAGAAAGGAAATAAAAAGAAAACTAGAAATATGTAGCAACCAGTAAAACAATAGTGGCAAAGATAAATAAAACAGCGAAGGAAATACCCATTGGCTATTAAATGTAAAGTTGGAAATTGATTTCCTAATCCGGAGAATGCCATAGAGGCAGCTCCAGTTTACCGCAGGCAGCGCTGCTGGTAACGCCTAGTACAAAATTCTTCAGAGGCGAGGCTGGCTGAGCGGAGAAGCGTTGCTCCGTTGCCCTGTTGCATCCAAATTCTCGCGTCGGACAAGTTTCTTTCGAGTGTCAGAACCGGGCAGAGGAAGGCCGAGAATGTTTCTGCTTTTTAAGGTGTTAGGTCGTTGGTTCGTATTTGCACATATTTTAGGGAGATAATACACGTCTTACAGTTCTGAATATATTTTAAAGTATAGTAGTCCTAGAAGATTTTTGTAGCAGGCAAATCAAAGCTTCAGTTGTATGAATCCTGAAATTTAAAACTGGCAATTACCTTTCCACAGGCCCTGAGAGTTGTTTTTTTTTTTTTGCTTTTGCTTTTATTTTGGGATGTGTGTGTGTATGTGCGGGCGGGAGGTAGACATGTACAAATACAAGTATTACAGATGCTCCATTCAAATACAATTCTGTTTGTGAGTGCACAGTAAATTAAAAAAAAAAAGCAGAATGATGGAAATATGTGACTATTAAAAGCAAAATAATGTTCTTTTTATTCCCCCCCTTGGTGCATTTTTTTCTTTTGAAGCACAGCTGCTTTCAGCCCAAATATTGAAAGCAGTGTTTTTATACTATCACCGTAATTTTATTTTGAAGCCTCATGTTCACCTTTAATTTTTTAAATTATAATTTACACTAAATTATTGGCATTCATATTTGCGTTTTATTATGCCTTTGATTACTTATTAATATTTTGAAACAACAAACATTAAATAAAATTAGTAAACACGGTTTGCTAGTTGCTTTTTTGTTTAATAGAATGTCTTTATTTTATTAGGTTAATGCACGCTTAAATTTATTTTAAAATAACGAGAAAAGTAATACTTTTATTTTGCTTTGCTAGAACAAAGTGAATTTTCATTCTTCTCCGTCCGATTCTTCCCCTTCCAGCTGCCACAACCTACTGACAAGCTTCTAGCCACCGAGGCCTAGTATGCAAATTTCAGATGATTGACACCGACAGTAGAAACCAATCACGTTGGAGTAGGTTGCTGGTTGGTTGACAGCGATTTGACGTAAAATTGACGTTTTAAAAGCCTAGCATCCAATCAAGGCAATTCATGCAAATAAAGGAAGGAGTCACATTACCGGGGACCCGAGAGACTTGAGCACGCCCTCACGTGTTCAGTGGAGGATATTGCACAGACGCCTGCTTGGTTCTCTGAGCAAATGAGGCAAAACGTTCAACTCTACAATTCGCCCTGGCCTTTCCCAAACTTCGATGTCACTGGCATATATGATTTTTATTTTTTAATTTAAGAAGACAAGCGTTATGTTGTGCATATATACGATGGTTAAGTCTAGAAACCTCTGTAACTGTGCGCTTCCAACGTACAGAATTTCCCTCTTCATTCCCACCAACATAGCGAACGAGTCTTTAAATTAATCCTCGGTGAAGAAGGCTGTTTCCCCCACCCCCTTGATTTCCAAAGGACAAGATTTGCACAGCCTTTCCCCTGGAGAAACCCGCTCTAGGCATACAGGGTCGGTAGATTTGGCTTCTTCAGCGAAATTCTGCAAGGCACCGCCAGATGGCACAAGGATCGCCTTCCACTCTCCCCACCCCCTGTACCCCTGCAGTAATTTAGGAAAATTGAAAACCAAACACCTTTATATTTTATAGCTAAATGAAGTGAGAACGTACTCGCACTGCCAAGGAGCTACATATTACGAAAATAAGCTTTGCTGATGGTTGCTTTATATGAAACTTCCTCTTGAGATTTGCCCAAGAAAGTTTGCGAGTAAAATACTCAGTGAAAGTGTTTGCAAAAAAAAACACACGTTTCCTTAAAAGCAGAGTGTGCACCATAAGCACGGTACCAAGGGTTAAAAAGGTAAGGGTAGGAAGCGGCTCTGTTCCTGAGAATGTCCTCTGGGGGGCTTCTTAAAAATTAAAATGAGAGTGGAGGGAGGGTGAAGCTGAACTTCCCAGCCAGCGGTCTCCCCGGGGAGCAGAGTTTGGTGGGGACCACAAGGGCCGAGGTTGAACGGAGCTGCTGTTGGAGCAGCATGGCTTTTTTAGGGGTTCATTTTGGGGTCCCGATTAAAGCTGGGGAAGACTTTCTCTTCACAAGTCACTACAGTCGGAATCAGCAGCGCCTTTGTTTTGGGGCGGGGACCACGGGAAGTGAGACCTCTGCTCTCATCTGTTGTCCTCTTTATGAATATATCTGTTTTTTCTGTTTGGGTTTTATCCGGAAGAGAAGGTTTCGGGCTGCCCCTACTTAAGGCCAGACTCAGAGCTAATGGTATTTGCAGAGAGAGGGGAGGAAATAAGAAAATACACCAAGTAGCAAGCCCATTGGCAGGTACCAGCAGAATAATTGTACATTCACTTTCGATCCCTCGGCCCTGTAATTATGCATTTTAAAATTGCAGTCAGCAGTTAAAAGCAGATCTCCAGTGGACATGTCATTTTAAAAAAATCTTTCTGAAAGTAGCTATTAAACCTTCGTTTTACAAAAAGGCTGTTAACGTAAGAAGCACTCAAACCTGTGAAGAATTTTTGTGAGTTTATTTGAGCCAAACTGTCAACAATTTGCCAGGAAGCAGAATCTCCACGTAGGAGATACTGCCCCGGAGAATGGCAGTTTTTCACCTGGTTTTTTAAATGACAATCACAGGAGGAGATGTTAAGCGGGTTACAGGAAATCCACTGGTGATAGATTAGGGAGGCAGGAGAAAGCAAAGCGGTGGGGGGGATTGGATAAAACATAAAATGATAGACACATGCTTCTTTTACGCAGGTGGGTACAGGGTCGTTAACAGTCAACAATTAACACGATAGCAATAACAATCAGGGAATTTGTGGTCTCCGCCCCGGTGCATTGGTTGTGTCCTGAGGGGTCCGGAAAAAGGGAAGTTACAAGTTACCCTGACGTTTCACAGGTACGGGACCGAAGCTGCGAAAAGACAATCGGCCGAGTTAAGACCAAAGCTGATCTTTGTCAGGGAAGATATCGGCCCAGGGCAGGATTATCCACTATCACCTGCTTTTTAATCTCAGACCATGCTTTGTGGCTACTTCAGGTCTGAGTTTGCACGGCCCCCACGCAGGCCTTCCCGGAGCTTGTCAGGTCAGCATGTGGCCCCTTTCCCCCCCACAAGGCGGATTCCTTGCATTTGTCCTCTGTGCACTGCATTGTTGACTTTTGTGTGGCTAGAGAATAAGGTTAGGGTGCTGCGTGAACGCCTGTCTCTCCCCCATATTCTAAGTGTGGGTAATTGTCTGACCTTTTTATCCCTCGTGTCTGCAGAGCAAGAAATCTGCACACTTAACGGGATCAACTTCACAAACTGTAGGCAGGAAAACACCGCACACTCAGTCACATATAGGTACGAAAGTGGAATACATTTTTTTTTTTTTTACTTTAGAACTACCATCTCGGATTTGTTAGTTCAAGTTGAGCCTTACGTTTCTTATTTTATTTCACCATCTTCACGGTTTGTCTTCCTCCGAAGCAAAGTTATGATCAGCGAGCACCACCCTACAGAGGCTAAAGGTAAAGCCAAAAATAAATAGAAAAGTAGGGAGTGCTTACTGCTCTGGGGGAGTAAGGAGCGTGCTGGGCCCGGCCGAGACCTAACCCAGCGCCGCACACCCTCAACCAAGGGGACCTGCAGTTCCTAAGCCGCCTCGCAGGTCTCAGTGTTCGCTTTCTGCGCTGCAAACACCGGGAGGAAAGTGTGTTTAGACAGACAGCGGTGGCCTGGGGCTCTCAGGCGTCGTCCGGGACCCTCTGTAACCTCGGCGTCTGAGTTTATTTGGCTCAACCCCCCCCCCCCCGAGGGTGCGGACTGGGCGCCCCCCGCGCGGTGGGACGCCGCGCTCGGGAGCCCGGGCGGGCGGGACGGCAAGGCCTGGGGGGCGAGCGGCGGACGCGCGGGGCGGTGGGTCCCCCCTCCCCCGTGAGCTCAGTTCCCCGCGAAAATGTGCACAGAGTCGGGGTGCGGGGGTGGGGAGCGCCGCGGCCGCCTCTCCGGAGCGCAGCGGGCGCGGGAAGACGAGGCTGGCGGCCCCCCGCCCCCCGTCCTCTCCCCTCCCAGGGCCTCCGTCTGGCTGAGCCTGGGGAGCCGGCTTCCTCGGTGGAAGTGCTCTCGGCCGAGTCCGGCCAGCGCGGCTGTAAATCTCCCCGCCCCCCTGCCCCGTCGGCCTCCGGAGCTGGGGCGGGGGCGCGGGGCGCAGGGGGCGCGGGTCGGGCCCGCGGCCACCCGAGGCCCGAGGGCGCAGCTGGATCTGCCGCCTCCGGCGAGGCCGCGGGGGTTAAACGCCGTGAATCCATCAATCAAGCCCCGCCGCCCTCCCCGAAGCCCGAGCGCCGCCCGCGGGGCCTGCTTTGTGTCTCGCCCGCCCCCCGGCCCCGGGCCTGGGAAGCCGGGCCGGGCCGCTCCGGGGTCTGGGGAGCGCGGCGCGTTCCCACGAGGCGCCCCGCGCGCTCCCGCCCCGTACGGGGACCACGGAGGCCGGCAGCTCCCCGGGCCTCGCCCTCGCCTGCGAGCGGAGAAAGGCGAACCATCTCCCCGAGGCCGGGACCCTGACCCCGCCATCCAGCAAGGGCAGCGTGACCCGGGGTGGCGGGATTGGCCAGGAGCAACCAGGGACCCCGAGCAGATCACGTACTCTCTCTGGGCCTCAGTTTCTCCTTTCCTAAAAGCGAAGGGGCTTAGGATCTCTGCATCTGTTGTCCGTCTCTAATGTCCTTTTGTTTGGGGGAAAGAAGCCTGGACCCTTTGTGCCAGGTTGGTTCCCGGAGGTTCCCTTTCCCTCCACGTTGACCGCTCCTCCAGCCTCCACCCCCCACCCCCAGCTAGCACCGGGGCGTCCCCGAGAGCAGCTCGAGCCCCCAAAGGCAGGAAGGAGGACCCTAGAACTTTGGAGGCGCTGCGCCCTGGCCTAGTTTGTTTTCGGAGGCGCCACCAGGGGGCGGAAGAGCCCAAGGCTGGAGCCGCAGGGCTGCCCAGAGTCTGTGCAAAAGTTGGTCAGGAGCTCAGCTCTGACTCCTGTTGCTGCCCGTGGGCCTCGTGAATGGCGCAGGCGGTTGTTTCTTTTCAGATCCCCCGAGTCCCCAGCGCTGAGGGAGACGGTAGAGTCTGAGTGAGGTTCGTGGGGGATGAAGGACGAAAGCACGAATGAAGAAAAGGCTGGCACCCCCCTCCTCCCCCAGACCCAGTGGCCGTGCAACTTGGAGCACACGTGCACAATGCCAGCTTCCAATGCAAAACGTTGGTTCTGAGGCCAGACACGCTCAGTGGGCTCGCAGGCTGGGAGAGAGCAGGGCCGCAGGCATGGAAAGAGGGGAGAGGCACCCTGGTGCGCTTTTCCTAACATACTGCAAATACTGCGTTCATCTTGGGGCCCTAAGTGGAGGGGGACTTGATGGGGTGGAAGAAAGCAGTCAGAGGGGGGCCTTCTCGGGGTGGGGGAGAGGCGGGGATGGTTTAGGGGAGAGAACCCCGGTGCAGCGAGACCTTCGTACCTTCTAGAAAGTTTCTGTCTGCATGTGCCAGACAAGAGCCACCTCCCGGCCCGTCTCTAAGGGCAGGGCCGGGTTCTTTTTATTTGTTTCCTGCGAATGTTTTACAATACGGATTAGCGAGGCCCAGGAGGAAACTGGGGCTTGTTCACTGCAAACAGCGAAAGGATCTTCAAGGGAAAGCGTGTTGGGCTGAAATATCGTCTTTCCCCACATGGGCACGCCTCTTGGATTGTGTTTGCTTTCAGAGTCCATAAATGTTTTTATTAAACTCTATCTTCCTCGTGGCCCCTGCGCATATAAAGAACTCGCGGCGTTTGTAAACGCTTCCATTTGGGTCCTCCTTTAGGAAAACGTGGCATCTCTGCAGTAAATATTTGCTCCAGGGGGAACCTCGGCAGGCGAGAGCCAGAGTCTAAAATCTGGTTTCACTGTACGTGTTTGTGTGCGCACATGTGTGTTTGAACAGTGTACGTATGGGGGGTTTGCCGGAGGGCTGGGTATTTTCACTGACTCGCTGCACGTGGGGAGGTATAATGACTGTAATTGCTTGGATGACATTTTAAAATTAACAAATTCTCTTTCAAATTCGATTCTTTCTCATGTGCTGCCCCCAGCCCGCCCCCCAACCCCCATCACGTCAATTAAATGTCCTTACAATGTCACCCTTTATAACGTTCTTTAATGTAGAGATTGTGGAGGTATACTTTAAAGTAATGAAATGGACTTTTTCCTTCCTAAATTCTGTCTCAACAGTAAGCATGTAAAAATGAAACAAACCCCGATCTTGATTGTTCTCTAGGTTTATGGTTTCATTTTCTTTAACATTTTAATTTGTAAGCCGGGCCAAACCATTGCAGAGAGAAACATGAGGACAGCTCCGTAGAGCGGCACGCGCCGAGCTAGGGTTTTGGGTTCTCATCTCCGGAGGAGCATTTGAATCGAAGCTGCTCCTCTGGAATGGAAGAGACGTTGGTTCTGTGACATTGAATCTGCTGAGGTGGATTCAGAGAAACCTATGAAAATCATTTTAAAATATGAGACCTGCTAGGCTAGGGCTGTGCGTCAGCCCGCTCTGAGGGAGTAATCAGGAATTACTAACTCAGTTCGGCCACGTGAGCCTTGACACAGGAACTGCCATCGTGGCTTCCGGGCCCCTCCCCTGCCGCCGGGGCTGGGTGGCTAGTGAGGAGGCTACAGCAGTAGCTGAGCTTTGTCCCCACTCAAGAGACATCCTCTCCTTTCTTCCTTTCCTTTCTTTCAAGCACCAGTAAAAACGGAAGGGAGGAGGCCATCATGAGTGGGACATTTAGAGTTAAGTTCTTTCCTTCTGTCCTAGAGGGGAATGAGAGCCCAGATTTGCCTTTTCAGAGAACCCCTCAGGGAAGAATCCAGCTTATTGCCTCTGGGGACTGTGCACCCGCAGGCTCTGGGCTCGTCCCTGCCCTGCCCTGCCCTTTCCTTTCATCATCCCCCCCACCCTGCATTGCAAAGCTAGTGTGTCCTCTGCTCCTCCTGTTGCTTATCAAGGTTTGATTTCTTTCCACTGCTGCAGAGCCAGAAGGCAGCTCTGAGCGGGGAGGCAAGGGGGCCCGGGGTACAGGTTTGGGGTGGGGTGGGCTGGCTGTACAAGTCACGGTAACCTTTGGCCAGAGAGCCCAGTGCACACCTCCCCCTCCCGTGAAGACGCCGCCCTGGAAAACATCATGTGGGTCTGAGTCACTCGCGGGAGGACCTGCTTCTCCCAGCTTGGTTTGGCAGTTGGGGTCCATGTAATCCTTCCTTCCTTATTCTCCCAGCCCTTCGGGGGAGCCGCCGCGGTCAGTTCCACCCCAGGGACACTTTGAGAGATGGCCCGAACTACGTGGAGTGGTCTGGCACGGCCTTTTGGGACCTGACAGAATTCGAGGCTGTCACCCACGGGGCCTGCCCCCTCTGAATGAAGTGGCACACAGATGTGTGAGTGCGGCCCCGGGGACAGAGGCCGTCCATTGCAGATGCTGGGAGGGGAGAATTCTGAGCTATGTGGGACCATCAGTCTGGAGAAAGGTTACCTTTAGGTGCAGCGGGTGAGTGCTGTCGCCCTTGAATTGGTCTCCATTCATCCATAATCGGAAATAACTGACGTTATCCGACCACGGAAAATGTAATGCCACTGAGAGCGGCAGGAGAGCGCATTTCACGGGGACTGTAGCTATGGCCTGGGCAAGCAGGCTCTGCCTGTTTGGATCCTGTATTTTTCCAAAGGATAGTAGATGATCAAATCACATTTCTCAAGAATTTCCGTTTTCTAGCTCATTTCAGTCCAATAGAAATGTAATGTGAGCTAGGTACTTTCACATTTCCTAGTTGCCACCTTCAAAACAGGTAAGCAGAGACAGGCGGGCCCTGACCTGTGTGGCTCAATTGGTTGGAACGTCGTCCCGCACACCAAGAGGTTGCGGGTTCCATTCCGGTCAGGGCACATAACCAGGTTGGGGGTTCAATCCTGGGTTGCAGTGAGTATAGGAGGGAAAAGATTGATGTTTCTCTCTCACATCTCTCTCCCCCGCCCTGCTCCTGCCTTCCTTTCTCTCTAAAAATCAATAAAAACATATACTTGGGTGAGGATTTTAAGAAAAGAAACAGATGGAATTATTTTAATATTTTACATTTAACCTGATATCTCCAAAATATCCTTTCAGTGTGTAATCAGTATAAAGTTATTAGTGAGATATTTTACACTTTCTCTCCCCCCCCCCCCCCATGTCTTCACGCTCTGGTGGGCACTTTACACTCACAGCAACTCCCAGGTCACGTTTCACGTGCCCCGGAGCCACCTGGGCCAGTGGCTGCCGCATTGGACAAGGCAGTTCTGGAGAGTTCCAGCTCTCGATCATCTAGATGCATGTTCCAAACCAATAGATTTCCTCCCACATTTCTGTTTAAGGTCAACAGAACTTGAGTATCAGAAAAAATACTGCGGAAAATAGGTCCTAAGATGAAAATATTTTTTTTTTGCAATGTCATTTTAGTTTTGAAAAGGAGAGTCCTAGGCCCCAAGCTATGAATTAAGAAAAATCTTAATTCACATTTAAAAGAAGTAGGTGATGCCTTTTAGGGATTTTATTCTATTTAAAAATCTTTCTTTTTAATTATAAAATGAACCCCTACTTGTTCTAGCACACCTAGACACTAGAAAGTATGGAAAAGAATAAAAAAGCATCCGTAATCTCACCACCTACAGATAACCACCACTCAAAGTTTTGTCCTTATATGTCGACAGTTCTGTAGTTGCAGTTTTACTGTAAATGAGTTTGTCTGTCATGCTTTTATTTATTTAATGTTGTATTAGACACATCTCTATATGTTGCTAAAAGCTCTTCAGAAGGATCGTTTTTGGTGTCAGGATGGTGGTTTCAATCAAATGGGTGGGTCATAGTTTACTGAGGTTGGTGACTTCTGGAGGATAAGGGTTCGAGCGTGCTCATTAAATGGTGACCGGGACCCAGAACGCTGCTTTATGGGAAAGCTGCCCTGCAGCGTGGCCTCCTCATCCCTCAGGCGGCGGCGGCGGCGGGGGGTGGCTTCGCTTCCATGTCTGTAGCCCCCAGGCAACCAGAACCCCTTCGACACGTATGCTCATTTTTGGAGAACAGATGCAAACATGCCGGAAAAGCACCGCCCTTCCCCAAGCCCCGCCATCCACCCAATCAGTCTAGGTGTTTGGTTGCTACATGGACACATGTGGATTATGACTTAAGGGCAAAAAGTAAAAATTTCCAAAGAGATTTTGCATTGCAAACAAGAAGGTTGTAAAGATACTCACCTAGCATTTTCTTTCTCTCTTGTTGAATTCATACCCCCCCCCCCCCGCCCCGCCCTAAGATGTCCCAGGACCCCCCGAGGGACAGTCTTGGGCCACCTTTGGTTAAATCATAGTTGGACTTATTTTTGCTTCCCCCTCTGGCCCTCTTTCCCACCATTTGTCATTTTCGCAGGCTTTCATGACATAAATCTTGTGGAATGTTGGCTATGCTCAGAGCATGAAGGATTCAAACTCTCCCATTTCAGGCGGGTTGGCCAACGTAAGCAACAGAGGGTGGCGGAGATTGGGGACAGACACCACCAGAAGAGGCCGGGGTGGAGGGACTCACAGGACGTATGAACATGACAGCGTTGAGGTGGCCGCACTTCTGGAAGTTTAGCCCAGGGTGACTGTGATGGGCTGGGAATCACAGGGCCAGTGGAGGCGGCACAATCCGGACCTGTCAGTATTATTATTTTCTGTCTCTAGGCAAAGGCCTGCGGGGCTGTCTCCCACCGTCTTCTCCAGACACAATCCTGATTCGCTGTGGCGTCTGGATATTGTAGATTTCTTATCCCGGAAACCAGAGACCTGCCCTGAAGGAAAAGCTCGGGGCAGAGACTTTCTGTGGCAAATCTATTCTCCTACTAAGCTTGTCTCTCCTCAGACTTCCAAGCACAGTTGGGCTGGGGGGGCGGGGGGGAGGGCCGGGCCCTGGACAACTTTCTCTTTGGCCTCCCACCTTCTGTCACAAAAGAGCACTTTCCCTGACTTGTTGAAGACTTTGAAGGCACACAAGTGCTGGGAGGATTTTATTAAGCAAAATATCAACCCGAGTTTACTTAAAATCGCGGCTTTTCTCCCTCTCCGTCCAGCAGAGTTGACACTTATTTTTCCTCTGCAGCTCTCTCGGGCTGAGCGGTTCAGGGCAGGGAGTTTGAAGGGTGTTTTGTTTCTAAAGTGGGCAGTCTGTAAAATAGTGGACCTTTTAACATCGCCCTGACAGACACTTTCAGGGCTAATATAATTGATGTATTCATAGGAGCTTAAGCGCAAGAGCTTTCCAAAAGGGAGAAAAACCTGTCTTTTCACCTCGGCACTGACCGATTTGTGGTTTGGATGCTTGTGCGAGATATTAAACAGACTCGATGGAAAAGGTTTGTTCGCCTCGAGTTTGACTTTCCCTCGTCTTGTAATTTTTGGCCTGGTGTCAAGTTTTTGTCCGTTCCCCTGCACGCCTTGGGTCGGGGCCAGCGCCACGGGCTTGCTCTCTCCGCGGTGTTGACAGAGTGTTTTTCAGCTGTACCAAAGGCCACGGATTTTATGTCAGACTTCAAGATGCACAGCTTGATAAACATGTCTGCCTCCGGCGATTGGCAGCATTCTTTCTGGAAAAGAAAACAAAGGTTGTTCTACAGAAATCAGGAGAGTGGTATGAATAGCCCCGAGTAACAGGACTTGGAAGGTGTGTGCTGGGCCCCGAGCTTCACTGCCGTGTGTTTTACCCTTCAGATCGGTTTATTTTTGAATTCTCTTTTCCCTCCCAGCCCGCCCCCACCCCCCAACACACGCACACACACTGTCAGACGGCTTTCGGCAGCCCCATGTGTCTGGTTCTGTAACGAATAAACAAATCAACAACCGATTTGTTTGGAAAGTTGGAGAGTGGTTAGTAACTGCAGGACGGATATTTTCTTTCTCCTGCTGGATGAAGTGGCTGACCCCCAAACACCTTCCCCGCGCCGTCGTTTAAGAAACCCCGTGATGCCGCATCTCTCCGATATTTTCTGATCGAATTTCCCGTCCATTCACTTCTTCCCTTGGCTGGACGTCAGGCTGTGACGCTTGGGGAAGGGATCGGCACACCTGTGTGACGGAACGCAGCTCTGCGTTAGCGGGAGAACTCATCTTTTAGGGCTGCCGCCGGCTCGCGGCTGACTCCCGCGATGGGAGGAGTGGGTGACTTCTGAGGACTTCTGATCATCAGAGAGGGTTCTTCGCTTCCCACCTGGACTTCGAAGTCTCCTGATGGGAAGGAGGAGGGAAATACACACCCTGATAGTCAGCTCCTTCTTTCTTTTTTAAATATATTTTTACTAGAGGCCCGATGCATGAAATTCGTGCAAGAGTAGGCCTTCCTTCCCCCAGCTGCCGGCACCGGCCTCCCTCTGGCACCCGGGACCCGGGCTTCCCTCGCAGCCCAGGTGTCGTCTGGGAGGACATCCAGTCTAATTAGCATATTACGCTTTTATTATTATAGATTGATTTCAGAGAGGAAGGGAGAGGGAGAGGGAGATAGAAATATCAATGATGAGAGAGAATCATTGATTGGCTGCCTCCTGCATGCCCCACACGGGGACTGAGCCCACAACCCGGGCCTGTGCCCTGACTTCCTGGTTCATAGGTTGCCATCAACCACTGAGCCATGCCGGCTGGGCAGCACCCTCTTTCTGAAGCTGTTTTGCTGTTGAGCAGATGCCTTGGGAGCCTGCAGGTACCTTGGACGTTAGGATGAACCTCCTTTGGAAGGCTGACGAGGTGCTGAGGACTTAGGGCCCCGGGAGCCTCCAGGTTGGTGTCGGCTCGCCTGGTGCTGGCTGCAGGCTGTGGGGACGCTGGGTGACTGTCCCCAGGACGCCTCAGTGGCACTTACCATGAGCCACCCCTCCCTCAAAACCTGCTGAGAAGCCTTTGACAGACCTCTGATGTCATTAAACATCAGCTCGGAGAGCAGCCCAGTGACAGGAGGGCCATCAGTAATGGGTCTGAGAGGGACGCGAAGGCCCAGGGAAATATTTTATTTGTTATCCATGTCAGTGAGCCTGTGAATCTGTCTGTTGGGTGGTCGCACTTTACCTGACGCCTCCCCAGGGTCAGTGCAGAAGCTCCTGGCTGCTGGAATGCAGGTTTTTTTTGTTTTTTTTATATATTTTATTGATTTTTTTACAGAGAGCAAGAGAGAGGGATAGAGAGTTAGAAACATCGATGAGAGAGAAACATTGATCAGCTGACTCTTGCACACCCCCTACTGGGGATGTGCCCGCAACCAAGGTACATGCCCTTGACCGGATCGAACCTGGGACCCTTGAGTCCGCAGGCCGACATTCTATCCACTGAGCCAAACCGGTTTCGGCTGGAATGCAGTTTTTGTTTGACGGGTGTGTGTGGGTGGAAACACCTGATATTGTCCCTTATCAGGTAACAGAGCTGGATAGAGGTGAGACAGTTCATCAGTTTTAATCAACTTGAAAACTGCATCCAAAATACCAATGGTTGATTCCTAGTCATGGCAATTCATACACACCTACATAGAGATACATGTATATGTATGTTTGCATATACACATATGTTTGTGTTTTTAAAAAATATATTTTTATTGATTTCAGAGAGGAATGGAGAGGGAGAGAGAGAGAGAGAAACATCAATGATGAGAGAGAATCATTGATCAGCTGCCTCCTGCATGCCTCCTACTGAGGATTAAGCCCGGAACCCGGGCATGTGCCCTTGACCAGAATCGAATCAGGGACCCTTCAGTCCACAGGCAGACACTCTATTCACTGAGCCAAACCAGCTAGGGCTGTTTGTGTTTTTTAAATCCTCATCTGGGGATATGATTTTATTGATTATTTTTTAGAGAGAGAGAAAGGGAGAGACAGAGAAAGAAACAT
The DNA here is from genome assembly GCF_027574615.1 of Eptesicus fuscus. Classification (NCBI taxonomy): domain Eukaryota; kingdom Metazoa; phylum Chordata; class Mammalia; order Chiroptera; family Vespertilionidae; genus Eptesicus; species Eptesicus fuscus. Next base: position 11,726,027 of record NC_072486.1, read on the forward strand.
TGATGTGAGAGAAATATGGATAGGTTGCCTCCTGTATGCCCCCCAACCAGGGATCAAACCTACAACCCAGGTATGTGCCCTGACCAGGAACCAAACCCACAACCTTTGGTGTACAGGATGATGCTCCAACCAACTGAGCCACCCAGCCAGGGCTATGTTGGTGTTTTTTGTTGTTTTTAGAATGAGCTCTGAATCTAGGACATCCTCTGTGATATCTTGAAGAGGCCTGCTTGCCCCTGTTCTGTTTGTAGGGGGAGGTTCCTAATCTGTTTGCACACTCAGTGGTCCCTGGGTCCCAGCAAGGTCTGGGAAGCCCTAAAATCGTAAGTACATTTTTGCATGGGGACTGAGTTACTCAACTACTCTAAGCTGTTTTAGTCATCTGTAAGATGGGGGAAATCGTGCCTGCTTCATCGGGTTAGTGTGAGGATGAAATGAGAAAATGCATTGAAAGCACTTTAAGACAATACCTAGCCCCAAAGTGTTCTCTAGATATTAGATGCTGTTGTTATAATCATTGTTGTTGTTATGATGTGCCTATGTGAATTTTCAATGAATGTAAGAGCCACCACTGAGCCAATGTGGCTCAGTTGGTTGAGTGTCGGCCCATGTACCGGGAGGTCACCAGTTCGATCCTGGTGAGGGCACATGCCTGAGCTATAGGCTCTATCCCTGGTGGGGAGCGGGGGGGTGTGCAGGAGGCAGCCAATCGATGTTTCTCTCTCATCCATGTTTCTCTCTCTCTCTCTCCCTTCATCTTTCTGAAATCAACAAGAACGTATTTTAAAAAAGTATGAAAGCCATAGGTTTTTACCAGTTTTTCAGAGGAATCTTTGGACCTAACAGGGTAAGAACCTGTGTCTTTGATATCGCCACTGGAGAATAAACCTTTACCGAGTCAAACTCACCTTGTCAGCAATGGAAGATGAAGACACGTGATTTGTGAGGTTGACCAATCTGGGGGAATTCCTATGGTCCCCACGAAGCAGGAAGGCTCGGCCAAGGTTTTGTGTCACTACTGTTTTTCTTCCACCTTCTATGAGTTAAAAAAAAATTTCCCCCCTTAATCTCTCCATTTACTCTCTGAATAAAGGCCAGAGGGTCTAGCTCTCTTTTGTACATACACAAATCCTGTTTGCCCATGTCTTTCTTGAGGTGTCTTGGCAACAATAATAATACATTTGTTATCATTTAGTTTCCCTTTGTAATGATTAAAATAAAAATTCAACTGTAAACTGCAGTTTTTCTTGTGATCTAAGTAAAAGTTGCTATTTCTACTTTGCAGGTTTGCACGCTGAGCCAGAGCAGGGCCCATTTTTCATATAAAAAAAATGGAGTCAGAAATAGTTACTTTCAGTTCAGGTTATGCCAAACCCCAGAGCCAAGGAAAACATCGCAAAGGGGACTTCCGACGTCCAGTGGCCCCAGGACACCGCTCACCACAGACCTGGCTGGGGAGGAGGCGGCTCCCTCCCGTCATAAATCTGCAGACCCTGTAGCTCCGGCCGGGCGGTGAGACTCCAGGCCTGGCAATCTCCTGACTCCTCACAGGGAGCCCCGTAGCTGTGAAAGGAACAGAATACCAAATGCCACGTCGTAAAAATGGACAGTCAAGCCCTTCATCTCAACATTAACTTAACGGCTTGAGGAAAGATACGGTTATAAAGTTAAATGGCGCAATTTCGTGCGTGGAGATGGCTGTCCTTCCTTATATTGAACATTTACCTTAGGACATAATTACCTCTCCACAAAGCCAACTTCCAAATGAGAAACATTCCCCCGGCTGGATGTGCTTTCCATTGCTTGGGGCCCCTGTGGAATAGCACTGCCCGGCGATCCAGGGAGAAAGTGTCAGAGCGCAGAAGCCAACTTCCTCAATGAAAGGCGCGCTGGGGCCCGGCCTCACTCATTCATCACTATCTGTTCCCATCTCCAGGCGCCGTGCCAGCTCTCCATCCTATGGAATGTGGCGGGAATGCTCCTCTGAGAAGAACGTTCTAGGGGGTGAGAAGCTGACCCAGTGTGCGGAGGGGCCTCTGTGGGAGCTTCCAGAGGGTTCCCTGTGTAGACAACTTACTCCGGCTTCCCCAATAGAGCCCAGCATGGTTCTGAGTGCAGGACTCTGCTGTGAATAAGCAAGAAGCTAATTCAGGATTGTTTTGCAAATGGCATTCTGTTTTTCCTATTTGCAGTTACACTGTTTCTCTCAGCAGTTCAGTTCATCAAGCCTTCCTCATTTCCACAGCCCTTCATTGGCCCCATAGAAAAGTCTGACATTGATGTTGTCTCAATTTTTCTTTCTTTCTTTTTTTAATCCTCACCCGAGGATATGTTTAATGATTTTTAGAGAGAGAGAGGAAGGGAGAGGGAGAAACATCAATGGGAGAGAGAAACATTGATCAGTTGCCTCCCATTCTTGCCCCAACGTGGGATAGAACTCTCAACTCAGGTATGTGCTCTGACCTGGAATCGAACCCAAAACCTTTCGGTGCACAGGACGATGCTCCTACCAACTGAGCCACCCAGGCAGGGCCGAATTTTTCTTATGGTCAAAGAAGCAAAGGTCTTCTGTGTTCCTCTAATCTTAATTGGAGGGAAGTCCCATGCAATAACAACCTGACTTCTAGTGCCAAATATCTGTGCTTATTTCGGTCTCCTGAGTCCCAGAGACAGAGGCGGGAGCCGCTTTGCTCCTTCCTGATGCAATTTTCCAGCCCCCACTGGATGTGAGACACTGTTCTGGGTGCTGTGGAGGCTGGATGGCACCTGGACCCTGCTCTCAAGGATGGAGACAAAGTGGGGAGGATGACATGTGTGTATATCAAAGCAGAAGGCACGCCTGGACCTGGTGTAATGAGAAATGCAGAAGAATTCCCACGGAAAGTCAGAGGCAAGAGAGATTGTGTCTAGCTTGTAGATGGGGGAAGGCTTCTCGGAAGAGGCGGTATCTGACGAGGTGAATCCTGTGGGCGGACCCAGAAAAGATGATATAAAGCGGGAATGGAATTTTGACTTGATGTTCCTTGAAAGAAGAATTCTAGATACTTTATTCTTTTTTAAAAATATATATTTTATTGATATTTTACAGAGAGAAAGGGAGAGGGATAGAGAGTTAGAAACATCGATGAGAGAGAAACATCGACCAGCTGCCTCCTGCACACCCCCTACTGGGGATGTGCCCGCAACCAAGGTACATGCCCTTGACCGGAATCGAACCTGGGACCTTTCAGTCCGCAGACCGACGCTCTATCCACTGAGCCAAACCGGTTTTGGCGATACTTTATTCTTTATGGAAATTAGGGTGGATGATGATCAGAATGGACCTTCCTTTCAACTTCTCACCTTCGATTCTTTTGTACAAGTCATGTGACTTTAAAGCAAGGAAGTGTAGAAAGCAAACATGCAAGGAAAAAGAGCAAGTCAACGCGGGTGTTATGGGTTGGAAAAGGCACCTCTTCCACACTGGAATAATCTGTCAGGTCATCGCGCCAGATAAATATAATATCTGGAGCTGAAAAACATGACCCACCTTTCAAAGTCCTCCATTTCCAAGCGGCTGTTGGGTGGCCCTCACCTGTTTACAGAAGGAATCACAGTGGAATAAGGCGATCACTTTCCCGGAAAGCAAAAAGGATGCGTTTCCTGGCGCCGTAAATGGAACCTCTGTGAGCCCGGCCACCCCCTCTTCTCGGTAGACTGCAGATGGTGGACGGTAACAACCCGTGTCTTCTGGGGCAGGAATAATTAATGGAGTAAGTGTAGGTTTGTGGCTTGTGAGCAGCCAGGGTGAGACTGCTTGTCCATTTCAGCTGCAGCTTAAACCGCCCGGACACTTACTTCCTGAGTCAATGGCGATCCTGCAATGCTAACAAAAGACCCCCATTGATCACTGCCCTCTAGTAATTACTGTCAGTGTGAGGCTGCCCCTCACAGCTTGCTGACATCTCCTGACAATTTAAATACGGCCCAGGCTAAAGGCCCGAAGCCATCGGAAGACAGGGTGAGGAATGGAAAGGCAAACATGGCCTTTTCCAGCCAACATCCAGCTCCGGGTGCGGAAGTGCATCTCCAGGGCTGGCATTTACATCGCGCGGCCGGCAGGAGGCTTCCCAGGGGAGCCCGCAGGTTCTGCTTGTGCAGAGAGGACGCTGGTCAGCTCGCTCTCAGTAGACCCCGTAACATTTCACAAACGAGAAATCAGGAGGCAGTGATGTGTGCGATAACACAGGACCATCCTTTGGAAGACTCAAACAGAGGTGAGGAATTCCCTGTTGGAAAGCTCTCATACAAGGGGTGAGGGTGCAAGTTGGCGGCCTGTTTTGCAATTCCTCTGGACTCCATGCTCGCTGGCCGTCAGGAGGGCTCAGCAAACTGTGGCTTTGGGTCCAACCCAGCCCAGTGCCCGCTGTAAATAAGTTACTGGAACCCAGCCACGCCCAGTTGTTTACTCCTTGTTCATGGCGCTTTTGCTCTGCAAGAACACAGCTGAGTAGTTGTGACAGAGACCAGAGGCCCTGCAAAGCGGAATCTGTCTCCTGCCTCGCCCTTTGCGGAAAGCTTGCTGACTCCTGCTCCAATGCCTGTAGCCCAAAGACGATTTTCAGATGAAGTCACCGGGTTCAGCTTTCAGCGGGAGGTTCTCAGAGAAGTGGTGCATCTAACTGGGGGCTTCCAGGCCGAGAAAACGGGGCCTGAGAGAAATGTGGCTCCAGTCTAGCCTTAGTATGAGACCGTTAAAACTCCTTTGCATATTCCGATTCCACTTCCCAAGGATACTAGTGCTTGTAGCTAACAGGTCCAGCCTTCCATGACTTCAGGGAACACGGGGAAATGGGTGGAATCTATGTACCTTGGAACCCCCATGGTCCACACTGCTGATTTCTTAATGGGGGGCATAAAAGTTCAATACAAGCTTTTGATTGGTGTTTGGTTTCGAGGACTATAAAAATTTCCAGTGCCACAGGTAGATTTAGTAAAAGTTAGGGCATGCTTGTTCTGGCATTCCATAGTTAAATGCAAACTTTCTGGACTGCTTAGAGAAAGAATTCTTTATAGCTGGGAAGGAATTAATTTTTACAGTGCCAGATTGCAATAATTATTAAACTTTTAGTAGTTGTTTGGGTTGAAAGTTTTCTAAAATTTACTATACTCTAAATACGTACACACACACAGACACACACAGACACACACACACACACACACACACACACACACACACACACATTCTGCACTTAGTATGAAGTCCCTGATTTAAGTCTGTCACCAACATGAGACCCAGCACTCGAGGGTCGCCTTCCTGTTTTCTTCCCCATACAACTTTCACACACATAGAGAAGACATTCTTTGGTTTGGATTAAAAGCCAGTGGGTTGTTGTGTTGAGAAAGATTCGGAGGATGCATCCAGCTGCCATAGGAAAGAGCATATGATCTGTGATGTTTGTGATGATTCAAGAGGGGGAGTGATGGAGCTCATGCAACGTAATTCTTATTCTTGCTCTGTGGCTTCAAGGACTTTGACTTACAGAGCAGTCTTGTTTCTTTGTTTTCAGCAGGTCTGAGACTCGATGTTCCCGTCACTGCGACTTATCAGCACCTCATATTCTGGTACCTCTAGTTACTTCACTTCCTTTCCTCCCTGCCTCCGCTTTCTATATTTATTATTATTGGTCCTCTGATTTTAATGACTTCTCTTGAGGAGTCTGTCTTTTAGACACTTCTGGTCACTGAGGGTGCTTCTTTCTGCTCCCCAGGGTCACTACAGTTGTGCAGATTGTGAGCTGGGCAAGGTCACTCACCGGGATAAAGGGTGTGAGGGGAGGGGTGCCCCTTTATTAGCCTGCATTCTACTTTAAGGAAGGTCTTCCCTTCTCTTCCTTTTCTCTCTGTTTTATTCACTACTCATTGGTTCCTATTTTATTAAAAGGATTATAATCCATTTGTGGGTTTGTTTTGTTTTTTCTTTTTTTTTATTGAATTTATTGGAGTGTCATTGGCTAATAAAATTATGTAGGTTATAGGTGTACAATTCTGTAATACATCATCTGTATGTTGTATTATGTGTTCACCACCCCAAGTCAAGTCTCCTCCCATCACCATTTACCCTCTCTTCTTCCATCACCATTAAAAAAACAACAACCAGACCATTTAAGTGCTTTTCTGTACCCCACCCCCCCATGCTTGGATAATCTCTTTACAGAGCAATTCTGTTGACTTTTGGCCTCAGCAAGTTCCTATTTTGAGCCAGTCTTTCCTCACCTCACATCCAATCATTGCAGACTGTGTCCAAATGAGTGAAAACGTGAGTTTCATTTCCAAGGAAGTTTCTTGTGAAACTTAAACAGAAAAGACTCTGGTCAGTTTGTACTCTGGCCTCCCCCAACTATCACTATGGATGTCCCACAAAACTCAGTCAGCTTAACATAAATTCGTACTAGAACCGTGTCAGTCTCCATTAATAAACATATTTCCAACATACAAATTCAATCACATTATGAAACCCAATATGTCAAATGGCAAAACCATAACACAAAAGTTTATGCAATTAGAATATTGAACAACTGTCACTCAGTTGTAAGACTTTCAATCCCTTAACAGCAAACGGCCCCATTAATATGGAAAGGAGCAGGACTGGGTCAGCTTTATTGCTTTGTTCATCAGCCACCCATGGGGTGGTTCTAAGAGCTGAACTTGATTCCAAGAGGAGGTCTGCCCTGAGAAAATAAAGGGAGGGAAACTAAGCTTATAAAATTTCAAGCCAAAACTTTAACCATTTGCTTGCTGCCAGTTGTTCGTTTCTATTTGCCAGGCACTGCCCCTCCACCCAGCTCAGAGTCTGGACTTTAAGGCTACAGAGCTGGACTGGAACCTTCCAGGAAGGGGTTAGCTTGCACACCAATGTTCATAGCAGCAGTGTTTCCAACCACCATGGAAACAACCCAAGTGTCCATCAACAGATGGCTGGATAAACAAAATGTGCTATATACATACAATGGAATGTTACTCAGCCATAAAAATGCTTGAAATTCTGATGCATGAGACAACATGGGTGAACTGTGAAAACATTATGCTAAGAGAAATAAACAGACACAATAAAAGAAATATTCTATGATTCCACTTACATGAAGTACCTAGAATAGGCAGAGGTGTCAGCTTTGAAGAATCACTGTTTATGGGAAAAAAAATCAGAAAAAAATAGAGAAGGAGAAATGTCCCTTGGAGATGTACCAAGGAAGGACAAGAAAGAGGTAAGAAAGTAAAAATAAGAAACCTGCAGAACAAAAAGAAATAAGACATCTTAACCACTCCCAGTCCACCCCACCACCATCATCACCAATATTAGCTATTAAAGATACTATACTTCATTATAGTAATAGAAACCAGTGTTTTTGATATAGAAAACTTGCCCACAAAATGCCTAGGAATAGAAAAAAATCCAACCAACTATGTATAATACTACTGTAAGAACAAGATATTTCAGTGAATAAAAACTTCCCCAAATCCAACTGTGCAGCAGAAGATACCTATGACAATACTACAAATTGAATCAAGTATTTTCAAATGAACATACCATACATATATTAAAAAACTAAGCATAACAATGCACAAGAAACAGGAAGAAATATAATAAGAATTCATTTTACTAAGGAAAGAAAACAACAACAACAACAACAAGACAAAACCATGACAGAAACTACAAAATGCCCAAGGGAGAATATATTCAAATGGAAACTGAACGCATTATAGAATTAATCAAATGAGTGAATGGGTTGGTGTTGCTGGGAGTCAGGGTTCTAAATGTAGAGGGAAAAAGTCAGAAATGGAATGGGGAAGGCAAGGAAGAACCTATGGGGTTGGATTGGAATTAGAAGTGTCAAGATCAATTCACGATATTAAATTTTTTAAAAAATGTTTTGAATTCTAAAAGAAATGACACTCCAGTTAGCTGTGAGCACACTGGCACCCCAGTTTTGATTTCTAGATGTCATCCCCAACGAAAGGGAACCAGAGCTCCTTGGGGAAATGGCTGACTCCAGGGCTGGGGCAGAGGAAGTAAATATAAAGGTGAATGATTTTATTGTTCCAGAGAGGAAGGAAGTGCTCACAAAAATGATAGAGAGATGTCAAAAGAACATTGGAACCAGCTCAAAAGGGTTCCCACTGGCCAAATCTGGGGCAATTTGAGCATCAAGGAGGTGGGGGAAGGTAGAAGAGAGTTAGCAGGAGCTTTAGGCTTATATTTTCTCTGGAAAATAGCTAAGGTCTACTCATTCTGCTCTAAATAACTGGGCCTGGAGCCATTTTTCAGGGCAGCTATGGCCTAAAAAGGTGGCAACATGATATTTGCCTCTACTCAGCTTAGATCTGAATCAAACTGCTTCTCAGCCAGGAGGTTTTAATAATTTCTAGTCTAAGTGAGGTTAGACTTACCCTGTCCCAAAAGGTGGTTTAAATTGGGTTTAAACAGATTTAGGCAAAACTCTAGAGCAATATTAGTAATATCCAAATAAATCAGAAAATGATAGTTATTTTCACCTTCTGGGATATTATGATTTTAAACTAGCAGAAAGCATTTATATGCTACAAAGGTTAGACATGATAAAGCAAACAGAGGGGTCAATTGAAAAAATGATTATATATTAAAATATAAATTTATGAAGGTAATATAATTATAGAAAAGAAAGAAATTTACTCATAATCCCACACCCTAAAGCAGCTCCTAATGTATTTAGGCCTAATATTTTAATATAATTTTTTTCTTTATTGATTAAGGTATTACATATGTGTCCTTATTCCCCCATTGCCCCCCCCTTCACCCTCCTGTTATCTGTGTCCATTGGTTAGGCCTATATGCATGCATACAAGTCCTTTGGTTGATCTCTCCCCCTTACCCCCACCCTCCCCTACCTTCTCTCTGAGGTTTGACGGTCTGATCGATGCGTCTGTCTCTGTTTTTGTTCATCACTTTATGTTGTTCATTATAATCCATAAATGAGTGAGATCATGTGATATTTATCTTTCTCTGACTGGCTTATTTCACTTAGCATAATGCTCTCCAGTTCCATCCATGCTGTTGCAAATGGTAAGAATTCCTTCTTTTTTACCTTAGCATAGTATTCCATTGTGTAGATGTAGCAAAGTTTTTTAATCCACTCATCTGCTGATGGGTGCTTAGGCTGTTTCCAAATCTTAGCTATTGTAAATTGTGCTGCTATGAACATAGGGGTGCATATATCCTTTCTGATTGGTGTTTCTAGTTTCTTGGGATATATTCCTAGAGGTGGGATCACTGGGTCAAATGGGAGTTCCATTTTTAGTTTTTTGAGGAAATGCCATACTGTTTTCCATAGTGACTGCACCAGTCTGCATTCCCACCAGCAGTGCACGAGGGTTCCTTTTTCTCCGCATCCTTGCCAGCACTTGTCATTTGTTGATTTGTTGATGATAGCCATTCTGACAGGTGTGAGATGGTACCACATTGTCTTTTTGATTTGCATCTCTTGGATGATTAGTGACTTTGAGCAGGTTTTCATATGTCTCTTGGCCTTCCTTATGTCTTCTTTCGAAAAGTATCTATTTAGATCTGTTGACCATTTTTTGATTGGGTTGTTTATCTTCCTTTTGTTAAGTTGTATGAGTTTCCTGTAAATGTTGGAGATTAAACCCTTATTGGTGATAACATTGGCAAATATATTCTCCCATGCAGTGGGCTTTCTTGTTGTTTTGTTGATGGTTTCTTTTGCTGTACAAAAGCTTTTTATTTTGATGTAGTCCCATTTGTTTATTTTCTCTTTAATTTCCATTGCCCTAGGAGCTGTATCGATGAAGAAATTGCTTCGGCATATGTCTGAGATTTTGCTGCCTGCGGATTCCTCTAATATTTTTATAGTTTACTGTCCTATGTTTAAGTCCTTTATCTATTTTGAGTTTATTTTTGTGTATGGTGTATGTTGGTGGTCTAGTCTCATTTTTTTGCATGTATCTGTCCAATTTTCCCCACACCATTTATTGAAGAGACTGTCTTGACTCCATTGTATGTTCATGCCTCCTTTGTCAAATATTAATTGAGCATAGTGGTTTGGGTCAATATCTGGGTTCTCTATTCTGTTCCATTGATCTATATGTCTGTTCTTGTGCCAGTACCAGGCAGTTTTGAGAACAGTGGCTTTGTAATACAGCTTGATATCTGGTATTGAGATCCCTCCTACTTTATTCTTTCTCAGGATTGCTGCAGCTATTCAAGGTCTTTTTTTTATTCCAGATGAATTTTTGGCAAGTTCATTCTAGGTCTGTGAAATATGCCATTGGTATTTTAATGGGGAATGAATTGAATCTATAGATTGCTTTGGGTAGTGTGGACATTTTAATGATATTGATTCTACCAATCCATGAGCACAGTATGTTCTTCCATCTGTTTATGTCTTCGTCTATCTCTTTTTTCAGTGTCCTGTAGTTTTCCGAGTGCAGGTCCTTTACCTCCTTAGTTAAGTTTATTCCTAGGTATCTTAATTTTTTTGGTGCGATGGTAAATGGGATTGTTTTGTTAGTCTCTCTTTCTGTAAGTTCACTATTGGTGTATAGAAATGCCATAGATTTCTTGGCATTAATTTTGTATCCTGTTACATTGCCGAATTCATTTATTAAGTCTAAAAATTTTTTGATGGAGTCTTTAGGGTTTTCTATGTACAGTATCATGTCATCTGCGAATAATGACAGTTTTACATCTTCTGTTCCAATTTGGATGCCTTTTATTTCTTCTTCTTTTCTAATTGCTATGGCTAGCACTTGCAGAACTACGTTGAACAGGAGTGGTGAAAGTGGGTATCCCTGTCTCGTTCCTGTTCTTAGGTGGAATGGTTTTAATTTTTGCCCATTGAGTATGATGTTGGCTGTAGGTTTGTCATATAAGGCTTTTATTATGTTGAGGTATGATCCCTCTATTCCCATTTTGCTGAGGGTTTTTATCAAGAAAGGGTGTTGGATTTTGTCAAATGCTTTTTCTGCATCAATTGATATGACTATGTGATTTTTATCTCTCAATTTGTTTATGTGATGTATCATGTTTATTGATTTGCAGATATTGTACCATCCTTGCATCCTACTTGGTCATAGTGTATGATCTTTCTGATGTAATGCTGGATCCGATTTGCTAGGATTTTGTTGAGGATTTTGGCATCTATGTTCATGAGGGATATTGGCCTGTAATTCTCTTTCATTGTGTTGTCTTTATCTGGTTTTGGTATTAGGGTGATGCTGGCTTCATAGAATGAGCTTGGAAGTGTTCCTTTCTCTTGAATTTTTTTGAATAGTCTGAGGAGGATAGGTTTTAGTTCTTCCTTGAATGTTTGGTAAAACTCCCAGTGAAGCTGTCTGGCCCCAGGCTTTTGTTTGCTGGAAGCTTTTTGATGACTGCTTCAATTTCTTCCATAGTTATTGGCCTATTGCGATTTTTAGATTCTTCCTGAGTGAGTTTTGGAAGGTTGTATTTTTCTAGGAATATGTCCATTTCCTCCAGGTTGTCTAGTTTGTTGGAATAGAGTTGTTCATAGTATTTTTTAACAATCCTTTGTATTTCTGTGGGGTCTGTTGTTATTTCACCTTTTTCATTTCTGATTTTGTTTATTTGGGTTCTCTCTCTTTGCTTCTTGGTGAGCCTGACTAGAGGTTTATCAATTTGTTTATCCTTTCAAAGAACCAGCTCTTGGTTTCATTGATCTTTTGTATTGTTTTTTTGGTCTCTATGTCATTTATTTCTGCTCTGATCTTTATTATCTCCTTCCTTCTGCTCACTCTGGGCTTTTCTTATTGCTCTCTTTCTAATTCTTTAAGTTGTAGAGTTAGATGATTTACTACCATTTTTTTCTTGTTTTTTGAGGTAGGCCTGTAGAGGTATAAACTTCCCTCTCAGGACTGCTTCCATTATGTCCCATAGATTTTGAATTGTTGTGATTTCATTGTCATTCGTTTCCAGGATGTTTTTAATTTCTTCTTTGATCTCTTTGGTAACCCAATCATTGTTTAATAGCATGCTATTCAGCTTCCAAGTGTTTGAACTTTTTTGATTGTTTTTATTGTAGTTTATTTATAATATTATGCCATTGTGGTCTGAGAAGATGCTTGATATGATTTCAATCTTCTTGAATTTGGAGAGACTTTGCCTGTGACCCAATATGTGGTCTATCTTTGAAAATGTCCCATGTGCACTTGAGGAGAATGTATATTCCATGGCTTTGGGGTGAAATGTTTTGAAGATGTCAATTAAGTCCATCTGCTCTAGTGAGTCATTTAGGATTGCTGTTTCTTTGCTGATTTTTTGTCTAGAGGATTTTTCCAGTGATGTCAGTGGGGTATTAAAGTCCCCTACTATGATTGTATTGTTGTTGATCTCTCCCTTGATATCTTCCAGGAGTTTTTTTTTTAATGTATTTGGGTACTCCTGCATTGGGTGCATATATGTTTATCAGGGTTATATCCTCTTGTTGTATTGATCCCTTTAGTATTATGAAGTGGCCTTCCTTATCTCTTGTTATGGCCTTCACTTTGAGGTCTATTTTGTCTGATATAAGTATTGCTACCCCAGCTTTTTTTTCATTTCCATTTGCCTGAAAGATATTTTTCCATTCCTTCACTTTCAGTCTGTGTGAGTCCCTTGTGGGTCTCTTGTAGACAGCATATGTATGGGTCATGTTTTTTTATCCATTCACCACTCGATGTCTTTTGATTGGAGCATTTAGTCAGTTTATGTTTAAAGTTATTATTGATAGGTACTTGTTTGTAGCCATTTTTATTTTTTGTGCCTGTGTTCTTTCTTCCCTTTTTATTTCTTCTTTTTACACCAGTCCCTTTAGCATTTCTTACATTGCTGGCTTGGTAGTGATAATCTCCCTTAGCCTTTTTTTTGTCTGTGAGGCTCCTTATTTCCCCTTCAATTTTGAGTGATAGCCTTGCTGGATAGAGTATTCTTGGATTCAGTCCCTTGATTTGCATCACTTTGTAAATTTTCTTCCATTCTTTTCTAGGCCTAATTTTTTATAGTCTTTTCCTTCAGCATAACCAGTTATCTATTTTTCTTTTAAGTATTTGTCATCATAACTTAAGCACACATTTGTATCTTATTCTTTTCATTTAATATTGCATTAAATATTTCCTATGTTTCTGTATTGTCTTCATAGCCATAATTTTAAGTGGCTTAATTGAGGGAAAGCATATAGTGTAAAGCATTTACCTTAGTTCCAGTTTTAGAGTAAACCAGACCAGGGACATTTGCAGATCTATCATTCAAGATTTCAGCTATTCCCAAGAAATTCCAAAGGCCCAGAGTATATGATAATTCATAATTTTATTGAAGCATTGGAAAGAATTGGAATCATAAGATTGGAATCCAGGAGCTTGCCAGCCAGTCCATAAACTAATTTCCCAATATTGGGATATTAACTTAGTTTGTCTATTTTCTATTTACCCCACATGCATTTCATGGGGGAAATTATTATATTAGTTTTTGCTGCCTAACAAACCACCAAAAGTTTACAGGCTTCAAACAACCAACACTTACTAGTATTATTTAGCTCATGGTTCTCTGGTTGGCTGAGAAGGCTGGGAGGATTCTGGCCTGGGGCTGGGTGGCCCAGGATGGATTCAATCACATATCGGGGGTTGGCAGGCTGTTGACCAGAGTATCTTGGTTTTTTCAACGCATGACCTCTCCAGCAGGCGAGATTGAGTTCATGGTGGGATCTCATGGTTTCAAGTCTAGAAAGAGAAAGCAAAACCCACATGCAAGCATTTCTCAATCTTAAACTTGTATCATATTTGCTAATGTTCCATAGGCGAGCCAAGTGGCCAAGCTCAGACCAAACGGTAGGTGAATAAATGTTAACTCTTGATGGATAGAGAAGCAATATCACATTGCAAGGGGGTATGCATGTTGGAGTGGAAAAAATTACTGTTTGCAAATAAATGAACACAATTTCATATGAAGATATATGGTTCAATTTGGGAATCTGCACAAGTCTGGTAGATTCTCCCAGAAATCTAAGGGCCACACAACTTGTGATTCATGGGAAAGGGGAGCTTCTAGTTATGGGCAAGAATTGTAAATAATACTTTAATGAGCTTCTTTGTGTGTAGTTAAACATATTTTGGGTTATTTGGTTGTGATAGATTCCCAGAAGAGGGATTAACCAGGGCAATGAGAATGAGCATTTTTATGAATTATGTACTGTCAGCAGTATTATGATTATGTATGTGATTACCTGCTTTACTACACTTCAGTTAGCACTGAATGCTATCATTAACAAAATTTGCTAATAAAAGGTTAAAGAATGGTTCCTAATTTCTTGGGGGTGTTTATTAGTCTTTTAGGGCTCCCATACCAGAATACCTCAGAGTGGGTGGCTTCAACAACCAAACTCCATTTTCTTACAGTTCTAATAGCTAGGAGTCCAAGATCAAGTTGTGGGCATGTTCCTGAGACCTCTCGCCTGAACTTGCAGATGGCAGTCTTCTCACTTGTGTTCCTAAGTGGCCTTTCCTCTGTGTGAGTGCATCCCTGCTGCCTCTCCCTCCTCTGTAAGGACACCAGTCATGTAGGCTTAGGGCCCAGCTTTAGGACCTCATTTAACCTTAATGACTTCTTTCAAGGCCCTATTTCCAAATCCAGTCCCATTGGGGATCAGGGCTTCAAGACATGAATTTTGTGGGAATACAATTCAATCCATGAAAGGGTGGATCTAGATTTTGTGGGGCCTGAAGTTTATATATTTTGTGGGTCCTCGTTAAAAAGAATGTAAAATCATGAATACAAAACAGCTAGGCCCTCTCCGTGGGTGTTGGAAGGGCCTGTGCAATGAAGGGCCTGAGGCCTGGGCTTCCTGACGGTACAGTTAGCCTGCGCCTGCTCATTGTTGTTTTGTCCTTTATTAATAGGGAGCAAGCATGCTACTCATGTGTGTGTGCGGGTATTTGCTAATGCCACTGGTTTCAAGTAGAGTGGCAGGAAAGGAATGTTCTCATTTAGCACCAAAGATTCTCAGCTTTAACGCGTTGGGTTTAAGCAGACATGTAAGGCTTAAGGAGCAGCAAGCCACTTTTGTGGTGTGTTTTGGTGACAATGACTGTGCCTTGTTGCCTTAAGCATGACCTTTGCCATCTGAGCATTGATGGCTGAAATGTGAGTGAGAGGGGACAGATCTTCATTCTTCAGTTAGATGTGGGGCTAGAATCTGAGTTCCCCTGGGAGAGGGAACATACCAACTTAAGTTTACATGGTAAACAGTATGGAAGTTCAAAAAGTTAAAATGGAGCTGCCTTATGTCCCAATGATTCCACTTCTGGTATATATCCGAAGAAATCCTAATTTGAAAGAATATATGCGTTATTTACAATAACCAAGATTTGGAAGCAGCCCAAGTGTCCATCAGTAGATGAGTGGATAAAAAAGCTGTCATACTTTACATTACTTGGCTGTAAAAAAGAAATTGAAATCTTACCATTTGTGACAGCATCGATGGACCTAGAGGGTTTCACTTATATGTAGAATCTAAAGAACAAAATATATGAACAAACAAAACTGAAATAGACTCATAGATACAGACAACAGACTGATGGCTGCCTGGGGGCAGGGGGTTGGGGAGCTGGGAAAAAATGGTGAAGGGATTAAGTACACATTGGTAGTTACAAAATAGTCACGGGGAGGTAAAGTCCAGCATAGGGAATATAGTCAATAATATTGTAATGACTATGTATGGTGCCAGGTGGGTACCGGAAATGTCAGGGGGAACACTTTGTAAAGTATATGATTATCTAGCCACTATGCTGTACACCTGAAACGAAGACAAGATAATATTGAATGTCAACTGTAATTGAAATATAAAATGAAATAAAAGATATAAATGCCCAATTCTAGATTTTCTAAATGTAGTTTTTCATAGAGGGAAGCAAGATGGCATTGGGTACCATCCCAGTGTGTTTGAAGACAAGGTACTGAAAAATGGACTTGGGGCTCCTAATGACAAGCTTCACACTTAAACATTTTGGATGGGCCAACGCTGGCTGTGGAGGACCAAGTTGTGTCCCAGGAGAGAGCTTGTTGGGATGGAAAATCTATTGTTTTAGAAATGTTTCTGCTGCTGTTCCTGCTTCCTTCCCTGTTGGATACAGGGTCCTGAACACAACTAGGGAAAGTCTGGGGCTATGATGTGACAGGCATTGCCTTAGACCAATGAGAACGCAGAGACAGATGAACCAGGCAAAGATCATTAGGGTTAATGATGAATGAAACAAGGGTCTTTAAATAGAGGTTGAGGGGAGTCTGGAAACTTGGTTTGGCAGTGGGCTGGATGGAAGGAGTGTAAGAATACGGGAGTGGAGGTAAAGGAGAGAAAGGAAGAAAAACCCTCATGAAAGGAAACATTTAAAACGACATGGATTACATATAGAAAAGGTAAATCTAACTTCTTTCCCACTTGCTAAATAACACAGATAACGCACATAGCTATGGAGATCATTACTCAAAATTACCATGAACCTTCTGGCTCCTGGGAGTCAGCCAATGAGATTCCCAGAGCTTAAAGGGGACCTGTCTTAACCACCACACTGAGTTACCACCGACACCCATACCAAACATGTAGAAAAATATTAGCATTTCCTATTCAAACAAATAGGATATAGTCTGGGGACATAGGGTTATCTAATTCTCCTTTGAAAAGATAACATTTAAGAAAGCAGAGAGTTTAAACAGGAAAATCACTTCGCACAACGTGACCGCGGATCCGAATGGGGTAGTAGTGCCCTTGCCTGCCGGGAACAAGCAGAGCTTTGTCTCGACGCCGAAAAGAAAAACAGAGTCTGAATCCCTAAGTTTGTCCTGAACCAAATTCTTAGTTAGACTCTCAAGAGGTATTTTCTTTGTCCTCCTCCTGCCTCCCTTCTTAATTTTTTTAACCTAATTTAATGGGGCTATCTAAGTGGATGTTGAAACAGTCTGAATGTTCAGAAAGAGTACATTTCCTACGTAAACAAACACAACCCAGCTTAGGCAGAAAGGAAAGCAGTGTTGTCAGCCCGAAAGGACGCAGGGCATGGTAATTTTTGTAATTGAAGTATTCCAGGGATTCCAGAGTACAGCAACAACCCATAAAACGGGAACTGGACCACACAAAAACACACCCATGGCTCCAGGCGGGCACGCTTGAAAATAAGCAGACGCTTGAGGAGTAGGAAGCGGGGACTTGCATCAAATGATCTTTGTAAATGCCCCTCTCCATTTAATGCCCTCCCCCCACCCCCCAGCGTCTTCCAGGTAAAAATGTTGTCTGGGGGGCTGGAGACTGTGAAACCCAAGCCCTGTGGAGAGGAAGACAAATAGGCTGCGGAGGTCAGGGCCAGCATGACATGACCTTGGGCCTCTTTGTTTTCTTTCTCAAGGTCTCTACATGCCTCTTTAGATTACAGTCTCAAGTCTGCGGTTCCAACGGAATTCGTATCCTCTGAGAATTTACCATGCGCGAGGCATAGACCTGGATGGTTTTATTTTTTGCACTGTCTCTCATTTGGATTCTTCAAAGACAGCATCTAATGATCCCCAGAGAAGTGGTGGCTGAATAGACAGGATGGCGAGAGAGTTCCTAGACTGGTTTTAGACATGGTTTTCTTTGGAAGTTTTCTGCCACAGTCAACGGTGCTTTCTTGCCCGCCTGTTGGTAAAAATCCTTCCTTGTCTGATTCTCTAAATAAGTGTAATTGTATCAATCAGATAATTTTTTAAAACAGCAGGAGAGATGTGAGTTTTTTTTAAAATCCAGCTTTTCTGCGATTCCTGTAGCTTCCATTCTAATTCCAGATGAAGTGCCGTGGGTGCCAGGGTCCAGATGAGAATTTTGGCACCTCCCGGACAGGCAGAGCATAGGAAAAGAGAGACCCTGTTATCTTCCCATAGAGGGGGCCATTTAACTTCTCAGCGTTGGAGTCAAGATTTCCTTCGGTCTAAGTAGCAGCTTTTGACTGGCTGCGAGGAGTGCCTGGGTTTGTTTAATTTGGAGTAAAGTTTTATGAGTTAACCTCTAGTGAGGCAAAGCAGCAGTAAACATAGAACATACTGGTCATTATTCTAAGTATTTCTACATTCTTTCTCATGCATGAAAGGAGAAAAAAAATATCCGAAAGAAAATGGGGAGGCACAGTGCACAAACTTGTGTGTGCATGTGTGTGTGCGTGTGCGTTTGTGTGTATATGTGTGTATGTGTGTTTATGTGTATGTGTGTGTATCCATTTGTGTGTGTGTGTGTGTATGTGTGTGTGTGATTTTGTTTTGACCAAGCCATCTGGTGTCCAACATATCCCAGGAGTGTGAAGGTAAACATTTACAGGAGATTCACATGGTTTCTGCTGTGTATAAACATATTTGTAGAAGACTCTTAGGTTTCTAGAAAGTAGAGATAAACATTGACCTCCTTATGCATATATTAACACAGGCCAGTCCTTTGCAGACCAAACTGTTGTTTATTTTAATGGGCCTTATAAACTCAGGTGGGCTCAGATGCCAGGGAGACACACGCAGTCTGGAAATGATCAGGGCCGAGTCTGAGGAAAACTACCTTTCTCCTCAATTTTAATAATACGAGCGAACAATTCAGGGATATTGTGATACGATTGTGTGCTGAAAAGTGGATTAAATCTCTATTAAGTCACAACATAAATAAAACCTTAACAAAGAATCTTAAAAGTGAACTTGAAACGGTCCTAAAAACAAAGGAGGTGATTTACCTGATTTATTAGGGGAGAGAAAAAGTAGCGCGGTGTGTGTTCTGTGGATTTAATGTTTAACGGGACAGACTCTAAGGCTGGGAATTGGCGAAGCTAAACCAAGAGCTCCTAGCCTGCTGGCTGGGATTTTAAGAGCACGAAGGAGGGAAAAATCACCCATTCATCCATCCAGTCAATCAAGCAAATAACGTTACCCACCAAACACACGCTGAGGACCCAGGCCCTGGGAACGTGGCGATTGTTTCAGAGGGGATCCTGGCGGCCAGAGGGCCACTTCTTAGTGAGCACTTAAACTTCAAAAAAGGAAAAGGGGCATTTATTAGGAGGCTTGAGGGGAATGTTCCTGGTAGCTGGGCCCCTGCTGTGCTCATTCCCAGGCCTATGCATTGTTGAAAACCCTTCGGTGAGATCCACATATGACTTTGGTTCTTTTCTCATTAGCTTTTCACATTTGGTTCTTTTCACATGGTTGAGCATTTTGCACAACCATCTCTCTGAAAAGTTCAGGAAGGAAAGCACCTCCTTTGGAGGCCTCTCAATTCTTAATACAGAATAGGCTATAGTTAGCTTTATTACGGGTGGAAATGGGGTTGCTGGAAGGTGTGCGTTTGGCTGGTTCTGGGTCAGTGAGCAAAGGACGTCCCCTCTGGGTCCCCATTTCCTCATCAGTAAAATGGGGAAGCTGTTCTATAAGGACCTTTCAGCTCTAAAATCCTACAGTTCTCAGCAGATCAGAAAACCCAGCTTCTGAGCCAACAAACTGGAGTGTGGTTGAGTGGAACAGTTTGCCAAAGGTCACGCCGTCGTTGATCGTCACTTCTAGAAAGTACTCAAGACAGTATCTCTCTCTGACAACTGGACTCTGACATCTGATAAGGCCATGCCTGTCTTCCTCACTATTGTATGTCCCTGTGCCAGGCACATGGCAGGCAGTCAAAGGATATTTATTGAATCAATAAGTAAAAGGATGACTAGGAGCAAGGGGCTTCCTAGGAGCACCTTGGTTCTGAGAGTATGGCTTGCTCATTTCCCTGGCATGGAACCCTGCACAATCAGCAAGTATGGATTTCATACGGAGGCAGGCAGACGCCCAGCATGCTAGAAGAGGGGCTGGCAGAATAGTTGTTTGGGAGAATGAAGCATTTCTGTCATTAGTACTGATGGTGAAATCGGGATTGACCTTTCACAGGCCCACACGTCAAGCGTGCTAGTGAGGCAATACAAGAAAGAACTGGGTGATAGTGTTGACTCTAGACAGTGATGACGGAAGTGGCAAACCTGGAACTGTCTAAGGCTGTGAGACAGAGACACAGGCTGCTCAGACCCGAGAAGAGAGCAGGTTACCCGCGGACTCTTCACAAAGCCCGGTCACATGTCTTTGGATGAGCACATCGTGACTCAGGGCACAAAACACCAAGAGAAAATTCAAGCTTTACAAGGGGATGATGTTATATTCCATTTCGTTTTAATTTTATTATTTAAAAATGCTCAACGCAATTGTACTAAGTTGGTTTCGTGACCAATGCACAATCTGAAAATAATATTCCAGGAAGTGGTTTCAGGTGGGCTGATTATGATGTGTGTGGATTAGGCATTTCATCTTTCTAGGTTTGTTTAAAAAAAAAAATAGCTTTGCTGAGATACAGTTTGTTTACCATACAATTAACATCCATTTAAAATGTACCACTCAATGGTTGTCAGCATATTCTCAGGTAGGTGTAATTGTCCCCCAGTCAATTTTAGAACATTTTCATCACCTCAAGAAGAAACCTCTTGTCCTTTAGCTATGGCTCCTCTATCCCTTCACTCTTCTGGCTCCCCAGCCCCAGGCGGCCATGAATCTACGTTCTGTCTCTATAGATTTGCCTATCTGGACATTTCAGATAAGTGGAATCATAGAATGTGAGGCCTTTTGTGACTGGCTTCCTTCACTTAGCGTAATGATTTCAAGGTTCATTCTTGTAGCAGGTATAAGGACTTCATTCCCTTTTATGTGCGAATAATAGTCTATTATTTGGGGAATGCTACAGTTTGTGTATCCATTCATATAGGCATTTCGTTTTTATTTACAACTTAGGCTGTTGATTGTTGCTGGTGAGGTCTTTCTAAACTCATTAATTTTTAGCATCCAAGAAGATGGCATGGCGGAAGACACCTGTGTACTGAGAATGTTTCCTGGGCCCATCCATTAACCACGGTTCACACTGAAGGGCCTTCCTGTTTCCTCCTGTGTTCTCACTGTCCCAGAATAATATTGTGAATGAGCCCTCCACTCCTCGGCACCTCTTTGATTCTGACAGTGCAAGACAAAGTTCTCCAGAGAACAAATGCGTATATGAGCCTAAGCAGGGTATAATAGTGCCCAGAAATGTAGCTGGAAGGCCGAGAGAATGTTGGTCTGTACCTAGACAACCCATTATGATGTATGAACTTATTTACTTCATCCAAGCTCCTGAAACACCCCAGTTACACTGAACACCAGCACGGTCTGCAGAATCTATGCAGAATTTTGCCAGCTTCCAAGGGAGTGACAGTTAGGTCAATGGTCTCCAAACTGGTATTGGGAGGAGGGTAATGCCCAAAATCCAGTAATAGTAAAAATCAAAACTGGATCAGTTACATAGTATTTAGTAAGAGTTGTTTTTTTTTGTGCACCAAAGAATAGTTCGTGAATTGGGGATCTGGAAATCTAAAACTGATGTGAAGCTCAGAGGCACGACAGTACGGGATGGCTCAAAAGTCAAAATCAGAAGGCTGGTTAAGCTTCGCAGTGATTGGCTGTGACAATGGAGTTTCCATTTGGAGGGGGTTGGTGAAAAGTGACATCTTATGGCATTCTAGGAAGATGACTTACGTTTCTTTTGTGAACATCACAGGCATTTATAGGAAATAACCTGCGTTAAGTTTCTCTTATGTCCATCAAATAAGCTCACTTTAGTTTCAGCTTAAATGGCTGTCTGCTTAAGGGAATTTTCAAGCCTGATCTATGTTTTATTTTGACAGTAGGAACCCCTGGGAGTTTGTAAGACAACTCACTGGGCAGGGGGTGGTGGAAATCCTAATTTTGTTTGTAAAGATCTCACCCTTGGGTGGTCCTCCACCCGCCCACCTCCCGAGTTCTGTCATGTGCTAACGTACCTGTTAAGAGAGAGACTGTACCTGTTAAGAGAGAGACTTTGGAGCTCCTTGTTGGCCAGGCTGGCGACAGACCCCCAGGAGGGACTTCACTTTTCACTTTTAAGCCGAGAAGAAGAGTTCTCCTGGGAGCTGGGTGTCCCTCGCGCCACTTCCTCTCTCTCCCTCTCCTCCCCTCCCGTCCATGGACTGGAACATTCTCTCCTCCTCCACCAGCTAATCCCCTGTGAGTGGTCCCTTGCAGGCAGGGGGTTGGAGGAGCCTAGGGCTCTCTCCACAGCCTTCCCTGAGCAATGGATGGAGTTCTGCCCCAGCGGGAACCCCACGGCGTGGGTTTTATAGGACTTAGCGTTGGCTCTGGCCCCTGCATCAGTAGCAGCATCTGTTCACAATAAAACGAAGCGTCGGTACCCTGACTCTGTCTGCAAAGGGCCACCCTGCTACCACCATCCAGAGCTACGTGCAAGCCAGACCAAAACAAAACCCAAACTAACACTACTTCCTCATAATAATATTTAAATACCTTTTTCGATGGGAAACTTTAAACATACACCAATGTAGAAAGAAAAGTGTACTAACCCCCCTTTTACCCATCATCCAGGTTTAAAAATTACCAACTCATAGCCACTTTAAAAAATATATATTTTATTGATTTTTTACAGAGAGAAAGGGAGAGGGATAAAGAGTTAGAAACATCGATCAGCTGCCTCCTGCACACTCCCTACTGGGGATGTGCCCGAAACCAAGGTACATGCCCTTGACCAGAATCAAACCTGGGACCTTTGAGTCTGCAGGCTGACGCTCTATCCACTGAGCCAAATGGGTTAGGGCTCACAGCCACTCTTGTTTCCTATGTAGCTCCCTAATTTCCCATTCCCTGGGCTATTTTGAAGCAGATCTCAGACATCATGCTATTTCATCCATACATATTTTAAAAGGCCATTTAGAATATTGAACCACCTGGCAAATGGTAAGAGACAGAGAAAACCAAACCAAACCCATGTAAAAGCATCCAGTGGGCCTGTAAGCTCCGAGAGGCCTCTAGAAATAAAATAGGGCGAAGAAATGTGCACACTCTACTCACGCTCCCAGCTCTGAGGCCGCTCCTAGGACGAACGCCTCGGGTCCCTAGTCTTCAACTCTTTGAAGAAGTAACATCTCTGTTTCCAGTGTTCTAGTGCACTTCAGGGAATGACAACCGTGGCAAAGAACATAGTAACGGAGGGATAAGCTACAGTCTGGGGTCCTGGTTGTGGTCAGAGACGGGATTCTGATGTTCCTGTCAGCTTCATGAGTTATTGGCCCTTGGAGTGGTAGAATCAGTTATTCAGATAATATATCAGCAGGGATTTTTAAATTTCTGGGGGGAAATGCCAAGATTGGTATAGAAAAAATACTAATGTCCCATTTGCCTTCTAAAAAGGAACATGAGAAAGTTTTCGGTGGCCTGTAAGTTGCTTTCAATTGTCACCCCACATAAGGTGTCCCTCCCTTGCCGCCCTAAGCATGAGAGGGGGCGGGGACAAGCCATTGGACCCGTTTCGAAAGGTTGCCAACTCCTGATAGCAGTGCAATCGAAATAAAGGCTGCTCAGCGGGTTATGTGTTCTGTTTTTGTTTTTGTTAGGAACTCGAAACTCCTAAATCGTTTATTCTGCATTTCTACGCATTTGTTTTCTTCTTGGAGATCCTAAATGATTTCTTTATTTTACCACTATCCTAATACATCAGGCTCAACTTCCTTTTGCTTCTTTTTGTTGTTGTTCTTCCAATAATTTCCATTTGGTCATCAGTGCCACAGGAAAGATAGTTTTAACATGAACACTTCTTTTCTTCCACCGAAGCAAACCATTAAAGACAATGGCTATTTTTCAAGACCCATTTTTCGCTCGCCACCGTATCAGCTCATTGTCTATGGCATATGTACAATTCACTTTTTAAAAAGATACATTTTTATTGATTTCAGAGAGGAAGGGAGAGGGAGAGATAGAAACATCAATGATGAGAGAGAATCATTGATCAGCATGCCCCACACTGGGGACCGAGCCCGCGACCTGGGCATGTGCCCTGACTGCGAATCGAACTGTGACCTCCTGGTTCATAGGCTGACACTCATCCACTGAGCCATGCCTGCCAGGCACAATTCACTTTTGACTGAATCATAACAAATATGAGATAATATGGTACAGTAGGTCCTTGGGTTACGTCGGAGATCCGTTCCTACAGCGACGTAACGCGATTTTCGCCGTAAGTCGGAACCCACCTACGTAAGCACCTGCGTCACTCACATGGAGCACATACTCAGCAGTAATGAAGTGAAACAGTAAAAAGAATTGAAAAGAAAGAGAACAATTCCTGACCTTTACTTGTGGTAAATAAATAATAAAAACCAGAAAGCACATATGTACATACGTCGAAATGACGAAACTTTTTTTTTTAATAAATAAATGGGAGATGGCGACGTAACCACGAAACGACATATGTGGAGTCTGATGTAACCCAAGGACTGCCTGTATGAGCCACTTTTTATAATGCAATGCTCCCCAATAAATTCCACTATGGCCTTAAATCAAACTGCTGCAGATGCAAAGATTGTGTAAAATGGGTGGTACCTGCTCCTGACCTTGCGCTCGCTCTCCCAGATTGGACTCAATAAACGTTTTCTTCCCTAATGATTGGCAGTTATTCCTATCAGGAGAATGCCGTTGGGGTGCTGAGAAGTGGGGAGATGTAGCAGCAGTGATTCAGAGACCACGAGGGCCCTTAAGAAGATTAATTTGAATGAGGTCCTTGAAAAGTTGGAACAATCTCAAGCATTCTGAATACACATATTCATTTTGAGCTGATTTCTGTTCCTCTTGTGCCCTGTAAAATTTCAAGGAATGGAGTTGAGGTCTGGAGATTTCCACAAAGAGATTAAGAGAGGCCATAAACCGAAGAAATAGTGGTTTTGCCGAACTGTTGGGCATGAAATATTTTCAGTACCAAGATGTCCTGATTTTCAGGATAGAAACTGAGTGAACACCTTATAAACATTCAGGGGACATTTCTATGAATGTTCTTAATAACAGGGCATAATTGTTTCAGTTTACAAACGGCCTGCATCTGTTATCTTTACTTGGCATAACGCCTGAGTGTACTTTTATATTTTCTTCACACACTGGTGAGAGAAGCGGCTACATTTTCTGTAACATCTGATTTTGTGTTTTGTTTAGAAACCAACCCATTTTGGACCCTCAATTAACACTTCTATTTATACTCACTGGACTTCATGCTACTAACCAAATACTTATTATCTCTCCTTTGAAAAGAAATTGGGTCCTCTCAGCCCATATGAAATCCTGAAATGTCTGGGGCTAGAAAGACTATGTCCTGACTCATGCTTGGACCTAGACACTGGACTGATTCTGTCATCACTTGGAGGGAGGTGGAGGAGTTTATTCATCTCTTGTGGAGTGGTAGGGTAGGGGATTTCATGGGTTCTTACCCCAAATTTTGGGTATTTCTAGTTCAGAGTGGCCCCAGGAAGAAAGAGAGCAGGGCATTATGGGAGCAGGTGGACAGTAGACCTGGGGGGCAGCCTCATGGAAGCTCCTTAAGCTTTGTGTACTTGGGCTAGGGATTTACCATCCTCAAGCCGCTGTTCTCCCTTGTAGATCAGGGATACTACCACCTACCTCCAGGGTAGATGTTAAGATCAAATGAGAGGCCCAGCCGGCATGGCTCAGTGATTGAGCATCAATCTATGAACCAGGAGATCATGGTTTGATTCCCAGTCCAGGCACATGCCCAGGTTGTGGGCTCCATTCCCGATCATACAGGAGGCAGCTGATCAATGATTCTCTCTCATCATTGGTATTTCTCTCTCCCTCTTCCTTCCTTTCTGAAATCAATATAAATATATATTTTTAAAAATTAAAAAAAAGCAAATGAGAGACTTCACAAAGTGGTATGTAAAATATAAACAGTAATTTTTATTATCATCATCTAGTTTTAGTGGTCCAGTATTCCCTGAGGGACAGAGAATAGGGATACAACTTTGAATGACAGAGAACTGGATGGTTTCAGCATTTTCCCATTGTAGGGCATTCTTAAATTCCAAATTTAGTAATAAGTGCTATTTATACGCTAAGGAGCAGTTTTATTTTTTAAACAATGGTATCTTAATCTATAGTGAACTGTGTTGCTGGTACCTTAGTTGTGGAAATTTTAACAGCATTGCTCAAGTATAATCGATACAATAAACTGCATATATTCTCCCTCGATAGACACGCACTTCCTTACTCAGCTTCTTTTGGGGCATGTTGACAGTTTGGCTAATGAGACATGGAAGATGTCTTTGGGGACAGATTTACTTCACAGATAAACAGACAGAGCTTGTTTAGGAGAAACCCTCTGGCCACCGCCTTCTTTGGTAACTGCAACAGTTATGTGAGGGCTTGATGTTAGAGCGCTAGCAGCTTCCTTGCAACCATGAGGCAATTAGCAAGAGGATGAAAAGCCAAAATGTTGAGGATGGTTGAGCTGAAAGAGGGAAAAAGCATGAATTTTCAATAATAAAATTCAGCTGCTGAAACAGTGTTGAATCCATCCCCTTCCAGACTTCACATTTGTTTTTTTGGTTCACACCTACTGCTAGGCAGGTTTTCAGTTATTTGTACATGAACCCATTGGCTACTATAAGCAATATTCAAAGTGGAGCATAGGAAGAGGGTCGTGGGGAGAGTAGGAAGGCCTTTTTGGAGTTAGGAAAGGTGAATAGTAATTCAGCAGGCAAGGAAAAAAGGTCAGATGAACATTTCAGTTATAGGGAACAGAATATGAGGCAATCCAGAGGCCCAGGATTGTGTGGAGTGTTTTAGAGGCGGTGAGTAGTCTAGCTTAGTTAAATGCAGTAGTTCTCAGCAGGACTACCTCTCAGGGAGAATTTGGGAATGCCACAATGCCTGGGAGGTGATTCTAGTGTTTAGTGGGATGGCATATACTCACTGCCCTGCAGTGTGAGAGTTGTGAAGCTAATACAGATATCCAGCAGAAAACCCATTTGGAAGTAAGATCTGGGTTGCCTTCCTTGTTGATATGATATCTCCTTTGGGGAAAAGAGGGTTCCCTTTGTTCAAATACTGAGGAAGAGAAAGGATGGTTCCATTTCTTGAGGGCAGAGATTGTAACCATGCTTAAAGAGTGACTGGGGCCCTCTGATGGCCTTGAAAATTTCATTAGTTTATTTAGTTATCTTTAGGGTATAGTAGCTTGATTTTTTTTTTTTGGGAGGGGGGTGGTCATTTGAAATTTATCTGTCCATATGCAATTACATGGAAACAGATTCCAAGTTCAAATTTCAGTAGCATCAACCTTCCAGGTTCAGTGTATCCAGGGTACCACCTCTGCCTCCTCTGAGTACCTCTGGAAGCAGGAGGTCGACTCAGGAGGATTTCCTCCCAAAATGCTCATCCAGGGGAGAACCCAAGCCATGGCCCACAGACATCTGTCCTCTTTCCCCTTCTCAAAACCCCAAAGCTTGGGTAAAGAAACAAAGAAAATCTTCCTCATGGAAATATTATTTTCTCACACTCCCTCTCATCTAGATCATTTGGGATAAGAGTATTATGGAGTGGGCCATAGGAAGGGAAGGAGGAAGACAGAAAGAATTTTTTATTCAAGTCATAGTTATTGTAAGGATTTTTATTTGTCCCTAATTTTTTATTAAAGATATTTGGTTCTGGTTGTCCAGGAAGGATATTTTTCTTCTGTCTGCTTAGAAATAGGTGAATGTGTTGACATAACAGGGCCTACACAAAATAGGTGATGTTGGTTTGTTTTGTTTCAATTTGAATTTATTGGAAAACTCATGGCTTGACAAACATATTCTCAGAAAGGAATTGCTTTACTTTCTTGGGAAAAGTTGGCCTTCCTGTGTTTCCTGAAGATGACTTTTCAATCTACTTGAGTTCTTTCTTGACATGGTTCTTTAATATTTTGTATAAAAAGTTTACTAGTTTTTTTTAATTGACTTCATTTCGAATTGCTTTTGGAGGTTCCTTGTGTTGATGTGAGATCTCTTCGGTTAGATTGAAATTTATTTTAGTACATGATATAAAAGTACTTTTTACTTGTTATTGGGAAAATTCAAAGAATAGCTTACTACAATGACAAGTTTTTTAATGGAAAGCCCTAATTATCTCCTAGTCAATGTTCATACCCACTAGGATTTGTCTACAATCCCTTTAAGATGCCTGTGCACCTTGCTCCCCAAAAGGACCGCACCACGTCTGGAAGGAGGGAAACGTTTCTTTGCCATGCATGGCACTCACTGTTGGAATTTGCTAGTGTGAGAAGGATGGAGGGACCAGCTTGAGCCATGGGGCAAATGAAAGGTAGAAACTGAATTATATTTCATGGTCACAGTGGCTTCACTGCGAGAAATGGTTGTCCATGTCTCCTCTTTCTACAACACAAAGCCAGGAAGCTCATCAATGGGAAGAGCCCCTTATTTCCTATTATCATGGTGTGCTGCTCCCATATCCTGTTCCACACCGAATATATCTCATATGCTCCCTTTCCAAATGCAAAAAATCTCGGTTGAAAACCCATTTTATTTATGGGCCGTTTAGCCTCTCTAAGAAAACAAAGCCACGGAATGTCAATGTTGTGAGCGTGTGGCCTCAGATTGTGGTGGGTTTTTTGGGGAAAGTGCCAGGAAGGTTGTTTCTGGAGGAGAAACATCAGCATTTTTCTTGTGGAACTTTAATTGGAAATAGAATTGTGGTTCAGCCTAGACAAGAGATCAAAATGAAATGAGCTGGTGTTTTCATCCTTGTCCCTTAATGGACCATAATTCTGGTCATAAAAACCCACCACTTAAACTTTGGCAGTGCAGCTTTCCCAGGAAGCTTTATTACTAAGTATTAGCTTGACTCAAGACACAGCTTCTCCAAGCCAGGTTTGAGCCAAGGCCACGGCTGAAGAGAATGTGTTTGTGGGCAAGTCAGGGCTCCCCTATGGTCCTGCAATAAGCTATGCAGTGGTCTTCTGAGGCCTCAGGATATTTTTCTGGGTGGAGAAAATATGCTTTAGCCCATTCCAGGCAAACCATACCTCTGGCCAGGACACAAAGGGAGGTGGGGAGAATTCTGAGCCTCAGGATTTTCCGAGAGCGGCAAGCCAATACATAACCATAAACCACTTCAGGAACGTTTCTCCCCCTTCAAGTGAATCCAGCGTACTCTGGATAAACTCATGCAAAAGGGTCAGGACCTGCAGGCCTACTGGGAATGATGCTCCTAACCAGCCGTTGCTCACTTATGCCTCATGCTCTGTCTATTTATCTTTGTGCCAATCAGTCAACTTCGGGCACTCTTGACCTTGGCGCTTGGCCCTGGATGTTTTATGTTCAGACTGATCTGTTCCATCCGTCCTGCCAATCAAGTCTTTCCCTATGTAGGCGGTTACATGCTGAGCAAGCACCCGAGGTTCTTGCTATACCCCTCAGCTTCCCCCTATAATGTAAGAAATGAAATGGGATCTACTCCAGCAAAAACCCATCCATGACTGCTTTATGTAGTTTAGGTGTCAAAAGTGGACCCAGCCCAGGGGTTAATCCATATATCTCTATGATTCTAATAAAAGATAATTCATGTCCAAATTAAAATTTTTAGGTATAATAAATTTGTGACCACTCTTGGAGCTTAAAAAATGGGAGATTAAGTGTTTTCTTAAGATGACTAAGTCTTATTTTTCCAAATATACTAGTACTATTACAACAATTTAGATTTATGCCGCCCACTCCCCTCGCCCCAGAGCACTTTGCAGATTCCCCAGAGGAATACCCTGCATCCATGCAACAGCACTCGGTGCAAAGCCAGCACAGCCCTGCCTAGTTAGCTTTCAGGGGACTAAGTAAAAATCATTTCTGTGTCTGAAACAAGAAGGGGTGGGGGTGTATTGTGTAGGCAGGAGGCAATTATCCAGGCTGGACTTGGGCCAGGCCAGTAGGGTTCAGTTGCTCCTCTTGCAAAAAGCACCATCTGGTCTTTAATGACCCAGAGTGGTCAGGCTGGCATTAATTTACACCTCATCCCAGGAAGGCACCTCTGAGAATGAGAACACCTGGTAATGCAATACTGTTCCTTGGCTCCGAGGGAAGGAGGCTGGTGCTAAGTGGCGATGGGAACTGTTTGCTTATAAGATAGCGTGTTCCAGAATGAGGGCAGGAGTTCACACAAAGGCCACCCTTTGAAACAGAGCCAGTAAGAGCCAACACAAAAGGGATGAGCCCAGACCCTAGTCATCTGAGCCATCCCAAGTTGTGCCAGATCTATTTGCATCATTTACCTATTCATTTGGCAAAGGTTTCTGGGAAACTCACCAAGCTCCAAGCACCAAGCACCATGCTGGCCTCTGCTCACAGTCTAGTGGGGATGTATGTGGGCATAAACATGCTTTCATAGGCCTGTTCAAGACGCTATCACAGGGCAGAAGAGGCAAGAAGGGACATTTCCTGGGAGGGTGGGTGGGTGGGGGGGTTGTAGAGTGAATTATAGCAAGGCCTTTTCAACATCCATTGAAGGTGACCCAAGTGTTGAAAGACATGTGTTCATACAATATTTTTTTAAAAAAGCTGTACTAATAGTTTACATTTATTTGAGCCTTACCAATTGCTGGTCTAAGCACTTTATATATACTATTAGTAAAGTAGATTAATCCTCCCAACAGCTCTATGAAGTAGAGGCTATTATAATTCCCATCATCCATTTGAGGGAAATAAAGCACAGAGAGATGGAGCAACTTGGCCAGGGCTGCCCAGACACTAAGTGTCAGAGCCTTGACTTGAACTCGGAACAAGCCAGAGAATTACATAAAAGGATATGAGAAAAACATCAGTATAAAACAAAATATT
Source organism: Eptesicus fuscus (assembly GCF_027574615.1). Taxonomy (NCBI): domain Eukaryota; kingdom Metazoa; phylum Chordata; class Mammalia; order Chiroptera; family Vespertilionidae; genus Eptesicus; species Eptesicus fuscus. The sequence continues at coordinate 11,756,819 of NC_072486.1, forward strand.
ACTTGTAAAACAGTGAAATATACTTTCTTAATATTAAATATATTCATAGGGAGACCAAACTACCTTATCATTCTTTCCTTTTGACCAATGGAATATTCCTTGATACATTTTTATAAAAACAAAACACACTTAACTATAACTTTGAAGAAATCTTATTTCCGTAGCTGTTAAAAACCGTTCTTCCCAACATAAATTTCTGTAAACTCTACAAATCATTGAAAGACACTCATTTTTAATAAATCAGTAAATCTGGAAAATTCAGTGAGTTGGGCATTTAGATAAATGAATTATTTGGCAGTTGATTTCCAGCAAATTAGTTTTCAATGAATGGATTTTCTGTTACTGACTTATAGCCAATTGTCATACCTGGTAGACCCTTAGCAGGGGTGGGGAGCGTCCGGCCCGCAGGATGTATAAGGCCTGAGAAATCATTTGTCTGGCCCTGCAAAGGCATCAGGGATGAGTTAATTAAATGCTTGACAAAACATAGCAGGCTAATTTTTAAGTCGATAATTTTGTATGGCCCGAGAATGATGTTATAAATATCCAAATGGCCCTTGGCAGAGAAAAGGTTCCCCACCCTTGGTAGGGTAAAGCCCAGCAAATGCTCTTTCTTGTACTTAGAGTCTGTGGGTTACAAGAGCAATGCATTTTTAAGCACAGCGATGCTTTAAGTGGCGACCAAACAGATCTGCCAATGTGATGGGATAAAGAAGAAATGAGGTGGGTTCTGGAAAGGGGAATTTAGTGGCTGCAACTCTGAATTCAGAATTCAAGCCCACTTCTAACTCCCAATTTCATGCCTTTTCTACAAGGCTCTGTTGCCTCACAAGAACATCATCATATGTGCATCAAGTCCCAGGAATTATTTTCTTTTTTTAAAATGTATTTTATTGATTTTTAGAGAGGAAGGGAGAGGGAGAGAGAGATAGAAACATCAATGATGAGAGAGACTCATTGATTGGCTGCCTCCTGCTTCCCCCCTACTGGGGATCGAGCCTGCAACCCAGGCATGTGCCCTTGGCTAGAATCGAACCTGGGACCCTTTAGTCCGCAGGCTGACGCTCTATCCATTGAGGTAAACCAGCTAGGGCTCCCAGTAATTATTTTCAAAGGAAGCTATGAAGTCTCATTAGGGCTCCTTCCTTGGATAGATAGCATTGAGGAGCTATACTTATGGTGCTTTATCGCTTACAGATTTCAAGCAAGAAGGCGGAAAGCAAATGTGAAGGAGATTAAAAACAAAATAAAGCAAAGCAACTAACCTACCTACAGTCCGAGACAAGTAATAGATGATGTTTTTTAAAAAAAATGGTACCAACTCTCTTAACGTCCCACTTAAGGAAGCATGAGATGGGGCTGAGGGACCTTCTTTAGTCCCTCCCAGTCTTGTGAACCTGACAGCTCATCAATGCTTATTGCTTGTTGGACCAATGACTTGGCCACACTGTCTGTAAGGCTGCCAGGGATATGGTCTTCTTACATGTTTCCATAACATCTTTCCATGTGAGCATTTCCACACCCACCCTCTGTGGAGCTTCCTACAGAAATTCTTTGGAATATATTCTTGCAGTTTGCTAGCAAGAACAATGTGTCCAAATTGTGCCTGGCATTGCCACAGATCAAATAGGTGTTGATGCCATCTTGGCACAAAGTTGGCGCTGCTCTGCGCAGACTGCACGTGCCTGGTTTGTAAACATAACAATGCTGAGTTTTCATGAGGGTATAAGGCAAGTCCCAGCACCTACTGTCCTGCCAGAGGCGGTGCTGGTAATAGCATCGAGGTACCAACATCATCCTGGGTAGCATCTCTAGAAGACAAGCTTCCTTCCAAGAATGGTAATGTGGGGGCCTTTCTCTTGGGTATTTCTGCGTTTCATATCTATTATGTGTGCCCCATTGTGACTCTCTCCTTTTACTCCCCATAAAACTTTTAATAAAGGATGACATTCTTAAAACAAAGGGTATTTTCTCCAAAATCGCCTTTGGTGGCCATCTCATAATTTTTTTTTAAAGCCTAAAAGTAGGCTGTTCATATTGGACACATTCTTTAGACAGGGCAGCCACTCACCAGGAGTCCTGGAGAGTTTGTGTTTCAAGTGGCAGGACTGTAAGAGAGGAAGTTTTTGTGGCTGTAAGAGCTAGTCTGCTTTAGAGTTGTGAGAATTTGTTTTTGAAACAGGTTTTATGGATTAGTAATACCGGATCAGCCTGGTGACCAGGACCTCATGCAGTTTCGTGAAAGTTTGCTCACTCCCCTCCTCCCTATATCACCTTCATCATGGGGCACGATAGCTCCGGGGGTCCCCATTTCTACTGCTGTGGCAAAGTATGGGACAAATTAAACTGCCCTGGTGGTATACAAAGAATTGCCAACTTGTGTGTTTTTAGCTTCAAAGGGGGCAGAACTGGCCCTAACCAAGTGTATTTTATTTATGTCTTATACGTACACGGACAAGAATCATTAACCAGAACTAAGCTGGGGAGCATTTTCCCACCACAAACTTGGCAACATACACCAAGATTGGAGCCCGTAGGCCCGTTTTGCTCTATAAGCTATCTTAATGGACAAAGTTATATTTTTAAGCTAACACTTTGTTTTCATTTGTCAATTCAATGTTGGCCTTGTAATAATACTTGCAATAAAATTGAAGTGTTTTTTATAGAGCTCCAAGTAGAACCAGTAAGAAAAAAAATTGCAACTATCAAAAATCACCTTGGGCCTTCAGTCCCAAGATAGTAATTAAGTAGTGTTACCAAATTGTGTGTGTGTGTTTTTTAATCACAGAAATATTTGGTTTGGTTGGTTATTTGGAAACAGAAATGGTTTGTGCATGAGGTATAGAATCTTCTGGAAAGAGACCTTCTCATGAGTGATCTGGAAAATGAGGAGTTGCATTGCAAAGGAATAAAAAATGTTTAATGTGCCTCTGAAGGAATACTTGAACTTGAGGAAACACTCATATTGAGGGCTTGGGAGGATAGGGGCATGAGAAGAAAATCTCTTTCAAAACAAGGAAACTCCCAGGGCAAACAGCACGGAAATGACTTTATCTCAGGGATTCATACAATGATAGACACAGCTGAGAATCGTAGTGTGAATAGGTATAAAGGGAAATATTTCAGGTGTAGATAAGTGTTTTAAAAGCCATGGTTGGGTCTACAATACACTAAGAATAATAAATGCTGTTGTATAAAGTATGATGTGTTTGCAAAAGTCAGCTGTACACAAGCCACAGCCTTCCTCTAAAAACTGTGTCCTAGAAAAGCAAGAGCAGGAATCCCTGCTGCTTGTTATGGATAAGGGATGCTGGGGAGAAGGGCATAGCATTTGTAATGGGCTTTGAGCATTCAGTGCTATGGCGCAGCTGAAAGGTGGAGAGAGGCTCTCTGGGGACACCATTTCCAAAGAGATTCTTGGCCTGTGTTGAATAACATCTCTAACCACAGTAACGCTTCCCTACACTTTAAAATATTCTCTGCCTGGCGGTGTGGCTCAGTGGTTGTGCATGGACCTATGAACCAGGAGGTCACAGTCAGATTCCCAGTCAGGGCACATGCCCAGGTTGTGGGCTCCATCCCCAGTGGGGGGTGTGCAGGAGACAGCTCATCAGTGATTCACTCTCATCATTGATGTTTCTCTCTCTCTCTCCCTCCCTCTCCCTTCCTCTCTGAAATCAATAAAAATATATTTTAAAGTAAATAAATAAAATATCCTCAAGAAAATGCTCAGTGAGTGCCGAACGAGGGCGCTTATTCTGAGATAAACAAGCCAGGCATGGATGGTGCCACCAAAATGCCTTCTGATGCTGAGAGCGGTATGTGTAGGAGGGACATGAAAGACGGGTCCTTTCGAGAGGTGACAGATTACCTAACACAACAGTCCACGCTAGCAGACAAATTGGTTTGAAAAGGAAGACAGCTGGCCTTGTTCCAACACCAATAAGACGATTAACAGCAAAGACAGAACGATGCCGGGGGACAAGGATGTCCCGCTTGGCAGACCTGGCGCTGGGCCAGTTGAGGGGAATCTGCTCAAAGCCCTTTTTGTCTTGTTTCTCTGTTTATATTATAGCATTCGGCAGCCACACAGGGGCCGTTCATGCTGGATTTGTCTAAATCTACTCAGGTAAAGGCCGATGTTTAAGAGAGAGCATTTTCCAGCAATTCATCTTGAACCCAGGACTCCAGCATTCCTCATTCTCCTGTTCCACCAGATAATTTATGACTCCCAGGTCTTGGCATTTCGTTAAAACCCCGCGAGCATTTGACAAACTATATTTTAAAGAAGTTTTCCATTAGTCGGCCTTTGAGCGGGAGGAATTTATGATAAGTTGACTTGATCCTTGCTTTTTAGAGATGTCTAGAATAAGTTCCTTCTGTAAACAACGGGATTGCGTGGAGGGGACGGTAGACCAAGCCGTGGGCAAGATGTCAGGGCTGCCTTGTGAGAGGAATTCCCCCACATGACTTCTCCAAGACCCCTGCTGCAGCCCAGCGCCTGAATCTGCCCTCTGAGCTCACTACCCAGCCTGGGGATTGGCCGCCTTCCAGCCTTACCTGGACCAGCCCCACTCCTGAGCCCAGGTTGCCTGTGTATTCACTTATTACAACTAACCACTGTGAAATCATTCACAGGCCTGGCAAATCGCATATGGAAGGTGATTTATTTATATATTTTGACTAATAATCTTAACTTGTCATTTCGTTTTTAAAATTTGATAAACGGGCTGAAAATTTGAAGAGGGAGCTGTTTGTGTTAAATTTACAACCCGGCTTCCTGGCATTTTGGGATTGGTTATTGCTTTCGGATTCCTTTTTTTTTTTTTTACAGAGGTGTGTGTGTGTGTGTGTGTGTGTGTGTGTGTGTGTGTGTGTGTGTGTTGGGGAAACTCCTGCTCACTCCCTTCTGGTTTTTCCCAATATGTCAGCATGATATTACACAGAAAGTTTTTGAGAGGTATTGGTTTCACAGGCTGCATAGTGTTTTCCAAACTTTATGCATTACCAAGAAGAAAACTGAAAAATATGTTTTATTAGTGCAACCTTTGCCTTCTCTTGCTATAATACCCAATATAAAGTCCAATGGCATTTCAGCCACCACTTGGTTATTTGACAGGCAAAATAGAAAATTCAAACCCCCGAATAGATTTCCTTGTCTGTTTCATCAGCTATTGCCATCTACATGGAATTCAGCAATGTTCACTGAATATAAATAAATCTCCTGGCATATGTGATTTCACTTTATTTTGACCCGAAGAGACATCAAATTGTCTTAAACTTTTCTTGTTTATTTCTATGACCAGAGAGAAATGAAAGGAGAGATATGAGAAAAGTGTTTGGATATCTCATATTCAGGTTGCAGTTGCTGGAGGGAAAATATGAGTAATGTGGTTGGCTACTTATTTTGAATGAATGCCACTGACTGATAGGTTTCATGCTAGTCTCTGCCTGTGCAGAAATATGTCCAGGGGGCTTAGGTCAACAGCATTAGCACTGGCAAAGAAGTAGCAATTATTTGGATAATTCAGATCTAAAACTATTTACTTGAAAGTGTTTCAAGGAAAAATGGTTTTGTGGGAGCTTATTTAGATCAGGGTCTGGCAACCTTTTTGTAAAGGGTCAGATAGTAAATATTTTAGACTCCGCAGACAATACAAACTCTGTTGCAACCACTCAACTCTGCTTTGTAGCACGAAAGCAGACATAGAAAATACTTAAAAGGGTAGGCATGGCTGTGTTCCAATAAAACTTTATTTATAAACACAGGCAGTGGTCTGAATTTGGCCTGTGGGCCACAGTTTGCTGATCTCTGATCTGGTCCTACTTTCTTATTTTACTGATGGGTCAATGGATTCAGTGTGATGAAGCCAATCACTCAAAATCATTCAGCCAGTTGATGAGGCTAGCATCCTTTAGTCCTGCCTCTCAGGTGCCATAGTTCCTCACCCAGACAGCTTCCCTTAGCTACTCCCTGGGGATCTTCATTCTTGAAGTTGTGATTGTTCTGCCTGGTGGAAGAGGTGAATACATGTGTAAGTATGTATTAACATCCAATGGAATTTATGGATGTTAAAGTGAATCAGAATATAAGAAATCTGAAGTGTCTGTAAACTACTCGTTTTCCAAATTCAAAGTGTTTTACATGGTCTTTTCTCCTGTCAATCTTTTCTCCTGTTCTGAGCCTTCCTGTGTATGTGCCGCTACAGCTCAGGGCCCAGGACTGGCTGAGAGTGTTGACAGGCTGTGGGGAAGGCCTCAGAGGCAGAGAATGAAAAATGGAAAACTGACACCTTATAGAAATCGAACAGGATGACATGATCATGTCTGGAGAAGTGAATAAATGGGGTGTTAAAGCTGCATGAGACTGTGAAACCTTTCAGAACTCACCTGCTGTAGACAGTTATGGCTTTGTCTGCTCCACAAGCCATAACAACTGGGGCAGGATGGTGACATAGCGCCAGCCAGGTGACTCAGAGGCCTTGCTCAGCGTGGTAGGAGGTGGTTCTGATAGTGAGGGTATCTTTACTGTCAGGTCTAAACAGGAAAGCACAAGCCAGAGCTGCCTAGGACCATGCTCCTGTGCACAGAAGGCCCCCTGGCAGTAGAGAAAATGGCACCAACAGACACAGTCACAGAGAGATGCGATGAACAGAAAGAATTCTGGTGCCCCACTTCCATTCTGTGAACCACCCCAGTACCTCCTGGTTACCTCCTTTATTTTGTTTGAGTTATTGTTAGTTGAGTATCTGGCACCCATAATCAAACAGTTCTGACTGTTTTGTTGTTGTTGTTTTACCATCTCATTGGTAAAAGTATCTGTCCCTAAATGTCAAATTGGAAGTTGGGCCTGATACTGTCTGAGGCCTGGCTTCAAACATCGCCCAAAGCCATTTGTAAGTGGAGAAGCTTTTCCAGAAGGTCACAAGTGCTGACTCCAAATTGTCTATGGCTCTGGGTTTGGCCCTGGTGAGGGGTTAACTGGTGAGCATAGACTTTTTTGCATTATTGGGTTCAGGAAGAACAAAGATTTTTGTTTGTTTGTTTTAAATTCAGAAAGACATAGAATCAATTCCTATTCTTGCACTTTCTAGCTATGTGGCAAGGGCAAAATCACAACCTCCCCAAGCCTCAGTGATTTCATCTGTAAAAGCCGATTCATAGGATTTACAGTTAGGATAATAGGAAGCTCCTAGCACTCTGCCTGGCTCTAGAGACAACCAACCCATGCTAGTTCCTCCTCCTCCTTCCCCACTCTCTGAAGTGAAAGAAACAAACTTATAGACACAGAGAACATTTTGATGGTTGCCAGATGGAAGGGGGTTGGGGAGATGGGTGAAAAAGGAGAAGGGATTAAGATATACAAATTTCCAGTTATAAAAACAGTCATGGGGATGTAAAGTACAGCATAGGGAATACAGTCAATAATATTGTAATAACAATATAGGATGTCAGACGGGTACTAGACTTATCAAGGAAATCACAATGTAAGTTATATAAATGTCTAATCACTATGTTGTACACCTGAAACTAATATACTATTGTATGTCAACTGTAATTGAGAAATTTTAAAAATGAAAAGTAAACAAAAAGAATTAAGTGATCCTATTTGTGGGCTTAGTGTTAGAGAGTGAGTTATGGAGTTGGCTGAGGAGCCACGCACTGGGACGAGGCTGGGCAGAGGGAGGGTTGGGGGTTCACAGATCCAGGACCTATGGAACAACAGCAAAGTTTCTCAGAAAATGAATGAATCCTTGTTCATTAGACCCTGCCCATTGCCCTCAGTTTACACTGATGTACTTACGCACCCCAGGAGAACTGTCAGCCAGTAGGAAAGACATGACTGGCACTTCAGCTTCTGTCTAAACGTAGACAAGCCCATCACACATCAGAAGTTGACCCAAGTAGAATTCTAACGTTTTCCTTTCGCACAGGACCGGGATCTGTTAGCACTCATCGCTTTCTGAGATTTGCAGCAAAGCACGTCGTAGGAACATGTTATTGCCAGTGACTGAGGAAGGCTGGTAGTTTTGGCTCAGCAGGGACTCCAGCAGAAATGGAAGCTTTGGCTCAGGCTGGTGGAGGGCGAGTCAGGAGTGTTGACCTCACTCTGAGGGCCTGTGTTGGAAGTTCTGGGAGCTCTAACAGCTCTGGTAAGGTATCCGGGTGGACCTGGAGTGATGGAGGACAAGGGGTGTAAGCAGATAGGAGCCTGTCTAAACTGTGAGAGTAAGATTTAAAAAAATAATAAAATAAAATAACTTTTATTAGTTTAATGTAATACCAGCTAATTGAAAGTGAACTCTTCTCTCTTGGTTGGACCTACTTTAATGGACACATGACTCATACAGTTAAAAGTGTTTCAGTCAGGGTTCCTCTGTTTGCAAGTGACAGAACGATTGGCTCACAATAAGTCTAGAGGTTGAGTTGTCTCAAGTTATGTCATGATCCAGAGGCTCATAAAACTTAGATTTTTTTCTTTCTCTTGCTATATCTCAGCTCTGTGCGTTGACATCAACCTGAAGTTTCTTTCAGTTTTCAAAGGTGTTCAAGGTAGCCACCTAGTATTTCTAGCTTGTGTTGTTCTTGCAACTCTTAATTCCAGGGGAAGAGAAACTTTTTGTTCCCTCCCCAGGATCCACTCATATCTCAGGGAAGACTCTGATTGGCTCATTTCGATCATGTGCCTTAACCCCTAATAATCCAAGTACCCACCTGGCACTGTACATAGTTATTACAATATTATTGACTATATTCCCTATGCTGTACTTTACATTCCTGTGACTATTTTGTAACTACCAATTTGTACTTCTTTTTTTAAAAAAATATATTTTATTGATTTTTTACAGAGAGGAAAGGAGAGGGACAGAGAGCTAGAAACATCGATAAGAGAGAAACATCGACCAGCTGCCTCTTGCACACCCCCTACCAGGGATATGCCCACAACCAATGTACATGCCCTTGACCAGAATCGAACCTGGGACCTTTCAGTCCTCAGACCGACGCTCTATCCACTGAGCCAAACCGGTTTCGGCCAATTTGTACTTCTTAAATATTTCATTTTTTTCATCCATCCCCTACCTTCCTCCCCTCTGGCAACTATCAGAAAACAGAATTACTCTTTAAAAAACTTATTTTTTTGTCATAAGCAAGTGGATTTGAAACAATAGCAAACCAATACACAATACCTGGCATTTACAGACCTGAGTAGCTCAGTAAGCATGGCACCAGGAAATGCCCAGACTCAAGCCAAATCATAGCAGTGATTTCCATGGGTCTCTTTCCTGGGGCCTACATTAGCAAGGCTTTGCTAAGAAAGGGGAGGTTGGACTATAAAGTATCAGTCTAACCTTAAACCAGTGAAACAGCAAGGCAAAATTATTCACAGAGTTTGCTCACATCAGCATAATCTGAGTGAACCATCTCCAAGGACAAGCTAAAATGAGCAGGAAAGGCGTGTGGATGAAATATAATCGCCAGAGGCAGAGGAAAAGACCAAGAAATCAACAAAGCCAGCTGGATGACATTTTCTGACCACCTTCCCATCATCCTTTGGCTATAGTGCCCACAGGCACACCCCCAAGTCCATAAGTCCTTGAAGATGGCAAGGAAGACACAGGATGTGTCTTTGTATTTATTTGTGTGCATGCATGAGTGTTTAAATTCATAGCCAGCAATGCTATTGTATGTATTAGTGGCTGAAAAATTAAGAGAGTGCCGGGCTCTGCTTTAATTGGATTTTCTAAAGCATAAATAAAAGGTAGGCGAGGGCATGCATTCTTTGATCGATGTCTTCCTTCAGAGCCTGCACAGCTGGTCCAGCGTGCGTCTCTTGCCTAATTAAGGGGCTTTATTCTTCTCAGGCTTGGGGTTGCTGCCTGTGTGCTGGTCTAGAAGCTGACATCAAACTCACGTGGTCAGAAATGCCATCCGAGGTGGTGCAGGCATAGAAGACTGAACCCCAAAGTGTCACGGAATCTACACGGGAACAAATGACCAAGGGCAGCAGAGAAACATGATATAAAAGCTCTGGTCTGGAGCAAAGGTCCTTAGAAAAATGCCTTCAACTGAGACGTGGAAATACACCAAAGGGGCTAACTAACCTTTAGGAGGCTTAATGAAGATGAGCATACACTAGCTTTTGAAGATCAGCTTTTGTCGGGGTGGGAGGTGGGGTTATGTGGTTTGCCCAAGCTGGGAGAAGAGAGGAGCTGTTTTACAGTCTGGCTGTATATTGTTCCCTTTCATCACTGGGGCCAGGACTACAGAAAGGCAAGCTAGGCTCTTAGGATGCAAACTTTAAGCAGGCAATTTATTCTTCGGTAGTTGTGTGCGGTGTGACAGCCAGAAGAATCTTCAAAACATGCAAAAATGGGGCCCCAAGGATGGGTCCAAAGGCCTTAACTAGGCTTATAGCAATGCCTACAACCTCCCCGCCCCTGCCCCCGGGGGAGCTCTCCAATGTAAAATGCAGGTTCTAGGTTAGTAGGTCATAGGTGGATCCCGAGATTCTACATTTTTTTTTTAAAATATATTTTATTGATTTTTACAGGGAGGAAGGGAGAGGGATAGAGAGCTAGAAATGTCAATGACAGAGAAACATCGACCAGCTGCCTCCTGCACACCCCCCACTGGGGATGTGCCCGCAACCAAGGCACATGCCCTTGACCGGAATCGAACCTGGGACCTTCCAGTCCGCAGGCTGAGCTCTATCCACTGAGCCAAACCGGTTTCGGCGAGATTCTACATTTTGAACAAGCTGCCAGGTGATGCTGAGGTTACTGGCGTGGGGACCACATCTAGAACAGGAAGAGCTCAGGTGCTAGCAAAGTAAGGCCATGAGCCATATCTGGCCTGATCCCGTTTCTTGTAAATAAAGTATTATTGGAATGCAGTCATTGACAAATTGTCTGCAGATGTTTTCTCTCTACAGTGGCAGAGTTGAATAGTTTTGACAAAGACTATATGGACCACAAAGCCTAAAATATTTAGTATCTGCCCTTCACAGAAAAGTTTGCTGATCCCTGCTTTACGGAATCTGTTTTAGTTTCTCTCTCATCACTCACATTTCAGCCAAATGCCATGTACTTAAATTTCTAGCGCTTTGCAAATGAGGTTCCCTCTCCCTTGATGTTCTATTCCTTCTCTCTGTTACCTCTTACCGTGTTGTTCTGATCTCACCTTAGATGTCATTTCTTCCAGGGTGCCTTCCTTGACCTCCCAAATTGGAGCGAGGTGAGCCTCACATATGTTTTCAGAGAGCCTCGAGCTTCCCATTGGGGATGCCAATTCCCCTGAACTGTTATTGCCTATTTCATCAATAGGCATAATATTATGACAACTTTAGACACTGTTTTTAAGCACCCTGAATGGAGAGAGGTCTTGTCATTCCAGAGGAATTTAACCCAAAGTGTTCCTCCTGGTCTCCTTGAAGAGGACAAAGTACTCAGTGGTCGCCCACCCGGCTGAGGACAATGCCACACTCACGAACACGCACATGCACACGGTCCTCAGCTCTCATTCCTGGGTTGGGCAGAGAACTTTCATACCCTTTGAGATGAAAATATTTGAGAATTTAAGAATGGTTCTAATTTTTCCTGGAATCTTCTGCACTGGGATACTTAAGAGCTGTGGTAAACGTTTTAGCTGGAGGGAGAGTAAAACTCTTGCTTATAAGGATTCTTGGATTGTGTTGATCCCCACTCCCTTATAACAGAGAGAGTAGAAATCCCGTTAAATGAGCCATTTCAAGAAAGTAATCAGCCATTAGGTCAATTGCCTCTTTGGAGAGGCCAAGCGGTGGTTTTCAAAGCTCATTTCCACTCCGCAGGGCCAGTGGAATCTCGGGTGAAGAGTCAGCGCCTGCGCAGTGAATCCCGTGGGCCAGCCTGGGGTCTGGCTGCCTCAGACAGGCCCCTGCAGCTCCCGGAGATTCGTCCTTGAACTGCTCAGTGTGTGCTTCGCTTCCAGGGTGGCCCTTCTGCAGCAGGACGGAGGCATCCGGCGGTGAGGCTTAAAGACTTGAAGCCAACCATCGATGGAACGTTGGTAAGATTATCTGGGTGAGATGTCTGAGCTCACCAGATGCACCTCAAGCCACCATTTCTTTAATTCCTCCCCGAGACGTTTAAATCATCAACACAATGTTTGCACATCACAAGGCATTTACCCCTTTCCTCACATTCTTTATTTCTGTTCACTTATGGTTGGTCCCACCAGGCCCCATTCCCACAAGTTCCTATGAACCATCAGAACCTATGTACGTCCAATGCCATTGCTTCTTTTTTGTTATCACAGATGAGTACTTATGACTTTTTAATATCATAGGCATTTCCTCTGCAATCTCTCTCACTTTCTTTTTGAAGTGAGAGGGGGAAAAAAAAAACTCCTTAGGAGAAATTATGTAACTCTAGAAACAACAGCCAGCATTGGAGACATCCTGTGACAGTGAAAAGTCAAATTCCAGATGTTGGGTTTTGATTCTCCGAAGCAATGTGTGCAAGGAAGGGAGGGATTGGAGCTGGATCAGGAACTCATTAGAGATTTGCTGATTTTCCTCTCTGCACAGTAAGAGTTCAAGGCAGACAGCTGAGAAGGGTTTTGGGGGACAGGTCAAGGCAGGCAGCACCTTTAGCCCCATCTGCTGAGCAAGTGACAGTCCTCCAACTTTCAGATGCCCGGCCTGTTTTGCCTCCTGATGCTCTCAATAAATGTTTACCGATGACCATCTGAGCCAGGACAAACAGCATAGGTCCTTGGAGAAGACAGTTTATTTATTTTCCTTTGTGCAGTGAGAATGCTATGTTGAATGAATAATTTCTGGAGTTTTCGAAGTTTGACCTATTTTATACACTCCTCTCCCTTTAAAATGTGAAGTAGCTGCTCATTTCTCTGTTTTGGTTTGGTCATAGTTGGGATTTTTCAGGCCACACACAGACATACTTTTTAGTTTTGGAAAGGAGTAAACAACCAAGGCTCATAAATTACATTCATAAATATTTAGTGTACGTCGATGTGTTGAGGGGTTTTAAAGGAAAGGAAAGAAACCCAAGACCGGGTGAAAACAAGCTTTACCCAGAGGAAAATGAAATCCTTTATTTTATTGTTTGAAGACTTGAGAGCCGTCACCAAGAAACCAAAAAAAAAAAAAAAAAAAAAAAAATTAACTTTTGAAGTTTTCAAAGGAATTATATTCTGTTCCCAACGTAAAGGCAAGGAAAATATCTCTTGATTTCAATATAATTTGGGATTAAGTGTCCCACAGTGACAGGGTGAAGAAATAGTTGCATTTAAGAGTCAATGAATCATGGAGAAAAAGAAACCACGTTCCTGGAACCAATCAGTGACCTAATATGGAGCTGCCCTGGGGTCAGACAGTGGGTGGGAGTCAGGGAATCTGGCTTCTTCCACTCCCGGGGGGAAGCGGCATGGCCCTCCTGCGTTTGGAAGAGAAAATCAGGTGTAACCCACATTAAGAGACTCAGCTATTTGCACAGCTATTTGCATTTATTGGAATAGATGCTGGGTAGGAACGGTGCTTGCATTGAGGAAAGATTCTTCACTTTATAAGAGTACTCACCTCTGGATGTATCTAGTAGGGCTCCAAGACATTTAAAGTAGGCTTTAATTTCTAAAATGTTGATTGCCAAGAAGCTTTTTAGGAATCTCTTTGTTGCATAAAATGAGTCTTTCGCTGGCTGACTTCCTGAGGCTATCAGCACCAACATTCTTTGTCACTTCTCTGCCCAGAAACCTCCATCCAGTGTCTCTCCTTTGCCTACTGCAAACTTTCTCAACCTTGGCATTCTTGAGATTGGGGCTGGATAATTCTAGTTGTGGGAGCTATCCTGGGCATTGTAGGATGTCTAACAGCATGTCTGGCCTCTACCCACTCTCAGTCGTGATAATAACAATTGTCTCCCGACATTGCCAAATCTTGTCCCCTGGGGGGCAAAACTTCTCCTGGCAGAGAACTACCAGTCTGTCAAACAAAGGATATAGATCCTTCCTTCTCCACTGCCGGAGGTTCGGTCCCCACCTCCCTCACTCTCCTCGAGGCACCTTTGTCTCCCAGCCCTCATGCTACATACTTTGCTCATTATTGCCTTTTGCTCATGTGCCTTCCCCCTTAAAATGCTCCCCCGCCCCACTTCTTGGTGTGTGCTTGTTTTCATATGATTCCTTCCCTGCTTTAGCTATGTCTTCAGTCTCACCCCCTTCAGAGCTCCCAACCCACACTGCTTTCCTCTTCCTAGCACAGGCAGTGTTTACTGCCTCCCTCACTCTTTTTGGGACAACAGAAACTCCAGATATGATTAGGGCAATCTGAGAGGACAGAACCCCAGAGAAGAATCAAGAACCCAGAGTAGAAATGACCTGGACTGTACTAAGAGTTTCTGTTACTCTGAGGGGACCAGATGTTACTGAGAGAAAACCAGACCCAATTATGCCTTGCAGTAGGTTAGGGGTAATACCAGAGGTCCAGATGGGGACAAGGAATCTGGCTATTATAGATGGGAGGCAACATTAAGGACCAGCTTTATTGCATGCCAACACCTTGGCAATGCATCAGTGGCAACACCAATCCCATCAGATTCCTCTCTAGCCATTTCTTATAATAATAATGATTCTATTACTTAGCATGACCAATGGACTCAATTGGCCTGGAGTGGGTTGAGGGGAGACCCTGGGACATGGGGCTTTCACTTTTAAAGCTGGGAGAGTCCCAGGCATACGGGGTTGAATTAGTCACCTTACTACACTATTATACATTGCAATGATCACCACTATCATTAGTGTCGTTTCTAATGTCCTCTGTTATATGTACAATTGAAGTTTTCTCAATTTTATGCAGAGGCAATTGAAAGCTGCTTTAGAAAAAAATTTAAAATATGTAACATAAAATTGAAGGAAAACCTGCATCTACCACACAAACACCTTTTAACTGGAGGTCATCCCTAATAAAGCTCCTTCTATATAGAATTCTGGAGTTGCCACTGCCAACAGAGCCCTCCTGATCCTGGGCTCTACCTGGCATTGGGCCCAGCTGATGGGGTTCAGAGCACTCCTGGTCATGAGGTTCTCAGTCAGGAGGAATATCCAAAAAATGTGAGTGAGTATGTTTCCTTTTTCATTTCTGCAGCTCAGGCCCCTTTATTGGTTAAGTCAGCTGGGTGACCCTACCTACTGTAGGCAACTGTTCCCTTTAGAAGACATCTGAGTTCCAGATAATTTAGTTGGTTAATCAGGATACTCTTAACAAAACAATACGAGCCAATAAAACTCATTTAATTGTTTATCTGAGTAGATTTGGCAATACTTGTCCTGAATTCTAGTCCCAGACAGAGTGACAGGCCATATGACTGCATAGCTCAGTTAATGCTTCCCAACCACCGGCGTTCTTATCTGTAAAATGGAGCTAACAGTGCTCAGCTTGTATCAAACGAGGTGAGAGCATTCTGAGAAGTGTAAAATGTTATGCCAATTGAAGTCTTTGTACTGAAAGTGCTTTCTTTTGTTGACTTAAAGAAAAGAGTATTATGTTAACCTTATCCTGGATTTGTGTGCAAAATGGTACGATGCATTAGCACTCAATTTCACTTGTGCAGTATCATTGTTATTTTTGGCTAATGTCATCCAATTCACCGCAGCCCTGAAGTTTGGACCCCGACGCAAGGCAGCACATATGGAATGGAGACAATGGCATTTTCTATCCTTGAACTCCATCAAATGCATGGACTTCACACAGTGGCTCCTTGATGGTGACTCTGAGCCTTAGTACTTCGAAGAATAAACGACCACAACATATTTAGAAGCCTTTTTTCAGACGGGCAGAAGTGATGTCACTTAAACCCAACCTCAAAATTTAAGCTCCAAAGAAAACCATCCAGCTCTACAATTCCTAGGTGATGTTTCAACCTGGGTTACTCGGGCGAGGTGTCACCTGGGATGTAGGGTAGCACCTCCTTTCCTTTTTTTTCAATAGTATTTATGGTGTTGAGGACATTATGGAAGTCATTACTGTGTGTGTGTGTGTGTGTGTGTGTGTGTGTGTGTGTGTGTGTGTGTGTAAGGGAGATAGAGAGTACAACTGAGTTTGTGTACACTAACCTGGGTTTAAGGAGCTCTGCTCTTTACCTGTGACTTTGAATGAATAAATATTGAATTAATAATAATAATAATAGTAATAGTCATAATTGATCTTATTATTCTGGCTCAGTTGAGATGAGAATGCTGTCTTTACATTAAAGATGCCTACCTGCGTGGCTCACGATAAAACAACTCAGAAGGATGCTTGTGGGAAGATGATACGGAGCAGGAAGACTTAGCAGTGGCCTCAGCTTATCAGGGTGAATCTCCTGTAGGAGAAAAATTAACTGGGAAGTCTCAGTGTGGAAGGCTGATTCCCAGGAAGATCTATTGGTAGGAGGAAGAGGAATAGAGGAAAACTGTCACATAACGTTTGGCAAAGGTAAGAATCCCTTAAAATGTGTGGCTGGGGAAAGAGTCTCTAGGAACCAACTGTAGCCAGGCCCAAACCAGGCCTGCGGATGGATAGGAAGGTGGGCTTCCAGCTGATGCCCGTTGATCCCCAGGAGCCCTGTCTTCCAGCAACTCCAGGCTGCTCAAGGGTGTCCAGATAAACCACAGTCTAGGCTGTGGAGAGAATGCCCATCTTCCTGCTCACCTGGTACTCTCTCCAGGCTCCAGCCATATCACAGTTGTTCCCATCTGTTGGAATCCAGCCATCATTTAAGGCCCCTCTCCGATGACTCCTCTTCCATGGAGTAGCCCAGCTGGAGGGCTGTAGTTCCTTCCCAGTGATGGTGCCCAGCTATTGGAGTAAAAGCAAAAAAATAAAATTAAAAAAACAAAACACCAAAAAAGAAACAACTTAGGAATTTGAGAAGACTAGAATTTGGATTGACAACTTTTATTTTACTAAGTAAGGATATTGAAGAAAATAAAACTATTTTCTTTTAATTTAAAAAAGCTAATATGTTCATTTCAAAGGTAAGAAGGGCATGTTTTTAGAATAAACAATGGTTCTTGAAATAGAAGAAATGTAACCTTACAAATAAATATGTTTATATTGTTTTTTCTTTCTTTTTATATTTTTGCCTCATTTCAGCTTAGATGTCTGAAAAATTCACCATGGGCTTAGATCTTTTTGCAAGTCCCCATTATGCTGGAATTTTTTGGTTCATGTTTATTGTATCCTAAGCTCCCAATTCTATCTTGTTTCTGAATCCTCTAACACTGTTAGTCTTGAGTCAGTCCCCAGATGGATATGCTGTGCTTGAACAAGGTAGACTTCTGAATGGAGCAGAACAAGTGATGGGGACCCTCCCAGGTGTCCTTTGCTCCCCAGTTTCTGAGAGTTCCAAACTGAAACCAGAGCTATGGTAGATTGGTTGCATTAACTTCCCTTGTCCTGCAGTCTTGTAGTGCCCTGCAAGAGGTCCAGCCATATGACTTATTTGGGATAATTGGATGGTAGCAGATGTGATGCAAACACGGGCTTGAGAAGGTACTTGTATATTCCTCCTGTGCTCTTGTACTCTGCCATTGCCTTGAGGAGAACATGTTTGAGCTGCCTGCTGGGGAATGAGATAAGTGAAGAGAGTCAAATTATCCCAACCAAGGCCAACCTAGATCAGTGGTCGGCAAACGGCGGCTCGCGAGCCACATGCGGCTCTTTGGCCCCTTGAGTGTGGCTCTTTCACAAAATACCACGGCCTGGGCGAGTCTATTTTGAAGAAGTGGCGTTAGAAGAAGTTTAAGTTTAAAAAATTTGGCTCTCAAAAGAAATTTCAATCGTTGTACTGTTGATATTTGGCTCTGTTGACTAATGAGTTTGCTGACCACTGACCTAGATTAATCAGCAGATAGCCACATGAGCAAGAAAACCATTATTACTGGCAGAGGAAACTGATCAACCAGCAGCTAACAGTAGCCTCTTGAGACAGGCCAACCAAGATCAGCTTTGATGAAAACGGAAGTAAGCAAAAAGAAGACTAAGCCAGGAGCAGGGATTGGAAGAGAACGAAATCTGCAGGAAGGCAAGGGGTCAAAGATCACCTCTGCCCACTCAGCAGTTACCCCTGACCCTGGACTTAGTGGCAGCACTGTATTCCTGGGGGCCAGCTGGGAGGAGTGTGGCATTTAGAATGCAGGCTCAGGTTCCCAGGAAGCATTCATATACTCCCCAGGGGACCTAGTCCTGTAATCCCATCCTCTAGCAAATTATTTTGCTGGTCTAAACTATACAGGTAAGCACTCACCTATTCCTGAGTTTGTTAATTATACACATTATTAAATGCTTCTAAATAAATTTCAAAACAACACACCACAAAAAATACCAAAGCTTTGATACTTAAAGCATACTGCCTCCTGATGCCTCAGCTGCATAATGTTTTGTCTCTTCAAATCCTCTCAGTCAACACCCAGAGGGGGACGTCTTCTAAAATTTACAAATGTATTATCAACTTTTCTGAATTTACTGATATAGAAAATGCTTTGTCAGCTCTGGCTACAAGTTTTCCTGCCATCTTGGTGAGATTTATTGTCTCTCAACATAAGCCTCCACTACTGCTTGTCAAGCCATAGGTCAGGTTACTGAACCATTTTATTCTACCTTTTCCCAAGTTTTAAAAAATTATACCTTCCCTTTAAGATAGGGAGTTCTGCGTTGAGAGGGCTTGGGAAGAGGAAGAATAGAATAAATATTTGCCATTCACCGGAAGCCATTTGGAATCTGCGTCCAAAATGTGATTGCTCTACCTACTTTCTGGAAAACCTACGAATGTACCTCTTGGCTACACCAGCATCTGTACCTACAGAAACTGCTCTGCTACTTCCCCTAAAAGACGCAGTACCTGGTTTAGACAAGTATCTCATCTGTCTCTGGGCAATTTGTTAATGGTTTGGCAGTTTCTGGATTTGAAGAGGTTGTAGGTAGTTGTGAGTGTGTGACAGATTAGTAATTCTCCATCCTGGCTGCTGGTAGAAGCAACTGTGGGGCTTTAAAATGACCTGTGATGGTTAATTTTATGTGTCAACTTGACTAAGGCTACATGTCTATAGTGCCCAAATACTTGGTCAAACATTATTCTGCATGTTTCTGTGAAGGTATTTCTGGATGAATTTGACATTTAAATTGCTAAAGCAGATTGTTCTCCATAATGTGATGGGCCTCGTTAAATCAGGTGAAGGCCTGAATAGTGAGGAAGAGGGAATTCAGTCAGCATGTAGTCTTTGAACTTCAACTGCAACATTGGCCCCTCCTGGCTCTCCGGCCTGCTGGCCCACCCTGCCAGCTTCCATAATCATGTGAACCAGTTCCTTAAAATAAATCTCTGTCTTGATATATATGCGTCTTATTGGTTTGGTTTCTCTGGAGAACCATGAGTAATACAACAACCATAGCTGAGCCCTGTTCTCCTGCCGTTCAGATGCAGTTGGCCTTGGGTGGGCCCAGGCAGTGTTATTTTTAAAAGATCTCTGGGTGATTCTCAAGTGTCCTGTGTCGAGGTCTACTGCCAGAGCTGCCCTATTCCCCTCAGACAAAATAGGTCCTGGTTCAATCACATCACTGTCATTAGAGTCTTGACCTTGCCATTAACTGGCTGAATAACCTTAGACCCATAACTCTTAAACGTCAGAGGCTCAGCGGTCTTCTCTACAAAGTGGAGCTCATAACAGGGCCATCAGATTGCTGCAAAGATGATGAGATGTCCAGTGAAAGGAGGCATGGGAAGGTGCACAGTTTCCTTGTTATTAGGTGGGAGTGAATGTGTGTTGTATGCCTGTTACTTTTATAATCACCGTATTGAACAAAACACAGGGCTCTGTAAGTAGGGCGGGGCTCCTTTTCATCCTGAGATGTTAACCTCTGGCCTCTCCTCGCTGGCGGGCAGCTCAGTCTCCGCAGTATGCCTCGTGTGGCAAAATCCCTGGATCTGGCCTGGTTTCCACAGAGCGGGGGCCAAGTCAGGATGGGTGGTACCGTGGCTATTCAAGACTCAGCAATTGTGGTTGACTTGGGGTCTCGGGTTGTGGGCTCTGCACAGGTGGACTATCTGGGACTTTGGATGAAGTCATAGGTCACTTCGCAAATGTTGGTGAAACAAATTGAAATATTGTGGTCAAATCGAGCATTGTGAGAGACCAGGAGACACGTGGAAGTGATTTCCATGGTTAGCTGAGATGCACACTGTCACCTGGGGTGAGAGGCCTCAGCTCATGCCCGGGTGAAAGTGATCCCCCGGCTCTGGGCAGCTTGCTGGTGCCGGCGGGTCACTCTCAGGTGGCCATGCTCCCTTTCAGGTATGGGAGGCACGCTCCTGGAAGTGATTTCATACCGGGACATTTGAGAGGGTTATGGGAAACCACGTTTCCCTTACTCTATCATCCTGGGTGAAATGGACTCAGGACGTGTACAAAGCACGTCCCTTAATTTATGGCAACATAAACAAACCTGAGCAGCCGGGACTGGAACTACAAAGCTAAGGGTGGTGGGAGAGAAGCCCGGGCGTGGAGAATGCGGTTAACATCCTGTCGCGTGAGTCTGGGCAAGATGGCTTTGGCATTGGGTTGGGACCATTTAACTGCATGCTTTGCTCACATTACAATTGTGAGAATGGTTGGATTTATTTACATCCTGCCTTGTAAGACGGCGTTTTAATAGCTTACGGAAAGTGCTTCATTGGGAAGGCTTAAAGAATAGGAAACAAGTTTATATTTAGAAAAGCCTATACCGGGCGTGTACATTTTTGCCTCACCAGGAAAATAACCTATTCCCGTGGTCGGCAAACTGCGGCTCGCGAGCCACATGCGGCTCTTTGGCCCCTTGAGTGTGGCTCTTCCACAAAATACCACGGCCTGGGCGAGTCTATTTTGAAGAAGTGGCGTTAGAAGAAGTTTAAGTTTAAAAAATGTGGCTCTCAAAAGAAATTTCAATCGTTGTACTGTTGATATTTGGCTCTGTTGACTAATGAGTTTGCCGACCACCGACCTATTCAATGGCCAGCAGTGGAAACCACCTGCAAGATTGTGAAATTCTTGACGGTTTCAGATGGATTCATTCATTTCATCAGATACTTACAGGCTGCCTCTGGGTAAGGCTCTGTGCTGAAGACTGAATGGGTATAAAGATGTGTTCATCTAATGTCAACCCTACAGGGACTTGTAGTAAAATGCTGTATAGGGCAGTGGTTAACACATGTTTTACTGGTGGTGTAGCTATATGCAAACTATTTTAAGGCCCAGTTTCCTCGTCAGTAAAATGGATCTGATAACGGTAATGCTTACGGTGATAACCACCATGTAGCACTTACCAGGTGCCAGGCTCCCCAGGAACTCAGTTGTAAGAGCTTTCCATGTATTCTTTATTCGGTCCTCATAACAACCTGATAAGGTATGTTACGATTAGCTCCATTCTTACTCCTGCAAAGGATGAAGTGATGATTAAATGAGTTAACACATATAAAGCACTTCGCACAACACCTGACACTTGGAGACCTCAGTAACTGTTAGTAATAATAATAATTAATATTACATTGTCATCATTTTAATTAATCCCCAAATACCTGTAATAAACTGCTCTAAAGGAGGGATAAGCAGGATGCTCTGAGGGTTCAGAATGGGGAGGGAATCCCTCTGGGAGGGGTAAAGGCTTCGCGACAGAGATGGTCTTGGAGCTGGAGATTCCAGAATGGATGTGATCCCATCAGGTGGCCTGACTGCAAAGGCATGAAAGCAGAGACTCCAGCAGGAGCATGACCCAGACTGTGGCCAGGAAAGGACAGTGCAGGGCATGTCGGAGGCCAGCTGGCCAAGGGTGGAGGAGACATATAAGTTCAGACTGAAAATGTAAGTCGTCTTGTGCAACACCTCCAATGCGTGCTGAGAGATCGCACCGAACCTGGTAGGCAAGGAAGCCACCGGGGACTGGAAGTGCTGAACACCACGGTCCACTCTGTTTGCTTCTTGAGCGCAGTGGCTCTCCCAGAGTTACCCAGGGAACACACAAAAAAATACTGGCAGAGCCATCAGTGCTGGGATTTCAAATGAACTCAGAGCCAGGCCCCAGTCCAAAGTGGATTTGAGTTTGGCTTTAAGAATGAAGATTAGATCAGACTTGAAAACTCAAAGGGGCCAGATTTAGCCAGTCTGATCCCTGCAGCACAGGCAGTGCCAGTATTTTATCTGTATTTAAAGTGATCCCACCCATCTTGCCTCTGCCTGTTTGCCTGCCTGATACAAGGAACAGCAAAGAGCACCAGTCCATAACCCAAGAGGAACCACGTTGGGTGAAATTTTTATGAAACTAGCCACTAAATGCTTCAGCACTTTCTCTCCCTTCCATGTTACTTCTAAATGGGACAAAGAGGTATTCAAGGACAATCAGCTCCTCATGTATTTCTTTTGTAATTTCAATGTGCAAGGTATAAAGCTGGAACACAGCATCCCACGGTCCCTGTCCTCTAAGAGCTTAGAGTCTAGAACAGAACCTGAGACGTAAATGTAAATACTAGTAAGTGTCAGAGAAAGTGAAAAGGGGTTAGAGCATTTGAGAGAGTGCAGACAGTGTGCTTGGGGGTGGGGGGGTGGGATTGTGGGGGGTTGCAGAGGATAATGATGGCTTTTCTTTGGAGAATGACAGCATATCTCAACCTCCTTTATTTTGTCCTTTATAATAATTTAATGCACTATCTACTGTGGGCTGTTTGGTATAGTATCTTGAAGTTCAAAGAGACCTTGGTTTGAATCTTGGCTCCACCTTTTAGGAGATAGGACTCCTCCGGTAATTTTCTAAGGTTCATTTTCTACAAAGTAGTGATGATATGAATTAGCTCATGTACTTGTTATTGGGGTACAACAAGGCAATATATGAGATGCAGATACTTTTGTCTACAAGTAACAGAAAACCCAACCCAACCTGGCCAAGACAGGGAATTCACTAGCTTGAGAGAGGAGTGGCTTCAGGGTCAAACCATCTCATCAAGGACGAAGCTTTTTCAAACTCTGTTCTGCCATCCACAGTGGCAGCTTTCCCCAGACCCACTCCATTCATGTTTATAGCATGGATGTCAATGTCCACATGGCTCATCCATTCCCACTTCAGTTGGGCTAACTTAGGCCTGTGCCTGCCGCTGAACCAGGAGCAATCATCAAGTTCCTGTGTGAATTGCTGGAAAGTTGTGTGTGACCTTCGGCAAGGGACTTAACCTAAGTTTCCTAATTTGTCACGTGGACTTTATGACAGTACCCACCACATAGGGGTGGTGTTGAAATTTAGTGAATGATGGTCACCTTAGATCCGTGCTTTTTTTTCAGACTGTCGATAGCAACCTATTGGCAAGTGATAAAATAAACTTAGTGGATTGTGGCTATCTTGAAAACCACAAAATAGAACAGCAGTGAAGAGAGAATCCTAGAGCATGTCACATGTGCTAAAGGTAAATAATGTTTCATGATGTTTAATGTTATATGTATTTTTACATGTGTTTTGTTGTGATAGAAAACCTATTTCGTGAGCTTAGTTCATGAAAAATAAGCTGAGGAACTTTAGCCTGGGCTAATCAGGGTGAATGGCTGAGGCTGGGCCGTTCCTTTAACTAGGGCATTCTGAGGGAGAAATAGATGTTGGGGAGAAACAAAGACAAACACAAACAATTCTATGAAGTCTACCAAGTGCCAGGGATCAAGAACTTCACATATATTAACACATGCAACCTTCATAGCCATCGTATGAGTGAGGCACCTTTATTAAACCCATTTTCCACATGAGAAAACTGTGGTAGAGAAGTTAAGTAACTTAGACAGTGTCACACAGCAAGTGGTGGTGGAGCTAGGTTCAAACCCACACAGTCTGGTCCTGGAGCCCACATTTTTACTGCGCTACCTGAGAGTCAGCCTTCAATGTTCCCTCCCTGGATGGGCAGTGCTCAGCACAGCGCCAGGCGCTTACAGTAAGCATTCCATCAACAGTAGCTGTCATTAGGGATATTATTTTGGAAAGGCCGATGTGCAGTCATGAAGTGCCCCTCCTTGATGTTCTGGCCAGCCTGAGGACGTGTGGCCAAGTCCATCGGAGGAAGGAAGCTTTGACTTTCTATTCCGAGTTGCACACTTGATAAAGGGGACGCCATGTTGCCCTCAAAAGACCTTTTAGGGCACAGCCAAGTTTTTCGAAGGCTATGTATATGGATGGAGCGGCACTGGCCAGGGACTAAGGCCGTTTTCTTGAAAACAGGCCACCTCTGTCACCCTGAGGTGTGTTAGGTGATGGTTTCAATGACATCCAGAAGTACACAGTCCTCGCCACTGAGAGCATGTGGTGGATGGAGGGTAGTATGATTGTGGTGTTTAGGGGATACTCTGATAGCCTTTTGGGTCTTGGGGGAGGAAATGGAAGACTGAGCACAGTGACCTCCCTGTGCCCTGGTGTAGAGAGCAGCAACAAAGGAAGAACCCGAGAGAGCCTGACCTTATTTTATACAGGGCATCTTGGTGGGGCTAATCTAATACAGCAGAGGACGAATTTTTAAAAAGAGTCCCAAGAGGACTCATAAAATGGCTTTGAATTTCATTATGTTCGAGAGGGAGGCACTAATTCAATTAACCACAAAATGGGAATTTTCCTACCCCTTCCGTTTGAAGCACTTCTGAAGACAGGCTCACCCACGGAAATGCCCGTGCTGCCCTGGACTATAGTCTTCCGCCTGAAGAAAAACAGCCCCGACAAGTTTCAGGCCCGCTTCCCAAGCTTTGCTTTTTGTTTTCTGTAAAATTATTGCGCGTGAGAATAGCATAGTGAAAAAAGAGTGTGGACTTTGGGACGTGCGCGCTTGCGTTCAAATCTCAGCCGTGCCCTTTATAGGTGTGTAACCTCGAGCAAGTTACTTAACCTTTTTGAGCCTCAGTTTCCCCATCTGTAAACTGGGGGATAATGAAAAGTAGCTATCACAGTCATAGGATGCTTATGAGTATTAACTTAGTTAATATATGTTAAAGCGTTCCGAAGAGTACCTGGGACACGCTACTTAAGTGTTTGCTATTATCATGGAGGGCCAGCTATGTTCCAGGCACTATGCAGAGAGCTGGAGATCCAGGAATCATTAGGGCAAGATTTCTGCTTCCCAAGTCGCAGAGTCTCTAGACATGCAAACAGAAGAG